>NC_134728.1:32769175-33393528 GCF_049634645.1 Pelodiscus sinensis | reverse complement strand
ATCTCTTAATGAAATACAAGCAATTAAACTAAAAGCGCTATCAAATGCAGCTTGTCACTCAGCACATTGACATTTAATTGAATTTTTTTTCCATTCCATGGTCCCTTTTCCCTGATAAACAAATTCATTCACAACAGATCAGGTTTCACTAACCCAGAAACCGGATGATAGTCAATCAACTAATTGACACAACAAAGACTTTTATATAAAGAAAAAAAGCTGCCTAATTAAAGCTGAAATGAAATTTAGTAATGCACGGACTTCTTATATTAATTACTCTTTATTAACCCTTTCCTTCCCGGGCGACACGGCGTTCCGGGCAGGCACACAAAGGAAACGTTGGCAAACTGCTCATCTCTCTGTGCGTTCTAGGGACCGGCAGTCGGCCCGGAGGCCCCGGGGAGCTCCAATGTACAGCCCAGGGACCCCCATGGCTGGGCTCCCAACGGCAGGCCCGTGAAGGAAATAGTGTGTACGGAGTAGGGGGGAGCACCCGGTGCCTTAGCCGCCCCTGGGCTTGTTAATCTGGGGGGTACAAAACAGCTGCAGGCTGCAGTCTCCCATGGCTTCCCCATCACGCCCAGGAGCAGCTCCAGTGGGAGAGGGGCAGCCCTGGCCCCTTCTCTGCTCCCTTCTCTCAGAGCCCCAGGCAGAGCAGGGCCGCAGGTAGCACGGGATGGCTCCCCTCCCCCACGCAGCACCCAGGGGAAGCTGAGAGCCAGTCACTGCTCCCTGAGTCCCTGCTCTGGGGCTGCTCTAACTTGCTCCAGCTGGCTCTGGCCCCAGGGACTTGCCACTAGCTCAGGGGTGGGCAAAAGGGCCTTCGGGGCCAGATACAGCCCGGGGAGGCCCTGCTGCTCCCCCGCCCCCAGGCCAATTAAGGGGCCTTCTCCACTCTGCCCCTGATTGGCCTGAGGGTGGGGGAGCGTGCCAAGCCTCTTCCAGGCCATGGGTGCCTAGTGAGAAGGGAGGGGCAACGGGGCTTCCCCACCCCCAGACCAATCATGGGGCAGAGTGGAGGAGGAATTTTTGAAGTGGCCCCCGGGCAAAAATTATCGCCCACCCCTGCACTAGCTCCTGTGCACCTCCTCCTCCTGACCCGCACCACCCGGCCGGCGGCTGGAGCTGTGGGGGGCGGGGGGATCCACTAGTCAGCTGGGATTCCAGGCACCCCTGCACGGAGCAGAGCAAGGCGGAGAATCTGCCCCAGCCCAGAGGGGAAGAGGGGCAGGGGCCTTGGCAGATGCAAAGGGAAAAAATGTTCTTGGTCTCTGGAAGTGCCTGGGCATCCAGGAGTGACCCAAGATCAAAGTGCGGCCCTGGCAGCGATGTCAATGGGTGGAGCTGGGTTACACCGCCTAAGCCACGCCACAGGTGACATAGGCTGTGTCTACACTGGGCCACTTATTCCGGAAAATCAGCCGCTTTTCCGGAATAAGCTGCGAGCTGTCTACACTGGCCCTTGAATTTCCGGAAAAGCAACGACGCTCTACTGTACAAAATCAGCCACTATTCCAGAATAAGCTGCGCTGCTCCCGCTCGGGCATATGTCCTTATTCCGGAACACTGTTCTGGAAAAGGGCCAGTGTAGACAGCCCAGTAGTCTTTTCCGGAAAAAAGCCCGGATTGCGAAAATGACGATCGGGGCTCTTTTCCAGAAAAGCGCGTCTACATTGACCACAGATGCTTTTCCGGAAAAAGGGCTTTTCCGGAAAAGCAGCCTGCCAATGTAGATGCTCTTTTTCCGGAAATACTTATAACGAAAACTATTCTGTTTTAAGCATTTCCGGAAATTCATGCCAGTGTCGACACAGCCGAAGAGATCTCTTGGCACTGGAAAAGGTTCAGAGAAGGGCAACAGAAATGCTGAGGGGTTTGGAACGGGTCCTATCTGAAGGGAGATTAGAAAGACAGAGACTTTTCAGCTTAGAAAAGAGGAGAGTAAGGGGGGATATGACAGAGGTCTATAAAGCCATGACTGGTGTGGGAAGAGTGAATAAGGAAAAGTTATTTACTTGTTCTCACAATATAAGAACTAGGGGTCACCCAATGAAATGAAGAGGCAGCAGATTTAAAACAAACAAAAGGAAGTTTTTCTTCACTCAGCGCACAGTCAAACTGTGGAACTCCTTGCCAGAGGATGTTGTGAAGGCCAGGACTTTAACAGGGTTCAAAAAAGAGCTAGATAAAATCATGGGCTACATCTAGCCTGGCATGATTTTCCGCAAATGCTTTTAATGGAAAAGTTTTTCCGTTAAAAGTATTTGCGGAAAATTGCGTCTAGATTGGCACGGACTCTTTTCCGCAAAAGCACTTGTGTGCAAAAGCATCCGTGGCCAATCTAGACACGCTTTTGCGCAAAAAAGCCCCAATCGCCATTTTCGCGATCGGAGCTTTTTTGCACAAAACAAATCTGAGCTGTCTACACTGGCCCTTTTGCGCAAAAGGACTTTTGCTCGAACGGGAGCAGCATAGTTTTTCCACAAGCAGCACTGATTTCAGACAGTAGGAAGTCTGTTCTTGCAGAAATTCAAGCGGCCAGTGTAGACAGCTGGCAAGTTTTTCTGCTTTTGCGGAAAAACGTGCCAGTCTAGACACAGCCATGGTGTTTAGGTCCATCAATGGCTATTAGCCAGGATGGGTAGGAACGGTGTCCCTAGCCTCTGTGTGTCTGGAAACGGATGACAGGAGAGGGATCACGTGATGCTGAAGAGGTCCAGTGTGACGTGAATCCGAGGGCTGCAGGAATCATGGAGGTGCCTGGTGAGGACTGAATGGGCTCGGGGGCTCAGCATATCGAGACCGATCTTGCTCCAGTCTGATTCAATGGGAGATTTGTCTTTGATGTCAATGGGAGGCGGGAGCCCTAATTTAAAGCACTCCAGGCATGCGCTTACGACCCCGGGGTTGAAGCAGGGGCTTGGCTGAACAGGGTGCAGTATAAGCATGTGACTAGGTACCCGCTGGATTGGGGCCCAAGTGCACAGAGACCCCGAACCCAAGTTGCCTAGAGAAAGAAGCCATGAACAGAGTTATCCGGCACCTGATGAAGCTGCCCCTTCATCACCATGACAATGTCCTCCTGCATTGACTTTATTCCACAATGCAAACATTTCTGTCTCCTTTCTCCACTTTCCCCTTCCCCTTTCTGCTGCTGGAAAGGGTGATTGGGAACCTGGGAATTTCTAGACTGGGCCATCCTGCCTCCAACCGTGTCTAGTACCACATGCTGGCTAAGTTCTTGGCCTCAGCAACATCCTGTGGCAATGAGTTCCATGGATGAACATTTCACTGGGAAACAGGGTTTCCTTTTATCTGCACTTCCCATCTTTCCATTTCAGTGAACACTCCCGTGTTCAGGTGAATCCGGGAGAATCGATGCTCTCACTTTGCCCTTTCTAGACCATTTAATATGTGACGTACTTTTATTGGATTTGTTGCCGTTCTGAGCTAGCAATCCCAATCTTGGTAATCCCTCTTCAGAAGAGAGGTCTTCCCACCCCTTAGTCACTCTCCTCACTGCTCTCTGAACAGCTTTTATTCCCCGCTGTCCTGTGTTCGGGTCGGGTGACCGGTACTGCCCACAGTACCCTGGGGAGGAATTGAAATGTTTTCTTCCCACATTCGTTGCTTCGCCTTTGCTGACACGCTGAGCTGCATGTTCCCATTCACCTACGCTGGCCACTTCTCACAGAGGCTCCTGAGGGCCCTCCCTGGGCCTGACGATCCCAAGTAACTTTGTGTCACCTCCTCGTTGTGCTACCTCCATGCACCCCCCTCTCCAGGTGACTAGAGCAAGAGATGAAACAAGATCCTGACTCATGGGATTTATTATCAGTGATGCTAGATCAGGTGTCGGAGTCCTCTCTAGCCTTCCCCGGCTGCTAGGAGCAAGAGACAGGGCATTTCGCCTCTCTCTCCTCTCCTGCTTCCTGGCTGCTTGGCAGGTCATGGAGGGTTCCTCGAAATGTACAAGTGTGCTCGTCACCACACCCCTCGCCAGCACCGCAGGCCTGGGGGCTGTGGCTGAGCAGCTCTCCGTTTGCACGGCCTGCAGAGGAGCGGGCATTAACTGCTCCAGCAGGCTCACTGGACAACGATCAGAGTCATTATATCAGGCTCTGCTGGCCACTGCTCCACCGGCCAACGGCTTGCAGCTTCCGCTGGCTTGTGGTGGATTGGGCTCTGGGCAAAACCCAGTGATTTCAGCCCAAAGCACAGTCCATCCAAAAGAAATGTCAGCCCACACTGGTGTACATTTAAAATAATAACAGAGACTCCTTATGGAGCCTATTTTAGCTCTGTCATTGAAACGGTGAGGAGAAACAGGTCAAAACCGTTTTAGGCCACATCTTCACTATGCGGAAGATCGACACTGCTGCGATCGATCTTCCACAGCAGTCGATCTTCCGGAGTTCGATTTAGGGGGTCTAGTTAAGGCTCACTAAATCAAACTCAGAGAGTGCCCCTACTGGTGTCTGGTTCTCCTGCTCTTTCCAGGAGTACATGAGCGTTTGCTGTTATTGGCCTCCCCACTGTGGGCACGCCATTAAATTCAGCTTAAGGTTAGCTACGTATTTTATATAGCTGGAGTGGTGTACCTTACGTCGAGCTACAAGGTCTAGTGTAGACCTGGCCTTACAGCTCACACCTGGAGGTCATGTAGCCTGCTGGTTCAGAGTCCTGCCCTCCAACTTAACCTCACAGAGCTCTGGCAGTAGAACCCTTGTCCATCCGAGATTCTTTGCACTGATAGCGTGCCTCTCTCCTTTGAACTGGGCTACACGCCGTCTGACTGTTCTGCATTCCCACAATAACTGCAAGCCTTGATGATCATCTCTCACAATTCCTGCATTCAGCGGCAACACAATTTGTGACTTCACAAGAGCCCCATTGCTTGCAATGGGCAAAACACCACAGCCTCTCTTGAATATCTAGCGAATCTCAGCAAACTGTATGTACGTGCAGACACCCAGAATCTCATCCTTGAAACTGAGAGCGTTTCCCGCCTTTGCACCAGGTTAAGCAGACTTTCGTCTCTATATTCCCACCATAATTACAGACATTGCAATTATGATTAACACAATCTGTGGCCCAATAGCGGCCAAGCTGATTACAAGGAGTAAAACAGGGCTCCTTCAGCTGACTGCTTAGAAAACCTAAACAACGGGGGAGGGATAGCTCAGTGGTTTGAGCATTGGCCTGCTCAATCCCTGAGGGAGCCATTTAGGGATCTGGGGTGAATCTGTCAGGGATGGTACCTGGTCCTGCTATGAGGGCAGGGGACTGGACTTGATGACCTCTCAAGGTCCCTTGCAGCTCTATGAAATGGTAGATCTCCATATATTAAAGCAGGAGCAAACTGTATTTCCATACACACATCCAGGATCTCCACCCCCTTCTCTCTGTAAAGGGCCCATCCCTTCAGATCCTGCTGAGAGAGGGGTAAGGGGTTCCTGTCAGAAGACACCTGACAGGTGTTTGCAGCATTTTGGGTACCTGCTTGGTGAGGGCTTATGGCTTTGCTTTGAGCCACAGCCCTAAACAAAGGGAAGTTTGAAAGCAGCATGGCCCCAGGAATACCTCCAGGAGATGCTGTGTCCCCTCTCATTCCCCCCACCCCGACCACCCCCGCAAGGTAGAGTTCCCTCTATTCCAGAGGGGCGGGGAAGGACAAGTTACTTCAGCTCTTTGAGGGCGTTACACTGTGGATGCATTTGGTCCTCTGTATACATACATACCTTCTCTAGCATGCGTGTAGATGGCAGTCTGACAAATCCGAGTCGTCCATGGGTTACGCTCTTTTAAATGTCTTGGGAGTTATTTGCAAAGCTATTACTTCAGAGTTTGTTAATAAACCAGGATTTAATACACCTGAGTTACATTATCTCTCCTTTCTAATGTACAAATCCTGTCAGTAAACCTTCAGCAGCAAGTGCTCCGTGCTCTTAGTCTTAGGTTTAGCTACCTGCTTTCTAAAACACTGGATTGTTTCACAAGTCAGGAGAGAGATTTTTAAATCCTTCAAATCTTGCAGCAAACATACAAATCTGCGTCTGGAGTTACAAATCCGATCAGCAGGTTTATAAACCCTACAAAAGATTTGTGTGAAAAAGTTTTCATTTACAAATTCTCGATTTGCCTTTGGGACACGTAAGTGACTTATTTATAAAGGAGGATTCCGAAGGCCGTCTGCCATCTGCGCAAGATTGATAAAGCCTTCTCTTCAACTGTCATGCACCGGAGAGTATAAATCCTGATCCAGTTATTCTGTATCTGCTTCTGAAATGAAAGTCGGGGTTAGTAATTAGCTCCATAAAAGGTGATCTCATGCTCATGCTGCAGTGCTCTGACAGGTGGTATTTCATGGCATTATTGATACTCCATGCCATTTTCTTCTTTGAAGAGTAGAGATCACTTTTAATATACCCTGCCATCTTAAACATGAGGCAACAAGCACACTTTATCAATCTGGTACAAGATAACAAAGCACTGGAAATCCAGTGGGAGGTTTCAGGGCTCGCACAGGAAATCCAGTGGGAGGTTTCAGGGCTCGCACAGGAAATCCAGTGAGAGGTTTCAGGGCTCGCACTGGAAATCCAGTGGGAATTTTAAGGGCATGCACTGCCAGTCCAGTGGGAAGTTTCAGGGAATGGACTGGAAATCCAGTGGGAGGTTTCAGGGCTCGCACTGGAAATCCAGTGGGAGGTTTCAGGGCACCCACTGGAAATCCAGTAGGAGGTTTTAGAGGGAAGACACTGCTTCCAGGTTATTACAGTGGGATCAACACCCCCTGCCTAAATGCACAAGTTTTGGCTGCTGGCTTGGAGCAGGGTGGCCCATGCCATAAGCTTCGTCAGTCAGTCTCTACACAGTTACATAAAATTGAACTCAGAAATGTGCCTGTGTCTTTAAACAGCCATGCAAAACCCCAAAGGCAAGTGCTTGAAGGCATGGACTTGCAAGGACCCTGGGGCTCTGCTTTAGCACTGGGGAGATTTTCCTTTGTCCCAGTCTCACCCACCACTGCCCCTGAGAAGAAGCAGGCAAAGCTGTTTAACTGCCCTGCTGGCTCCTGATTGGCCAGTGTCTACTTCTGGTCATTTTAGGCCTTTGGAGTGCAGCAGGGAGAAGGCTTGAATCATACGTCCAAGTGTCAGAGGCCTGGTGTGGGGTCTGAGATCTGGCTAAGGTGGTCAAAACTTTGCTGGTGCCTTTGTCTGCTTTGCAGATATAAGGATCTGTGCAAGGGGGGATGGGAGGCAACAGTGGGCATAATGGAATGCTAAATTCCTATTTGCTGTTCAGCCAAGAGCTGGCGCAGTGCCTTAAAAGATGTCTTAAAGAGAATGCACCTTCTTCTATATCTATGGGTTTAAGTTCTGTAACCCGTCTGTGTCTGGTACGTGACATGGTGTCAGAAGTAAACCAGTGCCAAAGAGAACAGAAACAGACCACATCTTCCAGGGTTACATATGGAAGAAGGGGAAAAAAAAAAGGTTGCAGGGTTTCATCAACATGACACTCTTCAGACCCCTCAGAGTTCTTCAGCTTTGAAAAACCCTCAGGTTGGACAACATAGAAGCAACATTTGACAAGATTTTGCATTACTACAAAACTTGATAGGAAACGAGATAGTCAGGTATCACCATTAATTAATGCTATGGAGAAGCAGGCAGGTCATCTTTTTAGATATTTTACTATTACTGATGGCCGCCACTAAGATGACTAGGAGAGAGTTATGGCAAAGTTTGATACATAGCTTATACATCATAGAAATGTGGTTTATGAAGGAGCATGTTTAAGAATTCAGGAACCAAGAAAACGTTCTACACTCACTGAGAGTGGGTGATTACCTTACAAGAAAAGCAATCCAAGAACAACATAATCAATAATGAATCTTTCTGTGGCTTTCTCTCACATTTAAATGTTTATAATAAAGAAAAGATCCAGGAGTAGTATTAACTAAGCTACACTGAACATTTTGTGCCACAACTTGTAGACTCTTAACAATTAATACAGGGACAGGTTGAAGTTACTTCAAAACAATAGATTCAGAATCATTTCCGACTTCATGCTTTGATGTTCCAGCAACAATCCTGGGTTAGATAATATCCTGCACTTGCAGGCAAAATGGACTCTGATCTAGTGTGTGTTCTCCATTGCTAATAAGAGCCTATAAAACAGTCAACTGCTGTTATTGGGAATGATATTCACCCAAGATATGAAAGAGCTTTGTACAAAGATGAGATAATGTCAGGATTAGACAGCCAGATATCAGGGTCGCAGCAAGTACACTGGACAAAATGTTCAAACATGGGTGGCTAAAATTTGGCCCCTCAATCAAAGTATCCCAGGACCTTTTCCACTGAAGTGCTACGCAGCTACATCTCACACTGACAATCACGGGAGTTGCGAGAGCTCAGCTTCTCTGAAAATCAGCCCACTTTCATTTACATGCCTGAAAATGTCATTAGGTGCCTCACTTTTGGCACCCACATTTGAAGATGTTGACTACAGGGACTTGCAGGGACAGTTCCACAAAAGATAGAGGCCTCATTCTCAGCTTGAACCAGGCCCACTTCCATGTTTGTCTGCAAAGGTCTTTGAGGGGGTCAGCAAGCATGCGGACAAGGGGGACTCAGTGGATATAGTACACTTAGATTTCCAGAAAACCTTTGACAATGTCCCTCACCAAAGTAAATTGTCATGGGATAAGAGGGAAGGTCCTTTAGTGGCTTGATAACTGGTTAAGGGACAGAAAACAAAGGGTTGGAATAAATGGTCAGTGTTCAGAATGGGAGAGGTAACTAGTGAGGTGCCACAAGGGCCCATACTGGGGTCAGTCCTATTCAACCTGTTTATAAATGATCTGAAGAGAGGAGTAAACAGCGAGGTGGCAACATTTGCAAATTACATTAAACTCCTCAAGGGAGTTAAGACCAACGCAGACTGTGAAGAGCTTCAAAAGGATCTCACAAAAGTAGGTGATTGGGCGACAAAATGGCAAATGAATGTTAATGTTGATGAATGTAAAGTAATGCACATTGGAAAAAATAATCCCAACTATGCATACAAAATGATGGGGACTAATTTAGCTACAACTACTCAAGAGAGATCTTGGAGTCTTTGTGGATAGTTCTCTGAAAACATCCACTCAGTGCACAGCAGCAGTCAAAAAGCAGACAGAATTTAGGAATCATTTAAAAAGGGATAGAAAATAAGGCTGTGTCTCAACTACATCCCTTTTCCGATAAAGGGATATAGATTAGGCATGTCGATATTGCAAATAAAGCCGGGATTTTTTGAGGAATACAGGATCTTTCGAAACGGGGCATTTCTGTCAAAAATGCCCAATCTAAACTGCCGTGTTTTTTTTTAAAAAAAGCCCCATTTTGGAAAAAAGCGGCAGCCGCCATTATGCAAATGAAGCCCGGGATATTTAAATCCCGGCTTCATTTGCAATATCGATGTGCCTAATCTACATCCCTTTATCAAAAAAGAAATGTAGTTTAGACACAGCCTAAGACAGAAAATATTTTATTGCCTCTATAGAAATCCACGGTACTCCCACATCTTGACAGATGTGGCCACCTCATCTCAAAGAAGATATATTGACATTGGAAAAGGTTCAGAAAAGGGCAACAGAAATGCTGAGGGGTTTGGAACGGGTCCCATACGAAGATTGATTAAAAAGACTGGGACTTTTCAGGTTACAAAAGAGGAGAATAGGGGGGTATGTGATAGAGGTCTATAAAATCATGAGTGGTGTGGAAAAAGTGAATGAGTAAGGAAAAGTTATTTATTTGTTCCCATAACATAAGAACTAGGGGTCACCAAATGAAATGAATAGGCAGCAGGTTTAAAACAAACAAAAGTAAGTTTTCCTTCACACAGTGCACAGTGAACCTGTGGAACTCCTTGCCAGAGGATGTTGTGAAAACCAGGACTTTAACAGGGTTCAAATCAGAGCTAGATAAAATCATGGAGCTTAGGTCCATCAGTGGCGATTAGCCAGGATGGTTTGGAACGGTGTACCTAGCCTCTGTTTGTCAGAGACTGAGAATGGGCTACAGGGCGGGGATCACTGGATGATTCCCTGTTCTGTTCACTCCCTTTGGGACATCTGGCATTAGCCATTGTGGGCAGACAGGACGCTAGGCTAGATGAACCTTTGATCTGACCCAGTGTGGCCATTCTTATGTTCCTACACTATTGTGAGGTTAAAGTGGGTAAAATATATGTAAACATG
This sequence comes from Pelodiscus sinensis, assembly GCF_049634645.1. Classification (NCBI taxonomy): domain Eukaryota; kingdom Metazoa; phylum Chordata; order Testudines; family Trionychidae; genus Pelodiscus; species Pelodiscus sinensis. The sequence goes on along the minus strand of NC_134728.1, from coordinate 33,383,276 downwards.
AATCAGAGTTTGTAACTCTAAAAGGTTGCAGTGATGTAACAAACTGCCAGTTTCCCAAAAGTTTTCAGGATTCCCAGAGTGTCTCTGGGGAGCTCTGTTTCCCATTGGGTAGATTTCCCTGTAGGAGGCCAGGCAGTCCAGAATTCATTCTTAGATCTTCCTCTCGCAGGAAACAAGCTCACAGTCTTGTGGGGGGCGGGGGGGGGGCTTTTCCTTTGATGGCAGTGAGTGAAGAATGCAAGGTGAGTCTCTCACTTCACCTCATCACACCCCATGGCCATTTGCTTTGGACTTAGCTCCATTTCTGAGAACATGCTTCATTAGCATTCCACAGGTCTCCGGTGACTCTGGTACAGAGGTATTACAATGTAAATCTTTGCTAATGCATTTGGGAGGAAACCGATAAGTAAACACAATGCAGGTAACACCCATTAGTTTATAAACTTTTAACACCCAAAACTGCATCCAGTTAACTACTGCTTTGATCTAATACGCTAGACCAGTGTTTCCCAACTGGTGCTCCGTGGAACCCTGGGGTTCCACGGAGCACAACAAGGGGTTCCGCGAGGAGCCGGCGCTCCCCCGCCCCCTCTGAAAAAGAGAGAGAGAGCCGGCTAGCCAGCATGGAGCTGGTCCCGACCCCGCGCGCGTCCTCCCAGCCCGGCCCCAGAGCGTCTCTCCCCCGGACCCGTCCCTGCTGTGTGCGACCTTCCCTGAAGGTGAGCGCCGGCCCTGGGAGCTCTGCAGATTGGCCGCCGGGGGGGGGGCGCCGGGCACGTGGCACTTGGGGGGGCGCCGGGCACGTGGCACTTGGGGGAGGGCGCCGGCCCCGGGCACTTAGCACTTGGGGGGGGCGCCGGTCCCGGGCTCATGGTGCTTGGGGGGGCCCGCCCGCCCCTGGGTGCGCAAGTGTCCCCACCCTCTGGCACCCGGCGGGCGAATGGCCACACCCCCAGCCCCAGCACCCTGCCATCCACGCTAGCACCCAGCAGCACCCTGTTCCTTGTCCCAGCACCCTGCCAGTCACCCTAGTGCCCAGCAGGACCATGTCCCTGACCCCAGCACCCTGCCATCTGCCTGTCCCAGCACCTTGCCCCAGCACCCCGCCACCTGAGCCAGCATCCTTCCACCCAGCAGCACCCTCTCCCCAGCACCCACTAGCACTCTGTCCCCTACCCCCACCAGCACATTTGGGACCACATTAGTGAGGCTTGGGGGTTTGGGGAGGAGCTTTTTTTTTATTTTTTTGCATCTCACTTGTGTGGCCCCAACTGACTTTTCTGTGGGTCAGTGACCTTTGACTCAAAACAGGTTCCTCACCCCTCTCACATATAAAGACAATGCTAAAACCTTTTGAGTTTGACATAATATTTTATTTAAAAATGAAGCCAGGCCAACAAGCCCCCAATTAGGACCAAACCCCCATTTCAATGCAACATCATAACACTCCTGCACCACCTGACCCCAAATCCAGGCCTATCATACACTGGAACCCCCGTCCTGAGCCTCTTACATCCCCACACTCCTGCATCCCCACATCCTCTGTCTTCTGCCACAACGTTCCTCCACCATCCACACATCACAGATCTGTGTCCTGAGCCCATCATACTCACAGCCTCCTTGCCCTGAGTCCCTCACATATCCAGCCCAAACTCCTGCACCCTCATATCCACAAGCCCTGGCTTGCTCAGCACCCCAACCTTCCACCTGAACCCAACACTCCCCAGCCTAGAGCCTGAGTCAACAGCCCTTTCTCCTGCATCCAAATTCCCTCCCAGAGCTTGTACTTCTCACCCCTTCCCATACCCAAATCCCTCATTCCCACCCCACACCTCACTAGGTTGAGACAAGTATAAGGGCTGGGTATAGCAAGTGATGGAGAGGAGGGGAACAGAGCGGATAAGGCCTCACAGAAAGGAGATGGGGGGGGGTCTTGGGTCATGAATTGGTGGGTCCCTCTCTCCTCCCCTGCCCCCCCCCTTTTTTTTTTTGCTTGACAAACCTAGGGGTTCCTTGAAATTTTGAAAAGCTGAAAAGGGTTCCTCAGCCAAATAAAATTGGGAAACACTGCGCTAGAGAATTGGCCTGAATAAACTTGGACATCACCTGCTCTGCCAGTATCACAGATGCTTCTGACACTGTATTGCCTCCAGAGTGTAAACCATCCTAGCTACAGTGAGCGTGCCTTAGCCAGGCACTCGTGAACTACATTTGAGAGTAACACCAACAGATTCCCTGTCCCGAAGAAATATCTGCCTTGTGCTACGCAGCTCCCTGCTGGATGATACAAGCTCATATAAAGGCCGTCATTCCAGTAGCAGAAAAGGATATGCACCGATCTTGTTATCTCAAATGGAGGGCCCCAAACACTTTGATCCAAACACTCTCAAGCTTAGATAAAACAATAAAAAAGTATATTAACTACAGAAAGATAGATTGTAAGCGATTACAAGTCATGAGATATAAAAGTCAGAATTGGTTAAAAAGAAATAAAAGGTAACACACAAACTAATATATAACTTCATAAACTCTCATCACATGCTTTAGCAATCTTATTGCCTGGAATCTTTTCAGCCAGGATCTCTCACCCAATTCATTGTTAATTACCTCGTCCTTCGGGTGCTGTTGATGCTGTGAGTAGAGATGAAGGGAGAAATTATCTGCTGCTCATTTTTATCCTTTTTCTCTTCTTTGAGATTTGTCTCCAGCTGGGATTTAGGAGAGAGAAGGTCTGGGGAGAAGGGAGCCACTAGCTTTTTCCTTGCCCAGATGTAAATTCCTCATTCATATCCTTTTTCCTGTCAATGAATGGCTGCTTAACCACGTGATAGTCCACTTGATTTTGCTCACACCTTCCTGGGGTATAAGTTTGCCTTTTGTCTTTGCTGAACCAGTGTGTGCCTGCTTTTCTAAACTTGGAACATGTTTCAATAATGTTATATAATAAAATCTTATAGATTTTACATACAATGTTGCCACAGATATTTTACCAGGACAATAATGATCAGCAAATTATGAGCTTTCAATGATACTTCACAACACATTTTGTACAAAATCCAGTATAATTTTGTAAAAAAAAAAAAGTGAGTATCCAGACACAGATCATTATGCAAATTCCCTTGGTGTCTATGTTTTTGCCTCTGAGTATACACTTTTCAGAGATGCCCATCTCTTATCTAGGTCTCCAGAGTACATCACAAAGCAGAAGGCAGGCTTGTGTGTGGGACCTGTGCAGGTAGGTGGGGTCAAGCGGCGGACTTCAGGCAAACTGTCATAAAACAACTAGATGGGAGAGAAAGGAGCAGGCCTTCCCTCATAACTGTTAGCCCAGTGGCTAGGGTAACTCACCTGGGATGAGTCATGTCTTACTGTCTACAGTGGCTCACAACTATGTGTGCCAGCCTCGGGGCAGACACATTGAACTGGGTGGATGTTCTGTATTTAGACAGACCAACCCCTCATTGACATCACAAGGCCTCGTTTCTTTTCATAGGATCATAGAATACTAGGACTGGAAGGGATCTCGAGAGGTCATCGAGTCCAGTCCCCTATCCTGATGGCACAACCAAACACCATCTAGATCATCCCTGACAGATGTCTATCCAAACTGCTCTTAAATATCTCCAGAGATGGAGATTCCACAACCTCCCTGGGCAATTTATTCCAGTGTTTCACCACCCTGCTAGTTAGGAACTTTTTCCAACCTAAACCTCCCTTGCTGCAGTTTAAGCCCATTGCTTCTTGTCCTGTCCTCAGAGGCCAAGATGAACAAGTTTTCTCCCTCCTCCTTATGACACCCTTTTAGATACCTGAAAACTGCTCTCATGTCCCCCCTCAGTCTTCTCTTTTCTAAACTAAACAAACCCAATTCTTTCAGCCTTCCTTCCTAGCTCATGTTCGCTAGACCTTTCCTCATTCTTGTTGCTCTTCTCTGGACCCTTTCCAATTTCTCCACATCCTTCATGAAATGTGGTTCCCAGAACTGGACACAATACTCCAGCTGAGGCCTAACTAGCACAGAGTAGAGCAGAAGAATGACTTCTCGTGTCTTGCTCACAACACACCTGTTAATGCAGCCCAGAATCATGTTTGCTTTGTTTGCAACAGCATCACACTGGTCACTAGAAACTCCAGTAATTGCCAGCCACCGTGCCATGGTCCAGCCAAGTGCAACTGCTGGCAGGTGGCCCGTTTGAGCAGATGAGACCTTTTGCAACACCTCCCTGACAAAACGTGGTGGACAGAGCACTGGCGAAGCGCAGGCTGTTGTATCACTCCGTGACCAGCCCAGGAAGGAAAGGGAACCGCTTACTCCTGAACAGCTCTGATTTTGGAAGTGGTGGGTGCTCTGCCGGTAATCGTGTCTATTGTCTGAACACAGCCCAAACAAACTCCCTTCCGTTCTTTGGCTCTGTCAGAACGAGGGTGGCCTACTGTCATCTGGCGCTTTTTAATTATCGAACGTCAAATAAAAAAAGCAGAGTAAACCTTTCAGAACAGATGCAGCTTTAAAAAGAAAAGGAATAAATAAGTCCCTGCTGCTTTTCGGTGTGTCTGTAAATCAGAAATGTTTTTGTCATCTCATTCTGCTTCTGTTTAGCCATTCTTCCTGCCTCTGTTTTCATGTTTTCATTTCTCTATGGCTGTGTGGAACACATTTCTCAGTTAAGTACTTGCTTTTGAGAGTTGTTGCCATAACAACCGTTTCATTGCACGAGATGCACACTATCTCTGAAACACAGAATTTCTCTGTAAAGGAGCATGTGCCATGCACATCAAAGGGGAATATGGACTCATTATTTTTACATTATTTTGTGTGCAAATAGATGTTTTCCAATTCCATTTTTTCTAACTTGATTTTCTTGTTCAGTGAAACTACGCTTTTTTAAAAAGCATTCCCATCTTACAGTATAATGTTTGTCTGAAACCCAAAACATTAGGAGACAAGAATCTTTATTGTAGTTCCTTTTTGCAAAAAGTCAGAGGTAAATGTGCAGCAGTTAATGCATGTAAAGTCCTTCTTAATAGACAGTAACATTATGTAAATAAAATCTATTAAAAATAATGGGCCATTTCTAAAGACAAACCTCCATCTTAATATACTGTAGATGCCATTCTGTGGGTGTGCAGCTAGAGGGTACATAATGTTCTCTTCCTTTATTGTTAATTTCCGTGCTTTGGGGGTTTCTATGAGCTACATTAAGAATATAGCCGTTTTAACTCCTTCTCAGAAAAGCTCTCCTAGCTATGAATTTCTTAGGGGTTTTTGTCACATTTAAGCATTTGACATCACACCTACGTGCTGCCCCGAGCCATACTGAGTGGTGAGCAAAGCGGGGGAGCTGGCGTTGTTTGCAGGAAGGTTGCCAAGAGATGGGCTGAGTCATTGTACAGTGGCCCTGTGCTGGGGGGTAGGGCCTGGGGAGGTGAAGGAGATGCTGCACCAAGAGAAGGTCCCCAGAAGTTCATTGGCCCAGCTCCAGGGCTCTGATGTCCCAACCCTGTTCAGCATAGAAAGCTTACTGCGAGCTCAAACTTTCCCCACCAAAAGCATCAATTTTTCAGCACAGTGGCTGGCACGGTTTCACCCTTATCCTAGCTCTGCCGCCTGGCCAGCACCACCCTCAGCCCCTTTACTCTTCCCCTTGCTTTAAACAGCACACTGACATCTGCTCTTCTCCAGCCTCTGCCCAGCCTCAACTTGCCCTACCCAGTTGACTTCTTGCCAAGTCAATCCTAGGCGGCCACCGTAACCCCAGGCTAGTTCACACTCTATCTGCATGTTAATCTTTAAACCATATTGGTCATAACTGTTTCCATCACAGCGGCAAGATGTTAGTCATAGAATAGCATCAGCAGCCGGCACAGCTGGCAAAGAATGGATGCGCCAGGATCTTGCCCACGTTGCTGTGACATGGGGAATGGTAACACTGAAAAACCAGCGGTGGAGTCTCCTGAGACATTCAGTAAGGGTATGTCTACACTACAAAGTTAGTTCGAACTAACAAGCGTTAGTTCGAACTAACTTTCATAGGCGCTACACTAGCGCTCCGTTAGTTCAAATTTAATTCAAACTAGCGGAGCGCTTAGTTCGAACTAGGTAATCCTCATTCCACGAAGATTAAACCTAGTTCGAACTAGCTAGTTCGAATTAAGGGGTGTGTAGCCCCTTAATTCGAACTAGTGGGAGGCTAGCCCTCCCCAGGTTTCCCTGGTGGCCACTCTGGCCAACATCAGGGAAACTCGTCTGCCCCCCTCCCGGCCCCGGACCCCTTAAAGGGGCACGGGCTGGCTACGGTGCCCGTGCCAGGTGCAAGCCTGCCAGCACCCAGCCAGCAGACCCTGCACCTGGCACGGAGTGAGCCACCCACCCGATGCCCCCCAGCCCTCCCCCTCTTCCCGGGACCAGGCTGGCGGCTCCCGGGAGCTTGCCCGGGACCGCAAGAGGCGGGCACCCGCCTGGGCTAGTGCAGACATCGTGGACCTCGTCCACGACCTCCGCACTAGGCACAGGAAGGTGGCCGGCTAGGGCAGGAGAGCTGCCAGCCTGGCCACCCAGGAGCAGGTGTGCATGAAAATCAAGGTGGTCCACTGAGACCCCCGACCCTGAGCCCTGACCTTACAATGGCCGTCCTGGGTCAGACCAAAGGTCCATCTAGCCCAGTAGCCTGTCTGCCGACAGCGGCCAACCCTAGGGATCCTGGAGGGGATGGATCGAAGACAGTGACCAAGCCATTTGTCTCGTGCCATCCCTCTCCAGCCTTCCACAAACCTTGGGCAGGGACACCACTCCTACCCCCTGGCTAATACCACTCCATGGACCCAACCTCCATGACTTGATCTCACTTCCCTTTAAACTCTGTTCTAGTTCTAGCCTTCACAGCCTCGTGCAGCAAGGAGTTCCACAGGTTGACTCTTTGCTTTGTGAAGAACAACTTTCTGTTACTAGTTTGAAGCCTGCTACCCATTCCTTTCCTTTGGTGTCCTCTAGTCCTTCTTTATGGGAACTAATGAAGAACTTTTCTGTATGCACCCTCTCCACCCAACTCCTGCTTTTAGAGACCTCTATCCTGTCGCCCTTCAGTCTTCTCTTTTCTAAGCTGAAAAGTCCCAGTCTCTTTAGCCTCTCTTCATATGGGACCTGTTCCCAACCCCTGATCAGTGTAGTTGCCCTCCCTTCTCCCAGCCTCTCTCTTCCCCTCTCCCACCTCCTTTTCCCAGTCTCCCCCAGTTTTGTTCAATAAAGACAGATTCCATTTTGGAACACAATTGTCCTTTATTTTGTACATCAAGAAGAGGGGCTAGGGAAGGGTAAGTGGAAGGAGGTGAGGGAGGAATGGGGTACGCGCCCCTGATGGGGAGGACTGGGCTGGCTCTGTGGGCTTCTGGGGGTGGAAGCTCTCCTGCAGCCCCCGAATTGCTCCCTCTCCCCAGATGGCAGCCTGCGGCAAGTGCAGCCGGTCTGATGGCCGAGTGCTGTGATGTGCCCAGTGTGGGTACTCCGGGTAATCCAAGCCAGGACTGCTTTGCAAGCGGGGCACCCCTGAGAACTGTCTGTCCAGGGTGGGGGTCGGGACCCTTTAAGCACAGCCCTCGGCTAGCCTGAGACAGCATCTCCACGCTCTAAGTCCTCCTCTGATGCCCTGCCGGCACTGCTTCCGGCCATCCTTAACCCCAGTTCAGGGTCCACTTAATGTGGATGAGCTAGTTCGAATTAGCAAAACACTAATTCGAACTAGTTTTTAGTTCTAGACGCGTTAGTTCGAATTAGCTTAGTTCGAATTAACTAATTAACTAAGTTAGTTCGAATTAGCGCTGTAGTGTAGACATACCCTAACAGCTTGAAAGTTGCCATGTTTCAGGGAAAAAAACCCTTCGAACCAGACTTCCAGGTGAACCTGCAGAGCTGGACCTGACGTGCAAGTGTGGCACTATCAGACTGGGTCTGAATATTTATTTATTTAATGTATTTACAATGGTTTTACCCCACTTTTCTATTTAAAATATTTGAGGCAGTTTACAACACTGTGTCAAACACATTATAAATATCTATAGAAAATTAAACTCTGAAACCCCAGGGGGACATAAAACCTGCTAAAAGGTCTCGAGAGGAGGGACACACACACACAGACCCAAACACCAATAAAAGCCTGAGTAAAAAGGGTGGCTTTAGCCTGACACCAAAACAATATTAGCGTTAGCGCCGGCAAATAGCCCAGTGGAGAGAATTCCACAGCTTGGGATCAAAAGCTGAGATGGCCCTGTTCCACGCAGATGTTAATCTTATCTCCACAAGTGGGGGTACACTGAGAGAACCTCCCCAGCCGACCTCAATCCCCAGGCAGGTTCACATGGGAGAAGACGGTCCTTCAGATACCTGGACCCAGCCTGTTTAGGGCTTTATAGGTCATAACCAAGACCTTACATTGTGCCCGGAAACATACCGGAAGCCAGCGCAGCTGCCGGAGCTCCGTATAACGAGTGTTAGTTAGAACTTGAGCAGCCGCATTCTGGACCAACTGAAGTTTCCGAAGGTCTTCAGAGGCAGCCCCGCATAAAGTGCATGACAGTAATCCAGTCGGGATGTAGCAAGAGCCAAGTCCTGCTTGTTCAGGAAGGGTCGCAGCTGACGGATCAGCTGAAGCTGGCCAAAAGCACTCCTGGCCACCGAAGATATCTGGTTCTCAAATGTTAAAAAAGGGTCCAGGAGGACTCCCAAGCTGTGTATCTGTGCAATCAGGGAGAGCGTAACCCATCTAGAACAGGTACCATGCCACATTACCGAACAGATGGCTTCCTGAGCCACAGGACCTCGGTCTTATCTGGATTCAACTTCATCCAGTCCATCACCGACACCAGTTTGGATCAGCCACTGCCATACCTGGTTCTGATGTCACAGGGAAATACTTGTGTGTCATCTGCATATTGATGGCACCGTCTTCCAAAACTCCTTACGACCTCTCCCAGCGGCTTCATGTAGATGTTAAGCAGCCGAGCGGACAAGATGGAACCTTGCAGGACCCCACAATGACCACGGGGTCGAATAGCAGCCCCCTAGCTCCACCTTCTGACAATGTCCCAAGAGTTAAGACTGGAACCACTGCAGAACAAAACCTCCGATACCCAGCTCTACCAGGTGCTCCAGAAGGATACCATGCTCAATGGTATCAAAAGCCGCTGAGAGGTCCAAGAGAATCAACAGGGAAGCACTCCCCCATCTATCTCCCAGCGTACGTCATCTACCAGGGCGACCAAGGCGGTTTCAGTTCCAAAACCCGGCCTAAAGACAGAGTGAAATGGATCTAAATAATCTGTTTCTTCCAAGAGAGCTTGGAGTTGCAACGCCACCGCCCGCTTGAGTACCTTGCCCAAACAGGGAATATTAGCAACTGAGCGACAGTTATTCAAATCACGTGGGTGCAGGGAAGGCTTCTTGAGTAACGGTTTTATCGCTGCCTCTCGCAAGGTGGCAGGAACCATCCCAGATCTAAAAGACGCATTAATAAACCCCCAGACCCAGCCAGTCATCCCCTGGGGGCTCTTCAGGAGTGAGGCCGGAGCGCACTGGCTGCTGGCCCCGCCTCCAGGAACTATAGAATAGTCGAGTAACCGATAAGAATTCAATTAACTATTCAATTAACCGATATTTAACATCCCTAGTAACCACATCCCTTATCCCAAGAACTCTCTCACCCCTAAAGACCATATCAAGCCTATGACCTGCGACATGCGTGGGGGCAGTTATTTCTTGGGATAATCTTAGGGTCGTCATGGTATCCATAAAATCTCGTGCTGGACCAGACAGGACAGCCTCAGCGTGAACATTAACTTCCCCCAAAAGCCTTGGGGTCCTCAATGCCACGTCCAAGACCACCTTGGCCAGCTCAAGCAGAGCATCTATCGCACAGCGGGGTGGATGGTACACAAGTAGAACAGCCAATCTATCCTGGCCACACAACATCAGGTACAAACACTCGAATCTAACCCTTTGTTGGACCAAGGCCCTGGCCAGTGACATGGTATCCCGATAGACAATCGCCCCCCCACACCCCTCCGACCATCGAGCCACGGTTGGTGCTTTACCAAGAACCCAGCTGGGCACAATTGGGAGAGTTCAACACCTCCCTCCACCCCCAGCCGGGTCTCAGTGATACAAGCCAGGGCGGCCCCTTCATCCAGGATTAAATGATGGATGACAGCTATCTTGTGGGAAACCAACCTGGCATTCAGAAGCAGCACCCGCAGGGCTGAGGGCCAGGTGTTAAGGGTCCCAGAGTCCTTGAGGCCAGGGACAGGACTGGAACAAGGACTAGCACATGTCTGTCTAAACCTCGTTCCCCTTGGCTGGCCAGTCTGGATCTTACTGCCCTATCTTCCCCTACCTGCCACAACGCGTCTGAGCCCTCCCCCTTAGCCACCCCATCTGTGCCGCAACACATACCGAAAAAGGAGAATAACACAACCCCTCCTTGACCTTCCGTGTGGGTTGGTAGGGGAACTTCCTCTCACCGAGAACCCTCCCTGCTCTCACCAGGCTCTGAATAGGCCACCACACAAACAACAAGTGTGCTGCTCTCACCAGCACCCACAAACACACACTCGCAAATTACACTGTATTACACAAACCACCACAACACACAGCCTCGCCCTCGGTCTGCCCTGAAGGGCTCCGTTTGGTGCAGCCCAAACCCCTGTAAAGGCTGCAGGTAACACCTGCAGCTGAAAGGTCTGAGTCCTAACAGGGAGGCCTCTGACCCAGGAGATGTTGCTGTACTGGCAGGGCAAGGTCTTTCCTTCAAGGGGGGCGGGAGAGATGCTAGTCCTTGTTCCCCCTTCCTCCCCCTTCTGGATAGAGACCCGGAGTGACTGGCTCCCTGTGAGAAGTCACGTCCCCCTTTGGATGTTCTCGCCTTGGCAGGAGTGGGCTGGCCCGCCCTGACGGAATTGGCCCGGCTAGCTCTGGCCCTCCGCCTGGTAATGGAACACCCCCACCGCTGCCTGTGCCACTAGCCCTGCCAAACGGAAGTGGGTTCCAGCCCAAGAACGCTTGTGTCCAAGCACATTTGTCAGGACTCCTCGGAGCTTTTGCTGAGCTGGACTAACCCGGCCCCCCTCGGAAACCTGTTGGGAAGGCATCTTGAGTGCCCGCCATACAGCTAATGGGCCCATGGGGCCGAGCCGCAGAGACTGGAATCCGTGAGCCCTTGGCAGACTTCGAGCTGCTGCTGCGGGAAGAGTGGACTGAGAAGAAAGCTGCCCTGTTCTGGGCGGTGATGCCCGAGCATTTTAGCAGCAGCGTGTCCAGGTCAGCTCATGGCACGTTAGCCAGCGACACGTCCTGGGCCAGCGTGCTGATCCCTCTGCTGCGTGGCGGGCGGAAGTGTGGGTCATGGGGAGCACCTCCTGGCTCCTGAGAGGAGCCGCTAGCATGGCTGCAGGGAGGCGCAAGGGAGCCGCTGGGGGAGCTCAGAGCAACATGGGGGTGAAGCCAGGCCACCCTGCAGTGACCCCCCTCGGATGAGGCACAGCTGCAGGAGCTGATGGGAGCGTGTGATGCTGGGCCAGAGGGGCGTCCTGGGTAAGAGCCATTCATAGAATCATAGAACACTAGGACTGGAAGGGACCTCGAGAGTCATCGAGTCCAGTCCCCTGCCCTCATGGCAGGACCCAGCACTGTCTAGACCATCCCTGATAGACATTTATCTAACCTGCTCTTAAATATCTCCACAGATGGCGATTCCACAGCCTCCCTGGGCAATTTATTCCAGTGTTTCACCACCCTGACAGGGAGGAACTTTCACCACCCTGACTGTTAGGAACTTTTTCCTAATATCCAACCTAAACCTCCCTTGCTGCAGTTTAAGCCCATTGCTTCTTGTCCTGTCCTCAGAGGCCAAGATGAACACGTTTTCTCCCTCCTCCTGAAAACTGCCCTCATGTCCCCCCTCAGTGTTCTCTTTTCTAAACTAAACTCACTGGCAGTGCCGTGGAGAGACGGGACCAGTGTAGCTGGTGACTCAGCCTCTCAGGGCAAGGACCAAGCGCTGTGAAGCTGCCCAGCCAGTAAGAGCTGAGGGCTGACGGGTCAGAACACGTAGCTCTGGGCGCTTCCAGCCAGGTCCGGTCTGGTGAGGAGCAGGCTCAGCGCCCGGTCGGGGTGAGCAGTAGGGGAGCGAGGAGACAAAAGCACACCACTGGCTGGGCTCGCAGTCTGCTCCTGCTCAGGGCTAGACTCTTAAGGGTGGCTTCTAACGAAGGGCGTTCATGCCCATGGCTCTTGGCCAGGCCTGGGATTGGCAGCAGCCACCAACACCCTCCTGAATGACCCTGCACAGTGAAAAAACTGACTGTAGGGCCCCCAGGTGAAATCCAGGCTCCACTGACGTCGATGGCAAAACAACCCCAAACCAAGCCCTGGGTCTCAGTGCAATCCGAATGTGACCCTGGCCTCGGCATTCAATGGCAGCCGAGCTTTCTGAGAGCGAGCTGAGAGCTGCTGTCATCGTGCGATCTGGAAACGGTGACGTGTCACCGCTCACAACCGGTTTCGGCCCAGCCTCACGTGACGTGGAATGGAAGTCATGCTCAGCACAAGTGGCTTCCTCTGGGACTGCGGCGCACAGAGAGGGAGCGGGATACCTGCAGCCAGTCGGCTGGGCCCAGCAACGCTGTCAACCCCCCCCGCAGCCCGCTGCTTGCGGAGGGAACATTCTCCAGGCCGGGCCGTCTCACCCCGGGGAGCACAATGAGCAGGTTCCAAAACTCCCCCTCACGTTTGCCCTGCTGCTGTCACCACAGAGAGCCCAGGAGAATGAGCGGCGTGAGACCCAGCCCTGCCCCACTCCAGGCACACGCGGCAGGGCATGGGGGAGCGCTAGGAACTCCAAGCAGAAGACACGAGCTACAAAACTCACAGAGCCAGGGACTGCGAGTGCAGAATGCCACTTTCCCTGGTTTTTGCTGGGCGGGTAGGTAATGTAGGATCTGGAGTCCACAGAAGGGCTCCCACGTTGATACGGGCACTTGGGGATAATTAATAGTCCTGATTCAAATACTTACAAACAGTGGGGGGGGGGGAGCAGACACGCGGCTGATTTAAATGTACTGACCCTATGGAGCTAAGCGGAGTCGCACCAGCTGTGGGTCTGGCCCCACTGGTTTAGATGGAATGACATGGATTCACCCCAGCTGACGACATGGCCCCACTGACTTCAATGGGGCTTTTTGGCTTTCTGCCACCCCGGGGTCTGGCCTGTAAGACATCCTGGGTTTGGGAAACCATTCACACGCTCTAGCTCGTTAATCTGCTGAACCTAACGCTCTGGCCTGTCGGCGCACGCCAGCCACACACGACCGGAGAGAGCCCGGCTGGCCCCATTGGCCGGGCCGGAAAGCAAGGTCCTTCCGTCAGCAGCCTAGAGAAGCCAAGGGCCTGCTCTACTCCGGCAGCTCTTCGTGCGCTCAGAGGGACGAGGCTGGATCAGAAGGGCCGAGTGCAAAATGGCTGCTCTGTCCTGGCTGGGGTCATCTCCATTGCTTACCACAGGCCCTCTACTGTGCATTGGGCCCCTGTCCTCAGGCTGCGAGGGTCCCTGAGCCAGGCACTGGGCCTGGCCGCGAATGTTGATGGGACGCTGACACATGCGCCGCACAGGGAGAAAACAGGGAGGGCCACAGCTGACTGCAACTCATTCCCTAAGAAATCAGACCCCTTGGGGATAAATGCTCCACCCGGCTCCCATTAGCGCTAGTGCCAACGAAGCAGAATCGGTGCTGCCGGCGGGGGCGGGGGGCGAGAGCCGCTGTTCATGGACTGAGATCCAGCTCCTCTGACTGCCCCTGTCACTGCAAAGAAACCCTGATGCAGTGTGACTGCGCGGCGCCCGAGGGGGAGTGCCACGGCCACCGGGGAGCGTTGCGCTCTCCTGGGGGCGTCACATGTGGCGGGAGGTCGTCGCCGCGAGATGCCCACTCGCTGTGACACACTGTCACTCGGGAGGGACTGTGCGGCGTGGCCTTTGCTGTGTGAGAGCTCTGCTTCGTGAGGCTGATGTGATCTGACCAGGGTGCAACTGCGGTGTCACAAAGTGTCTGTCATTTACGGGGTGTGTGCAGACAGACTCGTTAGATGCAGGATCGGTTACTGTGACGACAAATCTATTATGCCAATGGCTGGCAAGCTTGCAGCACAACCAAGGGCATTGCTCCAAAAGAGACACACCGCAAAGACTGGAAGAAGGCCAAATCCATTCATGCTTGGCTTGGGGACGTTCCCTGTGGCCTGGCTGGGCTCATCTCTGGCAAAGTGAACTTGAGCTCGTATGCCACGGAGGTTCTGGTCATGACTCGTATGCCACGGAGGTTCTGGTCATGACTCGTATGCCACGGAGGTTCTGGTCATGACTCCTTACATAAGGTTGCACTGAGGTTGTTTTACTTAAGATGAAAGTTCAGCTTCTAAGTTTGACATGAACAATAGCGTGTATCCACCCCAAATATACAGCACAAATCTGTGGATAAAGTTGGCTTCCCAGGGGACTTTCATGTGAATCTGGGGGTTATTAGTTTATAAGTTAAAAGTCATATAAAACGGGCCCTTTAAGAAATGTGCGCTGGTGAATCTCATCTTAGCATGCGCCTCTCTAGCTAAACCACAACAGCCCCAGCAAACACCAGCCTTGCTCACAGCTGACTTAGAACTGAATACGGATTTTAACTGGATAACATGCTACAAAGGCCATTTCCCCTCTCTTGATATCCACATTTCCACATGAGCTGCTGTGAATAATCCATTTCCAGCCTCATTTGCACAAGTACCCTCTTTCTTTATTGTCCTTGGCTACGTCTACACTGGCCCCTTTTCCGGAAGGGGCATGTAAATTTCAGGAGTCGTCGTAGGGAAATCCGCGGGGGATTTAAATATCCCCCGCGGCATTTAAATAAAAATGTCCGCCGCTTTTTTCCGGCTTTTAAAAAGTAAGAATAAGAGCCTCCGGAAAAGGGCACTTTTTCCGGAGGATCGGGGCCAGTCTAGACGCTCTTTTCCGGCTTTTTTAAAAGCCGGAAAAAAGCGGCGGACATTTTTATTTAAATGCCGCGGGGGATATTTAAATCCCCCGCGGATTTCCCTACGACGACTCCTGAAATTTACATGCCCCTTCCGGAAAAGGGGCCAGTGTAGACGTAGCCCTTATGTATATCTTCCCCTACCTCTGTAAACTCCATTCCAATTCATCTGATGAAATGGATTTCACTCAGAAAAGCTTATACCACAGGACTCCTCATTGTTTTTGCAGATATAGACTAGCACAGTGTGACAGGGCAGACAAGGCCCTGAGCCCAGAAAGAGCCATAGATAAGTCCTCCAGGAGGCTAGAGAGACTCTGGAGGAACAGGCCAATCAGGGGCCAGGGAGGCCTACAAAAGGAGCTACAAAGCTTAGCAGCAGTCAGAGCAGGGCAGAACTCAAAGAGAGCAGGCTGAGGCTAGCTGAGGAAGTTGTCTTCAGGAGGGGATGCCACTCTCTCTGGCTATGTCTACGCTGGTGGTTATTGTGCAAGAATGGCCGTTCTTCCAGAAAGTGTCCACACTGCCCACCTGCTCTTGTGCAAGAAGATTTACAGTACGGCGTGGTAAGAGAGGGCTTCTTGTGCAAGAGCTATGCTCTTTTTTAACAGGTGTAAGCCCTCTTGTGCAGGAGCTCTTGCGCAAGAGGGCAGTGTGGATGCTTGGCAGGGATTTCTTGTGCAAGAAAGCCCTATGGTTAAAATGGCCAGTAGAGCTTTCTTGCGCAAGAGAGCGTCCACACTGCCATGGATGCTCTTGCACAAAATCACAGCTCGCACATGGCAGTGTGGATGTTTTCTTGCACTGAACCCTTGTGCAAGAAGCCGCCAGTGTAGACATAGCCTCTGAGTGGGGAAAGAGACTGAGGGGAAATAAATGGAGACACAGATTTGGAGATGCTAGAGTAGGGCAGCAGGATGGGCCCCTGTCCTGCGTGTACTGTGGGCGGGGCTTGAGTATTGCACAGAGTGACGCGGTCGGAGGGCTGAGTAGCCAAAAGGCTTTGAAAGAGACAGTGCAGGCAACTGCCCCCTCTGAAACCCCACAGCCACGAGTGAGTATTCCTCCAATGCAGGCCTCTTTGTGGCTGCCAATAAGTACCATGGGAGCCCTCACCGTCACCGTCGTGTGGCTGCCGGGGGCATGGTGCTGTAGCGTGACGTTGTTGTCTTGGGCTGGGGAGGCAGGCGGGTTTGGAAACAGTGCAAGGAGAGTGCCTGCCGTTGTTCAGGGAAATAGGACTTTCCTGGGCATTTTTCATAAACTCTCAGGATTGCTCCAAAGACCAAACCTGCCTCCTTTCACCAACTTCTCCTCTTGGAAACAACCCGGCAGGGCCGAACATTGGCCAGCTGCTCCAGCCAAGGGGCCGCAGGACTGAGACCTGTTCAGTAAGTGCCCTCTTGTCTTGCACTTTTACAAATCATGCCACTGAGAGGGGTGCCCGAGCTCCCGTGCCAGCGAGGAGCGTTACCCTTCTGCTGGCTCGGAATGACTCAGGAACATGGACAATGGAAGGCACCTTGCTGAGGAGGGTCATCCTAACACGTGCATGCCCCGTGTGATCCACAGCCACCCTCCTTTCCAGCACTAAGCACCGTTTTCACACCCCGCCACGTGTTACAGCAGCCCACTAGTGCAGAATTTTCACAACTGCAGGGTTTGAGCTCCGCTGCTCTCTCCCATTGCTCACTGGGGCACTGGTTTCTAGGTGCAGCTCAATCAATGCACGAGGACTTCAGCTCGCACGTCCCCGCTCACCTTCATCTCACTGCCCATCACGTTCCTTTGAAAGTGCCCCTTTGTGTGCCTGGAGCCCTGGAGATTTGGCCTCGCTCCCGTACCTGCCCCCGGCTTGGGGCACAGATTCTAATGCAGCTCTCACAATGGCCAGGTCCATGGAGATGTGACTGTCGTGTGTCACCCAGGTCACAACAGCAGGCTTCCCCACACACCCGGCGTGCAACCGGCACGTGCCTATTGAGGCCTACGCCCTTCTCGCGATGGAGGCCATTAATCCTTCTGTCCACCTCGGCTCCTTTATTTCAAGCCCGTCCCCCCGGGTTCTGCACCCAGAGACGTAATTGTAGCTTCCCAGCGTCTGCACTTGCCTGAGGCACTAACCCACCGGGCTTTGGCAAAGGGTGACCACAATGCCCTGTGGGTGTCAAACAGGCCTTCCGCCGACGCGCGGAAGTCCTGCGCCGGCTGCCATCATCCATATCGGCCCAGCAGCATTCGGCTCACCCTGCTCCAGCTGCACCCGGCGTGCTGAGGTGCGTCTGCAAACAAGCTGCAAAGGCCCATTCTTCTTTGCTAGTCAATTTCCTGCTGCCCTTGCTCCTCTCTGTCATCACAGGCCACCTTTCCAAGCACGCTCGGCTCGGTGCCATGTGTGTGCTTTGAAATGTTGAACTAAAAGCAGCTGCATCCCGGCCACGTTTCTCGGCGCCTTGGACACGCACTTACCACGTGCCAGCGCAAGACTTAGGAGGCACCAGGCAACCTACAGCAACAGTGTTTTCTTGTTTCCACCCTCCCAGCATGGAACCATGGCACCCTAAGCCCGCACTGCTCCTTCCCGTTGGCAAACACCCCACCCCACGCCCCCGCCAATGCCCACTCTGACAGACGGGCTTTCCGCAAGCGTGGGCTGCTTGGGGCGTCCAGGCCAGTGTGCTCTGGGAGGAAAGGCATCTTCAGGAGAGCACTTTGCCAGCCTCTCTGCCCCCCCACACTTTGGTTAGCAGCCGTGGCAGCGGGTCCCGTGGAAAGGGAGGGCCCCTGCAGGCAGGCTCCAAGCCATGGCTGTAAACCGAGAATGCAAAATGTGACGTCCCTGGCTTTGCGCTCACAGCTGCCTGATCTGAGTGTGCAATGGGGTGGCTCTGGGTGCAATCGAGATGTCCCATTTCGTGCCTCCCGTGGCTGGGGAGCTGCTGGTGTGTTTGGTGGCACTTCCTGATTGCAGCCCATGCACTGCAGTCTCAAGGACCAGGGCCTTGGGTGAGGGAGCCCCAGGCGAGTTTCGCTGCGGTCCTGCTGTGGGGACTCCTGCAGACTCGAGGGAGGAAGAAGCATCAACGCGAGTGATCAGACGTAGGCTTCTTCCTGGTGGCTTGCTGGACACGAGGCTTGTGCACAGGATCCACCCCCAGTGCACAGTGCAAGTGAAAGCAGGTGCACCCGTGATCGAAGACAGGACTATGTAGCACTTTAAAGACTAACAAGATGGTTTATTAGGTGATGAGCTTTCGTGGGCCAGACCCACTTCCTCAGATCAAATGATGGAAGAAAATCGGCACAACCAAATATACCAAAGTGATACAATCCAAAAAAAGTGAACGCGTGTGAAATTGACAAATCAAATTTTAGATCAGAGTGGTGGGGGGAAGGTAAGTTTCTGTGAGGTAGTGACATAGGGATGATAATAGGGGAAGAGATAATGACATTAGGGGTGATAATTGTATGGGTTTAAACAAAGACGCTAATTATCTCACCCATTACAAAGATAGCTTCCCCAATTATCACCCCTAATGTCACTACCTCACAGAAACTTACCTTCCCCCCACATCCCCACTCTGTTCTAAAATTTGATTTGTTAATTTCACACGCGTTCACTTTTTTGGGATTGTATCACTTTGGTATATATGGTTGTGCTGATTTTCTTCCACTATTTGATCTGAGGAAGTGGGTCTGGCCCACGAAAGCTCATCACCTAATAAACCATCTTGTTAGTCTTTAAAGTGCTACATAGTCCTGTCTTTTGTTTCAGCTACACCAGACCAACACGGCTACATTTCTATCACTTTCCTTGATCAAAGGTTTTGCATTGTCACCCTCTGCAGAACGGCTGATGCTGAAATGTCCCATGGGTCTGTCCCTCATCCCTGTGTACTTGGATTGAGGGTGGCGCACAGCACTGGCCAGCCAGCCCAGCTAACCCCAGCGGAAGGGACCAGAATGGCGTTTGCTCCCCTTCACAGCCCTGCGCTCGATGCTCAGCACGGCCGGCTTCAGAACCCACTTAATGAAGCTTAAGCAGCCACGCTTCTCCGGGCAGTGCCTCGGAGACGGATTGCTCTGCCTCGGTGTGTGCCCCATTGGAACGTTCCCGTGGAGACGGCAGGCAACATCCCATGGCAGCAGATGGACGGGAGCTCACATCGAGTGGGAGCAACTAGAGCGCCTCCTGCTGCGGGAAGCCTGGTTGCAGAGAATTCTGGGCAACCGGTTCCCTGAGCCCTGGCCTGGCTGCTACCTGCGACCTACCCAGGCCTCTCAGTCAGAAGGGGAGACACCGCTCCGTCTCCTCAGTCTCACAGATCGCCCTGTCCCCAGCTCCCCCCTCCCCCCAGCCTTTTCCCCTCACAGGAGGGGCAGAGAAAGGGAGACGTCGCCTCGCGGCCGGGGATGGGTCCGGGGAAGTGCTCCCTCTTTGCACGTCTGTTACACGCACCTGACCAATCAACGACTGCAGGTGGCAGCTGGGACCCCACGGCCTCTAACGTCCAGAGGCGCCAGCCTTGCCCTTCTCTGTGCACCTTGGAATGAGGAACGGTCTCGCTCATGCGCTAGGAGGGCAGACTGATGGAATGGGGCTTGTTTAGTCTGGAAAGGAGAACACTGAGAGGGGACATGAGAGCAGTTTTCAGGTGTCTAAAAGGGTGTCACAGGGAGGGGGGGGGAAATTGCTCTCCTTGGCCTCTGAGGACAGGACAAGAAGCAATGGCCACCCTGACAGGCAGGAAGTGTTTCCTAATGTCCAACCTAAACCTCCCTGGCTGCAGATGTGGAGAAATTGGAGAAGGTCCAGAGAAGAGAACAAGAATGATGGAAGGTCTAGAGAACAAGAGCTAGGAGGGAGGACTGAAGGAATTGGGCTTGTTTGGTTTGGAAAGGAGAAGACTGAGAAGGGACACGAGAGCAACTTTCAAGTATCTAAAAGGGTGTCACAGGGAGGAGGGAGAAAAATTATTCTCCTTGGTCTCTGAGGACAGGACAAGAAGCAATGGGCTTAAACTGCAGCAAGGGAGGTTGAGGTTGGACATTAGGAAACACTTCCTGCCTGCCAGGGTGGCTAAACACTGGAATAAATTGCCCAGGGAGGTCGTGGAATCTCCATCCCTGGAGATATTGAAGAGCAGGTTGGACAGACGCCTGTCAGGGATGATCTAGATCAGGGGTGGGCAATAATTTTTGGCCGGGGGCCACGTCCTGACTGGCCTGGGGGTGGGGGAACAGTGCAAAGCTTCCCTCGCCCTGCTCCCACCCTGCGCAAGTGTATGGCACTTTGAAGTGCCCTGCACTCCTCGCAGGGCCAGGGGAGGGCGGAGGAAACCTCGCACGCTCCTCCTGCCCCCAGGCCAATCAGGGCTTGGGGCAGAGGAGCGCATGACGGCTCCTCCCGCCCTGCGAGCAGCGCACCGTGCTTCAAAGCGCTGCGTGCTGCTACCAGGGCGGGAGGACGCTTTGCGCTCTCTCCCCTGGGGGTAGGGGAGCAGCAGGGCCTCTGGGGGCTGGATTAACCCACTTGGCAGGCTGGATCCAGCCCGCGGAGGCCCTTTTGCTCACCCCGATCTAGATGGCGCTTGGTCCTGCCGTGGGGGCGGGGGACTGGACTCGATGACCCTTCAAGGCCCCTTCCAGTTCTCATGTTCTATGCTTCTATGACTGACAGAGAAGTCTTACACTGGCCTGAAATATTGAAAGTTTCCTACCTCCTATCACCTGTGCCCATCACCATGGTATCTGCCTTGTGAATGAAATCGACACCATCTCTCAAAATGCCATAGTCCTTGGACACGAGCATAGCGTGGGCCGCAAGCCATGTGTGAGTGCGGCTTGTCAGCATTTACGGAAGGCCCCTGCACAGGCTGCAATTCTCTTGCAGCCCGGCCCAACCCTTAACTTTTTTTGTAAATAGGTCATATGCAAATCTGAAACGAATGCGGACGTGATCAAGCCTGTTTGAGACCGACCGGAGCAGATGGACACGGCTCTGCTCCGGGAGTGGGACTGGCAGCCTCCTTACCAAGACTGACCTGGTCCCAAGAGAATCCCAGGCTTCCCATGTAACTTCCAGCAGCCCGCCCAGGGCTTGGTACGAGACAGAGCCTTGTGCCGTGCCAAGGGACATGGGTGGGGTAGGCGTGGCTCCCGCACACTGCGTGTGTTCCAGTGTCATGGTCAGCAGGAGGCCAGCCGTGACCCTTAGGTAGGTAACCGGGTGTATCCACGAGACACGTGCGGCAGGAATCCCTCTCTGAGCCGGCTCTGAAGTTGAACAGGTGCACTACAAGCAGATTGCGCCTGTACGCTCTTTGAGGCGGGGCATGCCCCTTATGCAGCACCCAGCCTGTCGGGGCCCTGCTCCTGCTGGGGGTTGTGGTTGCTGCTGTGATGCACTCATAGGTACAATCATCAAAGAGCTGCCTGTGACCAATGAATTCTTTGGGGAAGCGGGAATTTAAAAGCCAGGTAAAGGATCTGGACACCACTTCTGAAGCGTGCCAGCGCCCAGAACTCGGGCGGGACTGACCTCTGCCCAGCCCCAGCTGGCTTGGGAGCACATAGGGGCCTCGGGATAGGTGCAGAACAGCCGACGGGTGACCATCCACAAGGCCCCAGGGCCAGGGCTCTAAGAGCTTTTACCCCAAAGGAGGCCGGAAGGAGCTTCCAACGGCATCAGCTCAGGATTCCGTCTCACTCCCCTCAGCGTGTCCCCGGGAAGCAGAGGAAGCAACACGTCCCTGACGTGGCTCTCCAGGCAACATGGCTTTTTATTTCCTTTGGAAGCCAGGTGAAAAGCAAAGTCCCTGCTGAGGATTCAGCCCCTACCGTTTACCTCCTGAGCATGCGGCCTGCGGCTCAGCAGCAGCTCTGGTGCGGGATTTACTTTGGCATCGTTCTCGTGTTGAAAATAAAACTGAGCTGAGGGCAGGATGTTGTCTTTAACGCGGCTGCGATGACTAATTATTAAACTCATTTTGTAAAGGTTACCGTATACAGAAAAGCAATTACACAGAGATTAAAACAAGTTCAGAAACCTGATTCATTCCGAAACTATGGTAAACCCAAGCCTTGGACTATTTCTGATTTTTAATGACCCCAGAAACATTTTATTTAACTTAGATGTCAAATGCAATTTCGAAATGGGGGATGAAATGTATTTCATGCCTTTTCTACCCAGGGCGTGTATGAAGTTCCAATGCTGATTCGTCAATTTCAGCAGGCTGGAAAGACATCCATGCCACGTTAACCCTTTGCGACACGGCTTCTCTGAGATGTCAGTGGAAACTGAGGCACCAGACAGCCAGTCACTGTTCTCCCCGTGGAACCAGATCTGCCCCGTGCTTCAATTAGTGGCTACCTGGCCGCTTGTGTGCATTGTTTTAAGCCCACTGCATGAGAGAGGGCCCGGCTTTTGCGGTAAGTGTTTGATCGGCAGCTGTCTGAGTGCTTCCCAAGCACCCTGCAGAAGAAAGTGGCTGGCACTTTCTCAGGCCTGGCGTGGGCGCCCCGTGGCTAGCCACGCCATCCCCTTACAAGTGCAGTGCTCATAGCGGGGTCACTGCTCAGACTGACCCAGCGATGAAGTGGCGTCTGGATCCTTTACCTGGATTCCTTCACTGTAGCCTCCTGTCCACGGTCCCTTGTGCCACGTGCCACGTTAGCCCAGAGCCACGGGTGCCCTGCAGCACAGCCGTATGGGTTCGCTCTCTTCCATCTCCCCGGTGCAGAGGGTCATCGCTGCTCAGAGACAGAGCGCTGAGGCCTTTGTGCAGGTGAGCCCCCATAAGGCTGGGGCTCTGCGGGGTCACCGTCTGGAGCAGAAAGAGGCAGCCCTCGCAGGCCTAGGAGACGCTCTTAGCCACAGCTTTCCACAGAACACGTTGACAGCCCACGTTCCCCTGGTCCCACGTGCCTCAGGCACCCCACCCCTGCCACTTCTGGCACACGGCGTGGCTGACCCTGCAAAGGGGGGTCATTCCCAGAGAGCGTCCGTCGGGGTGGAGGGACAGGACTCTCCACACACCACACTGGCACCTCAGGGCCGGTCCACTGTAGCTGGTCACGAGGCAGGAAACAACGGGCAGGGATACGTGGTCGGGGGGAGAGGTAACGAGTGGCCCCCCAGGACCTGCACTGCAGAGCGGCGGCGCAGTCCACAGACAGTACCAAATGACTCCAGCCAGTTACGTGAAAGCAGCCTGCGGAGCATTCCAAGGGGACGTCACTGGGCAGCAAAATGGCCAATGAAATGCCGTGGTGATAAATGCAAAGTAATGCCCATTGGAAACCACCTTTCCAGCCCTCCGTCCAAGGTGATGGGGATCTCAGTTAGCTGTGGCTTCTCAAGAAAGAGATTCAGGGTGCTGCCTACAGCCAGGAGACACCCACGCCTTGAATACTGGGTGCAGCTCTGCGGGCCTGTCCCAACAAAGACACGGCAGAGCGGGGAAAAGCACCGAGGAAGGCCCCACAATGCTCACGGGGCTGGAGAGATTCACGAGCCTGGGACTGTTGGGCTTGGCAAGGAGATCACGGGGCTGTTCTAGAGCTGGTCTGGAGAAAGGGAATAAGGAAGGGCTATTTTCTTCTTCACGTGACCCAGGAACGAGGGGTGACCCACAGACATTCCTAGGCAGAAGGTTTGAAACCGACGGCAGGAATGACTTCGCAGCATGCCCGACTGGAAGTCCCACATGTGACTGAGGCCAAAGATACAACTGGGAATGAGAGAAGTTCATGGCTGATATTGGCCATGGCTATTGGCCAAGATGGTCGGGGCCCAGCCTCTGCTCCAGGTGTCCTTACACCTGTGCCTGCCAGAAGCTGGGGTGACTTAGTCATTGCTGGTTCCAGTCATTCCCTCGGGAACCCTTGGCCCCAGCCACGGTCGGAAGATGGGCTGGACGGGCCATGGGCTGACCCAGCACCACAGTCCATTCAGAGGAGGGCAGGGTCTGACTGCCCAGGGGCCGCTTTGCTCTTCACACAACCCCAAGGATCCTTAACCAGCAGGTAACTGCAGCTGTCAGTGCCCAGGCTGAGGAGGTGGATCCTCAGCTGGTGGAGGTTAGTGGTGCCTCATTGGAGCCCAGAGAGCAACCCTGATTTACCACAGCCAGGGACCAGACCCAAAGGGAGGTGTTGGTGGAACTCACTGCTGCAGGAGATCGGGCTGAGCCCATGCCCTGGCTAGGCTTACACTAAGTCAGGCTCTCTGGTTTTCATCAGCCCCCCCGGACAGATGCACTGACACTGCCCAGCCAGGCTTGTCCCCTCTGGGGCATCTCACGGGGGGAAAGACAAGAGCCATCCCACAGGACACAGCCCCTAAGAAGGGAACGGCCGCGTGGCCATCGCTTGCAGGGCAGCCCCAGAGAACAAAGCGATCCCGTTTGATTCAACAGAGCAGCGATGCTGCTTAAGAGACTAACAACAGCCTGGAGCTCCAGGGGGACTCAGACGTGGCTGCCACATAGTGCTCCTGGGGCTGGTTTTGCCCCACGTGGCTTAGGACCCTCTGGGCATGAGCTGCCTGCTCCCCCCAGCCTCCCTCTCAGACAGGGCTAAGACCCTTTTCTAGCCATGGCGTGGACCCTTCCAGCGACCGGCCCATCCCCTTCTCTCGGGCAAAGCATTGCACGGGCTGGTGAACATTTCCCAGAGAAACTTCATCTTTTACCTCAGGCCACATCTTGCCTGGCCTGGGGGATAAACCTCGCCCTCTTTTTTGTGTGGAGTTAACTACTGTTAAGAAAGAGCTTTAGAGTGGCTCCTGTTCTGGACATTAACAGCAGAGACACTGAAATAATAAATAACTAATTAACCCTCTGACAATACACAGGAACACCCCTAGAGACTCCCTGACAACATGCTCAGCAGTGACCAGGAAACATCAAAGAAGCATTAAAATAAAATAAAAATTAGAAGTCTGATACTAATTTAATAAATGAAGGAATCAGTTATAGGAATAAGGTGGCAAATGTTTTGTGAGAATATGGTGTGTGCAATAACAGATGATTGCAGTGTACTCTTCAGCCACTAGATGTTTCCAGGAATCGTATACTGCTCCAGACAAGGGTTGCTTCCACACAGCTTGAGTTCTAGCTCTGTTAGGATTGTTGATCAGGAACCCTTTTGTTTATGTTTGTGGTTTTCTATATTTTCTTTAACAAATATTTCCCCTTGGAAAATGGAAATATCTAGGCTGAATAATAGAGAAAACAATTTCCTCAGGAGGGTGGTGAAGCACTGGAACGGTGAAGCATTGGCCCAGCTATCCAGAAAGAAAGCGAGAGAGAGAAAAGGAAGAATCGAGCTGGATGAGCATGATGCCTTCTTGGTAAATCCCTGCAGGCTGCCAGTGATCAGCTCTTTACCTGCCAGGTATTTGCAAATTGATTTTTATGCACACGGCCACCCCAGGCCTCGCACTTTGGGGGGCCCCACAGGAGCTGCCCCAACCATCCTATGGACAGGACATTCCCCCATACTGAGGGAGGCCTGGGGGATTTTCTGGGGGGCCTGTAGACAGCAGCAGGGGCTCCCGCCCCCCCCCCCCACATTCATCATGGCGACAGGAGCCAGGAGACGCGGAGCAGCAGCCATGGCCCAGCTGGGCTGGGCCTCTGCCCACGGCAGGCTGCTGCATCGCTCTGCTCCCCACGGCTCCCGCCACTGCAGGGGGCAGAGGCCCGACCAGGCGGGGCAGCCAGCCCTCCGCTGCCCGCCCAGCCAGGCTCTGCAGGCTGAGTCGCGCGTGCGTTTCACATGAAGAGCTGGGTGTGACCCAGAGGCACTGCAGCCCAGCACAACCCGTCTGCAATGCCTCTTGCGGCCTTTCCGAAGCCACGTCCCGCCAGCTCTTTCCATCCCTCTCCGCCGCCCCGGGGAAGCGGGCCCAGGCCAGGGAGCCGTGCGCTGCCAGCGCGGCTGCAGAGCGTGAGCAGGACACGGCGCTTTGCCTCGTCGCGCTCCAGAGAGCAGGGGCCACGCAGGGCCACGGCCGCCCGCTTGTGTGGGTCAGGCAGCAGACGAGGATTCAAGAGACCTGTGCTCAGGACTCGGCTCTACCGCCAGCCCAGCCACGTCTCTTCAGACTCAACTCCATGCTCTGTGCAGCTGCGGCAGGGACTTCCAGGGGCGGGTTGTGGCGTCCTGTTACGGGCGCCAGGCCCAGCTCCATTAGAGACCAGGATGGAGCGATCTCCCCCTGGAGCGGCCGGTGGACGGTTCCTTGTGCCCGCAGAGGATGGGGGGCAGCAGACTCCGTCACTCCCCCCGCCTTCCCTGGCACCCGGGAAGGAAAGTGGCTGGCAGAGCTGGCGCCCATATACCGGGGCAATTCTCTGCTGAGTTTGAGGCCACTTCGCACTGGGTAAATTGCGAGTAACTGAATAATCGAATAGTCGATACATTTTGTGTCGACTATTCGGTTAATCGATAGACGCCTCCACCTCTGAAGCGCAGCAACAACCCCAGGGCTGTTACACTTCAAAGGCGAAAGCGCTGCGGGGAGACCGGGGCCAGGCTCCTCGCGCGTTTCAAAGCGGCAGCGCCGCACGGAGGCAGGGATCAGCTGGGGCTCCCCGCTGACCCCAGGCGCCACGTGGTGCTGCCGCTTTGAAGTCCCCCTTTTCTCCCCGGGCGGGGGAGCGACTAGTCGACAGGCTCTCCGAGAAGCATTTGCTTCCTGGCTAGTCGACTAGACCGTCACGTCCTCACCTCGCACTGCTCAGCAGCAGGACGTGACCTCAGTGGAATGGAGAACGGGGCCGTAATCCCTCTGCCTGAGTTCCCCACCGGCAGTAATAACTCTCCTTTCTCCCCCGCTTTGTCTTCTCTGGTTAGACTGTGGGCATGGGTGGTTGGTGACGGCAGGGCTGGGGGGACAAGCCCCCAGCCCCACCTCCGGCTCTGCCCCTTCTAGGCCCCGCCCCTTCCCTGCCCCCAGACAGCAGTGCACACATGCTCCCCCCTTCCAGCCACGGGGAGGGGCGGGGAATGAGTGCTCGGCGCAGCCTCCCGAGCCCCAGAGGAAGGCGCACTGCAAGGCCCGGCCAAGCGCAGTATGGCCTCGGTGGAGGGAGGAGGGAGGGCATGCTGTGCCGCGCAGCGTGGCCCCAGCCTGGCCAGCCCCAGAGCACCGGGGGAGGGAGGAGAGCACGCCGCGCTGCCCAGCCTCTCCAGCAAGCCTCCACGCCCAGAGCACCTACAGCAGCCTTCTGGGCGCAGAGGTGGGCGGGCTAGGCCTGGCGGTTTGGGAAGGCAGAGCCTCCCCCTGCCTTACACACCCGACGCCCCTGACTGTGAGCTCTTTGTGGGCAGGGCCTGTCTCTCCCTGTGTGCGCGCAGCGCCCCACCCGACAGGCCCGACGTTTCCGTAACGCCCGGGCGGGGGAGCAGTGCAGTCCAGCCTGCGCATCAGGGACAAGATGCTGGTGGCGTGTGGTGCTCCGACAGCCGTTCACACAACCACGGGAATCACAGCCCCACCGCAAAAGCGTCGCTGGGATTCCAGTGCACCAGCTTCTACCCAGGCTCAGTCCCGGCGGACCAAGGCGCACAAAGCCGGTGGAGCTGGCCAGGGCGGACAGAGGACAAACATGACAAACTACAGAGCAGCCGCCCCACGAGCTGGGGCGACAGGGCGAGAGCCGGACCCGATGGGGAGTGAGGTGGCTGACAGGCCCGAGAGGAGCTGCGTGTCTGCTGGATGCAGGGACAGCGGGGAAGAAGCACTGTGCGCCTGAAGGGGTGCCATGCACCCAGCATGCTCCATAGGCCTGCCACACTGGGCCTTTTACTGGAGTCTTCTCTTCAGCAGGCTCTGCCCACTGCTCCGGCTGGCAGGCTCCCCAGGGAATCCAGACGTGGACCTTCCTGCTCTCCACCTGGCCCCGGCTCGTCCCTGCGAAGACAGGGGCTAGTTCACAACCTCACGGCTCCTAAGTTCAGGGCCCCACTGAGAAGCCCCAAGGGTGCGCAGGCTGGGAGAGGAGGGCTGGCAGGCCGGCCGGCTGGGCTGAGAGGCCCTCCGCAGACTGGGGATGGGCTGATGGGGAGCAGGACTTGTCCAGGGCCCCCTCCTCACACCAGCCACCTAGCAGGGCACTTGGCCGAGAAGAAGTCACCAACTGACGTGGGACCGGGGGGATGGGGAGCAAAGAGTCACTTAGAGCATTAGCCCTGCCAGCAGCTGGTGTCTTCACTCAGCGCGCAGACGTGGCGTCACCCGGCCTCAGCCCTTCCAGGCCTGTGCAGACTCCTGACAGCAGACAGGTAGGCCAAGCACTCCAGCCTTGTGCACGGGCCCCACGCTGCAGCGGCACAGCCATCACACTGAGTGGAGACGCTGCTGTGCCAATGGAGGGCTTCTCCCCTCGACCTCGCGCTGTCGCCACCGGCGTTTGGTCACTAAACTCCAATCCCCACCCTGAGCGAGGCAGTTAAACCGACGGAGGGTAAGCCAGGAACCAGACGCTCAGCCTAGAGCCCGGCTTAGCACAGCCCTGCCCCGTCCCAGAAGCGTGCACCCCGGGGACAGTGACTCCTTGCTTGCCGTAAGGATAATGAGAGAACGAGTGATGCTGTGTTCACCCAGCAACAACGGGGGCTTATCCCCCATGCATGAGAATTGTGCAGGCACGTTCGTGGCCCACTGGGGAGGAAGCTCTCTCTGTACCGTACTGATGATGTTTTGACATGGACCTGAGGTTTTGTTTGGCAAGTGCGGGGACCAAGGTTCTAATTCTGCAAAGGACACAGTCCCCAAATGAAGCCAGTCATTAATTAGCAAGCTGGCCTCTTTATTTAAGATGTGTAGTGGCCTCTAGTGGTGAACAAAAAAAATCATTCACCGCACTGACTCAGGAGTAGGTTAGGGTACGTCTAGACTACATGGCTCCGTCGACGGAGCCATGTAGATTTGTTTGTTCGGCAAAGGGAAATGAAGCCGCGATTTAAATTTAAATGGCTGCCCCGCTCTGCCAATCAGCTGTTTGTCGGCAGATCGGGGCAGTCTGGATGCTCCCCTGTCGACATGAGAGCCCTTTATCGACCTCCCCGGTAAACCTCATCCTACGAGGCATAACGAGGAGGTCGATAAAGGGCTTTCAGGTCGACGTGGGAGCGTCCAGACTAGCGCGCTGAGCCCACAAACAGCTGATCAGCTGTTTGTCAGCTCAGCGCGGCAGCCATTTAAATTTAAATGAAGCCGCGATTATTTAAATCGCGGCTTCATTTCCCTCTGCCGATCAGCCTAATCTACATGGCTTCATCGACGGAGCCATGTAGTTTAGACACACCCTCTGAGTCTAAGGCTGTGTCTAGACTACATCCCTCTTTTGACAGAGGGATGTAAATTAGACACTTCGAAATTGCAAAAGAAGCTGGGATTTAAATATCCCGTGTTTCATTTGCATAATCATGTAATGGCGTTCTTTCGAAAATGCGCTATTTCTAAATTGAAACTGAAGTCTAGACGCGGTTCTTTCAAAAATGGGGTTTACAGGCTCTTTCGAAAAAGCTCCCCATTTTCAAAAGAACCGCGTCTAGACTTCAATTTCAATTTCAAAATAGCGCTTTGTCGAAAGAGCGCCATTATGTGATTATGCAAATGAAGCGCAGGATCTTTTGCAATCCCAACTTCTTTCGCAATTTTGAAGTGTCTAATTTACATCCCTCTGCCAACAGAGGGATGTAGTCTAGACACACCCTCAGAGAGAGCGATCCGTTTGTATCTCAGCCCTTTTATATTATGCGTGTTGTGCTCAATAAACCATTCAGCTTTGTGTGCAATTTCTTATTGCTCATTATTTGAGTTGCATTGGTTGCCTTAATGTTTTGGGAAGACGGACAAAATAGCTCGTTGTAAATATGAATGGAATTACCTTGGGCAAAGATTTGCACAAAAAAAAAACCCCACCCCAAACCTCAGCTGGCAGGTTTTGGATTTCACTTTGGTTTTGTAAAGTTGCAGAGCCAGTGTGCCCCTAGTGTGCCCCCAGTGTGCCCCCAGTATGCCCCCAGTGTGCACGTGTCCACCAGGCTGGTGAAGAGAGCTGTGTACAGCGAGTCCCAGCTTTTATGTCAAAGCTGAAAAGCAGGTGTCGGGGCCTTGGTGTGGTGGTGGCTTGGGAGGGCGAAACGGCCCCCGTCGGGCTGTGAAACCCGGCTGTCTTGTGGAAGGAAAGGCCAAACTGCGAGGTCTGCCACAGTGGCCGGAAGGCAGCGGGGAGCCTTCGCTCCCGTGCGTTGTGAGACCTGCTCTCTAGGCGTGATTAGACTGACAGATGTATCAGAGCACAGCCTTTCGTGGGCAAGGACCCACTTCCTCAGGTGCATGTGAGTGGCTCTTTGCCCACGAAAGCTTGTGCTCCGATATATCTGTTAAGTCTATAAGGTGCCCCAGGACTTCTCGTTGTTGATGCAGACTCAGACTAACGGGGCTGCCCCTCTGACAAGCGCGACTGTTACAAGAGGTGGCAGGTGAGAAGTCAGGTTCTCCCACCAAGCCAGCGGCGCCCTGGCCACAGCCCAGCAGTCCCAAAGGGGGCCAGGCAGACAAGTATTGAGCTCGAACCAGGGAGGGACAGAGAGGCTCAGGGTCCCACCAGTTCCCAGAGCTGAACAAAACCTGCCAAAAATTGCTCGTGAACGTTACTTTCCTTAAATTCCCAGGCCCTGCTTATCAGTGCCCCGTCCGGCTTTAAATCTCTTGGCCTGCCCCTCATTCCAGGGCTGCTCAGAGCACAGGCCCTGCTCTGACGTACATTGCCCCCCGATGGAATTTTCAGGTGTGCCTCAGTGGTTTAGGAACAACAATTCATTTGAAAGGCCTGTGCTCCTTAATTACTTGGGCTGTATTGAAAATCCCCACCAAACGATCATTCACAAGCAACTGATAAGCTAAAATCTGGAGGGCGAGTCTGCCGCGTTCCCCCATAAAGAACAATAATGTGGTAATTTGAAAGCAGAAAAAAGGGGCTAAATTCCTGGAATAAATAGTTTGCTGGAAATGGTTTGCCCAGCTCCCGGGGTGTCTCTGCAGAGGTGCTTCCAAGTACACAACGTCCACAATTCCCAGCGCTGGGCTTGCCACAGGCAAGATGAATAACCAGCTAAGGAATGTGCCATCCAGGCTCCCACATCATGGAGCACTCATACCGGTGACCATTGGGGTCATTTGTGGTACAGGACCTGTCAGGGCCAGCACTTTGCAGAAGCAAACCTCTCTCTGCCGGAAGAACTTACACTCCTGGGGGCTGGCTCCATGTGGCTGGAAGTCAATGGACAGCTCCCCATGGATCAGACGCTAATGGAAACTGTCTAAGGCCATGTCCTCCAATTTGTCTAAGTCACTCTGGACTCTATCCCTGCCCTCCAGCATATCTACCTCTTCCCCTAGCTTAGTGTCATCCGCAGACTTGCTGAGGGTTCAATCCATCCCCTCAGCCAGGTCAGTAATGAAGATATTGAACAAAATTGGTCCTAGAACCGATCCTTGGGGCGTGCCGTTTGAAGCTGACTGCCAACGTGACATCCAGCCATTGATCACGACCCGTTGGGCCCGACAATCTCGCCACCTTTCTATCTACCTTACAGTCCACTTCTCCAGTCCATACTCCCTTAACTTGCTGGCAAGAATCCTGTGGGAGACCGTATCAAAAGCTCTGCTAAAGTCAAGGTGTATCACACCCCCTGACATCCACTGAAGGGCAGCTACTCAGCAGCCAGGCAATCGGGGCAGCAGTAGGAAGCAGACATGCAGCATTACAAGGAAGTTTCTGCTGCCTTCAGGACAGCAGCGCCTCCCTGCAGATAGACCCGTTTTGGCAGCCCCTGAAGCTCATGGCCTCAGCCCTTGATTTGCAGTGCAAAGCCAATCCCAAGGTGGCCCTGCCGCGCTGCCCCTCGGCTCCCAGACACAGCGAGATGAGACAGGTCGGCAGGGGGGCCAGACCGCGTCTCCGAGAGGGGAGTCTCTTCTCTCAGGGGCAGCGGATGCTCCGCCCAGCCGCAGGAGACCAACAGGAAGCT
Organism: Pelodiscus sinensis; assembly: GCF_049634645.1. Taxonomy (NCBI): domain Eukaryota; kingdom Metazoa; phylum Chordata; order Testudines; family Trionychidae; genus Pelodiscus; species Pelodiscus sinensis. The sequence goes on along the minus strand of NC_134728.1, from coordinate 33,351,158 downwards.
GCAGCTGGAGCCCCATTGTGTGTGGTGGATAAGGCCCCAGAAGGGGGGAGATGGAAAAGGAATCCTGAGGGGCGGGGTGTTGGGACAATGCCCCAGGAGAACACCCCTCCCTGGGGAAGGAAGAGCTCGGAAGGGAGTGGGCAGAGGACGGAAGGGGCGAGTGGTGTTCCAGCGCACAGGCGGGGAAGGCAGACGGCCTGGGCCAGGGCCCACTCCTGGGTGGGGTCATGGCACAGACTAGAGGTGGGCAAACGCACACCCGCCAAGCGTGGCTGCAGCTCCTTGCGGGGCGCCCTGTGGACACCGTCCGGGCCCCGGCAGTGCCCACTGGGGGCACTTCTGACCAAACTCCCCACCCGCGTAGGTGTGACAGCCAATCAGAAAACAGAAACAATACCGTGTGACCTACCAGCTGGGAGAAGCAAAGCAGCTGAGTAGGAGGGGAAATGCTGAAGAGCAAATCCTCAGTGCTAGGAGACCAAACCCTCAGCCAAATCCCTGCCCCAGCTCTCGCCGTCCAGACACCAGAGGGGCTCCCCATGGCATTGCAGGGCTGCGGTACTAAGGACAGCGGAGCTGCCAGTGTGGATCAGACCCCCAGGTGTGTCTAGACTACAGGGTTTTGTCGACAAAAGTGGACTTTTGGCGACAACGCTATACCTGCGTCTACAGTACCACTGAGTTCTGTCGATATAACATTGACAGAACTCGGAAGTTTTGTCGATGGCGGTAAACCTCGTTCTACGAGGAATAACGCATTTTGTGGACAGAGTTCTGCCGACAGAAGGCGTTATTGCATCTCCATTGTCCTTTGCGTCCACACTGCCATGTCGACAAAGCGGCTTGCTTTGTCGACAGAACTGGATGTTGTCTAGACGCTCTTGGTCGACAGAAGCCTTGTCGACAGTATCTGTGGACAAAGTTTCTGTCGACAAAGCCTGTCGTCTAGACGTACCCACGGGGTGCCTCTAGCCTGGGAGCCCGTCTTCGACAGTGGCTGCAGGGGAAGGTGCGGAGCAGGTGTGGGGTGATTTGCCCTCCCCACGAGTCTCGCCCTGGCCCAGGTGGTTAGTGAGCGGCTTAGGCTTTGCAGCATGAACGTCAATGTCTCTTCTGCAGCCTTTTGACTGGCAGTGATGTGAGCCCTGGATAGTCCAGCCCCCGGTGGCCAATCTCGGGTGATCGTTAGGGGGCTGTTTTCCCCTGAGATCACTTACTCCAAGCTCAGGTTCCACTCACAGCCCCGTGCCAGACCACAGGTGATCAGAGAACGCCAGAGGGAGCCCCGGGCATGACTGTTTGTCCCATGGAGATGGGCCACAGCCCCTGAAAATTAACTGTCGACGCAGCAGGGGGACCAGGCAGCGTCTATGGAGCTCAGCTCCTTTTTGGAGAGGTGCCAGAGGAGCCAGAAGAGGATCAGCCTGTCACTGCGGTGGCCCTGTGCTGAGGCAGTCACGCTTTGCCTGTCTGCCTGAGACGGTGGCTCCGTGGGCAGGCATGAAGCCTCGCTCCCGCCTCCTGTCCACGCCAACGTGGGCCGCTTTTGGCCGCGGGTGCCACAGGCGCTCCGGTGCCATCGCTGAGGAAATCAAGGGTTCGAAGTCCAGGTGCTAACCCTTCTGCCAGCTGCACTCCAGATGGGGGGAGTCCGAGTCAACAGCAGAGAGAGGCGAGACCCGGAGAGGAGGAAAGGCCAGGGAGGCAGGGGCCAGCAGCTGTCGTGCAGGGGTAGCTGAATGTCTCTCGGCAGCATGTCGGTGGGTTCAGCTCTGGAGCTTTCAATGGAAGGGGGCCATTTTGTTGTAGTTTCTGCAGTGAGAAGGGGAACTGAATCCCCTCTCCACTCCACAGGCAATACAGCAGCCCACGCTGAGGCTGAGGCAGACAGAAGGGACCCAGGACAGCTGGATACGTAACATCTGGCTTAGGTGCATGCTAAGTGAGTGCTGAGACATGCAAAGTAATGCACATTGGAACAAATAAGCCCAGCTATATGTACAATATGACGGGGACTACTTTGGATACAGCTACTCAAGAGAGACATCTTGGACTCACTGTGGAGGGTTCTCTGAAGACATCCACTCCGCATGTGGCGGCAGTCACAAAAGCAAACAGACTGTTCGGAGTCATTAAAAAAGGGATAGAGAATAAGACAAAGAACGTCCAGTTGTCTCTATATAAACCCATGGGACGCCCACATCTTGAATACTGCGTACAGACGTGTATCTCAAAAAAGATATACTGGCATTGGAAAAGGTTCAGAAAAGGGCAACAAAACTGATTCGGGGTTTAGAACGGGGCCCATATGAAGAGAGATTAAAAAGACTTGTCTAGTAACACCTTAAAGACTAACAAAACACGTAGATGGTATCGTCTTCTGAAGAAGTGGGCTGTGCCCACGAAAGCTCATGATCCCATCTACATGTTTTGTTAGTCTTTAAGGTGCTACTAGATGATTCATTGTTTTTTAAGTTTTTCCTGTTACAGACTAACTCAGCAACCCCCTGAAGCTTAAAAAGACTTGGACTTTTCATCTTAGGAAAGAGGAGACTAAGGAGGGATAGGACAGAGGGCTAGAAAATCATGACTGGTGTGGAAAAAGTGAATAAGGAAAAGTTATTTACTTGTTCTCACAATATAAGAACTAGGGGGCACCAAATGAAATGAACAGACAGCAGGTGTGAAACAAACAAAAGGAAGTTTTTCTTCACTCAGAGCACAGTCAACCTGTGGAACTCCTTGCCAGAGGATGTGGTGAAGACTAGGACTTTAACAGGGTTCAGAAAAGAGCTAGATAGATTCATGGAGGGTAGGGCCATCAATGGCTATTAGCCAGATGGGAAGGGATGGTGTCTGTAGCCTCTGTTTGTCTGGAAATGGATGACAGGAGATGGATCACGTGAGGATTACCTGTTGTGTTCCCTCCCTCTTAGGCACCTGGCACTGGCCACTGTAGGCAGACCAGACACTGGGCTAGATGGACCTTTGGTCTGACCCCGTACGGCCGTTCTTATGTTTTTTAACAAGGGACTTTGAAGGAGGGAGAAAGAATAAAATCACCAGGGTTTGGAAAAGCCAAAGCACCAATGCCAATGCTGCTCCTGTGCCCAGACAGAGAACCCCACCACAGAGGTGTGTTTGCAGCTCCTGTGGCCTGCATTTCCCCATCACAGAGCCAGGCCGGGGAGACCACCTGTGTGCAGGGTGTTCACTGGTAGAATCTCTCAGGCAGGTGGGAGAGCTCCAGAAGGAGGTGGCAGCGCTGAGGTGCATCCGTGCACGAGGGATTCATTGAAAACACAGATGTGGAGACCTGCCGGGCTGCAGGAGCGAGCCAGCTGGAAGGACTGAGTAGCACCACCAGGGGAGAGGAAACGGCTCCCTCGTGGAGAACAAACCGGCTGCTGGTTACTTCTCCACTGCACCCGCTCCCACCCACCATCCTTAGTAGGCTGGCCTGGCAACGCAGGGTGGGGAGTCTCCCCCACAGGTGGAGGAGGAGGAGCCTCGTGCTGGGGGGATGGAAGCCACCACTCCACAGAGAAAATGAGAAGTGGGGTCGGCGCCTCCCTTCTCGGGGGGATCAGTGAGGCATCCATCTACCATCTGGACCTGACTCCTGGGTGGAGTGCAGCCTGCCAGGAGCCATGTCTGAGCCTTTGCAGAAGGGTTGCTGAGGGTCATCCAGCCCTTGGAACTGCACGGACCAGCCGCAGCGTGTTCTAAAGCCTGACCCGTCCTGGCTGGAGTCACCATCGTTATTCCTTCTATTACTGCCGTGTGCTTTGTCACTCGTTATTTAACGTAGTGCAACCAAATCACAGAATGCTTCTCAAATGTTCCTTTCCCTTCTATTAACCTTAGCAGGGCCAGTTTCAAACCCATATGCTGAACACATCATTTTAGATACTGGGCAAATGGAGGCTGCTAATTTTCACACTGTCCTTTTTGCTCTTTCGTCACTGAACTAACTTAAAATTTGCATGGAAATAAACTTCAAAGTTCAAACTGTGATACCAGTAAGCAACGATGGAAGAAAATATTATGAGTCACATACATGATTGTGATTGGTAAACATAAAAGCCAAAATATTTTTTTTAAATTCCCTTTCTTAATAAAAGAGAAAAAAGCATAGTCATTGTATGTGTTAAAATTATGTTTTAGTAGGGCTCACAATTAATCACAGTTAACTCAAGCGACTAACTCAAAAAAATTAATCATGATTTAAAAAATAATCACAGTTCATTGTAGTTTTAATGGCATTGTTAAACAGCAGAATGCCATTTGAAATGTATTGAATATTTTTTATGTTTCTACATTTTCAAATATATTGATTTCAATTACATCACAAAATACAAAATGTACAGTGCTTAGTTTATTTTATTTTATTACAGATATTTACACTGAAAAATGATAAATAAAAGCCACAGAATTTTTCAGTTCTTCTCATGCAAGCAACATGGCACAATTTTTTTATCATGAAAGTATAACTTACAGTGTAGATTTTTTTGTTACAAAACTGCACTCAAAACCAAAACAATGTAAAATTTCAGAGTCTACAAGTCCACAGTCCTACTTCTTCTTATGGCAATAGTTTGTATTATAAAAAAACAAAAGAAATAGTACTTTTTCATTTCCCCCATTACAAATACTCTCATTCAATTGCTTTATCATGAAAGTTGAACTCACAACTATGTAAAAAAAACTGCATTCAAAGACAAACAATGTAAAACATTAGCATCTACAAAGTCCACTCAGTACTATTTCTTGTTCAGCCGATTACTCAGAAAAACAAGTTTGTTTACAATTGTCAGAGCTAACACTGCTCACTTCTTATTTACAAGTGAGCACAGGCATTTGCATGGCACTGTTGTAATTGGTATTGCAAGGTAACTACATGCCAGATATGCTAACCATTCATATGCCCATTCATTGTTCAACTACCATTCCAGAGGACATGTTTCCATGCTCATAATGTTTGTTAATTCACTTTGTGACTGATCACCTTGGGGGAGAATTGTACGTCTCCTGCTCTGTGTTTTATCTGCATTCTGCCACAGAGTTCATGGTATCACACACAGTCTTGAATGATGAGCCAGACCATGTTTCTTTTGAGAATACTTTCATTGCAAATTGCAAAGAAAGTGACAATTGTGAGATAGCTACAGAATGAGGTTAAGAATCTGAAGGGCCTGCCAAACTCTGAGAGGGAGGAGATGTAAAGCCTTCTTTTAGAAGTTTTAAAAGTCTTCCAATGCACAAAGTACAGAAAAGGAATCACCAAAAAAATAAAATCAACCTGCCGCTGGTGGCATCTGACTCAGATGACAAAAATAAAGAGGCATCAGTCCACACTGCTTTTGATCACTACTGAGCAGAGCTCATCATCAGCATGGACACGTCCTCTGAAATGGTGACTGAAGTATAAAGGGACATATGATTCCTCAGCACGTCCGGCAGGTATAAATATCTTGTGACACTGGCTACATTAGTGCCATGCAAATACCTGTTCTCACTTGCAGGAGACATTTTAAACAAGAAGTGGGCAGTATTATTTCCCACAAATGTAAACAAACTTCTTTGAGTAATCAGCTGCACAAGAAATAGGACTGAGTGGACTTTGTAGACTCTAACGTTTTACATTGTTCGTTTTTTGCATGCAGATTTCTATCTTAATTCTACATTTGTGAGCTCAACTTTCATGATAAAGAGATTGAACTACAGTATTTGTAATGGGGAACTGAAAACAATACTATTTATTTTGTTTTTTACAATACAAACATTTGTCATAAAAATAAACAGTGAGCACTGCACGTATTGTATTCTGTATTATAATTGAAATCAATATATTTGAAAATGTAGAAAACATCCAAAAATATTTAAGTACATGGTATTCTATTATTGTTTAACAGTGTGATTAATCACATGATTAATTGCAATTAATTTGTAATCACCTGACAGTCTGCTTTTATTGAAAAACTATTGACTAAAATAGAGTAGACAAAAGCAGTAACTCTGAATATGTCTCAGAGAAAGTAAGCAGATTTCATTTATTTGTATTTGTCTCTACTAGAGATGGTGTCGAAAATATTGATTGTGTATTTCTGATGTGATTCCTCATGGCTTGGGACGGGGAATATCCGCTGCATTATCTCCCGATTGTTCTAAATTTACATATAAACGTTAAATGTGGCTTTATGTGGCATTTGTAGCTATTTTTCTTTCTTTATATAATAATTAGCTACAGCGGAGCACAAGACCCCGTCAGGAACCCATCAGGACGTCTGACTGACAACACCTCCTACCATGCAATATCTGACAGCGCCCCGGTGAGGCAGGAGCAGCCAAAGGGCTGTGGGAGGACCATTGGCTCAGGCAAGAGGCATCCCCGTGTGGCAACAGAAAGCCCCGGCCCTACGCCGAGCACACACCAGCTGCGGTGGCCGCACAGAAGGAAGGGTGACAATTCATCATCTACGCTGCAGCCCTTACTCCTGCACGGCCGCTGGCAATGGTGCCCCCTTCAGGGCTGGGTGCCTGGCCAGCACCTGCCAGTACCAGGCTGCCCTGCCAGTGCTTAATCTAGCATCTCTTTAAATATTGGGTGAGGCATCAGGACCCAGATGTGATGGGGGGCCATGGAGCCCAGGGGGGCCAGGAATGATGGGAGGCAAGTTCATCCAGGGTGCTGAGGCTGGCCCTGACCAACAATGAAATACTAGTGCAAAAAAGGGAGCATCCTTCTGGGATGTATTAGCAGGCGTGCTGTCAGCAAGACACGAGAAGTGATTCTTCTGCTCTGCTCTGTGCAGATACGGCTTCCGCTGGAGTATTGGGGCCAGTTCTGGGCAGTTCTGGGTTCAGGAAAGATGTGGACAAATTGGAGAAAGTCCAGCAGAGCAACACAAGTGACTGAAAGTCTGCAAAACATGCCTGATGAGGGAAGACTGAAAACACCGGTTCGGTTTCGTGTGGCGATTGAGGGGGACATAACAGGAAAAGGTTTTGATAACGAGGAGGGTGATAACTGGTTCTCCTTATCGACGGAGGACAGGCCAGGAAGCAAAGGGGGGTTAGGATGGACATAGGAAACACCTCCTACCTGTCAGGGGGGTGAAGCACCAGGACAGAATCGCCGCTCCTGGAGGTCTGGAGAACACGTGGAAGGGAAGGCCTCGCTCAGTCATTCTCACACTGTGGGCTGCAGCCCCATTTGAAGGGAGTCGCCGGGGCTGGCTGAACCCTGCTGGGACCGAGGGCCGAAGCCCGAGCCCTGTCACCTACAGCTTTGGCCTGAGGGTTTCAGCATTGTCGTTTCCCCCGTGGGTCCTCTCCTCCCCCCGCCCCGAGCCATGTAGTCACTGTTATTGCAGGGCTCCCCGTGCGATGACATCTGAGAACCCCTGGGCTGGTTCGGGGCCGGCACTAAATGGCCTGTCGAGGTCCCGTCCAGTTCGACGTGTCCATGGCTCTGGCAGAGCAGCCTCACTGAGGCCAATGGGACTAGTCAGATGCTGACATTCGGGCTCTGCGGAAGTATCGCGGGTCAGCCCGAGGAACAGTCCATGTCGGCCACAGTCCAGGCTCAGCCTGTTTTCTAGGCAGGGTTTCAGGCCCCCCCAGTGTCAGTCCCACGCCCTTCGTGAGCTCTCAGCGTCCCCTCTGTCCCAGTGCTCCCTGGCCGCGGGGCACACTGCATCCTGCCCAGCCGAGAGAACAGCAGCGGCGACAGCCGTGCACAGGAGTGTGTTCTCCAGCCCCTTCCCACGGGCTTTAGGAAAACCTGACTCCGGTGCTGGCTTTCCACAGCATCTATTCCTCGTGTCCAGGGCGGGAACGGTGGCCTTCCTCCGACATCTGAGCCAGTTTTATTAACAGTGCACTGGCAAAGATGGCCCCCCCACTTGCCCCTCCCGTGTTGGCCTGAATCTCTCACTTTCGCAGCTTTGGGAGAGGAAGCAACATCACAACATTTTCCAGCCTTGAGAATAGAAGTCAGCACCGATCTCTCCCCGCACGTGACGTGCTCAGAAAGCAATGCTGCAGACCTCAGCCTAGCAACAAGAACAATTGTTTTCCAACCCCGCACATTCAGTCCGTTTGAATATCTAGCGATCACCCTCACTAATCAACTATGACGCTAACTTTCGCTTCCTGTAGTTTCAGTTGCTAGCTAGAGTCTTGCATGTGTGTGTTTCAAATCCAAGAAAATATTTTATGCAACCAAGTTGATTCCTTTTGCAAAAGGCAAATTTGTTGGCATTAGCACCTGCCCTCGAATCACCATCAGTTTAGTTTCCTGACTGTAAATCTATATTAGCATCTAAGGTGACAAAGATGAAAGTCAGATTTCATTTGTCTTGTTTTTTGTATGATAAAATGCAATCACACCCGTGGAGAGAACACATTATTTCAATGACAAAGCTCCTCTTTCTTTTCATGTTGCTATGGTGAATGACTCCTCTCCTCTTTAGGCCTTTCACCCATATGCCAAATTGCATATCAAATGGGGAAAAAATAATCACACTTTCCTAAATAAACCAAGAGCTTGAGGGCCGTGATACGAGTGTATCAGAAATACAAATCAACACTAACTTTCTCTTCTCCAGACGAGATTATGTGACATGCCTTGAATCCCAATGGCTCTATTTCTGCAGTCCCAGGATGCATGGCCCTGCAGTCATTTTCTTTGCAAAGCCAACTACTCAATAGAAGACCCTGAACTGTTACTTGGGGAACTGCTGAGTTCTGCTACCCAAAGCAGCATGACCCAGCTGATGGGAGCTCATGAGCCACAGTGAGCTGTGTTGGTTTGGCCTACGGGCCTTGCCTTGGCTACAGGACTAGCTGCACCTCTGTTCCCTGTCTGGTCTTTCTGTGTGCACACCATCAGAGGACAAGCCTCTTGCCCTTACTTGTCCAGAGGTGGAATCAGACAATTCTTCCTTTGTTAGCATGGCTCCAGTGGGGTCAGAGGTCACCAGTGGGGTGTCCTGACAGGTATCTTGCTCTGTCCAGCAATGAGAACCATTCGGCTGTGTGTGCACCCCAGCCCGTACGCTGCACTGGCGCTGCGCAGGTAGCCAGCACAGCCGACTCTGAGAGCCACCAAAGACCACAAAAACAGATACGGTACGAAGACACCCGAGTCAGGGTTACTGTTAACAAAGCATGGGCCTAGCTTCCCTGGACCAGACACATATCCTCGTTCCCATGGACTGAGCTCAGTCTATGGAGGGACTTGCCACTGCCCCTGAGGCTGGACAAAGTTATGTCAAGGTATTACAACATTTAGGGTATGTCTACACTACGGCGTTATTTCAAAATAGCTTATTTCAAAATAACGCGTCTACACACAAAATGCATTTCGAAATAGCGCGTCCACACTGATAGGACGCTGAATCACATTTAAGGCCGGCTGGAATCGGTTCTGGCAGGGCATCAGGTCAGGAGTTACCTTGTGTGGCTGCTGCCTGAGGCTATATGAGACCTGTGCTTAAAGGGACCCCCCTGCCCCCCAGACAGCTGGTTCTACGGTTTCCCTGCTTGCTTGCCTACCTCACTGAGGGACAGAAAAGCATTTTTTTCTCTGCGTGCTCTGGTTGCCCTCACTCAGGACACCACAGCACTCTGCAGCATGGAGCTGGAGCCACCCCTGGGCACTCTGGTGCTTCTCCTGGATGTGATGCTGTGAGCCTGGCAGCATGTTCTGCAGGCAATAACAGTCTCCCTGGTTTGCCCCACTGGGGGCTTGTGCCTCATTCCTCCCTCACGTCCTTCCACTTACCCCTCCCTAACCCCCTTTCCTGCTGTACAATAAAAGACATGTGTGCATTACAACAAAGCCTCTTTATTGAACAAAACTGGGTGGCGGGGGAATAACACTGAGGTGAGACTGGGGAAAGAAGGTGGGAGGGGGAAGGAGGAAGGGTGGGAGAGGGGAAGGGGAAACCTGGGAGGAGGCAAGGGGAGGAAGGGGGGAGGAGAAGCTCAGGGCTCAGGGTTGGGGGTCTCGCCCGGCCCTACTGTCTCCCAGCACTGTGGGTGCTGGGGCCTCAGCATCCCTGGGGGTGTGGGGAGGGGAGAAGGAGTGGGAGGAGGAGCGGTAGCTGGGGAGGCAGCAGGGGCTGGAGCAGCAGGAGGCAGCAAGCTCTGCCCCAGGGTCAATGACCACCTGGGGGGCACGAACCGTCCTGCCCCCCAGGATACGGTCCATGGCATCAAAATAGGGGCAGGGGTCTGGGTCTGCCCCTGTTGGGAGCTTCCCCCTGTGGCCCTGGCAAACGCCTGCCGCAGCTCCTTGATTTTTATCAGAACCTGCTCCTGGATTCGGATGTGGCCTTTGGTGGCCAGGCTGGCAGCCATCCGCCTGTAGACGGTCGCATTCCTCTGTTTAGTGCGGAGATCATAGACATTGGCGGCATCCCCCCAAACCTCAATCAGGTCCATGATCTCTGCACTGGACCAGGCAGGCGCCCACCTTCTCCAACCCCTGGCAGGCTCCTGGGAGCTGGCAGACTGGTCCTAGGGAGCAGTGGAGGGCTGGCTGGCACTGGCTGCCTGGCTCATGCTGGGGCCCCTGGGTCAGGTGCAGCGACTGCTGGCTCTGGGCTGGCAGGCTTGGGGCAGGCACCGGCACTGTGGCCAGAGTCTACCCCTTTAAGGGCTCCGGGGAGGGGGGAAGGGAAAGGAGTTTTCTTGATTGTGCCCAGAGTGACCACCAGGGACCCTGGGAAGGGCTGGAGGCCCCCTATTTCGAAATAAGCATCTACACAGCCCTTATTTTGAAATAGCACTTTCGAAATTGGTGCTATTCCTCCTGGAATGAAGTTTACCAATTTCGATTTAATTTCAAAATAGCGGTTTGGCTGTGTACACGCTGGTAAAGTTATTTCGAAATAACTTTACTGTGTAGACAGACCCTTATAGACTGCAACAAAAAATCTGGGACACGGGCCTTCCAGATTGTTGTACCCTTTTCATGATATGAACAAGAAGCAGGGCAGATGTGACTTACCTCCCTCCCCCCACAGCAGGGATGGGGAACGGTGGTGGAGGGAAAATTGCCTTTGTAGTCAGAGAACCATTCTAAATCCTTATTCAGTCCTAATGTGATCATGGTAAATTTGCAAATGAATTGCAGCTCTGCAGTTTCTCTTTGTAGTCTGGCTTGGAAGTTTTTCTGGAGAAGGATGGCTACTTTAAATCCATGATTGAGTCTCCAGGGAGGTTAAAGTGTTCTTCTACTGGGTTTTGTATGTTATCTTTCTTGATGTCTGATTTGTGTCTATTTATCCTTTGGCGCAGAGACTATCTGGTATGGCCAGTGTACATAGTGGCACAGATCACATTAGTAGATGTGCAGGTGAAGGAGCCAAACCCTGCCCACGTGTCAACCCTGGACATGGTCATCCTACGAGCTCAGACCCCAGGAAACATGAATTTTGGACAAGCCCTGGAGAAATCTTGGGTAAAGCCCCCCTCTGACATTTGTCTGGAGCAAAGTTTTAGCAGCTAAACCAAGAAGGAAGTTGAAATTATAAACTGAATTCAGAAGAGAAATAATTGTGGAATATTGACCCTGTTTCAGGCCCTATAGAAGCCTGTTTCCATGGCAAAGGAACTTGCACCGTGTGTGTTATCATCACAATCAGAGACTGGGTGGGATCCACTTTTGCCCATGTGTACATTTCCTGTTATTTTGTCAGTTAGACAAGTTTGATCAGTTCATGAACTTCTGAGATCCTGTTTTGTTAGGGAGCTAGTGGGAAGATACAAGAAATGAATTATGTATTTTCTAATCATTTGCATTCCAATTCTATGGAGAGGTTTCAATACAAATTGTGGCCCCATAGGGCTAGGTGCTGTTCAAACTTGTAAAATCAAGTGATCATAGAATCCTAGAGCTGGAAGAGTCCTCAGGAGGTCATCAAGTCCAGCCCCCTGCCCAAGGTAGGACCAATCCCAACTAACTAAGACACAGTGACCATCTGTCCAAAAATGGCCCAAGACAGTATCTGGGGGTAGAGAGACAGGACAGAGGTTATCAAGAGGGCTCTTTTACAATCACATCTCCAGCACACAGTACTCAGAAATACTAAGAATATGCACGTAGTCCTAATATGCTCACGTCAGCCCTGTATGAGAGAGAAATATTGTAGTAGCAGAAAAAGGGTTTCAGAGAAAGGTAGCAAAAATGCCTAGAGATCTGGATAAGGAGAGGGTGAAAATACCAATGCTGTTTACTCCAGAGATAAATAAAAGAGGGGACAGTGGAGTTATGAAAAACAATGGAATTGAGAAGGAAATATGGGCAAGCTATTCATCCTTTCTCAGAATTAGAGCTCTGCGCAGATACAAAATTTTGTATCTGCAGCCGCAAAATTTTGTATCTGCAAGCCGTGGATATAAAGCAGATATCATGGATTTGCAGGGCTCTATTCATAATCAGAGGTACAAAGGGACATTTCCCAAAAAACTGAAAGGCGCCAAATTTCAAACTAAGCAATGGAAATCTTTTTGTACAATTAGCCTGTGGAACTCATTGCCACAAGACATCACTGAGGCCAAGAATTTATGAACTGGTTAGATGTATAATAAGGGCATCTAGATTGACAGCAGTAAGGATTGGGGAATAAGCTTGAGCGAGACCTAAATCACATCAATTAGCAATTGCCTTAGGGAAAAAATCCTTTCCCTTTGGACAGAAATGCTCTTACACCTTCGTTGGAAGTATCTGGACCTGGCCCTTCTCAGAGTCAGGGAACAGGATTGGAGAAACCATCCTGAGATGCCTTAAAGGGACTGATGTTCAGCCAGTGAAGCATCCCCCAGTTAAGTGACTCGGTGTCTCTGATCATCTGAAGAAGTGGGCTGTGCTCATGACAGCATCTCCATGTTTTGTTAGTCTCTAAGGGGCTGCCAGACTATTTGTTGTTTTTTAAGTTTGTCCTGTACAGACTCACTAGCCTACCCCCTGAAGCTTCCAGTATCTCTAGTCACTCTTGCAAATCATGCAGAACAACATGTATGAGCTGAAACACTCTAGGGGACTCTGACACATCACGGAATAAAAAAAGAATAGAGGAGGAGCTCACAGTGACAGCCTGGTTCCTTTCGGATTGTTCGCTTCTCCATTCCAACCAGCGTAACCTCTAGGGCACTGACACCTGGCAGGGGAATGAGGGGGAGAAAGGAGGTCTGATGGCATGACAGACAGGGCACATGCGCTCACCTTCAGAAGTTCCCATATTTAGTGAACATGAAGCCTTCGGAAGCCTATAATATAATTTGTATGGACTAAGAAAACACAAGGTCCGTACTGATGCAATTGTTCAGGGTAACAAACATTCAAGCTTTCAGAGGTATGAAAGTATCATTTTAACATGACAGTGTTGTGTAACGTCCAGACTGCCCCGACATTAAACCTGTAAATCTTCTTGAGTAAACGGCATCTTGAAGATTTCCACAAAGCCGGCCAGGTTCCATTTTGTCATCAAATCACTTTAATTACAGGAGAATTAGGGTTCTCCTTCTTTTATGGGCCATGCTCATACTTGGTATGATAATCTTTATTTTCAAACAAGAAAAGGAATTCCCACAAGTTGCAGCTGATGCTCCAAACACCAAGACCTTCAAGTACCTAAAAGAGTGTTACAAGGAGAAGGGAGAAAAATTGTTCTCCTTGGCCTCTGAGGATAGTACAAGAAGCAATGGGCTTAAACTGCAGCAAGGGAGGTTTAGGTTGGACATTAGGAAAAAGTTCCTAACTGTCAGGGTGGTCTAACACTGGAATAAATTGCCCAGGGAGGTTGTGGAATCCCCATCTCTGGAGATATTTAAGAGCAGGTTAGATAAAGGTCTATCAGGGAGGGTCTAGATGGTGATTGGTCCTGCCGTAGGGGCCTGGACTTGACCTCTCAAGGTCTCTTCCAGTTCTAGTGTTCTATGATGTCCACTACCGCCATTTCAGAAATACATGGGAAAGCCCTCCTTTAATTCCTCCATGGCACCTTGAACCTCTCCATATTCTTTGCAATTCCTCTTCTCCGTCAGTGGTTTAAATACACTCATTTCTACTTTTACCTTCTAATTATCTATCCACGCAAGTCCATCAAAGCACACAGTTATTCCAATTTCAAGAAGTCAGGAGAGTGGGTGGAATGGATTTCTGACAAGCTTTCGTATTGGTGTTCTCAGGAAAAACTCTTTCACAATTCACCACTGGCATCATCCATCAATTCCTTATACGTCTGGGCCCCTGATGCTCATTTGCCCTTTGAAACCCAGCGAAGTGAGTTTGCCTATGGAATCTTGAAATTTTCTGGACAATAACTTGGCTCTTTTTGTGGCACATCTTAAAGCTGACGCTTCACCACATGAATCTTTCCAAACAGAGTGCCGAGATGAACCCTCTGGAAAAAAATCTTCAAGCATCTTTCTCTCTTGTGGTTTAGGCAACAGAAATCAATTTAGCTCAGTTAACAAGGCGCATTAATTCCTTTTGAAGGTAACTTTTCACAGGAGCAAAAAATCATTCTCAGAACCTCAGCTAAGAACAAGAATGTGGATAATTAGGTAACTTCCAACAGCTGTCTTGCTTCAATGGACAGCTTGCCAGAACCATTCACAATATTTAACAGAATACTGCCAAATTCTCAAGGATTATTTCCAAGATTTTCAGGTGGCTTCCTTGTTTCTATATCCACCTTGTTTCTGTGATGCCTGGTCTGCATCACAGCATTCGGTCACCGTAAGGCACTTTATATCAGCCTAGTCATGGCACCGTACATACTATCATCTTGCTCCCACTGATTACACCGACATGATAGCTCACCTCCACGAGGGGCATAGGGCTCGTCGGTATAGTTAGGGTGACAGTGTCCCTGTAGACACTGGGTTATTTTCCTCTATTGGCTGTCATGCTGGTCAGTTTCATGCCTCTACTGCAGCTGTGAAATTAACAAAGAAGCCAGCTCCTGGCTCCCCAGTCAGGCTGTTTCTCAGTCTCTGGCCTGATCTTCCACCCAGGCACCTGGCTCAGGCTGTTACCCAGGCTCCCCCAGGGACAATGTTATACCAAAGCCTGGGTTTCTGCTCCCCATTCCTGGCCAGGCCACTGGGATTTCAGCTGCGCCCGGCAGGGAGCTCCACACCTGGAGTCTGGTTGGCTGCCCTGTTGTCAGCAGGGAGCCAAGAAGCCCAGTATGAGAGTCCTGTTCCCAGTGGGAAGCAGGGAGCTGGGAGGGCCGGGGGCAGCTGAGCTGCTGGGAGGGAACAGGGAGCCAGGCTGGGGCAGGGAGCTGCACTCAGAGCTGAGACCCCTGGTGCTCAGTCCCCCATGCTGCCCCTTGTCTTACGTCGATGAGCATGCACTCCACTGACAGCTGAAGGCCAGTGATTACTGCAGTGCCTGTAAGTCAGCCTGATATCAGTTGACTTCAGTTTACAGCGTGGACATGCTCCTACTCTTGGCAGGTCCTGACAGGGCTAGCAGGTAATGCAGGCAAGGGGAGGCATTGCCTTTCCAAAACTTCCTATGGTCCCCAGCCACCTGGGAGGACTGGGGCCGTGCTTGAGGAGCCTGGCTCCCCGGCCACTCAGGAGGGCTAGGGCCACAGTGCAGCAGGCCCAGCCCTCCAGCTGGCCAGGAACAATTAGGCTTCAGGGCTGGGGTTGGGTGGGGCTTGGCTCTGGGAGGGAGGTTTCTGAAGGGGCGGGGTCTCAGGTGGAAGGGGTGGGGCCTTGGGCAAAAGGGGCGGGACTGAGGCTTGCCTTCACCTGCCAGACACAGGTCCTAGCATTTGAACAGCACATGCCTGTGACAACATTTGTGTACAGCCTTACAATTTGAGAACATATTTGCCCTGCTGAGTTCTTCTCATACACATGCATAATCAGCAGGTGTACTTGGTGATTCAAGCAGTATGTGTAAGATGTATGCTTGTTTAATTTCTGATGTAAACACATTTGTCTACTTCCTTTGCACTCGGACACAGCATTTTGAGAGTAGAGACATGGAGGACTTTCAACATTTGTTGCATATTTTCAGCAGCGACGCTGAGCAAGTGGGCTAGTCTAGTCTCTCCTTGGCTTTTGCCATTAACAGAGTAGGATACGTTTTCTACATTCACAGCATCCCTTGGAGTGTCACATTTCACACAGGAGACCTTGACATCACTATTTTTCTGAATATCTTCAATAATATCTTACAAAATCATCTTCATGCTATCAATTATTAAGTCTAAAATTCAGCAGAGATGTGCTTTGCTTCTTTCAGAATGGCTTACAGAGCATCCTTGAATTTTGGATCTTGGCCTGCAGGAAACTCAAATAGACTGATGAAAATTCCTGATGAATTGTTCAGAGGAAAATCTATATCCATGAAGTTTATGATGCTTTGATCTCTTCTCAGAGGCAACTCATTTATCCAGTTTGCTGTGATCACGTTCACCGAGGTTTTTAAATCATATTGGTATCTTTCAATTTCTAAGGATGACCCCAAACAGAAAGGGCGACCTCTGAAAAAGAAAGTCATGCCAAAATAAATATTAGAATGAAATCCATAGTTCCGTAATGTTGCTGAACAAATGAATAAACTGAAATAATAAAATGAGTACATTTTTTGTGTGCAGGATGTACCACATCAAGTGTTGGAGCTTAAGATAATTCGACAGATCCCCACTGCAATAATTACTGCAGTTTTTCATGCCCACACCACCTTTCTGCTAGCAGCATGTCTTCCCCAGGAGCGCTTCCATTGATTTAATATAGGGCGGGGAGCCTTTTTTGGGTCAGGGGCCACTGACCCTCAGAAAAATCAGTCGGGGGCTGCACACAAGTGAGAAGCGAAATAAATAAATAAATAAATAAATAGGGCTGTCAAGCAATTTTAAAAATTAATCACGATTTAAAAAATTATTTGTGATTAATCGCACTGTTAAACAATAATAAGGCTCCAGCTGACCCCAGGCTCCATGCAGCACTGCCCCTTTGAAACGCCACGGCACGCTAATTCTGCCCTGCGCTAATCGTAGGCGTTAACACACGTTAATTGACAGCCCTAAAAATAATCGATCTTCATTGACATGTCACGGCGACTGAGAAGCAAAAAAATGCTCCCCACATTCCCCTTGCACACCAGAGCCAAGGGGGGTTCCGGTAGTAGACTCTGCATGCTCCAGGTCAATGGTGGGGCAGCAAGGGGGCTGGAGCGCCTACGCAGGCTCCCCAATGCAGGGAGGGCCCTGAGCCTTGGAGGCCGGACCCAGGCAAACCGGAAGCCACATCTGGCCCCCAGGCCTGAGATTCCCTGCCCCGACTCAAGAAATCAAGGTGAGGGAGGGCCGTGTGGAGCCGCCTGCTCTGAGCCCTGCTACTGGCCTATGTTGACCCAGTGGGTGGTATAGGTCAGGCCAAGTGTATAGGTGCTGACAACCTATTTTTAAAATATTTTTTCTCTTCTCTTGCCAGGGTGACTCATGATTATTTGGGTGGGGCAACATTTCCTCCTTAGTTTTGCCTGGGAAGGGTTTTGTTTCCGATTCAGATTGTTGCCGGGTTTCCCACTAACGTTAGCGGTCCACCACTGTCTTTTCCTGGACTGTGGTTGGCGAGGGGGCCAGCCCCTCTCTCCTGACTGCTTCCCCGCTTCCTCCCCAAGACGGAGCTGAATGTTGCAGCACAAAGCATGAGCACAGAAAACTCCTCACCGGAGTCTAGAGACACGCGTCCTGGGGACCGTCGGGCTCAGAACACGACGAGATCTTACTGGGCATATACTTATTTATACCCAAAACGATTGTACGTTGTACCCCAGCAGGGCCCTGGGAGGGCCTGCACCCCTCCTTCCACACTCCCCCTCCAGGCCACTCCACCTCACTGCACCCCTGCTCCTCTCTCTTGGGGCGCCGGCCTCTGGCCAGTCCACACTGACAGTCACTAAGACCAGGGGCTCAGGCCTATGATTGGGCCGAGCCAACAGTTAATTGTGCTGAGCCCTCACTGGGGACGGGCCACAACAGTCCAGGGCAGGGCAGCAAATCAACAGCCAGGCCTGAGGTACCTGGCCCAGGGCAGCAGACAAGCAGACGGGTCTCCCAGCACTGGCGGGGAGCCGGCAAATACAGGCGGTTGGCTCACAATCACAGAGGGAGGGAGAGACGGCCACCCACGGGTGGCTTGGCAGGGGACACGGGCCTGCCCGCTCCGCTGCGTCCCAGCCCAGGGCCCTAACGGTGGCAGCTCAGTCTGCCACTGGATCAGCGGGGACCCTGACCACAACAGGCTGGCTGGCAGGCTCTGGTTCTACCTGACTAAGGGCGGCTGCCCTGGGCTACTTCCACGCTCCCCGTCCGGGCCCAGCTGGCTCCAGTGCAGGTGCCCTGGTCCTTGGGGGGCTGGAACTTCTGGCAGGGAGGCAGTTCCTCCAGGCTGTAGACTATGGGCCTGGCGGTCAAGGCTAGTCGTCTGCCTCTGTTAGGTCCACCTCCACTTCCCAGCGTGGGAGTGCGGGGCAGGTGTCTGGCTCCTCCAGAGGCTGGGGGGTGACTGGCTTCCCGGGTTCGAGTTCACTCCTTGCAGTTCAGCCCACATCTCCCCCCGGGGGCGTCTGCACCCGGATTGTCACAGAACTGTGAAAACAGCACACTAGCGGCTTCTCCTCGCTGCCGTCCCGCCCACCATTGCATCGAGCGGCGGGAGCAGTCTCGTGTTGGGTTGAGCGCTGCCTTGGGAAAGTGCCTTTTTCCACAGTGGAGAGACAAGTGGGGAGCAGATACCTTGTATTGGGCCAGAGAGAGAAGCGCTGAGGCTGCACAGAGCCCGTCTCTGAGGTGGAACGGATTGCCCCGTGGAAGTGCGAGGAGCCACGCCCCGTGGAAGTGCGAGGAGCCACGCCCCGTGGAAGTGGCAAGGAGCCACGCCCGGTGAAGTGACCCAGTAACAGTCTCTGGTGACATGGTGCTCACAGGAGTCCCCCCATTCCCAGGGTGGTGGGGCTCACGCTTTGGGCTTCACCCCGGGGACGGTGGGGCAGCAGCTCTGGCCATGGCTCCAGCACTGGGCTCCAACTCTCTGGCAGCAGCCCCCAGACTCTGGCCATGCAGTTTTGGGTTTCCTCTCCCAGTCACAGGGCTTTGGGCTCTGGCAAGTGTGCATAAGGCTCTGGCCCACAACTGTCTCCCTGGCCTCTCGCCCCAATTGCCCCTGCTTCCTGCTGTCACCCCCAATCTCTCCCCATGGGCGCTTAATTTTTTCCCGGGGTTGTGAGGGCTGCATAACTCTGCACTGAAAAGTGGTATGTGTAGGTTTGCTAGGATCATATTTCACAGGAGACTGACTAGCGGGAATGCAGAAATGGCCGTGCTTTGGACACGTGGACACGCACACTGCTTTGTTTTCCCTAAAGCTAATTAAGTACTTGAGGAAAAAGTGGGATAGGAGCCACCAGCAAGAGTAGGGAGCCACACTCTGAGGCCACCAAAAATGTGTCCTGTGAGTCCCTGGCCTAGTGCCTGTCAGACTGAAATGCTTTTCCATGAGCCCAGCACCTTAGCAGCTAAAGGTTTCTGTTATCTGGCTAGTTTCCCTCAGCCAACATCCCAGCCCATCCCCCTACCAACAGCACAAAGCTGCAGAGAGGGAAAGATTCAGGGGAAATGATCTAGATAAGAGACTGTCAAACAGACGTTGACATCAGATAGGTTCGTGGGTTTAATGCAAAAAAATGAGTCGCTCGTCCAGTGTTGCCAACTATTAGGATTTTGTGATGAGTCTGGTGATAATTTGTTTGCCTGACAGCCCCAGCTCCTGGACTCAAGTGGATCTCTGAGGACTGCAGCCTTCGTTCGGAAAGAAAAAGCAAGTTTCTGGCCCTCATGGCTACAGAGAAAGCTTCAAAATGTGGCCCCAGTACCCCTAAAGACTCTACTGGTCCTGAGTATCATTTGCAATAAATAATTGTACAGTACTGACAACATCATATATTGAAAATTCAGGAGTCTGCCCCAAAATCATGAAATTCGTTCATGAGTTTTTTAACCATAATATAAATCAGTAGTTTTATTTGCCGCCTCAATTCCTGATTCTTCTGCATTTACTTGCTTCGTATTTTCAATTTTTTCTCCACAATCATGAGGGCTAGAAACATCCTTTGAGTTTTAAATGAGAGCTGAGATTCCCTGGTGAACGCTTGACCCCAACAGTGGAGGCTTTCAGTAACATACACGATATTGTGAGGCCTCATCTGGAGTATTGCATCCAGTTCTGGGGCCCCCATTGCAGAAAGGATGTGGACAAATTGGAGAGAGTCCAGTGGAGGGCAACAGAAATGATTAGGGGGCTGGAGCTGAGGGCTTTGGGCTTATTTAGTCTGCAGAAGAGAAGAGTGAGGGGGGGATTTGAGAGCAGCCTTCAGCTTCCTGAAGGGGGTTCCAAAGAGGCTGGAGAGAGGCTGTTCTCAGTAGTGGCAGATGGCAGAACAAGGAGCAGTGGGCTCAAGTTGAAGTGGGGGAGGTCTAGGTTGGATATTAGGAAAAACAATTTCACTAGGCGGGTGGGGAAGCGCTGGGCTGGGTTCCCTAGGGAGGGGGTGGAATCTCCATCCCTAGAGGTGTTTAAGTCCTGGCTTGACAGAGTCCTGGCTGGGCTGATTGAGTTGGTCCTGCTTTGGGCAGGGGGCTGGATTCGATGGCTACGTCTACACTGGCATGATTTTCCAGAAATGCTTTTAACGGAAAAGTTTTCCGTTAAAAGCATTTTCGGAAAAGCGCGTCTAGATTGGCAGGACGCTTTTCCGGAAAAGCGCTTTTTCCGGAAAAGCGTCCGTGGCCAATCTAGACGCGCTTTTCCGCAAAAAAACCCCGATCGCCATTTTCGCCATCGGGGCTTTTTTGCGGAAAATACTACTGTGCTGTCTTCACTGGCCCTTTTCCGGAACAGTTTTCCGGAAAAAGACTTTTGCCCGAACGGGAGCAGCATAGTTTTTCCGGAAAAGCACGGATGATTTTACATGAGATCGTCAGTGCTTTTGCGGAAATTCAAGCGGCCAGTGTAGACAGCTGGCAAGTTTTTCTGGAAAAGCAGCTGATTTTCCGGAATAAGTGGCCAGTGTAGACACGGCCGATGACTCCTGAGGTCTCTTCCAGCCCTGGGGTTCTGTGATTCTAAGAATTGGCATCACTGAGTTTATTTGCCACTTCTGCGCGCAAGTTGCCAGAGAGCAGACAGTGATTCTCTGAATCGCATTTCTCATTTGGCATCATGCGTCAAATCATTCCTGACACTGACACGCAGTCAGCAGCTTATTCATGATCAGTTTGTTGGTTTTGATATTTCCCCTTCAGAGCCCAAGCTGCGAGCGCTAGTCACTGGTGTGCATCTGTACCTTGGGAACGGGCGCCCCTCGAGAGTCAGGTTACAGAGGGTCATTCGTGAGGCGCGATCTACGTTTCACTTCCGGCAGATATTCTCCGGTCCTTCTTTAATGTCTGAGGTCTCCAGTGAGCGTCGCTGCCCACGACCAATTTTCTGGAATATTTTTGGGAGGGGAATCCAATTAACGCAGAGTGAGATTCTGACAAGCAGTCGTGGAGGATTTACTGTATTTGCTGCCCCTTTGGCTTGGGTTCCTAGCCAATGTCGGAGACTGTACTTGGTTGTTCCCATTAAGAGGAGAGAGAGATTCCGAGAGTGTAGTAAAGCAGGAGTCTGGGGGCACTGCTGGGAGGGTCAGATCAGGACAGGGCCACTTGCAGTCCTAGACTGGGGGTCCTCTACTAGAAGGCACCAAACCAGTCACATGGAGCACTTCCACTTACCACATTGGCCAGCAAGGAGTCACACAAGCAACCCCAGTTTTCATGTGTCACCACCAATACCACTCCCAGTGCAGAGGAGAGGTTATGAAAACCAATCTCACCAAATGGGAACAGGTTCTTCTGACCCCAAAGGACCAGCCACAGCCCCAGGTCAAGGTGTAACTCAGAAAAGCACGCTGGGCCGGTCCTTTAGAATCTAACATCTACAGGTTTATTAATAAGAAGAGAGAAAGGGGGGAGAATACAATTGTTAAAGGAATCAAAGGACAGACACCAGGTGCCAAGGTCTTGGGGCAGGCTTGTAGCAGAGATGGGAGAATCGGCTTTCTTAAACCAAGGCTCTGGAATACGTGCGCTGCTGGGACGGGTCATCAGTCCGTTCCAACTCAGACCCCAGCAGAGACCTTCCAGAAGACAAAGATGGAGGAGGAGCCCCCAGTGCCATCCGTGTACTCTCGCCCCGGGGAGGGAATCCCATTGTTCTTGCTGTGGGAAAGTGCAGCCAGGGGTGACCCGTGGCTATAGGCGGACTCGGCCACCGCCTAGGGCGCCGCCGCCTGGGGCACCCAATGACGACGTCATGGGGACGCCCGCCGATGACGTCACTCCACTGACGGCCCTGCAGGCGGGGGCGCTGATCATGCGTTCCACCTGGGGCGCCAGCTGCTGCAGCCCGCCTCAGGCCGCTCCTGAGTGCAGCCCAAGATGGAATTTGCCACACGAGCAAGTCCCCTGTCCAGGCACGGCTCCGTCCTTCTCAGGCAGCGGCCACCGCATACCTGCGGGGCTGAATGTTCACGGCAAATCTCCTTAGCTCCGGGCAGCTCCCCCCGGGAGCAGCGCCTGTGAAGTGCTGCGAAGCTCTTGACTGGCGACCTTCCCACAATCGGTTAGCCGAGCCCCCATCTGCTATCACCCGGGGCAGACATCTGACACAGCCAACACTGTCACTCCCAATGCACAAACCCTTCTCCCTGCACGCAGGAGAGACACACAGCACCAGGCCAGCTGTGCTCCCAGTCTCCAAGCCTTCCTCTCCAGCCAGTTCTCTCGGCTCCCTCTTGGTTCAAGCTGGCGACTGCTTCCCTCCCCTCTGCTGGCTTTCTGCCTCTCACACACATGGAGCTGCACCCCACTACTCCTTGGCACTGCCCTGGCGCGAAGGAAGCCTTCCGCCCACACTGCTCAGAGCCGGACCAGTCCCTGACGCGCAGCCCGTTGCCTGGGGCGGTGCCTGTGTTGTTCCTAGACGCATTAGTGAGCACACGGGGAACTAAGGACTCTTGTGTGAAAAATGGGGCAGCCCAGGAGAGGCAGAGCGTGGAAGTTCAAATAAGGGGAAGGAGTTAGCAGGTTCCCAGATGCGTATGAACCCCTGTGGGTGTCGGCGTAACCCATTCTCAAAGCCGTATCCTGGCCTGCGTGTCGTGGAAGGAAGGCTAGGCACCAGTAACACAACTGGGGGATGGGGAGACGAAGATGGTAGTGAGGAAGATGAAGCAAATGAGGATTAAAACTCTGGGGGTTTCGGCAAGGCATGGTGGGCAAATATTATGCCTCTGAACCCGTCTTTCTTTGCCAGACTGCGGTGTGCGTGCTGTTTGCTGGGTTTGTAGGGTTATTGCAGCACTGCGAAGTCTCTGGTGTGTACCATGGGGTCCCTCCTCAGTTGATAACCTCTCTACAGTAGTAAAACTTGTAGGCTGAACTCCCACCGAGTGAAATGGGTGTCAGCCCTCCCCTTGGGGTGGGAAAGGGCTTAACGTCACCCTGATGTATCCATGAGGCTACCCCCATCTCTCCAAGAGGCTGCCCCTCAAAAATGGGGGAGTAGGAGAAAGCATGAGAAGTGGCCATCTCTGGCCAAGACAAGCGACTTGAAGCAGTCACTGCAGTGCACACACTGGGCGGGGACTTAACAGAGCGGCCGTTGCTCCTGGCAACCCAACAGGATGCTTGATAGCCACGAAATGCAGCTCATGCAAATTCATGCTAATGGCCATTGCTGTGTAGAGTGAAGGCACCTTAGTCCACCTGTCTGATCAGCGGCTGCAACAGCCACTAACTGCTCTCTGCTCCTGTGTTTAGCGACACTCGTGCTAATCCCCAGACAGGGTTTTGTGCTGTTCTACTGACTGTGGGGATCATCAGCATCCAGCTGTGGGCCTGGAGAAATGCAGCACTTTCAGTATAAACTTTCTGGTAATGAGGTATTTATTAATGCTCATTTCGTCTTAAACAAAGCCGGTCCCTTATCGCGCTCTGGGTGCTGAAGTTCTGAGTAACACAGGAAGCTATTAGCCCATGAGACAGTAACTGAGCCCTGCCTGGCAGCTTGCAGGAGTAGGAGGTGCGGCGATAAAACCAAGAGAGATCTCTAATCGTTCCTGTGTACACGAGGCTTTCTGCAGCGCGGGAGCAGGTGTCAGGGTCTACAGGCGCTTTGGGGGTTGGATGAGCAAAGCAGCCGTGATTTAGCAGTTTCATCACCTTGCCCACAAGAAAATGCAAAACAAAGCGCATTGTTTGGAGGCAAGAGAGGCTGCTGACTTGGGGCTGGCGAGGGACGCTGTTTATTTCGGAGCAGAAGCGCAGGGGGGACAGATTAGGGTACAGTTATTTTCTACATCAAGAGTCAGGAGCAGGACCAGATTTCGTAAGACCAGCATGGTAACAACTTGCCAATGATGTTGCCACAGGTTTACAACCAGCTTGGGGAAACCTAGCCAATTCCACCCAAACCAGGGAGCTGGCTGCGAACCCTCCCTCTCCCATCTCCAGCAGCTGTCTGGCTTGCACAAATCCAAAGGCAAAAATGGACCAGGGAAGCACCAGGAAATTGTCTTGTCCCTGACGTCAGTGATGGACTGCATGGCAGCTTTCCAAGACACGTACCAGGACGGGCTCCCCCCACCTGCCCCTAGCAGAACAACTTCCCCTCCTGACCTGGTTCCATAGTCTCCTCCCCCAGGAGACCTAGGACATGGGGGGTAGAACTGAAGGGCAGCCTCACACTCAGCCTCCTGGGATTCGTGAAGCAAAAGGCTGTCCTTTTGTGGGCAGAGCAAAATGTCCTGAAGACAGACACTCTAGCTACGTTCACCCCAGAGCCTTTGGCTGGTGAAATGAGGAATCAGGGCATTTCAGGCGTCCTCGCAGTTCTCCAGGCACCAGCACATGCTATGAAAAGCAGAACTGTCCAGGAGAAACAGAAATGTCCCAGAGCACAAGATCTACGGCAAGTTCTAAGGGCAGGAGCAACAGCTTCCCAGCAAAGAACACGACAAAGGCTGTTCTGCAGCATTTCCTTCACTGTGCAGCCAGGCAAAAGAACAGGGTTTGAAAGCTTGATCCAAAGATCAATGAAATCAGTTGTGTGCATGGACGCCAGTGCTCTGGAGATGAGGCTGGATCATTTAATGCCGCTCAGCAGAGCAGTACCTCAAGAAGGTGAAATATATTTGCCTTCTCTCGTGATTCTCAAGCAAGCGGAGGGGGGGTCAGGAGATAGGTCTATCCCTTGCTGAGCACTGGCCAACTGTCTTCATACCCTGCAATTTGGGGGGTTCTCTGAACCATCAGCTGCAGACTAGTTTAGCGCAAAAGACAGAGACTAGACCAACTGTGCAGACTCCTCCTTCATGACTGAAGTAGGAAGGCCAAGGAATTTGCTGCACATTCATGCCAGCCCCTATCTTTCAAGAAAAAAATAAATGCAGAGCTAGCAATCCTCTTCCCGACTGTACGCATGGCCAATGTCCATTAAGCAAAGCACTAAACAGCTCCTGGAAAAGCATGGCTGTTTGCAGCTAACGAGATCAAATTATGCAAAATGTACTACTCACAGTTACTCTATTGAACTAGTCTTGCTTTTTCATTTTCTGCGGTGCTTTCCCCAAGTTCTCCCTGCGAGAAGGGGAAATCAGAGAATAGAAAAGGTCATCAGAGAGAGCATCTTACGCTCTCCAACAGACCTCTGGACTGGGAGTGAAGAGCTCTGTGGCTGAATTCTGAGTTGTGGATGACAGCCCTGTCTGTGTCTTTGCCAAAGAAGACAGGCAAATGGTGGAAGAAGAGACAGGCTAGTAAAGATGGGGAGAAGACAGCTATTTGTTGATGTTATCAGAATACAAGGTATCTGGGCTGTCATGCACAGATGTTTTGTGTTGGCGGATTGGCCACAGTACCTGATGCTTTGGAGTCTGGCTCACTTCCTTAGTGTGGGAGGCCATCTGGCTGGTCTGGTCAGGTCCCTCTCCTTCGCCAGCTCATCTCAGACTAGACAGAGTTGGACAAGCCATTTCATGCGGCCTTGCTGGTGCCTTGTGGTGCAGCAGGACTTATGATGAGTGAAAAGCCAAGAGAGAGGGAGGGAGGGAGGGCAGAGGGAGGTGAATAGAACACCTGAGGAAAGGGAAGAGAACGCAGGGCCTTGTACACCAGGCTGGGTCCTGGCAGGTGCAGCCGTGATGACCAGACCTCTCTACTGATGCACCACCTGGGCGCCAGGATGATCCTCAAGGTTCATCAATGGAGGATGGGTCTCTGACATGCAATGCAGGCAAGTCAAAACTCAGGAGTTCCTTCCGCATTCGACACTCCCCCCCCCCTCCCCCCGCTTACAGATGCAAAAAGGCAGCGATGGGCAGGATGGCTTTTGCCCTCACGATTTTGCTCACCAATGAGCTCCCATTTTTGACACACCAACATCCTCCTTTGGTTTACCAGGCCGGATCTCAGTGCAGTCCTTGGACTGTATGAGGAGACTATTTGTTGGGCTAATTCGGCCTGCCTGGCTCCCTTTGGCGCCTTTCTTCTTAACCTTTGTGGTTACAGGACACTGGGACATTTTATAAACCTTAACCCCTTTTCTGTCAGTGGAGCTCACATCTAGGGCAGATCCCTGTGGCCACACTGATTAAAACAGACCCTTCTGGTGTATTTGAGAGGATTTGAACACAGATCTCCGAAGCCCTCGTGCAGCACCCTGACCCTAAGCACAGCCTGCCTTCCTACAAGGCAGACAGCCATGGGAAAGTCTGGCTAAGCCCAGCAAAGAAACGGCTCACACGACATTAGTGACAAAACCTAGGAGTCTGTATGCTGGATTCTGAACTGGTGTCACCTGGCACAGAGGGTCTGTGCTGATTTACACCAGCTTAGGCTCTGGCTCCCAGCTTCTATCATGGAGCTCAAACCCCCCATTCAATAAGGCTGCTGCTCCCTCTGGATTGAGACAGCCCCACTCTACAACAGTCTGGAGGAGACATCGCCACAGCCAGTTCATTCAGCAACTCCAGCCAGTCCAGATGTCTCTCCTGCGGTGAAATCCTGGCTCCACTGAACTCAATGTCAGAATGCCCATAGATTTCAACAGGGGCAGGATTTTACCTCTAGCGTGACTCTATGGTACAGAGCAGCCCATTCGCCTTAGCACAGATCAGGGCTCCACCTTTCTTTCAATGAGTGCTTGTGCAGAGTCACTTGGGCTGCTTGCACACTCAGTTGGATGTCACACATTTGAAACTACTGAGCATCCAAGTACATTTCACAGAGGATAACAGGTTTCAGCGTCGGAGATTGTTTTCCCACGCAGACTAACACAACCGCCATCAGGGAGGAACTTGCTATTTACTCCCATCAAAAAATACGTGAGAGGACATGCTGTAGCCGAGATGACATTATCCGACTGGCTTTAATAGGACAAACTTATGTGAATACAATGAAGTAATTTCAGGTTTGAAGGCAGAGCTATTGAGACAAAAAAGGCAGCATATGCTGACTCTGAAGGTATATGCTGTAATTCAATGCATGTTCCATCCACATCCCGCTAACTGTAACTTACTAACAATACGTTCAGTTAAGAGAACCTACCAGCAGGCTAG
This sequence comes from Pelodiscus sinensis, assembly GCF_049634645.1. Lineage (NCBI taxonomy): Eukaryota > Metazoa > Chordata > Testudines > Trionychidae > Pelodiscus > Pelodiscus sinensis. Next base: position 33,323,452 of record NC_134728.1, on the reverse strand, counting down.
GGAAGGAAGCGACTAGTCGAGTACCTGATGAGCCTAGGCTTCTCAGGTAGTCGAGTCCCTCAACTAGTCGCTCCCCCCGCCCCCGACGGCTGCCTCTGTATCAGCAGCTACAGCCTTTCCCCACACATACTTTCTCTCAGTTTCTGACCATTTCTGAAGAATACACATCCTCCCCCTTGCTCCCCAAGAGGACTATCTGATTTTGAAACAGGACAGCAATAGGCTATCCAGTCATTCATATGTGAAGAGCTGTGTGCATGCTTCTTTCTTTTTCAGCTACAGCAGGGGTGGAGAACCTAAGGCCCGGGAGCTGGATGTGACCCCTGGCTTGCCTGGATCTGGCCCCCGAGGCTCCAGCCCCCTCCCCCTGCTATCTCCCCATGGGGCTAGAGCACACAATCTACTACTAGCTGGGGCCCCCCATGCTCTGGTGTGCAAGGGGAATATGGGGAGTGAGGATTTGGGGGGTTGGGGTTTGGTTTTTTTTTTTTTTTGCTTCTCACTTTTGTATAGCTCCTGATCCAAAAATGGTTCCCCACCCCTGAGCTACTGGACGACATAATTTCACTGCACCCAAAAGAAGAAAACAAGGTCCCATTGTATTTTCTGTACAGTAAGCCCTAGCATTTGGCTGTGCTTTGTTATTCTCCCCCCGCCCGCCCTTTCATTAGTTTAGTCTCATGCTTAGCAAATAAAATCAATTCTGAATGTATAAAAAGCAATTGAAATGTCTAGTCTTTTATAGTGAAATCTCAATTGCAGCAACCCACAATACCTGGAGAAAAATCAATCATCATTTCCATCCTGCTATGGGTGCTACTAAAATTAAGAATTGATATGAGCCTGCAAGTGAAAATTATTCCAAGTGAACCACCTTTACAACAATTTTTAGTGTTTATAAAATTCCTGTTTATGGTTTCTTGTCATAAGCAAGCTCCGGCATTCCAGCATGAATTATAGATATTAATGGGGGATCCTGATTTACATACAGTTTCCATCTTAATGGGCCTCAGATCTACAGGCAGGGCAACAAAACTACTCCCGATAATAAGATGTAGTGAACAAGTCACCAGTTAAGGATTTCATAAACCAAAGCATTAAACACCCTCATAACAATTAGAGGGCACCCTCCTCCACAGCCATATGAAACTTTTTATTACTGCACCAGCGGCCTTGAGAGAGAGATTGAATGTCGGAGCTGTACAGTGACATAGCTGAAGAAGCACTTAAGCCTGACGTGGCCTAAATATTTTAGTAATGTACAATGTCCATTTGAAAGCACTGCTCTTAACATTCCTTTCTGCATCCCCTGGAGCCAGACACATGTAACTAGCATAGTCTAGGGGAGTAGATGAGACATTTCACCACCACCAGACCAATAGTTTCCATTTCTCTACAGTATGTCAGTTAGCCAAGGGCATATTTGTGTTTATTACCATTAAGGTACTGGTTGTGCTACTGCCTGGTATTCACTATAAATCCTAAAGGCAGGTGCTACACAAGCTCCAGCAATTTCCATTTCTCTAACATGCTCCAGAAGTGCAAGCAATTCAGAGCCGGACTTCTTCATAGCACCGCCGCCAAACACCATGCAACAAAGGGCGTGGCCCCACCGCGTCGTTTCCATGGGATGCAGGGTAAATGGGCAGTTTGGGGCTCTCATGTCTAACGTGATTCAAAGGCAAAGCGGCCAGGAGTTGAGAAATGATGTGGCATTCCCATGCTACTTCACCTCAGCCCACACAATACAGGATCCACCTGCTTCTCAACTGTTACACAGTGGGCCTGATCCTGTCAGCAGCTCCCGGCTTAGACCTTTCCAGACTGCTGTACCCCTTGCAGGAGTCTGACTGGTCTTGCCTAGACCCCGTTTCACTTCACTTTAAAACCACTTGCTTAAAAAATCAGACATACACCTGCAAAAGTCCACTGAAAATGTGCTTATTTTGTCAGTTTAACCATCCATTGGCACAGAAATACCGTTTCTACATTTTAGTGGATAGAGCAGTATGAACAAGCCATTGTCTGTATGAAGTTTTCGTCTGTACAACTTTGCTGGTGCTTTTCATGCAGCCTGTTGTAAAACGAGGCAAAGATCTAGCTGAGCTGATGTACACCAGGAAGAGCTCTGCATGTCCTGGGGGTTAAGAACCCCTGCTGAAAGGCACTGGTGCCTTTTGCATGCCGATAGGCACTCTAGCTGCTGTTACAATAGAAGCCCATGGTCAGAGCACTGCATGGGGGCAAGAAGGGTCACATGCCCCCCAAACACCATATGCAAAAGGGGTAAAACAGGGGGACTAGCAGAGGGGACCTGGCACCCATAGCAGCCCTCCCTGTTGTAAAACGACTGGCAGTGACAGGGAAACGGCTCCAACTCACTCTGCTACTCCAGCCATGTTGCTCGGGGCGGGACCATCCCCGCACTCACCAGGGGGAGTGGAGTGACACAGCCGGGGAGCAGAGCTGGGACTGTGTTGCTTTGCTTCCTCCGCCGCTGCCAGTGAGGTGGGGAGAGGCGGAACCCTACTGCCAGAAGTGGATCTGGGGAAGAGGGGTTATCCTGGCCCTTCCCCAGGCTGGGGGGGCCATACGGCTGGTCACTCCCTGGATCTCCCCTCACCAGTTGCCCTGTCCATGGTGCTTAGCACTTCACAGGATAGAACCCATTATAAATAGGACTCGTTTTAGAACCACTTACTCCTCTGACCTAAACAGTCCTGTTCTCATCACGCCCTGAAGGAATGATTCACCAGCATCTATACTGTCCTCTGCTACTCTCAGTTTGGTCTTGGACAGGCTCTGGCTTTAGCAGATTGAAAGATGAGGAGTACTTTGCAACATTTTATCCAAACTCTATTTGCCATATTCTAGGAAGGAAGAAGGAGATTTTTTTCCCACTATATTTCCCAGGTGCCCATAGGGATGCAATGCGTAATTAACATGCTCCCACTGATATTTCTGCCATTTCACCTTTGGAATCTGCCTTTTCTTATCCCGTTATTTGTACTCTCACTGTTGCTGTCCTGTCCTCCAGATTCCAGCATCTAGCCTGTGAAAGATACTGTTGCATTTTTCCAATCTAGCATCTTGTCCTCCTGTTTTTCTTTCAAGTCACATACTGTATCTGTTTCAAAAATACTTTAGTCAACTTTCAGAATTCAATAACTGACTTTGATAGAGAAATTACTGTTCCACTGTATGGTAAATGACAGTGGTCTAGAAAACTGTTAAATTCAAGTCTGGAAAATGAACTTTAATAAAATGTGCTCCAATAATGTGCTGTGACAGCTTTTAGTGAAATCAACTCCAATACTTTGATTCTCCCAGGAGCGTAGTGAGACATACTCTAGCAGCCTTCAGCCATGGAATAAGAGAGCAAACAGCTTTATGATAAATGGCCTTAGAAACCTAAATTACAACTGCAGCAAATGAACACTATGTGGAAATTATTCAGTGACTTTTTGTTTGTATGCAAACCTGCAGTGACACCTAGTGGTCACACACCCAGCCAAGAAACCAGCCCACCAGCACTGTCCATAGAATTTGCACTTTCTTCAAAGAACACCAATTTTTGCAAAAGACTACTCCAAACCTAGCTCTCACCTCTCTGCTGCCTGCTGTGAGTACCGCACACGGGGACCTGTGAATAAAAATGTATCCCCTTAAAGATTGAGAGTTAGAGTACCTTTCCTACTAACAAACGTCAGCTGGCAATGACATGACGCCCCACAGCTACTCATGTCAGGCTATGAGGCTGGTCATAGCCTTCCCTTTTCTGAAAGCAAATTGCTTGATCTGTTTGGTTTCTACAGAGCACAGCTTTGGCAGGCCAAGACCTAGACTGCCACATGCCTTCACCTTCCTTCCATCTCTTCTCTGCATGTGCCTCTCTTGCACTCCTTCACCATGTGCACGCACACTCACTTCCAGGAATAACTGCTTTAAAGAGACAATGTGAACTATTATGGACTAATCAAACCCCCGGGGACCCGTCATTGTTAATTGATGCTGGTACTGGAGTCCGCATGTGGAGGGGGTGGGAGTGGGACCATACTAGACTGCACGAAGTGTGAGGAGGGAAGCATTGGGTAACTGCCAGTCATTCAAAACCAGGATGTGTCTGGATTTAAAATGTACTCCCTGTGGGGGATGCTGGCTGGAGTGCATCAACACTTCAGCTTAATTTCTGAACCAGGAAAGGGAATGGAGCAAATAATCAAGGAATCCATTTGCAAATACCTAGAAGCTAATAAGGTGATAAGTAACCGTCAGCATGGATTTGTTAAAAACAAATCATGTCAAACCACCGACAGCTTTGACAGGGTAACAAGCCTTCTGGATAAAAGGGAAGCAGTAGCTGGGGGGACAGCAAAGGGCCATCAGAGAGAGGCCAATGGCAGGAGCAGTTGATTGTTGAGGTGAAGGGGTCCCTGTTGCTGTATGTTCTGGGAGGACTACAGGGTCTCAGGGAATGGCTTTAGGTGACATGGGAAGGAGTGAACTGGTTTTGCAGAGGGGCAGTTCTGAGGCAAGAGAGGCCTAAGAAAGATGTTGGGTGGAGAATGTAACACTGAGCAGCGTGCATGGATGTGGGTTACGGTACTGAACCTCCAGAAGCAGACACCCCGAGTGGGAGTGTGTGTGCCTGCGCCTGTACCTGTAGGCTGGATGACTGTGACTGTGCCTGTGCCTGAGGGCTGGATGACTGTGCCAGTGCCAGTGGGCAGGATGGCTGGACCTGTGCGCTGGATGGCTGTGCCTGTACCTGTAGGCTGGATGACTGTGCCTGTGCCTGTGGGCTGTATGACTGTGCCTGTGCCTGTGGGCTGTATGACTGTGCCTGTGGGCTGGATGGCTGAACCTGTACCTCTGGGCTAGATGACTGTGCCTGTTTCTGTACCTGTAGGCTGGATGGCTGTGGCTGTGCCTGTGGGCTGGATGGCTGTACCTGTGCCTGTAGGCTGGAGGGCTGTGCCTGTAGGCTGGAGGGCTGTGCCTGTAGGCTGGAGGGCTGTGGCTGTGCCTGTGCCTGTAGGCTGGAGGCCTGTGCCTGTATCTGTGCCAGTAGGCTGGAGGGCTGTGCCTGTAGGCTTGAGGGCTGTGCATGTAGGCTGGGGGCTTGAGGGCTGTGCCTGTAGGCTGGAGGGCTGTGCCTGTGCCTGTAGGCTGGAGGGCTGTGCCTGTGCCTGTATCTGTGCCTGTAGGCTGTAGGGCTGTGGCTGTGCCTGTAGGCTGGAGGGCTGTGCCTGTATCTGTGCCTGTAGGCTGGAGGGCTGTGCCTGTGCCTGTAGGCTGGAGGCCTGTGCCTGTAGGCTGGAGGCCTGTGCCTGTATCTGTGCCTGTAGGCTGGAGGCCTGTGCCTGTAGGCTGGAGGGCTGTGCCTGTGCCTGTAGGCTAGAGGGCTGTGCCTGTGCCTGTAGGCTAGAGGGCTGTGCCTGTAGGCTGGAGGGCTCTGCCTGTGCCTGTATCTGTGCCTGTAGGCTGGAGGGCTGTGGCTGTAGGCTGGAGGGCTGTGCCTGTACCTGTAGGGCTGAGGCTGTGCCTGTACCTTTGCCTGTAGGCTGGAGGGCTGTGCCTGTGCCTGTAGGCTGGAGGGCTGTGCCTGTAGGCTGGAGGACTGTGGCTGTGCCTGTAGGCTGGAGGCCTGTGCCTGTAGGCTGGAGGACTGTGCCTGTATCTGTGCCTGTCGACCAGAGGACTGTGCCTGTGCCTGTAGGCTGGAGGGCTGTGCCTGTAGGCTGGAGGGCTGTGCCTGTAGGCTGGAGGGCTGTGGCTGTGCCTATAGGCTGGAGGGCTGTGCCTGTAGGCTGGAGGACTGTGGCTGTGCCTGTAGGCTGGAGGCCTGTGCCTGTAGGCTGGAGGCCTGTGCCTGTAGGCTGGAGGGCTGTGGCTGTGCCTGTAGGCTGGAGGGCTGTGGCTGTGCCTGTAGTCTGGAGGGCTGTGGCTGTGCCTGTAGGCTGGAGGGCTGTGCCTGTAGGCTGGAGGACTGTGGCTGTGCCTGTAGGCTGGAGGGCTGTGGCTGTGCCTGTAGGCTGGAGGGCTGTGGCTGTGCCTGTAGGGCTGTGGCTGTGCCTGTAGGCTGGAGGGCTGTGGCTGTGCCTGTAGGCTGGAGGCCTGTGCCTGTATCTGTGCCTATCGACCAGAGGGCTGTGCCTGTGCCTGTAGGCTGGAGGGCTGTGCCTGTAGGTTGGAGGGCTGTGGCTGTGCCTGTAGGTTGGAGGGCTGTGGCTGTGCCTGTAGGCTGGAGGCCTGTGCCTGTATCTGTGCCTGTCGACCAGAGGGCTGTGCCTGTGCCTGTAGGCTGGAGGGCTGTGCCTGTAGGCTGGAGGACTGTGGCTGTGCCTGTAGGCTGGAGGCCTGTGCCTGTATCTGTGCCTGTCGACCAGAGGACCGTGCCTGTGCCTGTAGGCTGGAGGGCTGTGGCTGTGCCTGTAGGCTGGAGGGCTGTGCCTGTAGGCTGGAGGACTGTGGCTGTGCCTGTAGGCTGGAGGGCTGTGGCTGTGCCTGTAGGGCTGTGGCTGTGCCTGTAGGCTGGAGGGCTGTGGCTGTGCCTGTAGGCTGGAGGCCTGTGCCTGTATCTGTGCCTATCGACCAGAGGGCTGTGCCTGTGCCTGTAGGCTGGAGGGCTGTGCCTGTAGGTTGGAGGGCTGTGGCTGTGCCTGTAGGTTGGAGGGCTGTGGCTGTGCCTGTAGGCTGGAGGCCTGTGCCTGTATCTGTGCCTGTCGACCAGAGGGCTGTGCCTGTAGGCTGGAGGACTGTGGCTGTGCCTGTAGGCTGGAGGCCTGTGCCTGTATCTGTGCCTGTCGACCAGAGGACCGTGCCTGTGCCTGTAGGCTGGAGGGCTGTGGCTGTGCCTGTAGGCTGGAGGGCTGTGGCTGTGCCTGTAGGCTGGAGGGCTGTGGCTGTGCCTGTAGGGCTGTGGCTGTGCCTGTAGGCTGGAGGGCTGTGCCTGTGCCTGTAGGGCTGTGGCTGTGCCTGTAGGCTGGAGGGCTGTGCCTGTGCCTGTAGGGCTGTGCCTGTATCTGTGCCTGTGCGCTGGGTGTCTGTGCCTGTGTCTGTGCCTGTCGACCAGAGGACTGTGCCTGTGCCTGTAGGCTGGAGGGCTGTGGCTGTGCCTGTAGGCTGGAGGGCTGTGGCTGTGCCTGTAGGCTGGAGGGCTGTGGCTGTGCCTGGAGGGCTGTGGCTGTGCCTGTAGGCTGGAGGGCTGTGGCTGTGCCTGTAGGCTGGAGGGCTGTGGCTGTGCCTGTAGGGCTGTGGCTGTGCCTGTAGGCTGGAGGGCTGTGGCTGTGCCTGTAGGGCTGTGGCTGTGCCTGTAGGCTGGAGGGCTGTGCCTGTTTCTGTAGGGCTGTGGCTGTGCCTGTAGGCTGGAGGGCTGTGGCTGTGCCTGTAGGGCTGTGGCTGTGCCTGTAGGCTGGAGGGCTGTGGCTGTGCCTGTAGGGCTGTGGCTGTGCCTGTAGGCTGGAGGGCTGTGGCTGTGCCTGTAGGGCTGTGGCTGTGCCTGTAGGCTGGAGGGCTGTGGCTGTGCCTGTAGGGCTGTGGCTGTGCCTGTAGGCTGGAGGGCTGTGGCTGTGGCTGTGCCTGTAGGGCTGTGGCTGTGCCTGTAGGCTGGAGGGCTGTGGCTGTGGCTGTGCCTGTAGGGCTGTGGCTGTGCCTGTAGGCTGGAGGTCTGTGGCTGTGCCTGGAGGGCTGTGGCTGTGCCTGTAGGGCTCTGGCTGTGCCTGTAGGCTGGAGGGCTGTGGCTGTGCCTGTAGGGCTGTGGCTGTGCCTGTAGGCTGGAGGGCTGTGGCTGTGCCTGTAGGGCTGTGGCTGTGGCTGTGCCTGTAGGGCTGTGGCTGTGCCTGTAGGCTGGAGGGCTGTGGCTGTGCCTGGAGGGCTGTGGCTGTGCCTGGAGGCTGGAGGGCTGTGGCTGTGCCTGGAGGCTGGAGGGCTGTGCCTGTAGGCTGGAGGGCTGTGGCTGTGCCTGTAGGCTGGAGGGCTGTGGCTGTGCCTGTAGGCTGGAGGGCTGTGGCTGTGCCTGTAGGGCTGTGGCTGTGCCTGTAGGGCTGTGGCTGTGCCTGTGCCTGTAGGCTGGAGGGCTGTGGCTGTGCCTGTAGGGCTGTGGCTGTGCCTGTAGGCTGGAGGGCTGTGGCTGTGCCTGTAGGGCTGTGGCTGTGCCTGTAGGCTGGAGGGCTGTGGCTGTGCCTGTAGGGCTGTGGCTGTGCCTGTAGGCTGGAGGGCTGTGCCTGTAGGCTGGAGGGCTGTGGCTGTGCCTGTAGGGCTGTGGCTGTGCCTGTAGGCTGGAGGGCTGTGGCTGTGCCTGTAGGGCTGTGGCTGTGCCTGTAGGCTGGAGGGCTGTGGCTGTGCCTGTAGGGCTGTGGCTGTGCCTGTAGGCTGGAGGGCTGTGGCTGTGCCTGGAGGGCTGTGGCTGTGCCTGTAGGCTGGAGGGCTGTGGCTGTGCCTGGAGGGCTGTGGCTGTGCCTGGAGGCTGGAGGGCTGTGGCTGTGCCTGTAGGGCTGTGGCTGTGCCTGTAGGCTGGAGGGCTGTGGCTGTGCCTGTAGGCTGGAGGGCTGTGGCTGTGCCTGTAGGGCTGTGGCTGTGCCTGTAGGCTGGAGGGCTGTGGCTGTGCCTGTAGGCTGGAGGGCTGTGGCTGTGCCTGTAGGGCTGTGGCTGTGCCTGTAGGCTGGAGGGCTGTGGCTGTGCCTGTAGGGCTGTGGCTGTGCCTGTAGGCTGGAGGGCTGTGGCTGTGCCTGTAGGGCTGTGGCTGTGCCTGTAGGCTGGAGGGCTGTGGCTGTGCCTGGAGGGCTGTGGCTGTGCCTGTAGGCTGGAGGGCTGTGGCTGTGCCTGGAGGGCTGTGGCTGTGCCTGTAGGCTGGAGGGCTGTGGCTGTGCCTGTAGGCTGGAGGGCTGTGGCTGTGCCTGGAGGGCTGTGGCTGTGCCTGTGCCTGTAGGCTGGAGGGCTGTGGCTGTGCCTGTAGGCTGGAGGGCTGTGGCTGTGCCTGTAGGGCTGTGGCTGTGCCTGTAGGCTGGAGGGCTGTGGCTGTGCCTGTAGGGCTGTGGCTGTGCCTGTAGGCTGGAGGGCTGTGGCTGTGCCTGGAGGGCTGTGGCTGTGCCTGTAGGCTGGAGGGCTGTGGCTGTGCCTGTGCCTGTAGGCTGGAGGGCTGTGGCTGTGCCTGTAGGCTGGAGGGCTGTGGCTGTGCCTGTAGGGCTGTGGCTGTGCCTGTAGGCTGGAGGGCTGTGGCTGTGCCTGTAGGCTGGAGGCCTGTGCTTGTATCTGTGCCTGTCGACCAGAGGGCTGTGGCTGTGCCTGTAGGCTGGAGGGCTGTGGCTGTGCGCTGGGTGTCTGTGCCTGTGCCGGGCCAATACGGGAGCGGGCAGGTACCGACTCGCTCCCGCGCGGGTGGCCGCATTTCGGGGCGCTCCAACATGGCCGCGCTGGCGGGAGGGGGCGGGACCGGGGAGCCCTCAGGAACTCTGGTGAGCAAGGCGAGGGGGCGGGGCTTGGCCTGGCGCCTCTCCCCCCGCCAGAGCCCCGTGCCCCGGAAGGGGAACCCGCAGCCTCGCTCTGAGTCACGACCCACTCCGGGGAGCGAGCTGTGCGCGAGCGCTAGGGAGCCCGGAAGTGGGCGGTGCCCTGAGCGCATGCGCCACCCGGCCTCCCGGAAGAGGGCGTGGCCCCGTGGAAGGGGCGGTTCCCGGAAGTGCCGGTGCGGCCGCGACGGGCGGCTCCCGTTGCCCCGTCCCCGCCATGCTCCGCTCCTGCTGCCTGCTGGGCTGCCTGTGGGCCCTGCGCCTGCCGGGCGCCGGGGAGGGGGCGGCGGCCCGCGGGATAGACTCCGCCCACTACCGGTGAGCGGCGCGGCGGGGCGGGGCGGGGCCCGGGGCGGGGGGCTGAGCCTGACGCCTTGTGTGCCCGCAGGGGGCGCGTGCGCGCCATGTTCTACCACGCGTACGAGAGCTACCTGCGCCGCGCCTTCCCGCTGGACGAGCTGCGGCCGCTCACGTGCGACGGGCAGGACACCTGGGGCAGGTAGGGGGGGGGATCGCCGCGAGCCCGGGGGGGGCAGGTACGGGGGGGGGATCGCCGCGAGCCCGGGGGGGGCAGGTACGGGGGGGGATCGCCGCGAGCCCGGGGGGGGCAGGTACGGGGGGGGGATCGCCGCGAGCCCGGGGGGGGCAGGTACGGGGGGGGATCGCCGCGAGCCCGGGGGGGGTCAGGTACGGGGGGGGGATCGCCGCGAGCCCGGGGGGGGTCAGGTACCGGGGGGGGATCGCCGCGAGCCCGGGGGGGAGCAGGTACCGGGGGGGGGGGGGGAATCGCCGCGAGCCCGGAGGGGGAAGCAGGTACCGGGGGGGGGGGGGAATCGCCGCGAGCCCGGAGGGGGAAGCAGGTACCGGGGGGGGGGGGTAGCGCGGAGCGGGGGGAGGGGCGATCACTGCGAGCCCGGAGCGGGGGGGGGACGGGGGGGGTACAGGGGGAGGGGCGATCGCCGCGAGCCCGGAGGGCGGGGGTCTGTGAACACTCAGTAAGAAGAGAGACTGGGGTGACTTCAGGCCAGTGGATAATGGGGGGGGGTATTTTCCCACTAAGCCTGCAGGTTACTTTTATCTTCGTTCTGCCTCGTGCTGGCTCTGCACTGGAGTCCTGCTTTCAGGGGTGGCATTAGGGCAAAGGTTGTGACCTGACCGATCCCGCAGGATGATTTCGTGCGGGTCTCTGATGCCATGTGGGTAGGGTTCCCAGCCTTCTCTATACACAGCTTAGGGGGCTTCCCGCTGTTACCTTTCAGCCACCGGTGTTGTAGTTAGACTATCGATTGTTAAATATCCAAGCATCCCATTTGTTCCTGTCAAGCAGCAGAAATGCTGACAATCTCATTGGCATTTCATTACACTGCCTTCTGTTCTTTCAGTTTTTCTCTCACCTTGATTGATGCTTTGGACACTCTACTAGTAAGTACCTTGCTCAGTTATAGCCTCTTCTTGTCCATTTCCCTCTGTTTTATTTCATAAAATGTTTTTTTCCTGAACTTTTTAAATGTCCTGCATTAGAAGTCTAGAGCCACCTCTGTTCCTCTCAGGTCTTCACCACTTGAGAGTAATGCATTAATTGAGCGAGGGAGAGCTTGCATTGACTTCACTGCAGCACTGAGATGCAGGTGCCTGGAGTGCCCAGTCACTGAGGCCTTCTAAATATGGCATAAGAATCCAGAATGAGACGAGACAGGCTTTGAAGTCAAGTAGGAATCATTTTCTCAGCATCTTCTGTAATCTCAATTTCATGAGTCAGCAGCCTCTGCTCCCAGTTAGGGTCAAGGGAAAAAGATCTAAAACAGTACCGAACCCTACAGTGAAGCTGCTGAGATGTCTTATGTCATGTCTTCCTTGTCTTTTTCCAGATTTTGGGAAATGTTTCAGAGTTCCAGAGGGTTGTCAATGTGCTGCAGGAGGGGGTGGATTTTAATATTGACGTAAATGCATCTGTCTTTGAAACCAACATCCGAGGTGAGCTGGGCGCTAGACTAGGTTAACCTGGAAATCGTTTGTGTGTCAGTCTGACTTCAGAATTTGTGTGTTGTGTAGAGGGGCAATGCAGAGCAGCAGTTGGAATTGAATTCTGCTGTATACAAACTAAACAAAGAAAAATACACCTCCCGTCCTTCATTGTGCATTTCCTCCCCGCCTTCTTGAATGCTTCCAGATGTATAGTTTACATCAGTGGTCTCCAACTTTTTTAAGCACAAGATCACTTCTTGAATTTAAGTCAGGCCAGGATCTGCCTCACATCCAAGTACCCCTGTCCCGCCCCTTCTCTAAGCCCCTGGTTCCTCCACTGCTCTGCTAGCTTCTGCACCCTGAGACAGTTTCTGCTAAAATATTTTACACACTAATAGCACGTGGCTTATGGCTGCTGTGTTACACGAATTCTAAACTCTTATTTAAAATACAAAACAACCCCACACACTCTTTTCCCTTTCAGTTGCTCATATTTTATTCAGATGTCATAAAATGAGAAGTTCTTTGCTTGTCTCTAGAGTAATACAGCTAAATGGGCATAGGTGAAGTCTGCTGTTTCTAATTCAGTGAACTAAAAGAAGTTCTTCCAGTTCTTTCTGATAGTTTACAAGGAAGTAACGATAAAGATAATCCAACTTTTTTCTTTGCAAAACTTCTTTGCTTACTACCTTCTTAGACAATACAAATGCGCCATCTGTCTTCCCCCTTCCCACCCACAAGTTCCTAATTACACAATAAAATGCTGCTGATTTGGGTGTTTTGAGGGGAAAACTCACTTCGTTCCTCCTTTAACTTCCTAATGAGCCCTTCCCTTTGTGCTGTTCCAGTGGTAGGTGGTCTCCTGTCTGCTCATTTGCTGTCTAAGAAAGCTGGTGTTGAAGTGGAAGCAGGATGGCCGTGCTCGGGACCTCTTCTGAGGATGGCTGAAGAAGCTGCTCGTAAACTCCTGCCAGGTGAGAGAGCCTTTCCAGAGCTGTAGATCTGACTTCTCTCTGCATTGTTCTGCATAGTATTTGCCAGGTTCATTAGACAGTAGTAATGCAAGTAGCATCACTTCAGCATCTAAAATGGTCCCCCCAGATCACTGGAATCGTAGGGGATGCCTAATTGGTTGCATTAAACACCCATAATTTGTCAGAGCTGCATTGATATACAAGTATTTTGATGTTACTGACTTTGGGGAAAAGGGGCCTGTGCTCTCCTATGTCCTGTACAATCCACATGGAAACCTCTGAAGCTTCCAAAGCAGCTGTGGCATGGTTACCAAATGAAGGACTGATGGGTCTCTTGAGACAAAATACCTTATGTGAGGCTGTCCTGAAATGACAGCCTTAAGTATGTGTAATGCCTGCAGGAGACACCTAGAACATGGCATTTTCAGTCGCATGAATGTACACCATCAGATATAGTGGTTATGCCATGCAAAATATAAAAAAAAAAGATGTTAAAAGAACATTAAATGGTCTCGAGAGGTAGAAAATGTGCAAACTCTATTGTGGGCTTCCATTAAGATAAGCAGACCAAGTATGAGAGTCGTAACGTTTTCATGCACCTTAGCCAGGGCACAGGACTGTATTCGGCAGCTGTTTAATGTTTGTATCTCACAGAGATCATCACTTGTGCAGTGAAGCAGGTGTACCTCGAACATTGCGCGCTAAGTGATAGGGCACCACAGTCAATGCCTCGCACTTGTTCTCTAGCCTTCTGGCTTCCCCCCTCTTTATTCCCATACTGGGCTGTGGTACCATCACCCATCTATTGCTATGCTTGTTGGGGCTACCCCAAGCCCTAGTCTCTGGCTAGCTTTCATGCATTTGAATGAGAGACACAGGCAGTAATTCTCGTTGAACCTCTCTAGTCCAGTAACATCTGTGGTCCAGCATGATTTGAGTCAGCTGGAGGTCCACAAATCCCAGGTGTGGCCAAGGTTCCTGCTGTCCCACCAGTCCTAGCTGTCAGTATTCTGCGCTGTTCTTTAGCTCTAATTTACCCCAAATGTCTTCTAAGAGCCCAGCAAGCAGTGGAAGCGTTGTGAATGCCGCTGAACAATATTGACCTCCTGTGATCTGGCAAACTCTTTGGTTTGGCACCGGTCAGGTCATGAGGGTGCTGGGCTAGAGAGGTTCCACCTGTCGACAGCCTGTTAAATGTTGTCTGGTGATGGATGCCGAACACTCTCCCATGAATCTCAATTCTGATGTTTCAGCTTTTCAGACCCCAACTGGCATGCCATATGGGACAGTGAATTTGCTGCATGGAGTAAACCCCGGAGAGACCCCAGTTACCTGTACTGCTGGTATCGGTACATTCATAGTGGAATTTGCTACATTAAGCCATCTTACGGGTGACCCCGTTTTTGAGAATGTAGCCAGAAAAGCACTTAAGGCCCTTTGGAAAAATCGTTCAGATATTGGATTGGTGAGTGGGGGGGAATGCCTTTCGTGTTATGCTTATATTCTTCTTGTATATACTGTGTCGGGGGACAGTACTAGGTAAGCCAGGGTAGATAACCAAGCGTTAGCCTTCAATGAATGATACCTTGGGGTATCATGCTATAGGTGGCGCACAGCCTACTGTTTCAGAACACCTCTAACGTCAGTTAAATACTGTATCTGCTGTAGCTGTATTACACAGTTCTTGTATTCCACACAGAAGAGGCTGGTGGGCAAATATATTTTAGTTTTCACAGTTTTATAGTTTTATAACTCAGCTTTCCTTATGCTCCCTGTCCTTGCTGATTCACAGTCTCCTTAAAACACTGCCTTAGTACTGGAACTTCAAGTATAGTCTGTGTCAAAGATTACCTTTTTTTAAATCAAGGCCTGTCAATTGATGGCTTTGAAAGTGAGTGTTAAAATACAATTTCACCATACTGAAAATATACGTATATTTCTCCTGGTACTTGCATTTTATACACAAATCTTGGAAATTTCTGAAGTTTAAAAATGTTCATCTCCATAAGTAGGTAGACCTCAAATGAGGAAGCTGGCAAATTTAAATAAAATACAAAGCTTTCCACACATGTACTCTGACAGAAAAATCTCTAAGCATATAGTTATGGTCTGGTCCAGTTCCATAATGCCATGCTCTAAAACTTGAGTGCCACAGATAGGATATTTTCCTTGTGTATAAAGAGTCTCCTACTTTAAAATCATCTGGAGTTTCAGAAAAATGCAGTTGCACTATTCTGTAGTCCTAGAATTCTGATCAAATAAAGCTGCACTTTATGGCCTTGTAATCAATAAGATCCTAGGTAAAATGTTACACCAATGAGACATTAATATTGCACATTAAAAATGCAAAGTAATGGCTTCCTGAATATTGTTTACATCCCCCTGTTGACAAACCAGGTATAGTTGTGGAAACAATTCAATTTGAAACTTGCAAATTCGTAATAAGATGAGGGCAGCAATGCTCATGTCGTATTGCTGTATGTGTCTGTATTTCATAAAGATTGCCAAGTGTTTGGAATCCATGTCTTTCCAAACCATTACAGAAAGAGATGATTGTCTTTAGAATGTAGCATTAACAGCAAGCTTTGGCATGTCTTTAAAACCTTCCTTTTCCCACAGGTTGGTAACCACATTGATGTTGTAACTGCCAAATGGGTAGCCCAAGACGCAGGCATCGGGGCTGGGGTAGATTCCTACTTTGAATATCTTGTTAAAGGAGCAGTTCTTCTGCATGACGAAGAGCTGATGTCCATGTTCCTAGGTGAGACTCATCCACTGGATGATTGTGCCGTTTTCCACCAGATTGTAGGTACACTTAAGACACAGCCTTGGGACAGGTATCTATGTGCAGAGAGAGGCCCAGGAAATGCAACCTTAAGCACCTCCATACTGAGGCCTCTTCAGCTCTCTGGGTGAGATTCTGGCCTCCCGTTGATTTCAGTAGGTGTAGGCTAGTACTTGGGTAGTTTTTGAGCTAAACTTGTTTCTTTCGGTGTTTCGTCTTTTAGACTTTCTTTTGGTAAGAAGGTGCTAGAAGTTAGACAACACTTTCTACACTGTTTCCTGTAGCGATCATTTTGTACCAATAAAGCCTTGTAAGATTTGAGAGTGTTCTGTATGAACGAATGTTCTTGGTGCTAATTTGAGTAGACCACAGTGGAAAGGGGCTGTTGTTTAAAAACTTGGCTGTGTTAAATTCTCGTCCTCTGCTTCTCTTTAGATTATAACAAAGCCATTAGTAACTACACAAAATTTGAAGACTGGTATCTCTGGGTTCAGATGTACAAAGGGACAGTGTCCATGCCTGTCTTTCAGTCTCTGGAGGCCTACTGGCCAGGCTTGCAGGTATGAAGAGAAATAATGTACACTAACCTTGTTCCTCCCTGTCTTGGGCCTATCTGTACCACAAACACACAGGATAGCTTTGTCTCCTGCCCTGGGTAAAGCCTGGCTCTGATGTGTAGTGCAGAGAAACTTCACCTCTTGCAGCCTTCAGCAGAGCTGAATTTGACTCCATATATGAAGTGTGAATGGGGACAGCCATATTGTCACCTGCTTGCCTAATATAGTTATGCAGCTGGGAACCTAAGAAAAGAGACCAAATCTCTTCTCTCCCCACCCCCACCCCCTTTCATCCTAAATGCTTTCCATGTTTGAATGCATTTCTTGCAATGAGAATTGCTTATGGAGCAGTTCTCACTCCTCTCTGGTGTCCTGTAGTTGACAGCCCAGCAGCAGCCCCTCTGCTGCTGAACTGAAAGGAAGAGTGTCTTCGAATGAGTCAGGGAAGCCCTAGAGGGAATGTGCACTGTGAGTCAGGCAGAAGGGAGGGTCCAAAAAGTGTCACCTCTATCCTCTTTAGTTTCAGCTTCCCTTATCTGTCTGAATATGACACAAGCTTCAGAGGGGCAGCCGAGTGAGCCTGGAACAGGAAAACCTTAAAATGCAACAAATAATCTGGTAGCACCTTAAAGATGAACAAAACATGTAGATGGTAACATGATTTTTTGGGTTGTGCCCACAAAGTTCTGGGTTTATGGGGGGGGTTGTTTTTTTATACAAGTTCCACACTGCACAGCTCATTGGCTTCTCATGTAATGACTGTGATAGAGGGCTTTCCTACAAAAGATTCTATGTAATTTGTTCTTCCCCAACTGAATCGCTTCTCTAGGTGTTCTCTTGTCTTTCTTTTCACAGAGCTTAATAGGAGACATCAATAATGCCATGCGAACATTCCTCAATTATTACACGGTTTGGAAACAGTTTGGTGGGCTACCCGAGTTTTACAACATTCCCCAGGGCTATACAGTGGAGAAGCGAGAAGGATACCCGCTTAGACCTGGTAAACATTGATATTGAATCCTGCTTTAACTCTGGTGTAGTAATTAAATACTATTTCACCTCTAGCCTACAAGATCTATGCTAGTGCCATAATTACTTCAGTCCCAATGCACTCCCATTTGTATTCTTCATTTTTGGCAATGCACAAATTATAGAGTCTGACTTTCACTATAGGTGGGCCTACATTATAAAGGCACCTAACCATTGTCCACTTCTTAAAAAAGGTCTTGCCAAGTGGATTAAGCCTAAAATGTAGCAGTTGTGCTGTTAAAAAAGAGCTGCATCAGTCAGGTGTCCTCAAGTTCTAAAGCAGTAAAAAGATTTTTTTTGATGTAAATATGCACTTGCACACGAATTGTGTACTAGTGTAACTAGAAAGTGAAATTGACCATATACAGATCAGTCTAGTTTTGCTGAATGAGGTGCATAAAGTAAAGCGGACTTTTACTATTCCTCTGGTTTTATTAACCTTATTGCAGTTGAGTAACACAAATAATCCAGTGATGTAAGATCCTCTCTGAAACTGGAAAAGGATTCTTCCTTGTTCCTTTGTTCTTTTCTGTAACACGGTCATTAATTTCCCTTTTCCGTTTCTTATAACACATAATGGTTCTACTTCATTTACTTGTGCACCTGAATCATGTAAGTCTGCAAGAGGGTTTTGTTAATTTGAATTCCCTGAGTGGCTGTTACAACAGCATAATACAGGCAGTCCCCGACTTACGCGGATCCGACTTACGTCTGATCCGCAGTTACGAACGCGGCTTTTCTCGCCCCAGAGGACACGGACTGCGGGACTTCGCGGTCCCGCTGCCCGTGTACTCCGGGGCGAGAAAAGCTGCTCCGCGTCTCCCTGGTCTGCAGACCAGAAAGACGCGGAGCAAAGCCGCGGAGGGGCTCGGGCAGCCCAGGCGCGCATGGGCTGTCCCGCCGCCGGCTTCCCCCGAGGCTTTGCAAAGCCGCGCGGGAAGCCGGCGGCAGGACAGCCCAGGCACGCCTGGGCTGCCCCGCAGCCCCAGCCCCTCCGCGGCTTTGCAAAGCCGCTGGGAAAGCCGGCGGCGGGACAGCCCAGGCGCACCTGGGCTGTCCCGCTGCGGGCGTGCTCCAAGGCTTTGCTCCCCGTCTCCCTGGTCTGACCAGCAGACCAGGGAGATGGGGAGCAAAGCCTTGGAGCACGCCAGCAGTGGGACAGCGTGGCGTGCCTGGACTCTCCCGCTGCCCGCGTGCTCTGCGACTTTGCTCCGTGTCTCCCAGGTCAGCAGACCAGGGAGACGGAGCAAAGCCGTGGAGGACTTGGGGGTCCCCACCCCCGTCTCCCTGGTCTGCTGGGGGGGGGAGCAGCTAGTTCTCCCCCTCCCCCCAGCAGACCAGGCTTTTCTTGCCTACCCCTGGGGTAGAGCAGCTGGGGGCTGCCAGGTTGGTCCCGCAGTGCTGCTCCGGACCAACCCGGCAGCACCCCAGCAGCTCTGCCCCAGGAGTCCTGATTCAGCCGCTGCTGGTCAGTTTCAGCAGCGGCTGACTTGGGGACGCCTGAAGCAGAGCAGCTGGGGTGCTGCTGGGTTGCTCCAGTAGCGCCGAGGAGCCGCGCTATTGGAGCAACCCAGCAGCACCCCAGCCGCTCTGCCCCAGGCGTCCCCAAGTCAGCTGCTGCTGAAACTGACCAGCGCTGACTACAGGAAGCCCGAGGTAGAGTTGCTCTGCCCCAGGCTTCCTGGAATCAGCCGCTGATCAGTTTCAGCAGCAGCTGACTTGGGGACGCCTGGGTTTCTTAAGTTGAATCTGTATGTAAGTCAGATCTGTATGTAAGCCAGATTCAGCCGCTGTTGAAACTGATCAGTTTCAGCAGCGGCTGACGCCAGTTCCGACTTACATACAGATTCAACTTAAGAACAAACCTACAGTCCCTATCTTGTACGTAACCCAGGGGCTGCCTGTAGTATTCTCTGGGTGGCATGTAAATGGGACTTTTTTCTTTTTTTTTTTACCAAAAACTCTCAGCAACACTAATTTTACCTGTGTATTACAGCATCACAGTAGCAACGTTTCAGTAGTAAGGAAAAGAGAAGATGCAGCCATGTCTGTTTCCATGTGGCCCATTAGGAAACCCTCTCTTTCAGTGGCTTATAAAATAATATAAAACTTTTTTAATGGGGCTGGAATTTTCTAATGCAGAATTGCCATCTAAAAGCAATTTTCTAAATTGGGGCAAGCTAATTTTAACTTTTTTTTTTAACTTTATTCCCAACCCACAAATGTGAGATGGGGAGGCATAGTGAACAGGTCATCTCAGTTCAAAATGTTCACTTTCGGACTTGGCTTGTCGTCGGGGGGTGAGCCAGGGGCGATGTGCAGGGCTTATGAATCTGTGTGAGTGGCAGTGATGTAGCAATGTCTTTGTTGCTGGGTTTTGCAGAGCTGATTGAGAGTGCCATGTACCTGTATCGTGCCACACGAGATCCCACCCTCTTAGAACTGGGGAGAGATGCTGTGGAGTCCATAGAGAAAACCAGCAAGGTGGATTGTGGATTTGCAACAGTAAGTGTGTGCTGAAAACCAGCTTCCAACCAGCAGATGCCGCTCTCTTGATCATTTGCTGAGGAGGAGGATGTTTGTAGTCTGGCTGGTTGCTCAGGAGTAGCAGAGCTGGAGGTTTTCATAGAACACTAGCACTGGAAGGGACCTCAAGAGTCATCGAGTCCAGTCCCCTGCCCTCATGGCAGGACCCAGTACTGTCTAGACCAGGCATGTCCAAAGTCCGGCCCGGGGGCCAGTTGTGGCCCGTGTTCCGGTTTAATACGGCCCCACAGGTAATTTGGCAATATCTATCTTTTATGGCCCCCAACGAATCCATATGTATTGAGATGAATACATTGTAAAATCTCAGTTAATGTCAGTTGGTCTAAATCAGTTATAAATATATTTGGACACAACATGTATACTTGGTGTTATGTTCCTGTTCGTATTTTTTGAACTTAAAAGTTGACAGGCAACCTTTATTACCAATAATATGTAATGTACTTTACAATGTTCCTGACATATATTTCAGCTTCCTGGATTTTCTTTTCATCTGGCCTTCAGATATAAAAGGCAGAGTGATTTAATACCAGTTTAGATTTGTCATCCATGTGACGAAATGAAAAGTATGCCGTTTGCAATAAACTTTGCATAAAATAGTTAATTTGCATTTAATTTTAATGGTTCAAAGAATGTCAGGCAAAATGGTTGGCCCTCACGCATGTTCACTTCATCAAATCTGGCCCTCTTTGAAAAAAGTTTGGACACCCCTGGTCTAGACCATCCCTGATAGACATTTATCTAACCTACTCTTAAATATCTCCAGAGATGGAGATTCCACAACCTCCCTAGGCAACTTATTCCAGTGTTTGACCACCCTGACAGGCAGGAAGCTTTTCTTAATGTCCAACCTAAACCTCCCTGGCTGCAGTTTAAGCCCATTGCTGCTTGTTCTATCCTCAGAGGCTAAAGAGAACAATTTTTCTCCCTCCTCCTTGTGACACCCTTTTAGGTACCTGAAAACTGCTCTCATGTGCCCTCTCTGTCGTCTCCTTTCCAAACAAAACAAGCCCAGTTATTTCAGTCTTCCTTCCTAGGTCGTGTTCTCTAGATCTTTAATCATTCTTGTTGCTCTTCTCTGGACCTTCTCCAATTTCTCCATCTTCCTTCAAATGTGGTGCCCAGAACTGGACACAATACTCCAATTGAGGGCTAATCAACGCAGAGTAGAGCAGAAGAATGACTTGTTGTGTCTTGCTCACATTTCTGTTAATGAATCCCAGAATCATGTTTGGTTTTTTTGCAACAGCGCCACACTGTTGAGTCACTTAGCTTGTGGTCTGCTATGGCCCCTAGGTCCCTTTTTCCAGGATTCCTTCCTAGACAGTCACTTCCCATTCTGTAAGTGTGAAACTGTGTTCCTTCCTAAGCGGAGCACTTTACACTTGTCCTTATTAAACTTCATTCTGTTTACCTCAGACCATTTCTCCAGTTTTTCCAGGTCATTTTGAATTATGACCCTATCCTCCAAAGCAGTTGTAACCCTTCCCAGCTTGGTATCATCTGCAAACTTAATAAGCGTACTTTGAATGCCAACATCTAAATCGTTGATGAAGATATTGAACAGAACCAGTCCCAAAACAGACCCCTGCAGAACCCCACTTGTTATACCTTTCCAGCAGGATTGTGAACCATTAACCATTCTCAGAGAGTAGTTATTATCCAGACAGTTATGCACCCACCTTATAATATCCCCATCTAAGTTGTATGTGCCTGGTTTATTGATAAGAATATGCGAGACCGTATCCGATGCCTTACTAAAGTCCAGGTATACCACCTCAACCGCTTCTCTCTTATCCACAAGACTCGTTATCCTATCAAAGAAAGCTACCAGATTGGTTTGACATGATTTGTTCTTTACAAATCCATGCTGGCTGTTACCTATCACCTTATTCAGTTCCAGGTGTTTGCAGATCAATTTCTTAATTACTTGCTCCACTATCTTTCCTGGCACAGAAGTTAAACTGACTGGTCTGTAGTTTCCTGGGTTGTTCTTATTTCCCTTTTTATAGATGGGCACTAAATTTGCCCTTTTCCAGTCTTCTGGAATTTCCTGTCTTCCATGATTTTTCAAAGATGATAGCTAGAGGCTCAGATACCTCCTCTATCAGCTCCTTGAGTATTCTAGGATGCATTTCATCAGGCCTGGTGACTTGCAGACATCTCACTTTTCTAAGTGATTTTTAACTTGTTCTTTTTTTATTTTATCTTCTAAACCTACCCCGTCCCACTAGCATTCACTGTTGGGCATTCCTTCATCATCAGACTTCTTGGTGAAGACCAAAACGAAGTTGTTAAGCACCTCTGCCATTTCAGAGTTTCCTGTTATTATTTCTCCCTTCTCATTGAGCGGTGGGCCTACCCTGTCCTTGGTCTTCCTCTTGCTTCTAATATATTTATAGAATGTTTTCTTGTTTCCCTTTGTGGCTAGTTTGAGCTGGTTTTGTGCCTTTGCCTTTCTAATCTTGCCCTCGCATACTTGTGTTGTTTGCTTATATTCATCCTTTGTAATTTGACCTAGTTTCCACTTTTTATATGACTCCTTTTTGAGTTTTAGATCATGCAAGATCTCCTGGGTAAGCCACGGTGACCTTTTGCCTTACTTTCTATCTTTCCCACGCAGTGGAATAGCTTGCTTTTGGGCCCTTAATAACGGCCCTCTGAAAAACGGACAACTCTCCTCAGTTGTTTTTCCCCTTAGTCTTGCTTCCCATGGTGGGACCTTACCTACCAGCTCTCTGAGCTTACCCAAAATCTGCCTTCCTGAAATCCATGGTCTCTGTTTTGCTGTTCTCCCTTCTACCATTCCTTAACTCTGTGATTTCATGGTCACTTTCTCCCAAGCTGCCTTCCACTTCCAGATTCTCAACCTGTTCCTCCCTATTTGTTAAAATCAAACCTAGAACAGCTTCCCCCCAGTAGGTTTTCCAGCCTTCGGAAATAAAAAGTTGTCTTCAGTGCAGTCCAAGAACTCAGTGGACAGTCTGGGCCCCACGGTTAGTTTTCTCCTTTTTTCTTTTTAAGGCAGATCAAACTGTTCCTTGTAAAACTGAATCTGTAGCCCTTGTCATACTTCGTGGAGTAAGTCCATTCCCAGATTAGTCAAGGAGCTGCTGTGTAAGGCACAAAAAGCCTCCCCGCTTCCCTTTGCCCTCAGCACAGGGACTGCTTCCTCCTAGTGCCTCTGAGGGTCTAAGGGACTGGGGAGGAGGCACGGCCAGGGTATGCTCCCACTGTGTGCTAAGGAGCTGCAGTTTGCTGGAGTGGTGCAGGTCTGCATTGCCTTGGCATGAGCCTGTAGCAGTGGTTTCTGTACACTTCTCTAATACCTGTCACGATGAATGATTAATGCACGAACACTGAGAATTTATCCTCACAACTGAAGTAGGTAGGTCCCCATTTTACAGGGTGAGCGATGGTGGGCTACTCACTTCATGTCGCCAAGTCACAATGGAAATTCTTAGCTTAGAATTCGCCTCCTGATTCGCAGTCGCTTGCTGTAACTGCTACACATCGCAGCTGGGTAAAACATCCACAAAGAGACGGCTAGAAGTGAGCAATCTGAAATCAAGTCAAATAGCAAGGCCTCTGGGTAAGGATCGGCTGTGACTCCCTAGCTTGCTTTTGCATAGGGATGAATTCCACGCTGACTGGTTTGTACTTCACGAGGCCCTGAGGTCAGGGCAGACATAATCCACTTGCTCTGCTCTTACAGATCAAAGACCTGAGGGATCACCGACTGGATAATCGTATGGAGTCCTTCTTCTTGGCCGAAACCGTGAAATACTTGTATCTTCTCTTCGACCCCGACAACTTCATTCACAACAATGGGTCGTCCTTTGATGTGGTGCCCATGCCTTACGGGGAGTGCATCCTTGGTGCTGGCGGATACGTCTTCAATACCGAAGCTCACCCCATAGACCCTGCTGCCTTGCACTGCTGCAGGAAGCAGAAGGAAGAGCAGTGGGAAGTGCAAGACTTAATGAGAGAGTTTCACTTTCTGAAGAGGAAGAGGAAGTCCACGTTCACAAGGACTGCAGCCCACAGTCGGGGGGGGAGCCAGGCAGGCTCTGCAGACACCACCACAGAGAGCAGCGGGAAGGGAAGGAACCCAGAGAAGATCACCAAGAGGAGGGTCCCTCTCCTGAGCTGCCCCACTCAGCCTTTTACCTCCAGACTTGCCGTTCTGGGCCAGGTCTTTCTGGACAACACGTGACTCCGCTGTGAGTCCAAGTTGTTGAAGTCAATAAATCCGCTTGGGTGTGCGCTCGGTGAACCCTTTTATTCAGTGGGAAATGCTTTTCCCAGGTGGAAAAAGTGCCCAGCAGGGTTTCCAGAGTTATGTAAAACACCCGTCTGTGAGAATCCATTGCAGTCTTGCCAGCTGCAGTGCGAGAATCGGGGGCGCTGCCGCATGGTAACACAGCTGCCGTGTTGTACCAGCATGACTTACCCCTTGGAAAGCAGAAATCCTTGAGAAGGAAGAGCCTGGGCCTGTTTCTTTGCAGCTGTGTTAAATGCCTTGAGATTGATTAAAGTCTCCGCTATGTGCAGGGTTTCCAGGGCCTCCTGCTTACGCGACGAGCGAAGTTGAGCTCCCTGGCTGTAGCAGCATGAGAACAGAAGCGAATTACTAGCAGCTTACTAAAGAAATGGCCGGTTGGCTCTGTGATTAGCCCTCCGTTTTACTGCTGCATGCAGGGGCAGAGGTTTCTACACCCAGAGGTCCCCGATGAGCAACAAGGCAAACTCTGTCCCAAACAACAGGTTTTCAGTTCCATGCTTGCAGAGGGACAGACCTGGCAGTAGGAGGGAAACCAAGGTGCAAGGGTCTGTCAGTGTCAGGAAATGGGTTTGTTTCATAGACAGTTGCTCACCCTGCATCCCCTGTCAATTGCAATTGTCTGGCCGAGCCCGGAGAGTCTCCCCAGTTGATTACAGTGAACACTGGGCAGGCTGCCTGCCCTAGCCCCTCGCCATTAGCCCACCCCAGGAGGGGCCAGCATGTTCCCATGGGCTGGGGTGCTGTCCCTACCTGCAAGCACCGCCCACCGCAGCTCCCATTGGCCGGGGAACAGGAAACTGCTGGCATTGCTCCCCCTGGCCACCGCGAGGGGCAGCGTGCAGAGTCACATGCCCCTCACTGCTGGGGCCACAGCCGCGGGTGGGTCACTTCCAGGAGCCCTGTGTGGATACAAATGTCTGCCTGAAGATTGACACGGGCATCTGCCAATCCACTGTGGCCAAAGGCCCGCCCCCAGCTGCCGATGCTGCTTGGGCTCTGATACTAGTGACCGGGCTGGAGGCAGTGCAGCCGCACGGCTGGGAAGAGCTACTGGTGTGGGGCATTGGCTCCTTGGAGCGGGGGCACCCTGCTCTCTCTGGCCACTGCGTTCCGGGGGCAGCGCCTGTGGAGCAACTACTGCCACTGTCTAGCTTTGGGCAGACCCTGGATCGGCCGGGCGGGCAGGGAGACTGCCCCAGCCTCGCTGCACTGTCCTCCCTCCTGAGCCCACTCCCAGAGCCAGCATCCATCCCAGTCCCCTTCCAACGCCCAACTCCCAGCCCTAGTCCAGTCCGTCAGTGACGGGTGGGGGAGCGAGCAGCGGGCGGGGGGCCTCAAGGAAAGGATGACGTAGGTGTCGGGTTGCCCTTAAATTCCAAAGGTACCTTGGGCATAGAAGGGGGGGCACTTACACCTGGAGCTAACGCTGGCGCCCTGTGAGTGCCGCTGTCCTGACTGCTGGGCGGCCCCCTGCTCTGAGTCACAGGGCGCATAGAGAACCCTGGCCCTTCTGCGTCTGCATGGGCCCTGGGGAGCCTGCCCCTCTGTCATGGTGGCAGGTGCATTGCAGGAGAGTTTCATTTTGAGGAAGCAGGAACCAAACTGCCCAAGGCTGGAGATGGCAGCGCCTGCTGGTTTGATCCCATATAGTGGGGTGGGAAACCTAAGGCCCAGGAGCCAGATCCAGCCCCTGGCTTGCCTGGATCTGGCCTCCAAGGCTCCCCCTAGTAGTGGGGAGCCCGTGCTGGCGCTCCAGCCCCCCAAGGGATGGCGCACCAACATTGGCTCCCCACTGCAGTGGGGGAGGGCAAACCTCTCTGGCCAGTATCAGGCCAGCCAAAGCCAGATCTGCCTGGCAGGTGCAGGAAGCAGCTCTGTGCACTGCCGCTCCCCCTCCTCCTGGCCAGCACAGCAGAGCTCTGCCTGGGGGCTGTTCCCCTGCTGCTGCGATGGGCCACAGTCCTAGCTCAGCGGAGCAGTAAGTGGCACAGAGCCATGTGCATCCCCGACGAGCTGCCCAAAGCGCCCCCTCTTACCTAGACCCTGCATCCCTCCTCCGTCTCTCACTCCCCCTCCCAGACCCACTTCCTGGCAGCCCCTTCCCACACACTGAGCCCCTCATTTTTGGCTGCACCCCGGAGCCTATGGGGACCCACAAAATCTACCAGCCTGGGCCCCCCTAGGCTCTGGTGTGTGAGGGGAATGTGGGGAGTGTCTGATTCTCAGTCAGGGGCTTCTCCCCATCATGCCTGCCACCCCCACCATCTGGGACTCTGGGCTGTTAGCAGCCGGGTCGCTCTGAGAAATGTTCTCACCAGATGACCAGAGAGAGGTACCCCGATGACACCGCCACCTATCCCCTCCCCAGCTGCCTCCCAGACACCAGCTGGGATGAAATGGGATCAGACTTTAACTCCAGCTCATCTCACCCTCCTGTCCCCAAAAGGACAGTTGCTACTGTCTTTGATACCAACTGAGACGCACCCAAGTGATTTTAGAAGTGTTTTCCTTCTAAAAACTCCCTAGCTTGAGAGAGAAAGAAAAGGATAGTGTTCAAATGAAAGGCTAGTACTTTACATTCCAAGTGCTGTAACAGTTTGTCCTGCTTTACCTTTAATAAAGGGTTCAAATGATTTTGCTAGCATGTTTGCCATGGTGGTAGGCAGGCGAAGTTCTGTAAACCAAGCCCCAAACCTCACTTCGTGTTGGACAATAACTAGATTGTTTACATGGGGGTTCCCAAACATTTCGCCTGCATAACCCCTTTTTGAGACTGACAGTCTCTAGTAACCTGCTAGCAACCAAGCGATGCGAGGAATTTACATGGTAGGTAAATTATTTAATGCTCTCTGGGGCTTGCATGGGGTGACACCGCTTCTCAGAGCCTGGCAGTGGTAGAAATGGCACATCTGATCTCCGGTTGTGGCAGCAACAGTAGATTAACTGAGAGACTTGATGGACACACGCAGGGAATCCAGCCTGAGATCAAAGCAGGCTTGCCACTGGCGCCAGTGAGTGCAGGCTAGTCGCTCCTGACCGTCAGCCAAACTCGCAGACGAGGTTCCTTGCAAGAATCTCCCACCAGAAATTTCAGTGAGCTGCTGGCGACTTCATGGGCTCAGGCTTGCACTGAAAGGGGTTTCACACCCACTCATACTCGATCACATCCAGGTCAGGGGAAAAGGACCTAAACTGTCCTCCAGCCAGCTGAGAGACTCGGCCAACTCCTGCGTAGGCGGTGGAACCATTTCATCCTCATTCAGGAACTTGCAAAGCTGAAGGAAGAATTCATAGTTTGTCTTCCAAAAATTACACTTTCAGAAAACAGTTGGGCTATGTCTACACTCGCGGCTTCTTGCGCAAGTAATATGCAAATGATGCTAAGCGTTGAATATCGCTGAGCCTCATTTGCATACCTAATGAGCCATCTTTTTTTCAGAAGAGGCTCTTGCGCAAGGAGAGTCTACACTGCCCCTTCTTGCGCAAGAAAAACCCTCTTGCTCAACGCCGTTCTTCCTGAAAAGTACTAGGTGTAACGGCATGCGCAAGAGGGCTTTTCTTGCGCAAGAAGGGGCAGTGTAGACGCTCCTTGCGCAAGAGCCTCTTCTGAAAAAAATGGTGGCTCATTAGGTATGCAAATGAGGCTCGGCGATATGCCACGCTTAGCCTCATTTGCATATTACTCACGCAAGAAGCCGCGAGTGTAGACATAGCCTTGGAGTCCTGTGATTTAGAGTCACTCTGCTATAGAGGTGCCCTTGCAGGCCTGGACTCTGTTCATTCAAACTCCCGAATACATCTGACACAGGCACGAAGGCCCCTCTTCCTTTGGGAATGCAGAAAATCAACAGGTGCTTGCACGGGTGCACAGCATGTGTCTCAGTTCAGAAAACCATCCCAGCACTTTTCAGCCTGAGAGCTCTTTCACTTCCGTGTGGAACAGGCATAACCGGTCCCCAAGTGCTCATGCAGGAAGAGAGAATAGAAGGTCTTGGAGAAATGCACCATCCGTGCAAGGCCACCCTGTATATGGGCGGTCACGCAGCAAGAAGGCTGCTACTCTGTAGGTCAAACGCAGCCTGCTGGCGTGGCATTTGTGATGCAGGTGTGGACATGGGATGTGACCTCTCTCAGGCCAAATTTGGCCCATTGGACCTATGACTGCATCTGCTGGCGGCAGCAGTCAGGGTGTGGGGACTTCAGAGCTATATACTGGATCACGTTCATTAGACATTATAGAGAGGAAACTCGGATCTACCCAGGCATTGCAACCCTTGGCTACCCTGAAGTCATTCCAGAAAGTAGCAGGGGCAGCCCAAATGTGAGAGGGGCAGGTGGGCTTCAGTCTTTGCTTCCATGAGCATCCTCTTTTCCAGCTGCCAGAGCAGCAGCCGTGGCTCTCACAGGTGGGGCAGTGAACGCTGTTACCCCTTGGCAGCCTGTACTGGAGTGGGGGTGGGGTCGCAGGGTTTGGGCAGCCCCTCAGGTCTGTCTATTACTGAATGAGAGTCTCTGTGTGCCTAGGCGAGGTATCCAGACCAGACATCCTATCAGAGCAATCCCAGGCCCAGCGATGCATGACATGCCTTACTACTGTTTCCCAAACACGGGTTGAGCCCATGTCTCTGGCATTGGAAAGCATCCTGCATCTATGTTCAGAGCCCTCCAGAAAACCTTACCATCCTTTCTATGGACCGTTGTGTTGCAGAGTCACAAAGCTGTTGCCATTTCCAGTTCTCCCTGCCCCAGAAGTACCTTCTCCCACCCCCCTCCTGGTTTCTTTTAGCTCCCCAGACATGTAAGAGGAGTTGGGGAGTGTGAAAACAGCTCTGCTTGCTGGAGTTCGGCAGATGCCTGGCAAGGGGAGATGTAGGTGCTCTGATAGCGTAGTAACGAGCGTCATTCTCGCCTCTACAGCGATGTTGCTACTACACAACCCTCTTTTAAAACATGTCAGGTTGGTGAAACACTCATTCCAAAACGAAGGTTCTGCGCAACCTTCCTATAGTTCTGCCCTTTGTGGCAGGCCTCATGCAACAGGCTCTGGCTGCGTGATGATGTCGTTTTTTCCACGATACCCGTCAAGGCTGTTCCCTACTCTGTCAATCTGATTGCAGAAGGTGAGGGCCCTCAGGTAACTTTAAAATACCCTGCCTCTAAAGGCTTCTGCTTCAAAACCCCAAGGTCACATACCCTGGGCCTGGGCTGCGTATTGCAAAACCTCTTTGAGTAGCCAGGAGAGCACCCTTGGGAATTCCTGTTTGTGGATACCTGCAAGCTCTTTAACCTTCACACTGGAGAGAGCTTGGAAAACTAATTTCTCCTAGTAGTCCAGCTTGCAGTCTTAGGCACATCACAGGCACGCAGAACCTCCTAGGACACAGGGATCAGATCATGGTCTTACAATGGTGATTTTTAATAACAACGAGAACAAAAAAGCAAACACACTTGGTGAAACATTGCCTGGTTGCTGGGTGTTACTTAAAAAAAGGGGATTAAAATACAGAGAAGTGCTTCCCTGAGATTCAGTTTGGAAAATTGCAGTGTAAGGGGGGTTATATGTGCTCAGCACAGAGAAGTCCAACAAACCCGAAAATAAAGAAATCACCTGATTGTGTCTGACTAAACATTCCCTGTTCTACTCACATCTCTGTAGTGTCAAGACTTAACCCTTTCCTAGGCATGGATGTCGCTGAATCCTCCAGCTCTGTTTTCCTGCCTTAACTCCTGTCTCCCAGGCGTTGCACAGGAAGGTTGCTTCTTCCAATTCAAGCGCTCACATTCGCTTTCCTTTGGCTCTTCTGGCTTCCTGCCAATTCACTTCCTGCTTCCCCAGCATTCCTGGAGACTCACTAGGACCCACTGTCTGTGGTTTTAACCCTTACAGGCAAGACAATTAGGGTTAGGTCTGGAGTTAACCCCTGAGAAAAGACATTAGTTAACTGAATGGCTGGAATGCCCAGAAAAGGGTATTGCCCCTCCCCCATGCATTATGTAACTACTACTGAAACCTGAGGGCTACGTCTACACTGGCCCCTTTTCCGGAAGGGGCATGTAAATTTCACTAGTCGTCGTAGGGAAATCCGCGGGGGATTTAAATATCCCCCGCGGCATTTAAATAAAAATGTCCGCCGCTTTTTTCCGGCTTTTAAAAAAGCCGGAAAAGAGCGTCTACACTGGCCCCGATCCTCCGGAAAAAGTGCCCTTTTCCGGAGGGTCTTATTCCTTTGAAGTAGGAATAAGACCCTCTGGAAAAGGGCACTTTTTCCGGAGGATCGGGGCCAGTGTAGACGCTCTTTTCCGGCTTTTTTAAAAGCCGGAAAAAAGCGGCGGACATTTTTATTTAAATGCCGCGGGGGATATTTAAATCCCCCGCGGATTTCCCTACGACGACTAGTGAAATTTACATGCCCCTTCCGGAAAAGGGGCCAGTGTAGACGTAGCCGGGATGTCTGGACCCACAGACAAATCAAAGGGTGGGCTGCACACAAGTGAGAAGCAAACAAGAAACCCCTCACTGCCATGGCCCCCGACTGAGGGAAAAGACTCTCCCTACATTCCCCTCACACACCAGAGCCTAGGGGGGCTCAGCCTAGTAGATTTGGGGGGCTCCAGCCCCTTGGTGGAGAAGCAGAGAAGAAGTGGGGGCATTGGAGCACCATTGCAGACTCCCCAATCCTGTGAGGGTCCGTGAGCCCCAGGGGCTGGATCCAAGCAGCCCCCTGGATCTCAGGTTCCCCACCCCTGCTCTAGAGCTTGAGCTACAAAGCCAGCTGGCTCTCAGCTGTGGCTGCAGCGCTCCCTTGTTCTTGTCTCTCGCTGTCAGTGGTCTAAGTGCCGCTACATGGGACAGTGACTCAGCTCACTGTTCAAACCACCACTGACTAGGGAAGAGTAATGGCCTCATGATCTTTTCCAGCCCAAGCATCACTGACATTACAGGCAAGTAATAACGCCTGGCTCCTATGTAGTATTTCTCACCAGTAGATCTCAAAGCACATCGCAATCTTTAGTTTATTTTTCCTCTCTGCCACATTTTGCTATAATTCTTATTATATAGAAGGGGGACTGAGGCACGGTGCCCAAGTAAAGCACCCAATGTCACATGGGAAGTCTGTGGCAGAGCAGGGAGTTAAACGTGGGTCTCCCAAGACGCAGTGCCCTAACCACTAGGCAGGGCTTGTTTTGCATGTCTCCTCCTTTCTCAGAGGGAATGTTCTCTTCATGTGACAAATGAAATGGGGAAACGATGGCTGCAGAGATCCAGTCTCTGCTCTTTGTGAATGGCTGGGTGACTGGAGCACACAGACTGGGGTTTTCGGGGAACTTTTCTCTATTCCGAGCATTTAAGGGTCTCAGGCCTTCAAGGTACCGCAGAGGCGCAGGGCTCTGAGTCCCAGCTGGGGGAGGGTGAACAGGCACAGCAGGGAGAGGACAGCGAGGGGGGAGCATGTCAAGGGCCGACGGGAGCAGGGCTGCATTATGACTTTCGTGGGCCCTAGGCACGTTTGCACCATAATAATATCCAAGGCTGGACAAATAGGCTGTGTCTACACTGGCCCTTCTTCAGAAGAGGCATGCTAATTTCTAACTTTGGAATAGGGAAATCCGCGGGGGATTTAAATAAACATGGCCGCCGCTTTTTTCCAGCTTGGGGAAAAGCCGGAAAAGAGCGTCCAGACTGGCGCGATCCTCCGGAATAAAGCCCTTTGCCGGAGGATCTCTTATTCCTACTGCAGCTCGGCGAGCCCTGAAATATCGACATTCAACATTATCTGTATCTAACGTGCAGCAGCGACTCTTCCGTTTCCGGCCCCACGGAACCGATTCCGTGGGCCCCAGAAGTTTCTTTTTTTTCTGATGTGAGAAAAAAATTAAAACATTTTCCCCCACCCTGACAGTTCATTTTCCCCTCGATTGTAGGAGCAATGAACACGTGTCCGCGGGCCCCGGTGACGTGCGCAGCCCCCCGCGCGAGGGCGCCAATAGGGCGCTGTCTCTTTAAGAAGGGGGCCTCCGGCCGCCCCGCGCAGGACTACAACTCCCAGCGGCCCCCGGGCGGCTCCCCCGCCCCGCAGTGCGGCCGGGGCCCGGCGGGGGGCGCTGCGGGATGGCCCCTGCGCCGCTCCGTACAAAGCGCTGGGGGAGGGGGCGCCTCTTCCTGTTTGTCTGCGTCCGAGGCGGAGCGGCCATGGCGGCGGCGGGGGCCCCGGGGCCGGGAGCCCGCAGGGGGGCGGCCAACATCCTGGCCCAGCTGCGGCGCGGGCAGCTCAGCGGCCGGGGCCTGACCCGGGGGGCGCAGGTACCGCGGGGCGGGGCGGCCTGTCCCGGGGCGCGCGGCGCTTCCCGCCCCCAGCCCGGGCTGCGGGCTCGGCCCGGCCCCGCCCCCGGGCTCGGCTCCCCCCCGCGCGGCGAAACTCCGCGTGACTCCCCCCCGCCCCCGCCCGGGGGAAGGGCAGGCGCCTGCCTGGCGGGGGGGCGGGGCGCTCGTGTCCCCCCCCGAAAGATCCGCCCGGTCTCTGCTGTTCGGGGCGCGAGGGCT
Organism: Pelodiscus sinensis; assembly: GCF_049634645.1. NCBI lineage: Eukaryota > Metazoa > Chordata > Testudines > Trionychidae > Pelodiscus > Pelodiscus sinensis. The sequence continues at coordinate 33,291,262 of NC_134728.1, read as the reverse complement.
CCGCCAGGCCTTATCTGCGGGGGGGTCAGACGTGCTGAGCGGCAGCACTTGGCCGGGCTCCTGCTCGGCGCCGCCAGCCCCGGCCGCTTGGGCCCTGCAGGCTTTGGCTCCCCCCTGCCTGCCCCCCCGGCACGGCCCGCGGCAGCGCTGGGCACGGGGAGTGCGCGCCCCTTTTGTGACTCCTTCCCCCGCCGCCGCGGTGTTAGCGTGAAACAAGCAGGAGAGGGGCAGCGTCCAAGCGCTGTTCTGAGCTTGCATTTGGATTAGTGGTGGGAATGGAAGGCAGGGATGCTAGTGGTGAACTGGTAAACCTCGGCCTTCACAGGCTTCCCAACTGCATTAACCTGCAGGAGTTCGCTCCACTCAACCAGTTAAACAGGATTTTACATCCCTAAGTAGCTCTCCATTCTGAAGAGAAATGGAACTTGGCATGGAGTTAGGATATAACCCAAAATATTAAGCTTATTTTTGATTCAGTGGCATGCATGACCTAGTGGCTTTAGTGCTGAGTAAGATCTGGTTCCTCACCTGTTGAGTAGCGGGCCAGTCTTTGTGTTCTATTAAAATACTACTGACCATGACTGAAATCTCTGGTTTCTCTGTTAGTTTCAAGGACTATAGGGAATGAAGTCTGTTTCTTGCTTATGCTGTATGTTCTGCAGTCTTGGAAAGCAGTGCATGGGTGCCAGACTACTAGCTGTTGTTAATATAAAGAAAGTAGCATTTATTTTGGAGGAAAATGTGAATCAATGGGACTCGAAACAAGTTCTCTGTCTGTATATTTTATGGCCGTGGTCACCAACCAGTAGATCGCGATCTACCGGTAGATCTCAGGGGCTCTAAGAGTAGTTCTTGAGCCCTCTCTGAACTGCGCACCTGCGCAGTACATTTACATTAGATTTCCTCATGTAATGTAGGTGGGGCTTCAAGGAAGGGGCGGGGCAGTAGATCTTCGCCTGTTCTGAGACTTAAAAAGTGATCTTGGGTGTAAAAAGGTTGGAGACCACTGCTTTATGGCAATGCTCCCTTCCTCTCCCCTAGTAGAAATACCAGCAAAGAAGGTTCACGGGTTTGACAGAGTCTTGGCTAATGAGAAGCGACCTCTACCCTTTACGTTCTTGATGTTGGGTGGGGTTTGGGACAAAAGATTATTTCAGTGGAAACGAAGAGTATTTGTATTTAAGCACTTTCCAACTGTCCAGTATATTGTCCAGTCTGAGTAAAATGACTTTTCAACAGCTTTTACTTTTCTTTATATTTTGTTAACCTATTAATTTAACCTTTCCATGGCCTCTTGAAAATGAGTTTGTTTTCCGCAAATCATTTAACGTGGGTAACTTGTTCAGGGTCTGAGTTGTGCTTTTTTTTGTGTGCTTACTATAGCAGATACTCATGCTATACACATTTAAGTAAATGATCATATGTATAATGCAATGACACCTTCCTGTGCATTCACTTTAGATGTTTGTACACCTTCATTTTATGCATCGTATTAGTTGTATTTTTGTCAGTGCTTTTGTAAAAAGTTTGATTAAATGTGACTACACCTGTGCAGTTTCCCAGAATACTAGGTTAGGATTTCTCTGCTAACTACATCTCTCCTTTTATAAAACTCACTGACTTGGCTGCATTGGAGAAACTTAAAGCTGAAGGCTGAGAGCTCCCAGTACTTAAGTGCCACAAGAACACTTCATTAAATTCCTTGGATTGAGGGAGCAATGGAATTGCTTGACAGGTTATGAACTGTATAATTGGCACAGGATTAGAACTTTACTATGGCATTAAAAATCATTTTAGTGGTGCAAGTGTTAAATGCTATGTATCTTTGTACACTTGCTTGGAGTTGGGAGATATTCAAGCTGGTATCATAATCTCATAACCAGGCATGTATTTCTTTTGTACTGGAGCAAATGCTGCTGCTGTTGTTTTATTTGTAATGCAGAGGCAGCAGCACAGGGTGATGGAGGCTCTCTGGGAGTGAGGCAGGGCACACTGGCTGCCCCTAAGAGTATTTTAGTAATCGTGTAACCATTGCAATTTATGGAGACGTGATTACTAAACATGGTCTCTGCTGTCCCTAATCTAGACCCTGTGAGGCAATCAGTGACCTTACTTGAGTATCTCATGATTTTTCTTGACATGAAGCTGTAGTAAGCAAATGGGTTCCTATATTCAGCACTAGCTCCAGTTTTCAGGCAATTTCAAGATCCAGCCCCAAGAAGGAAACAACATAGTGGCCTAGTCTTAAAAGTGGTAAAGGCATGAATAAATAAATGTTGCAAAGTCTGCATCTGGAAGGTACAGTGGTTCTAGGCTTACCAGGAACAGATGGGGAAAAACTTGTCTGGCTACAGCTGGTATCTGAATATCTAGCCAGATGCCTAAACTGTGGACAGCCCATAGCAAATGGTTGCCATATTCTCAGCAAGAATCTTTCCAGCTCTTCCTGGCTACTTCTCAAATCTGCAGACATTATCTCCATCTTATCTGGATTGAGATTCAGCCAGTTAGCCCTCATCCAGGCAAACACTAATCACCAGTAAGAGACTAGGTCAATCCACTGTTCTGCATTAGGAAGGTCCCATAATAGAGGCATAGAGCAGAGGTGCAGGAAACTCAAAAATATGTATCAGTGGGATTTGGGAGGAGAGAAGGGGGTGATTTAAATCAATCTACCCTGCTAGGCTTTTTCTGCAAACTATCACAGCTGGCTCAACACTGAGGGCTACTGTAATTAAGGGCAATTATTCTGTAGCTGCTGTGCACACAAACCCCATTGTCTTTTGTAGGATATCCACATGAGAAGCAGCTGCAGTATTGGATCTATTCTTCATAGTGAAAAGCAGACTCTCCAGTGAAAGTGGGGTAGTACCAGCTCAGGCACATCTGTAATTGCTCTTTTGTGGGATCACCATTCTCCTAAAATGTTCAGGGATTGAGCTGCTTGCAGTAATGAAAGCTGCAGCATAACAGGATGCTTTCGATAGCGGTAAATGTCAAAAGTCCATTCTTTAAAAATGGCAGCAATCTTTTGTATAATTAAAAGTATTCAAGATGGTGGCTTCATCTGACATGCAGTAGTATAGATTACATGGGCAACTCTGAGCCGCAGGGCTTTCTTTGTAAAGTAACTGGAAAGGACCGCTAGCATTGTGGTATGGTAGGGCCTGTACAGACTAGGGATGTTCAATCTTTATTTTGTAAACATGTAACTGCTGAAATTTTCACACAGGGGGTGGCTCCATAGGAGCCACTGAAGTAATTCTGCTGCTTTACTCTGTGCTGATTAGGCCTCAGCTGGAGTATTGTGTCCAGTTCTGGGCGCCACATTTCAGGAAAGATGGGAAGAAATTGGAGGGGGTCCAGAGAAGAGCAACAAAAATGATGAAAGGTCTAGAGAACATGACCTATGAGGGAAGGCTGAAAAAACTGGGTGTGTTTAGTGTTGAAAAGAGAAGACTGAGGGGCCATAACTTTCAAGTACCCTGATGATGGGATAAGAAGCAAGGAGCTTAAACTGCAGCAAGGGAGGTTTAGGTTGGACATTAGGAAAAACTTCTCAACTGTCAGGGTGGTGAAACACTGGAATAAATTGGAGATTTTTAAGACTAGGTTAGACATAGATGGAGCTTCCACAGCCTTCCTAGGCAAACACCTGACCGGGATAGTGCTTGGTCCTGCCATGAGTGCAGGGGACTGGACTTGAAGGAACCAGAGAGGTCATCAAGTTGTATGGTTTTATATTGGTGCCCATAACACAATACCTTCTGCGTATGGACGATCTGTGGCTGAGGTGGACCTGGGGTTCGGCGTGAGTGGGGGGCTGAGGGCTCTGGGAGCGCAGGTTCAGTGTGGGGGCTGGGAATGAAGGGTTTGGCAAGTAGAGGGGGCTCGGGGCTAGGACAGAGGATTGAGGTGCTGGGGTGAAGGCTGTTGCTGGGGATGAGGGGTTGTGGGAACCCACTCTGGCAACTCCAGGCCAGGAGAGAGATGCCCCCTGCTGGCCGAGGCAGGGCTGGAGTAGGGATGCCCCTCTCCCCGCTATGGCAGGTCCGTGCTGCTGGGAATGGTGGTGGGAGAACTTTGAGAGGGTGCCTCCCCCTGCTGGGCAAGGCCGGGTTAACTCTTCTGCTGGGAGAGGTCTATTGATTTTTGTGGGTCCAGAAATGAGGCCTTTGGGGTGCGGGGCAGGGTTGTGGGTTGAGGCAGGCGAGTGCGTGTGGGAGGGGGTGAGTGTTCCAGCTGGGATGCAGGCTCTGGGGTGGGGCTGGAGATGAGGAGGGGCGCCAAGCCGGGGCCAAGAGTGTTGAGTGTGTAAGATGGCTCAGGGCGGGGGTCTAGAAGGAAGTTTAGGCTGGGGAGGGGAATTAGGGTTGGCATGTGGCGGGGGCTAGGATCTTCGGTTGTGTAAGGGTGCCCTGGGCCAGAGCAGGAGGGTGGGATACTGACATAGGGCAGCTCCTGTTTGTGTAGGAGGAAACAGGTGGCTCCTGCAGGCATTGCCCTCCCCACAGCTCCCAGGGTCTTCGATTCCTGGCCAGTGAGCTGTGGGGGGTGGAGCTTTCAGGCGAAGGCAGCCGGGAGGCCGGAGCTTGGCCAGGACAGGAGGAAAGTCAGTGTGTGGAATCTCTCCCAGACTGGAAGGGCTGGCCCTAAAGCCCCTTTCTTAACCTGGCCCTGCTGCTGCCACTGGGGGCCCGGCAGTCAGCGGCGCAGCCACACAGCTTAGAGGGACCCTGGCACTAGACTATGCTGCCTCAAGTCATGGAAAAAATGAGTGTGCTATTGGTATGTAACACAGCCCCAAGGGGGTATTAAAGGTAATCTTACTAGAACTTGGGAAGTGTCCTTCAGGTTTGATGCTCTCGTACGTTGAGCTGCCCCGGAGTCCCAGGCATGTCATTAATAACACAATCTCTGCTGCCATCGAGGCATTTCACCCTTTATTTATGGACTATTACTTAAAACTGGTCTGAAAGTGACTGACACGGGCATCCTGGTTATTTCTATTGTTGTCATCTAGGGCGGTAAATTAGAAGTGGGCTGTCTTGTTCATCTTTTCAGCTCGTTCTGTGGAAGGACAGGTGTCTTGAGGAGAAACAGCCCAGTGGACTGTCTGTTAGTGAGTACGGCTGCGAAAAGCTAACCGGTGAGCATCACCCTTCACTGGTTCCAGTTAGCCACTAGGGGCTGGAGCAGCTCCCCACCCACTGCAGACAGGGGCTGCTCCATCTGAGTGGTGCTCTAGCCTGGCAACAGTGTGTGGGGGGGCACTCCAGCCAGTACCCCCTTTTAATTGGTCATTTAACTAATTCACCAATTAAATGTGATTTTACATCCCTATTAGTGATTGGAAGTCCACAAGTAAACTAGTGGGCTGAGGTGACTGGGCACTCCCTAGAGTCATGGATATGTGCTGCTTTGGCAGATGTCCAGTGGCTGCTTGCTAAGGAATACTAGTTTGAGTCAAATTGAAATGGTTAGTTGCACAGACATCAGCATTTCCGTTTTTCCCCCAAATCAAATGCTTGGAACATATCGATTAAAGGCTTTGAAAGGTTTGCACACTATTTTAAAAAAAAAAGTGGAATTTTTAAAGACTTGGAAAAGCATATCTAAGATCATCAGACAATGTTAATTTTGTCCACTAGTAGCATCAACGCTGTTTTTCTCGCACATTTGTAGAAGACCCTATTTGAAAAGCAGACAGGTGAAATATTGAATAAAAGGAGACTTGGAGTCTGTAAAGGACTTCCAGTTTATGTTTGTATCATCACCACGCTAACTTGTGTAAAAACGAGTGCAATAGTTTTAGAATTGTGGCTTAAGGATTCCCTCGCCGGTGCAACTTGCAATGGGTAAAGGGTGGGTAGATGCCCCTCTTCTGGGAACTAGAGATAAGAGAAGCAGGGCTAGGAAATAACAATGAGATTCCATATAGAGGGAATGCAAGTTAATGCACGTGGGATGCTGGGGGAGAATCTGCAAAGGATTGCTGAGAGAGAAGAACATGGGAAGTAGGAATGACTGAAAGACGTCATTTATCTGAATGGCCACTTGCTAGTGCCCTATGTTAGCAAAAAAATTCTAGCTTTGAGTGCAAATACAGTGGCCACCACATCACTGAGCTGAGGATGGGGTATTTCCACCCCCTTCTCCCCCCCATAAGACAGCTTGCATCTGGAATACAGCATCCGTTTCTGGGCACGTTACAAATGCATTAGCAAATTGGACCTAGTGATGAGAAGAGGGCCAAAGCTGCTGAAGGGCTTAATTAAAATCTTTATTTTAAGGCTGGGCTATTTCAGTTCTTCTGAAACCTGCATATACTAGTGATGAGTCATTAGGTGGTTATAAATAGGAAGAATGGGATGAAACTAAAAGGACACGTATAACGTTGTTTCTAAAATGCCTGTTTTGAAAGCACACGGGGTACTGAACATAGTTTAGGATTTAAAATGTAGGAACAGACGTATTTAGACAGAATACCAGGGACAAGCTTTGTGACCAGCTATCAGGATTTGAAATGAGCTCAAGAGAAAATATGAACCCTTGTCATTTGGGATATGCCAAGACTAGACTGGACAAAGAACCAGAAAAGAGCTCTAGAGTGCAAGCTTGGGTGGGCTGCATGACAGGTATTTTATAGCTCTGCGTTTTAACTTCTGTCGTCTCTAAATGTATGTGGCTTGTTGGCTGCAAGTGAAGGTGTCTTTCTGTGCTTTGTTGCACACTGTCTGGAAATAGCTCATATTTGGTTAGACATGGTATACGGAGCAATATACAGCCAGTTGGCAATAAAAGCTGACAAGTTGGAATTTCTTTCTGCCTAATGTGTGCAGATTGTCCACTTCGAAATCCTCTGTAGAATTGTCCAGGTTGAAATTGTCTCTAGAATATGAAAAAGTGGAAGAGCTGGAAATTACACGTTACTTTAGATTTTGCAAATGAGAAGATAAAATAGTAGCGAGAGAGAGGGGCCCTTCAAAACTTCTGTATGTAACCCAGTATTAAAACAAGAGACCAGCATTTAAAGGTTCTCTAACTTGGTGATTACAGTGTGGCTGTCTCTAGTTTTCACCTAGTGCAGTCATGCTTCGTCTTCAGTTCATCTTCTTTCCTCTAGTTTAAAGCATGTGCCAGTTAAAGCATGTGATGATCATAGCTCCTGTGACCGAGAATTGTCCCTCTAGGTTAGTGAACTGTCTGATCTCGTTCTGCTCCCTGAGATGCAACATTCACTTGGGCAAGACCTTCTTATCTCAAGCTGTACATCAGAGGTGTTCACGTGTCCGGCTCAGTGGAGGTCAACAACTAATGAACAAATTCTGTCCTTGACAGAGAGCCGTGGTCAATGGAACTTTCTAGCAGTAGGTGTGAAGGGAGAGAAGAGCGTGGAGAGGGTAGAGTTTTCTTGTTTCACTAACAGACTGTTGTCAGAGAGAGGTCTCCACAGGGGAAGGGAGACCACTTGGTTTACTGGAAATCCATTAGCCAGAGACAGTTACCAAAGTCACAAGCCCAAGACCTTCACCAGAACAGCTGCAGAGATCCACCTGCAATCTGGATTGGCACAGATGCTTGTGCAGAATTTGCACATTAGGAGATGACCTCACCTCAGTGGAAAAAACCAAAAGCAAGGGAGACTCCAACAAATCCAGAATAATGGCCCATAAACTGGAGTTGGATAATGGAAAACCCAAAGCATATTGCAAACCCAGAGAGGGAGCAACACCTTTTTCCTTCTCTTTTTAAAATAGAGGTAGTGCTAGAGATGTCTCCAACCAGCAGAGAGTGACTTCTGTTGCCAGATTCTGGGACTGGAGGACACAGTATGGATCGTTTCATAATTGTCCTGTTCTGTGCATTGCCTCTTGCTGTGCCTCTGTCAGAAGACAGGACAGCTGTTCTTGCCTCCTAACGTGCCATTAGATTTTGTGCCAGGAGGGGGGGAAGAACTTTATTACCCCCAGGGAAAGGACAGAGCATTCTGCCATTGAATCAGAGCAGTAATGACTGATGGACACAAGGGAACCCTGTACGGGGCCGGTGTGTTGACAGAGGTGTCTGTCCTTACACTTGGATTGTTTGGCTGGTAATGTGCTCTCAGTTGAATGAGCCATTTTGTTGCATCTTTCTCAGGATCCAGAGGGTGGCATTTGACTTTGTTTCAGGGTATTGTGTCTGGACCTTTCTACTGGCTCCCTCTTTGATTTTGGCCTAGTGCTATTAGTTGTTGGCCTCTGGCAACAGGTAGCTGGTAAATTTTTCAAGCTGTGGTTAATAGGGATGTGTGTGCACTGTGGGTTTGACTAGAATAGTTAGTTGGTTGCCTGTTACTACATACTAACTACTTTGCTTTAAGTCTAGTTGGAACATACCCAAACTTACATTCCAGGTGACGAACAATTTGTGCTTATCTTAAAGTGAATTTTAGTCCATATGTGCATTAAGGAAGACGGTAACCTGTGAGTTTAGCATGCACTGGGTTTTATTCATATTCATTCTCTCTCTCTTTTTTAGCTGTCAGGTTCTGATGTTTTCTATATGCATTATTTATACATAATCATGTGTCCTTCATACAGTGGTACGTTCTTATGGACTTTCTCTGGTTCGCCACTGCAGTATTTCCAATGAAGTTCAGAACCTCACTTTCCAAATTTAGTCTGGTTACCCTGAGGTCTTGAGTATTGAGGTTGTGTGTGCTTGTTTGGATTTGTGCCATCGCAGCACCCAAGTTATAAACCTCTCCCTTTTCCCCTCTGCTGCTGTCTCCCCCACCCTCCGCTCCCCTCATCTGCTCCCCTGGTGCGTGCTGCCCCCCACCCTCTTCTGCTGTTATGGCTCCTGCCCTTCTCATGCCCCTCCCCATCCTCTCTGACCCCTGCACCTGTCCTCCTCCCCCCCCGCCCCATACCCACCCCTCCTCTAGTCCTCCTCCCCTCTCCTAGCACCTGCCTCTCTCCTCTGCCCTCTGGTTCCTGTCCCTCCCTTCCACTCCTCTCCATGTCTGCCCTTCTGCTTCACCCCCACAAGCTCCCTGCACCCTCCTGGTGCCTCCCCCTTCTCTCACTGCCCTGACCTCTTGCCCTCTTCATCCCTGGTGCCCACACCCTCACCACCATCTGTCTCAGTTTTTCTCATGCCCCTGTGCACCCACACACATGACTTACTCCATCTCCTGCCTTCCTTGTGCCCACCCCTCATTTCACCCCTATTCTCCCAGCACCCACTGCTCCCCTCTTTTCTTCCTCCCTCTTGCCCCCATTGCCCCTCCCTCTCCTCTCCCAACATCACCCTGTCCGCTCTCCTCTCCCGCCTTCCCTGACACCGTCCCATCCCCCCTGCATCTCATCTCCTCTTGGCCCCCAACATTCGTCTCTCCTCCACCCTGCCCCTTGGTGCCTTCCCCTTTCTTCTCCTGCCCTGGCCCCTCCTCTGTCCACCTCTACCTTCCCCTTAGTTCTCCCCCTGCCCCTTCCCTCACCACCTGCCATCCTGACACCTGAACCTGCTGGGCTGGGTAGCATGGCAGGTGGCAGCCCTGTGTGCTGGGGCTGAAGCAAGAGCCGTGGTGCTTAGGATCCTGCTCTAGCAGCCGTCATGCAGGCCATGAGGTAGCTGCCCAGCTGCTTCTGGGGCAGGGCAGCCACCCGCCACACAGCCCTGCTCCCGGGAGCAGTGGGGGCTGCAGCTGCACGGCTCTGCTGAGGGGGTGGATGGGACTGAAAGTCTTGGTGCACGGACATGCACCCTGCGTGGAACCCTGGTTGAAACACTTGGAAGGTGGCAAGGGGATAGGGAACAGCCAGTGTGGATTTGTAAAGAACAAATCGTGTCAAACCAATCTGGTAGCTTTCTTTGATAAGATCACGAGTCTTGTGGATAAGGGAGAAGAGGTGGACCTGGTATACCTAGACTTTAGTAAGGCGTTTGATACGGTCTCGCATGATATTCTTATCAATAAACTAGGTAAATACAACTTAGATGGGGCTACTATGAGGTGGGTGCATAACTGGTTGGATAACCGTACTCAGAAAGTAGTTATTAATGGTTCACAATCCTGCTGGAAGGGCATAACAAGTGGGGTTCCGCAGGGGTCTGTTTTGGGATCAGTTCTGTTCAATATCTTCATCAACGATTTAGATCTTGGCATAGAAAATACACTTATTAAGTTTGCAGATGATACCAAGCTAGGAGGGGTTGCAACTGCTTTGGAGGATAGGGTCATAATTCAAATGATCTGGACAAATTGGAGAAATGGTCTGAGGTAAACAGGATGAAGTTTAATAAAGACAAATGCAAAGTGCGCCACTTAGGAAGGAACAATCAGTCTCACACATACAGAATGGGAAGCGACTGTCTAGGAAGGAGTACGGCAGAAAGGGATCTAGGGGCTATAGTGGTCCACAAGCTGAATGAGTCAACAGTATGATGCTGTTGCAAAAAACCCAAACATGATTCTGGGATGCATTAACAGGTGTGTTGTGAGCAAGACACGAGAAGTCATTCTTCCGCTCTACTCTGTGCTGGTTAGGCCTCAGTTGGAGGATTGTGTCCAGTTCTGGACACCACATTTCAAGAAAGATGTGGAAAAATTGGAGAGGGTCCAGAGAAGAGCAATGAGAATGATGAAAGGTCTAGAGAACATGACCTATGAGGGAAGGCTGAAGGAATTGGGCTTTCTTAGTTTAGAAAAGAGAATATTGAGGAGGGACATGAGAGCAGTTTTCAGGGCGTCACAAGGAGGAGGGAGAAAACTTGTTCATCTTGGCCTCTGAGGATAGAACAAGAAGCAATGGGCTTAAGCTGCAGCAAGGGAGGTTTAGGTTGGACATTGGAAAAACTTCCTAACTGTCAGGATAGTTAAACACTGGAATAAATTGCCCAGGGAGGTTGTGGAATCCCCATCTCTGGAGATATTTAAGAGCAGGTTAGATAAATGTCTGTCAGGGATGGTCTAGACAGTGCTTGGTCCTGCCATGGGGGCAGGCGACTGGACTCGATGACCTCTCGAGAACCCTTCCAGTCCTAGTATTCTATGATTCTATTCTATGATTTTTCCTAGCTAGCATCCACTCGTGTAAGACCTGTTTGAAGTAGTTCTCACGAGGCTCGGGCCAGTCTTAGGCTATGTCTGCACTGCAATCTTAAGTCACCCTACGTTAGGTTGGCTTAGGCTGAGACTGAGGCGCTGCAGTAAGTATGGTAGTGGCTGATGTCCACACCGTCCTCCTGCTGCTGCTGTGCATCTTTGCTGGGAGCTCTTGCCCCGGCTGAAAAGCGCAGTGTGGGGGCTGAGAGCCAGGGCTCTTGGCTCTGCTCTATTCATCACCTGGAGCCCATCTGCGTTGGGCCTTTCCCTTCCTGCCAGGAGCCCAGGGAAGCTGCAGCATGAGTCCGGTCAGCTGCTATTCTTCCAGGACAGAACTGAGAGCTAAAGCCTGAGCAGGGAGTCTGGATTCACCCCCCCCGTCTCCGTGAGGGCTCCAAGCTGCGAGCGTGCACGGGGGCTAGGGGAGATGGGGCAGCAGGGCTTGAAGCTGAGACCCAGGGGGCAGTCTGGCTTGGAGTGGAGACCTGGCGGCAGCTCAGCTGGAAAACTGGGCTTTTGGCAACAGCCAGCGTTAGTAGTGCAGTGTCTGCGCTGGCGCTGCGTCGTCCTACCAACCTCAGCGTGAGCTCCGTGCCCGCCAGTCGGGGGAGCAAGGCTGGAGTGTGTACACTGGCAGAGCAACAGAAGCTGCCGTATGGCAACCTAACTGTACAGTGTAGATCGGGGTAGGCAAAGGGCCCTCTGCGGGCTGGATCTGGCCTGCCAAGCCGGTGGATTTGGGCTGCCCTGCTGCTTCCCCTCCCCCAGGCCAGTCAGGCTTCTTGCACTTCCCCCACCCCAGGCCAAACAGGGCAGGGAGGAAGCACAAGAAGTCTCCTGGCCCTCCCCTTCTGGGGTGGCCCCCTTTTAAAGATCATGCCGCCAACCAGCGTATGGCGCAGCAGCATTGCAGTGCAGATGTTAATTACGACTGTGGGCGGGGCTCTCCTTTGCTTTAGCTAATCTGCCTCCTGGAGGGGTGGGGTCTAGCTTGACGGAAGCTTTCTTCTGCTCCGCTAGCACTGCCTGTGCCCTGGGTGAGGTTGGCACCATTACTCGCTCCGGGATGTGGCTGGGTTGAAGCAGTTCTGTTGTGTAGAGTTGGCCTTCGATTGTAAAGAGCCAGGAGGGGAGGTGCAGGAAGTATTTGAGTGACAATTACGTGGTGGTTGTTACCTTACGTCGGGCTGGGGAACCATTTTTGGATCCGGAAACATCAGGGGCCAGGCACACGTGAGAAGAGAGACAACCCCTGAGTGACATGGCCCTTGACGGAGAAGGAGAGAGACTCTCCCCACCTTCCCTCGCACCAGAGCCTCGGGGGGCCCAGCCCAGTAGATTTTGTGTGCTCCCGCCCCACAGTGGGGAGGTGGGAGGGCTGGAGCACCAGCACAAGCTCCCCAAAGCTGGGGGAGCCCTGAGCCTTGGAAGCTGGATCCAGACAAGCCAGGGGTCTCATCCGGTGCCCAGGCCTGAGGTTCCCCACCCCTGCCTTACACAGCATAAGCCTTTGCCCTCCACAGTGCTGTGAGATGTGTGTATCTTATTTTGTGGGCATGCAGCTTCCAACACTCAAAGTTTCAGCAGGTCTAGGGTGTTAGCTGCATCGTTTTGTATTGTATTTCCTATCCCATGTATTACGGACTGTGCTGCTGGCGACTCCTCTAGTTGACATTGCCCGGCATCTTCCATTTGTAAGACCGTGTTTTCACTTGCTTAAACTTAGCCAAATTTAGAACATTTGGGCTGAAACTTCCCATGCCAGAAGTTTCCTTTGGGCTGAATTTTGTTGGAAGACGTCACCAAAAATTATTTGGCTTTTTTCTCACGGCGAGGTTAGGAGAAAACCTCTTACAAACCTTGAGCTTCTTAAAATGGTTGGGATAGAGATGTGGAATTTAGCAAGGGTATTAGTAGGAATATTCCTGCAGTGTCAAGGATGGGAGCATTGACACCGGGCAAACTTGTCCTAGAATGAGGCTGTTTACGGCTCTGCTTATAGCTGCCTCTTTCTGGTAATAAGCTTGTAGCGGTGTTGCAAAATATACGGTCTTGGATGGCGAAGGCAGATTCTTATTAAAGAGAAGACAGAGGGGGAGAAAGAGGAGAAGGGCAAGGGGAGGGAGGGAATGAATCTCTCACATCACCGGTAGTTGGGATTTTGCCAGAGCTGGTAGTGGTAGCGGTGTCATCTGGGTCCTCTTTGACCCATCTGGTCAGGGTGAGCATGAGAGAGGCCTGCAGTCCCAGAGGTAGTCATGATGTTGAAGCTTGCTCCAGTAGTCAGGTTTTTTCCCCAACGTCCTCCTGTCTTTTGGGTCCTTAAGGAAGTGGTGTGTGGAATAGCCCATTCTGAGTAGTTGTGGGCCGGGTCTGGCAAGAGGGACAACAAGCTTGATAGTGTTGATTGGTGCCAAGGTTGCCAACTTGACCTGGTAGGAAATCCTAAAGAGCATTGCAACCTGCTGCACTTGAGTCAATTTACAGTCCTGTCTAGCAATTTGTCCAAAATAGAAAAGAGCTGTCAAAAATTGAGGCTCAGAAGTGGAGGTGGGGAGGAGGTGGGGAGGTCTTTTCAAAATAAAAGAGAAAGGAAAAAAGAAAGCCTAATGAAGATTCTGAATAAAGCTTGATGCAGAGTCCACTAGGGATCCACAGCAGCAGAGAGGATGCAGATATTCCCCAGCATGGACTGCTTCCTGCAGGTGGATGGAGAGAGGGGGGAAGTCCTTAGCAGGCTACGTGAGGGCTTTTAACAGAAGCAGTGCCCCCAACTTGGAGACACCAGGAAAACACCAAGGATCTTCCCACTTAAATCACAGAGTGAGGAATTTCAACAGTGTTTAGGTCTCTCACAAGCCAGGGCCTGAAGACTTGAAGAATGGAGGGGAACGACTGCTAAAAAGTATCAGTGCTCCTGCAGCAGTGGCCCAGCTTTCTGCTCACAAGGCAAAGCCTTGCACAGAGATTCTCTGTTCCAGGAGGAGCTTACGCCGCAACCAACAGCATTTGCTGGAGAGCCTGGGATGCAAAGATCCTGGATTCAGCTCAGCGCTGTACCAAGCTGTTTGTTTTCAAGAGCTTCCTGAGCCCCTCTGCCATTGCCAAGAAGGAACTAGTCACAAAGAGCAGGAAGCTAAGCTTCCTGGAACCTTGAAGTGAAGCCCACCCTATCATCCATGGAAATGCCATCTGTCGTCTACACCGTGCACCTCTCAAATACTGTATTGAGCACTCCACACTACAAGGCCGGTCACTCCATTTTTTAACACACAAAACCTACATTAAACTCTGCCATAAGGAAAATTACAGTTGCTAATTCTAGCACTCAAGTTAGGAAATGCCATGGAACCTTAATTTGGATCCCTTGTGTGTATGCATGCTCTAATTACAGAATCCTTCTGTTTTTCCCTCCCTGCACCTGTCTCATTCAAGATGGACTGTGTTCAGAGCCTTCCAGACACTTACATATATGCTCAACTTTGCTACCATGAGTGCTCCTGTTGGGATAATTGGGCCCATAAATTTGCCCTAATTGTGTTGGCGGGAGTGGAGGAGTGCATGAGTGAGGCAGAAAAATGGACCAAACAAAAAGGCCTGAAGAGATAGTTCAAGAACTGTGTGATGGCTAACAAATCAGTCATCAAATCCAAGTAGAAATCAGTAAACCAAGTGTGCTGGAAATTAGATGGACGCAATAGGAAGGGGAAAAGAAGTTATATTCCTGAACAAATTTGATTTCCTAAGCAGACCCTTTTCCCGCTCCTTGAAGTGCAGTTACTGCTCACTCTTGTGCAATGTGGACAGGAGCGTGTTGGCTTGCTAAAGAAAGCAAGGTATGGATGCAGGTTTAGGGTATTTCTACCCTCATTGAAACAGGTGAGAACCTGGAACTCTACCACAGTGCTCAAATGGGTCAGAAAGAGCAATGTGACTTCTAACGTGATGAGTGAGCCCTCCCTCACTATAGCCAGCCCCCTACCTCTGCTCAGTTTTCTCTGAATCCTCCCTCTCACTCTTGAATTTCAGCCCAAATTTATCATCCTCTCCTTTGCTGGGCAAAATCAGCGTGAAATTTCAGCAGTAAACGTTCCCGACTCCTGCATTCAGTAGCTCATGTTCGAGTGCTTGTTCATGTGCGTTCCTGTTGGGGGTGGGCCCACGCACATGTGCAGAGTAGCTAGAAGATGTCCCCTAGTAGTAATCCACAGGATCGGTCTGGGTGCCTCCTGGAGTGGCACCTCCATGGTGCTTAATATAGGGCCCTGCCAAACCACCACCTCCTCTATTTCTTCTTACTCCTAGAGATAGCAGCTGGGACGTCCCTCACCCTTGCTTCAGTGAGTTGCTATAGTGTTTAAAATGGAGTGAAATAAGCAAGAGCTCACCAGATTTAGGAGCATAGTGATGATGAGTCATGAGGTCAGCCTGACAGTGGCATGCAGCATATGGGGAAAGGTAAGAAAATGTTAGTTCAAAAGCCAATGGTGTTCTCCCTTGTAGATCACAGAGGCCTTGTTAAAGGAAAGGGATAAACAAGCAAAATGGAATGGAATTCCCCTGCTGTTGCAGAAACTGTATGAGAACAGCCATCCGAACAGCGACTTCTCTCAGTGCCAAGGCATCCTCAAGGTAATATCTACTCGGTCGCTGACTGTGTCGCTTCACGTTGCATGTTAGAAGGTTACGCACCCTCCCGCCTCAGCAGCGTGGGTGGTGGAGAGGCAGGCAGGAGGTGGTACACTGCTCATACCAGCTCCCCTGGAAGCCCCGTGCACGCACGCACACGGCCTCCCACAGAGGCAGCAGCTCAGGGGAGCCAGTTTAAACACTGGCTCTCTCCCCTCCTCCCCCCAGGGACCGGCTCCTGCAGAGCTGTCCACCCCCTGTGCTGCTGAGCGTCACACGTTTACAAAAACAAATGTTTGTTGACGTCCCTACTTTGTTGCTAAGGTGTTGACTGAATGTATTTGGTTTTTTTGTTTTGTTTTTTTCTCTCAGGAAATTTCTCCGCTCCTCTCAATGGAAGCGATGGCGTTTGTCACTGAAGATAATAGAAAAGCTGCTCAAGAATCCACTTTCCCAAACACATACACGTTTGATTTGTTTGGAGGAGTAGATGTAAGTGTTTGGGGGTTTTGTTAAACATGGCTGTAGCTGAGTAACCGCTGAGGGTTTTATAGCGAGTAAACCGAAGCAGTGTCTTAAATGCAAATGACGCATGATTAGAAGCTTTGGTTGTATTGTCACATGTTGGGTTTCATAAGAGAATCCCCACAAGATTGTCTACTTTGTTTGATTTGCAAGTGCTTTCCAAGGTGCT
Organism: Pelodiscus sinensis; assembly: GCF_049634645.1. Lineage (NCBI taxonomy): Eukaryota > Metazoa > Chordata > Testudines > Trionychidae > Pelodiscus > Pelodiscus sinensis. The sequence goes on along the minus strand of NC_134728.1, from coordinate 33,274,844 downwards.
GTGTGTTCAAAAGCAAGATACATGGAAAAGAAGTCTTGGTGAAATTGTTCTGGCTCTGGAGCACATAACAAAGATGATATTCTTCTACTCTGCTGCTGCCAGATAGTTCTGTCAGATCTAAGATAATAGCTACATTCTTAGAAAAGATGAAGGGGTATCGGACAAAGTGGAAGAAATTGATTTCTGATTACGTACATAATTTGCATAACGTGAAAAGAAGCAAATATCACTGTCTTTAAAAGCAAAAACTGACATACTTTGCATGCTTAACGTTCTGCTAAAACTATCTTGTTCCAACTAATCAAATGATATTGGGAGCTCCTCACATGCCTTTTGTCCAGGGATCTCTTGAGGACTGAGGCACAGAAATTCTTTGAGTCGTGTCCCTATGGATGCTCCACTTCAGGTGTGCTTGTGTCCATATGTTACTGATTGGAGGACGTTTGGTCCAGCTAGACTTGCACAAGCACTTTCCTCCTTATACCCTGCTATGAGGCTAACGGCATGTGGGGCTAACCCTTCTCAACTGGGAAAACAGTTGGAAAGAGTTGGCAGTTTTTCAAAGGCGTTAAGGACACAAGTGCAAACCATCTCACTGTGAAGGGAAAAATATGAGGCTTATCCAGGAGATCTTCAATGATCTGAAACAGAGTCCTACCAAAAAAAGCCCTAGGTTAAATTACAAAGGATGAGTATAAGGATGTTAAATATCGATTAATTTACTAGTCGAGTAATCGATAGGCACATGCACAAGAGCCCCAGTGGGGGCTCTTGTGCATTTCAAAACAAGTGCTGATCCCAGGCTCTGTGCAGCATTTCCACGGAACCTGGAGTCATCTGGGGACTCCCCAACTGATCCTGGGCTCCATGCAGCATTTCTGCAGAACCTCTGGGTTCTGCGGAAATGCCATGCAGAGCCCGGGAGATGATCTCAGGCTCCACGTGGCATTTCAAAGAGGCAGTGCCACACGGAGCCCAGGATCAGCTATCCAGTGCTGCCCCTTTGAACTGCCGCTTTGAAGTATCTCCTCTTCTCCTCCCACCCATTTGCTGCCTCTATCAGATAGAGGCAGCAAGGGGGGAGGAGGGGAAGCAATTAGTCAACTCAACTATCCGATAGGCATTTGCTTATCGGATAGTCGACTAGTCCTTAACATCCTTAGTCTAAACGCCACATGTATGTAGGGACCAAATTAGAAAGGCCAAGGCACAAAACCAAATTTAACTAGATAAAGCTACAAAAGGTAACCTTAAAACCTTTTCAAATACTTTAGGAGGAGGAAGCCCAGCAACGGGATGCCCCTGTTACTTACTGGAGGGCGGGGGACAGAGAATGGCAGCACGAACAGAAGATGGTTTGTTTTGTACTGTTGAGTACGTGTAGTATTGAAGTAAAGCAGTATTGCAAATCCAACTAATATCCCTTTAGTAGAAGTTGGTAACTACTGTTGGCTCCCATGTATAAGCAGCTAGAAAGGTATCCTCAGTGACTGTGATATATGGGTCTTGGAACACCTAAAGATCCACTGTGAATTAACCAGAGTGTCAGTCCAGGACTCGAGAGGTAGCGTTGTTGTCCTCTTATCTCAGAGAGGAAGTGCTGCCATTTTCACTTCTATATTTGTAATGAGTCTTTATACTGTGACTTGCTCTCCTTTGTTAAACGTGTCAGATTTAGACTCTGGAGCAGCCAGGTACTACTGTCGCTACATTTGTAATTGCCTGTAGAGATTCTTATTAGCAAAGGTTCCCTTTTTGATTTAAAAGATGGTGCAAGGTAGTAGTCCTTGGCAGATCTAGCTATAGGCAATATTCACTGACCTTACCTGATGTTGGTCTGAGCTTTCTAAATGGGCAAGCTTCAACTCCCCATGTATAAGCGACGCTGTTTCAGTTTTGTATTCAGTGTTATGCTCTTCCTAGGCAAACCCAGTCACAAACACAACGTCCAAAGTTTAACACCAGTAATTTCCTGGAAACCTCGTTCAGGTCTTGGTTCCAAACCGAGTGGCTAACTGTTGGTTTAATTGGGGTCACATACAGGTCTTCAAAGTTGAGGTGTTTGGATTGAGGCCCATTGGATCATGTTGGGCCTTTTTGTCTGCTCGATTAGAGCACCCATTATTAAAAGTTTGTTCCCTATATGGTACTGTTAGATTGATTATCACCCTTTTGACTGAGCTCCTTAAGTCGATTTAAATTATCACTTGGATAAGGCATGTTTTCTAATCCTTTGATCAGTCTCATGGTTCGTCTCTGAACCTTCTCCAATTTATCAACATCTTTCTTCAGTTCTGATATCCCCAACTGGAAGCTGTATTCACACCAATGGCAAGTAAAACAACCCCTTTACTCATGCTCAGGTGTCCCCTGTTGATCCATCCAAGAGTTTTAATTGGCCCTTTTGGCCACAGCATCACACTGGGAACGCATGGTTAGCTTGTTATCCGCCATGTCCTCCAAATCTTTTTCAGTAACCCACTCCCAAGATAGAATTTCCACTATTGTAAGTGTGACCTACGTTCTGTGTTTCTTGATTGGGTACACTTACATTTCACCATATTAAAAAGCATATTGTTTGCTTGCACCCACTTACTAAGTGATCCAGATTGCTCTAAATGAATCACCTGTCACCTTAATTATGTACCACTCCTCCAACTGTCACCCGTTGATTTTTATCAGAGATGGTTTTATGTTGTCTTACAGGTCCTTAATAAATGTTATGTTGTAGAGCAGAGAGCCGATTCCTGCAGGGCCTTACTGAAAACATGCTCTTTGATGGGGATTCCCTATTTACAGTTACATTTGAGACCCATCATTTAGCCAGCTTTTCATCCATTTAACATGTGCTGTGTTAATTTCATATCCTTCTCTTGTATCAAACTTGTAAATCAGAAAAAAAGATAGTTACAAAGGCCCTATTTTCTGTAAATCTGTGTTGATTGGCATTTAATTAATTATCCTCATTTGATGCTTTTTTAATAAAGTCCCAAATCAGCTATTCCTTTATCTTACCCAGGATTGTCTCTGACAGGCCTGTAATTACACAGGTAATCTTGTTTTTTACCCTTTTTAGGTATTGGCTCAACATGAGCTTTCTTTCAGTCTTTTGTAATTTCACTGGTGTTGCAAGACTTTTGAAAATCAGCATTAATGGTCCAGTGAGCACCTTACTCAGCTCTTTCAAAAGTTTGTTACAAGTTACCCAGACTTGCCAATTTAAAAGATTTCACTTCAATAGCTGCTGTTCAGCATCCTTAGCAAAACTAGTGCAATGAAAAGTCATGGGATATGATTACATAATCTGATTTTCCCCCGAAATACAGAGGTGTTCATTGATTTCTGCTGTCTTATTGATAATTCTGCCATTTTCATCTCATAATGGGCCAATATTACTAGAATGGGTTACCTAGGTAGGTAGGTGGTAGAATCTCCATCCCTAGAGGTTTTTAAGTCCTGGCTTGAATGATTTAGTTGGGATTGGCCCTGCTTTTAGCAGGGGATTGGACTTGATGACCTCCTGAGGTATCTTTCAACCCTTTTGTCAGGATTCTTTTTATTCATAGTATATTTAAACTCTTTATTGTCCTTAGCTTTGCTAGCTCTAGAGATCTTATTTTGTCCTTTTGCTTCCCTTATCGATTTTCTACAATTATAGTTTCTGACTAATATTCAACTATCATCAGTTTCCCCCCTTTCTTACATTTGTTAGTTGTGGGAGGTGTTTGGGGAAGGGTGGAGAAGGTTATAGCTGTCGTCACTTTCTCACTAAACCAAGTCAGTTTTTTGACCAATATGAGGATCTTTAATGTGGCTTTTTGGACATTTAGCAGTGTTCTTGAACAATTCCCAATTATTACGTTTTCTGCCCAGCTGATTTTTGGCTTGATTTATTTTAAGCTTTGTGAAATTGGTACAAGTGATCATGACTTGATCACATATATAATATCCAGACCAGTCATATAAATACTTGGTGTTTTAAAAGGGCCAAAGTTACTATTTTTTTTCTTTCTGTTATCAGTTCTTCTGTCAAGACTAATAAAAATTAGACGGTTTCCCCCCCAGCACTGTCTCCGTGGGGGGTAGGGGAGACAGAGGTATAGCGGAGGACCAGGTGCGAGACAGGAATCAGCTGATTCTCGGCTTGCGTCCAGTCCCCCCTGCTGCACTTGTGCTTTTTAAATGTATTAAGAGCCTGGTGGCTCTTAATACATTTAAAAGTCAGAGCCACAGCAGGGTTACCTCTCTAGGGCCGGAAGCTAACCCAGCTGTTGCTCTGCAGTTCCCCCTATTATCAGCTAATCGACGGAAATGCCATCGACTAGTCGATTAGATGATTAAACTCCATTTAACATCCCTTAATATCCCTATTTCAAAATAATGCTGCTGTGTAGACATGGCCTAGGAAATAGTCTGATTTGGGGCTTGCTATTTAGAGAAGATAAAAATCGTGTCTTGAGCCTGTTAAAATGACTCCACTTCAATTCATTCTTTGTTTTCACAGCTTCTAGTGGAAATTCTTATGAGACCAACTCTGATTACACAGAAAAAGAAACAGAAAAGTAAGTAAATAAGGTTAAGATTAAATAGCTGTTTTTCAATACCTTGTTCCCCCTCCAATTATTTATATCTATTTTCAATACTAAGCAAAGGATTCACTTTTCCTGAATATGAAAACTGTCTCTCGCTGTGGCGCTAATTTATGAGGAGCCGAGTTATAGTCTGTGTGTGTTAAAGCATCATTTTAGTGTCTATATTTGGTGCATAAACTTGGTTTCCGGTTATTGGCATGTCCACAAATGTTAGAAACTTTAACTGAAGTTACTGGTGACTATATAGCTCCTACTCAAATGTTCCAGAATGTCATCCCTAGGATACACAACAGGAGTTGGCTTCCCTGACTCAACTTATTTTTCCAGAGATGTAGTGACTAGACATTTCCTAACTCTGTAATAAAGGGAGTGTGCCAAAGTGAACTCAGTGGTTGCTTCAGAATAGCATTTTGTCTGCTGGAGCAACTCAGTAGGCTCAATATTTGTATTTTTCATCTTCCATGTCTACCTGGCACTATCTCGTGCTTGCAATGCCTCTGGAAGAAGTATTATGGTATCCTCCTCACTTCTCAAGTGAAGAAACTGAGATTCACAGGTGAAATATCAAGATAAAATCTGTCAAAGGTTTTGTTTACGCTGGGAAAATGTGTCCTGTTTGAAACCGTGTTAGCTGGTTGTGGTTAATCCGAGGAGGGGGAAGACTTGAAGATTGATATTTGTTTGGATGTAGGTCAGAATTAGCATGCCCTATAAGAAGCCCTCAGTCTGTTAAATCTTTTGGACTGTACTGGTTGGGTATCTCATTAATTATTTCTAATTGCTTGCTTCATTGCAGCTTAATTTTTTTGCATCTGTTTCAGGCTATTTAACTGAATATATTAAGTCCTCCTACCTAATGCTTTGATTGTGGTACAGGAAGGAAGTGTTCTAAAACTGTGTAATCGATTGACGTCTTATTTTTGCTTTGTAGTAAGTGATGACCTGATCAAGGACTGCTTAAGCATATTGTACAACACTTGCATATGTGTAAGTACTGCCTCTTTAACAATGTGTGTTCCTCTTCTTGGCAACAAACATGGTCCATGGTTCAGCATTGGCTGCACGTACCTCAATAAGGAAACAAAACCTATTTGCTTTAAAACATAATTTAAAGACCTGCTGCAACGCTAGTTTGGAACCTTGTTCCAAGTCTGGTTATCTATCTTGACCTACCGCATTTGGGCATTTGTCTAAGTAGCATTTTATTTATAGGCCTTTCTGTAATACACCACTGCAGTAGCTGAATGGCCTGTAATTCTGGCACATGATTGTGGATATTTGTCTGCATGTTCATGTTCCCATCTGAGAGCTATTTTCAGCTCTTGTACAGAAATATCATCTGGAAAAATGTGTACCCACGTCTTCATCTGAGCGTTTTGCCCTCCGTGCAAAAGCCTCATCGACCCAAGGAGTTAGGAGCCTGATTCTGCAGACAGTGCAGGTGCAGAACACCCTTTGTCCATCGGTGGCATCTGAATGCCGAGGGAGGGCTACTGGTTAGAAGTCTACTGAGAGCTTGGCTCAAATATTGTGGCCTAAAATCAGGGTGAATTGACTTAAATCAAGACTATTTAAATCATCCCCAAAAATCATTGATTTAAATCAAATTATCAAAAAAGCGAAGAGTGACTGTACTTAGAGTGCACTTAATTTTGGATAAGGCCCATTGAACTCACTGGCACTTCTGTTTTTGACAACAAGAATAGAAAGGGATTCCCTTGGGAAAGCTGAAGTTAAATAGGGAATAGACTTAGGACATCGCCGTTGGTGTCTGGCCATGATGTTCTGAAATAAGGCGCTTGTACTATATCCCTGTCTCTGTCTGAGTGGGTCTGTCTGTCTGCAAGTCTGTTTGTTCAAGAACGCCTCCAAAATGGGAAGAGCTAGGATCACCGAACTCGGCAGGCAGCTTCCTCTTCTCCTAATGTAAAGCCAGGCCAGGGTTTGGTTGGGCCAGGAGCTCAAGAAGTGCTGGGGATGGGTCTTTCTTCCATAGCATGGAAAGGGAGGGGAGGGATGTGATTCAAGAGGGGCCACTGGGAGCAAGGAAAACGGAGGGGAGAGCTTTCCTGCAGAGTGGCCACTGGGGCAGCCGCACCACCAAAGGTGTGGCCAGCAGGGCTGGGGCTCCGCCATCTTGCCTGCCAGCCCACCAAGTAAGTAGCCCCCCTGTCCTAAACCTACTGTGACCATGTGCCCCTTTTTTCCCGGGACAGTCCCGGATTTAAGGGTTCTGTCCCGGTGTCCCGATAAAGGAGGCAAATGTCCTGGAAAACCCGTTGGGATCTGGCTACAAACGGCACCGCCATTCCCCCCCCTCTCCGGGACACCCTCGCAGACACCCAGCGCTAGCGCGGTGCAGCAGCAACGCCCTGCTTCCACCCAGCACGTAAGTGGCTCCTTTGGTGCTTTGCACGGGCACCCAGGGCCACTGCCCGGGGCCAAGGTCCCCTGCATCACGTGCCATTGTCTGGCACGTTTCTTCCCCGCCGCCCCTCCCCATGGCCCTTCCCTCCTGCTGTGGGACCGCCAGTCTGGCCACGCTGCCGCCTCCGTCTGCAGGCGGCCGCCACCGCTGCTGGAGGAAGGAGATAATCCCGGCAAGCTGCTCCTGGGAGCAGCTGCTGGAGTTCCAGCAGAGACCGCGCAGAGCCCGGCTGGAGCGCTGCGGAGTGGGGTAAGTTCGGGCTCTGCTGGTGCGCTCTCTGCACGTCCCTTTCTCCCCCTGCTGGGGGAGTGGCAGTGCACGGACCCGTTCAATCTGCTGTGCTCCGCATGGTGGGTCTGGGGGGGTGGGGGCTTGTGCTGAGGGGAGGGAGCAGGGCAGGAGGAGAAAGGGGAAGGCACCAAGGGACAGGGTGGAGAAGAGACAAATGCCGGGGGGCTAAGTGAAGACAATGAGGAAAAGGGCAGGAGGGGAGGTGGAGGGGAGAGGGTGATGCTGGGAGAGGAGAGAGGAAGGGCATTGGGGGCAAGAGGCGGGAGGTGCTGGGAGAAGGGGTGAAAGGAGGGGTGGGCATGAGGAAGGCGGGGATGGAGCAAGTCGTGTGAGGCCAGAGAGGGGCATGCGGAGAACTGGGGCAGAGGGTGGGGAGGGGGTGGGCATCAGGGAAAAAGGGCAAGGGGGGATGGGCAGTGAGGGGAAAGTGGAGACACCAGGAGGGTGCAGGTGCCAGGGGATTCTGGGGTGAAGCAGAAGGACAGACACCTGCAGGGGAGGGACCAGCACCAGAGGGGAGGGGATGAGGAGGGGTAGCTCACATGATCAAAGGGGCTGCTGGAGGAGTGGGTGCACGGGGGAGAGAAGGGCTGGTGCAGGGGGACAAGTTCCAGGAGGGCTGAGGGGAGTGAGAAGGGCAGGAGTTAGGACAGCAGAGGAGGGTGTGGGGTTAACTTGGGTGCCACAGTGGCACTTCCGAACAAGCCCCATGAACTCAGTACTGGTGCACAACACAACATTCATTCTGCTCATGGGAGGAAACTTAGAGCATGTGTTCCCAAACTGGGGGACGTGCCTCCTGGGGGGGGGCGCGGTGACCCTGCCACCCTCTCGTCAATCCCACCCCAACTTTTGCTGCTATTTTGGGGGGGGGGGAGAGGGAGGTGGAGGCATGAGGATTTCTCAAATCAAAAAGGAGGTGTGATGCTGAAAAGTTTGGGAAGCGCTGTCTTAGAGGGAACACTTCCCCCAGTCTCGCTGCGCCCCTCCCCCCGAGTTACTGACACACACGTTGGGTTAATACAGTTGCAGGATAGTTGCGTGGGGGGGGAAGGGGGGAGGAAGATGGTGGGAAAAGTTCTTGGGGGGGCGCATATGACGTCTTTTACTTCTGGTCATGTGTCCATCTTGACCCCCGCGAGCGTTACCTCCAGTGGCGTGGCAAACGGAGGTCGGGGTGTGGCTAATGGCGATCAGGGGCATGGTTAACAGGGGTCAGGGGTGTGGCTAATGTGTCCCTAATTTTGGTTCAGAAAATATGGTCACTATACCTAAACCCTTCTGGAGGATGGGGGGGGGGGGAGTCCCTGCAGGCTGGGAGGGTTGGCCATTGGAGGGGAGAGAGAAAAGGGCTGTGCCAGGTGGGACCTCCCACCCTGAACCCCTCACCCCCAAAATCTCACTCTTATGCTCTTCCCCCCCCACACACATACATCCCCGAGTTCTGCGCCCCTACACTGTCAGCCCCAGCCCTGAAGGATCCAGGCAACACCAGGTAAGTCTGCTAGTAAAGTAAAAAAATAACACGCCCTGGTATCTCGTGCAGTTTTCAGTACTGTCATCTTGAGTGATGACTCTAAACCTAGTTAATGAAACACGCAAGCCATAAGGATTAGTTAAACTGAACTTTTTTGATACTGTAGTTGTAGCATGTTTGACATGTGATTTAATTGTACCTTATTTTTTAAATGAGAAATCTAATATTTCAATGGTTTTAAAAAATCAAAATATGGTTTTTAATCAATTTGTATCCACCCTGCCTAAATGGCATCTCTAATGACTCATAACCCTTCCGTGACTGACTAATCACAAGGCTGAGGCCATGCGTAAAATACAGTGGTTGTAATGGCATGCTGCATGTAATCGTTAGGTTAGAACCCCTTTAGAGAAGCTGGACTTTCCCTTAACCTTCGCAAAGCATTAGTACACAGTGTTCTCAAATCAATGGAGACCCTGTGAAAGCGGCAAGGGCTGGTCTTTGAGAATTCCAGTGTGGTGATCTACTACGGGGGGAGAGGGGATGGCAGCATTTGATCTACAGACCTTCACATTTGCAGTCTATAGAATAGCACTGACTGACTAACTCAGTTCAGTTGTAGTACCTCTGAATTATTGGGATGAATTCAAGTGGAGGTTTCCTTCTTAGATTATAGAACTGAAAGGAACCTTGAGGTCGAAGTCCAGTCCCCTGACTCATGGCAGGTCCAAGGTTTCACAACCTCTCTAGGCAATATATTCTAGGGCTCATCCACCCTGACTGTTAGGAAGTCTTCCCTAACGTCCAGCCTAAATTTCCCTCGCTGCAGTTTAAGCCCATTGCTGTTTGTCCTAGCCTCAGGGGTTAGGGAGAACACTTTTCCTCCTTCCTTGTTAACAGCCTTTTAAAAACTTGAAAACTGGTATGTCCCCTCTGACTAAACAGTCGGAATTCCTTCAGTCTTCCCTCAGGGGTCACAGTTTCTAGATCTCTTCTCGGGCCTTCTCCATTTTGTCCACAGCTTTCCTGAAATGTGATGCCCAGGACTGGGGACAGACAGTTGAGGCCTAATCAGAGCAGGATGACTCCTCGTCTATTGCTCACAATATTCCAGTTAATACATCCCAGAATGTTTTGGGAGGGGTGTGTGTGTGTGTGACACACACACATTTAGCTTATGATCCTTTATGACCTCTAGATCCATTTCTGCAGTACTCCTTCCCATTTCCTGTAAATAATGAGGAGTCCTGGGGCATGGTAGAGACTAACAGTCTTCTAGGGCATAAGCTTTTGTGGGTAAAGCCCCCTTCATCGGGTGACTTGGAGTGGAGTTTAGAGGCCTGGGAGGTGTATATATAAGAAGAACAAAAGGAAAAGGGTTCTTGTTCCTTCTTAAGTGGTGACTTTCATTTGTCCTTACTGAATTTCAGCCTATTTACCTCAGACTATTTCTCCAGTTTGTCCAGATCATTGTGAATTATGACCCATCCTCCAAAGCACTCACAACCCCTCCCAGCCCAGTACCTCTGCACACCTTATAAGTGCTCTCTATACCGTTATCTGAATCACCAATGAAGATATTGAAAAGAATGGTCCCAAAACTGATCCCTGCGGAACCCCGTGTGGCATGCCCTTCCATCATGACTGAACCATTGAGAACTACTCTCTGGGAACGGTTATTCAATTTTTTTCCCCCTCTTCATTTAGTAATCGGCCTACCCCTGTCCTTGGTCTTCCTCTTGCTTCTGATATATGTGTAGAATGTTTTCTTATTACCCTTGGTCTCTAGCTCGATTGAGCTTGTTTTATGCCTTTCTAATTTTGCCACTCCATACTTGTGGTGTTTGGTTTTTAAGATTGTCTGGTGTCTTGGTGCCATTCTGGATTAATTCGCTCTGTATCTAGGTGTGATATCTGTGCTGATATTTAATCCACTTGATCAATACCATATTGTTACAGGTTTTTTAAGAATAGTTTATATAAAAACCTTGACCATCCCTGATAGGTGTACTTGGCCCTGCCTCAGTATGGGGGCCTGGACTTGACCTTTTCGGGTCTTTTCCATGATACGGCCATTAGCGGCGGCTCGTCTTACTGAACTCTGAACAGACAGCTTTTCAAGCATTTTGGGTAGCATTCAAAATACTGAAACCAAATAGCAACCTTATTTCAGCCAGGGAGCTGGGTGAAATTCTGGCCCCCATTGAAGTGGGTGCAAGCTTTGAGCAAACTCTGTTCAGCTGAGAACTAGGTGAGCAATTGGACAAGAGATTGAAGACCACTTCCATAAAAAAGCTTAAGGCAGCTGTTCTCTGTTACAATAGAGCTAAAGCCCCAGACCATGCAGGGTCCAGCTGTGCGGCACTTAATCTTGTGCCAGACAGGCAAACCCTTCCAGTCAAAATGGAGCTTTTCATGCTGGGGCCTGTAACTTTGGCAGGTCCCATGTTAACCTCAGGTGAGGATTAGCTGAATTGATCTCCCTGAGAGCACTTCGCCAAGATCTAGCGCCTGCCAAAGAGGTAACCAAGAGTGTGTGTGAAAGTGATTTGTTACGTATGCTTATCTGATTGGCCAATGCAGCTGCCTGCTGCTGTGGTGTGTACTATAACGTTGCTTCGCTTTATTCTAGACTGAAGGAGTCACAAAACGATTGGCAGAGAGAAACGATTTTGTATTGTTCCTGTTCACATTGATGACAAACAAAAAGACATTTCTACAAACGGCAACACTTATTGAAGACATCCTAGGAGTCAAAAAGGTCTGTGGATGTTCCCGATAACAATGGTTGTGTAACCATTCAGGCTTGTAGGGGGGAAAGTCAGCTGTGTTCATAGAATTTTTGTGAACATACATTGAAGAAAATGTGTCATTTAGTGTAGAAGTAAAACAGTGTGGGAGACTTTTCTAACCCTTTGTAAAACCTCGGACAGAGTACACTTACGGTCTTATCTACTCTGTGCTGTAACCAGGTCAGGGACCACAGTTAGGAGGTCTCTTGACACTGTTGCATTGGTAAGATAGACGTGCTTCTCTTCGCTGAGAACTGAAGAATGCATGTCAGGCTGCTTTCCAGATAGTCTTAAAAGGAGCCTTTTTGCCATAGGCTGCCAGTCCATGTGGTGGCTTTTCGTTTGCTCTGAGGTAATATTCAAGACTTTGTGCAGTGTCGCTGGGTATGAGAACAAAAGTTCTGCCTTAAAGGGATGCAAGATTTAAATTACTGGTAAGCAAGAAGCAGAGTGTTAAGAAAAATTCTATTACATTTGAAACAGCATTTAGTGGGTTGAACAATGAAAATACACTTGTCAGTTTGACTCCTTCTCATGGAATGAGGCTTGCTAATTCCACAACTTCTGGTTTTTAAAATGTTTGTTTGTACTCTAAAAATTCTATTCTGTAGCCCTGAATAATATGACCAGTATCCCTTCTAAGACGGAAGGAATACTGCAAACCTAAGTATTCCCCTTCCTCCGCTAATAGCTCTGCAGTGGTGAAATAACGAAAGTTGAACTTCAGTGTCCAAAGAATTTCTGCCTTCTCCGAGGGCTTTGGGCTGCAGGGCAGGGGTGGGCAGTAACGTCTGATGGGGGTGCCAATCCAAGGTTTTGGTGAGTGGTCAAGGGCTGCACTTTTCTATGAGGGGGGGTGCAGGGTCTGGGACGGAGGTTGGGTGCAAAAGGGAACTGGGGTAGGGAACTGGGGTGCAGTAGGGGATGTGGGGTCTGAGGGAGTTGTGACCTGGGGCAGGGGATCAGGGTGCAGGGTCTGGGATGGGCTTTGGTGCAGGAGAGGATTCTGACCTGGGGGAGAAATGTTGGAAGGGAGAGGGTGGACGTGCCAGAGGCCAGCTCTGGCCAGGAGGCACTTACCTCAGCAGGTCCCAGCAAAGCAGCGTGCTCAAGCAGGCTTCCCTACTGCCAGAAGCCCCGTACTACTCTATAACGTGGTGCTGTGCACTGCAAAATCTCAGCTAGGAGATTTCGCTGGGGGTGAGGGCAGCACACAAAGCCTTCTCCCCTCTCCTGAGCGCAGAGACACAGGGCGCAGTGAGATCACAGGGGCAGGCAGGTTAAAAGGCTTGGTGGGCCGGAGTTTGCCTGTCCCTGCTGTAGGATTTGTCTTTTCCTGAAATTCAATATTTATGGAAATTCTCACTATTGGGATGTACACTTTGATTCACTGTTCTGAAGCGTGCTTAGACACCTGGCCTGATCTTTCCGTCTGATTACTGTTCGGAATCTTCTCTTGCCACAGATGACACTATAACTTAAAAAATCCAACAGCGCCCTCCATCTAGGGATGCATTTAACTTCAACAAGTTTGAGGATACTGACAAACAAAATATCAAAATAGCTAAAATTGGATTTATGCTTCTTTTTTACAAGTCTGGGTGGGGGGGTTAGTAAAATGATCTCTTGTGAACTGGTGAACACTTGGCCTTTTAGCCTTAGTTTGGGATGCACAGCCCCTTTCAAATTGTGCCCCCCATCTACCTTTGTGTAGGACTAAATGTAAAACAATTTAATCCTGTTAGGGAAGGCTTTTACATATTCCCTCTGTTACTGTTGGTTTATTTCATCAAATGACCAATGCATTGTTTTGTCTTTTGTAGGAAATGATACAGCTAGAAGATATTCCCAATCTTGCAAGCCTAGTATCCAGTTTTGATCAACAGCAACTTGCTAATTTCTGCAGGATTCTTGCTGTCACAATTTCAGAGCTTGACACGGGGAGTGATGACAAACACACGCTTCTTGCTAAAAATGCACAGCAGAAAAAAAATTTGGGTCCTTCTCGAGCTGAAGTTAACCAAGGTAAAGTGTCCTGGGTACTGGAATGTTGCAGTCAAAGCATAAGTCCAGAGGAGGCAAAAAGGAAGAAAGAAATCTTCTCTCCATCCTGTCTGAGGCTTTTGTATTGTGATATTGTAAGCTTTCTTCATTTATGATGCCTGTTCCTTTCATTCTGCATTACATGATGGCTCTTACAAAATCGCTACCAACAAAGAACCGTTTAGTTTGGTTATAATCGTCACTTGCACTCTAGAAAGTAGCTGAGTAGGCGTTGATGGTTGATGTGGAGGGAAGATGGCTTGATGCTGTGCGCCAATATGGAGGTGATCGGTGACCTATATCGCTTCTGTATTGGGGCAGAATTCATTCTGCACATGGCGAGCGTGGGGCAGAGTTGGAGTGTGTGGCGGGAAGGACTCTGGCTGGGAGTGCAGGCACTAGGGGAGGGCTGGGAATGAGAAGGATCTGGGACAGTCTGCCCGAGGGAGGAAGAGGATCCCTGCAGCCCTCTCACCACAGTAGCTTGGGGCCAGGTGAGAGGTGCCTGTCCGTGGCTCCCAGCCGTGCAGCTTAGAAAGAAATTAGGTGGCCGGCTGGAATGTCTCTGCCGAAGGGGTAGCCAGTGTCTGCTGCCCAGGCAAGCATTTCAAGTAGCGTCAAGTGGCTTTAACTAATATTTTGCTCTCGAGCAACACGTCTGTCTCCTTCCCCTTAAGGAAAACAATAGCCGATTTGGCTCTGGCCACATCACCCACCAGTTGTTACTCCAGCACGGGGGAGAATGCAACTTGCCCCGGGAGGGATGCCCCGTGCATGCTGGTGGGAATGGGAGCTCTAGCCTGGGAGGAAGCAGTCCTACATTCTGTGCCTGTCCCTGAACTAACGTGGTTTGTGACTCTTAGGCAGCTTATGGGTATGTCCCAGTTTCCAGCTGAGCTGTGCTGGAAGGACTATGGATCGATCGCTCTTCGGGGACTTAGGATTTCTAGCCTGCACTTAGGCGTGTTAATCAAGACCCTCGTGTGACTCTCCAGGTCGATGCTTTTTCCCTTAGTTTCAGGAGTTAAGTTACCACGTTTGCAAGATGCTTTTGTGTTAGATAGCAGAAGGTGAAACCCATGTCTGAGAACAGTCCGGACCACAGGCTGAACTAGGCATTGTTCTGTGCAGAACTTCAAGATGGGTCTAGTTGTTGCTGGAAATCCTTGAAGCAACATGTGTGCAGCTTTTCCGATTGAGTTGGTGGTTTCAGAATAAAACAGTGTTGCAGGTTAAATAATTTAAGCCGTTTCAAACAGTCCTAGGTGCAATCTGTTGGTTCCCGTTTTGAGCTTAGATTTTTGGCAGAACAACACTCGTATTAAGGACAGTGAATTAAACAAATGGCGGAGATAGTTGTATGCATAACTTCTTGCATTTAAAGTCCCTCCCTGATGGGTCGTGATTTTGGCTTGTTTCCCCCAGAGGTACCTGATGACCGTTTGGGAAGCATTGGGAGCCGAGAGTGCTCAGCATCTTTGAACATCCTGTGAACTTTCCTGTTGGCTTGAACACCTCGAAGTTGCATCTTGAAAGTTTCTCTGAGGCTCCTGGTTTACTATAAACCTTCTAGGCTTTAACCGTATAGTCATTGAAATGCCGTCAGCGGGAAGGTGGACTGGTTTCAGTCTTCGTGCTGAAATTCTTTGAAATAGCAGCCCCAGGCTCTGTGGTGTAGGGACTCCAGGAGGCTCCTGTACTTAGAATCCTAGCACACTATGGCTGGAAGGGACTTGAAGGGTGGAGACCAGTCCCTGCCCCATGGCAGGACCCAGTGCATTGAGGGGTCGCAGTGTCTTCTAAATGTTCAGCTTAACCCACATCTGCAAATAGCAAATTCAAGCCCTGCAAGTGGGCTGGCCAGGAGAGATCCTCCTTGCCCTTCTCTGCAGTTGTTCCCTGCGCTCTACACTGGCTGTGGGCAGCAGAGTAGCTGCCTCGGAAGCTCCCGGTAAAGCGTGTGCTCGAGTGGTGGCTGCTGGATGGTGGCCAGCGGCTGATCTGTGCTGCAGTAAGCCCTTACGGCTGGCGTGCCAAGGACCCCGCTGTATTCAAGCGAATGTGCACGTTTTGAGGCTGATTGAGCAAGTTAACCGAATAAGTCCTTGATCCTACAGATGCTTAACTCTTGGGCACTGCCGGAGTCTCCACGCACGCTCAAAGGTGAACCATGTGCACGCTTGCAAATTCTTATACAATTACATTGGAAATGTGGGGTTGTTCTAACTTCAGAATTCCATAACTGATGTGCTACTGTTGATGCAGCTGCTGAAAATGGCCCTTCATGGGCTAAGGGCCTTGCTGTTGAGTGCACAAAGATGAAGATTTAGCATAGGAATACATCTAACCGCTCTGTATTAGATGATAATGAAGACCTGATAATATGTATCTTTCCAAAAGTCTTTGAAAAACAAAAATTCAACATCAATCCACCCTGGGTGGAAAAGGATTTAAATCACCAGTTTTTAATCATGAGTTAAAGCAGCAAGCAAGAAATCTTGATTTAAATAATTGATTTTGATCTTCTTTTGCATTGTGCTTTAGTTACTTTCCTTTAGTTGATTTGCCATGGGTGGTAATCATTAGGACATGTGGCGGTTTTGGGGGGGGTTCCAACTAAATATAGCTTCTCTGCTACATTGGGTACTTCATTTTGCCAACCAGAAGGCTATCTTGTATCTCTACATTTATTTAAGCAGTTATAGAGATTTAAGAATGTGGAAATATGTTAGGAAATGATGAATGATGTTGGTCTTACATTTTTTTTTAAACTTGTGTCAAACGCTATTTGGATGGAAATTGGATATCAATTAAAAATGCAAAAACATTATTTTATTGATTTAAAGCTACCTTAAACTTCCTCTTATATGTAAGTATTCTCTGTAGTTTTGAATTGTACTGATCATCATGTCCTTCATGGAGGGGGGAACATTTCAACTCGCAATCAGTTTTTCTTTGAATGAGCTGGGTACTGAACTGAATTAGTTGAAAAAAGGGAAATGAAAGAGAATTCTTTGCATCTGTAGAAGAGGCAACTTCTGTTAGCCAGTTTAACACTTCAACAAATTGTGGTTCAAGGTCCTTAGCCAATTACTTGCATCTGTTCAGTGACCTGGTTCTTGAAAACTTCAGTAGTAAATGCATTGGTTTTGGGGAACGTTTTTCTCTTATTTAAAGAGTGTATGGTAAGTTTAGCCTGAGTTTAATTGCAAACGAGTAGATGAAAACCTATGTTGTTTCACAGAGGTAGTCTGTAAAGGGTGGGGACTTGTAATTATTTTTAAGAAAAAATGGAGAACTTGACGGTAACAGACTGCACATCCAGGGGATGATGGAATCTGGTCTTTTAAAGAAAAGTTCTCCTCCATATAGTTTGCTGTTGTATCACTTGACATTGATTCAGTGGATGTTCAGAGTTGAGTTACTGCATGTGCTGAGACGGGTGGTGGTTGTATTGCCTTGGGGGGTTGTGTAGATTTGCACAGGTGGCCACTAGGACTGGGTGCTACTGTGAGGGTGTTTAAGGCTGTTGTAAGCGCTGCTGGCTGTGGCATGAATGGTGTTGAAGAATTGTAGCAGTTGAGCAAGGGAATCCACCCTCTCTGCAGTCTTCCTCATACAACTGGTGAAATTGTTGCCTGTTAATGAGCTGCTGAGTGGTGTTTGGTTGAGTTCCTTCGGATATCACAATGGACAATGTTCCCACTAATCTTTTCCATCCATGTGCAGAATAAATTTGTGCACCAAGCCATGTGCTAATGTGCACCACCAATAGAAACACAAAACCTTGCTCTGGGCGCTCCTCTAAACAGCTGAGCAGTATTTGAATTTCTCTTGGGCAACTGCACAAGCGCACAACTTACAGGGAACACTGACGAGGACTCTTGAGGTGGCAGGTTTTATTTATAGCAAGTTTAGGCCTTAAATCGTAATAGCCCATGTTAATTTCAAACGAGCTGTTGCATGGGTGTACTGCATAAAGTGAAAATGGCTGAGAAACTTAAATATGGGACAGTAACAGACTGAATCCCGGTGGTGATGCAACTTGATATTCTTAACAATGTTCTCAACCACGTGTGTAGCTGTTTCCATAGCTTCATGTGGACGTACCAGATGTTCCAGGGTTAAAAATCCATTTTTTTTTAAATGATTTGTTTGCCCAACCTGTCGTCTCTCTCTACCTGGCCTCCCTCTTGCTGCTACTGATGGCTCATCAAGAAACCAAAATTTGGGCTTTATCAGCAATATATAATTGGTTGTACATACTGGTTTGTACTTCGATAGGAGCATTTTGGAAAGTGAATTTGCCGTCTGGTATGTAGTCTTCGTTGGTGGTTGACTTTTTTGTTTTCCTATTGTAGCTACGCTCTTGAATATTCCCGGCTTTGTTGAACGATTATGCAAGCTGGCAACAAGGAAAGTATCAGAAACAACGGGTACTTCCAATTTTCTCCAGGAGTTAGAGGAATGGTACACCTGGCTGGACAATGCACTCGTTCTTGATGCCCTGATGCGAGTAGCAAATGAGGAAGCAGAGCAGAGCAGCACAGGTATCTGTCTCAAATCTCTATACCCATTGTTTACTAATCTATAGTTTCACTTGTAGAATAGCCGGGTTCCTTCCCCCGCCGTCTTTAAAAAAAAAAAAAAAAAAAAAAAAAAAACCAACCGTGTGGAACATAGTATACCTTGATATGTCTCCTATTTTACTCCGATGTGTTGAGTGGATTTTTGTACCTCTATCCTGTGGAAAAGTTGACATTTCAGCTGTCCAAAGTGCTCCTTCTGTAGCGCTATGCCTACAGTCCTCAGAATCCCTCTTCCACAAGAAGAATGTTTTATTTCCATTTTACAGATGGGAACAACTGAGGCATGAGTTAAGCAATTTCCTCCAAATCTTCAGCAGCTTGGCTGCAGCACTGCTTTACAATCCAAGCGTTCTGGCATTCAGCGCTATGCTCAGGCAACTCAGTGACCTTCATACAATGAGAATTAATTTGGATAAACTGTTTATTTCAACAAATTACTTATTTTACATCATCTCAATGCAGCTGGAGATGGCAGCTCATACAAATGTAGGGCTGGAAGGGACCTGGAGAGGTCAAGTTCAGCCCCTGTGCTGACAAAGAACCAAGTAAACGTCAGCCTTTCCTGAAGAGTATTTGTCCTATTCTTAGTCTCCAGTGATCTTCCATCCTTTCCTTGGAAGCCTGTTCCAGAGCTTAAATACCCTTGGGGTTAAAAAGCTTTTCCTGATCTCTAACCCAGCTCCTCCGTGCTTCCTATTAAGCTCATTACTTCTTGGCCTTCCTTCAGGGGACACGGAGAAAGTGGTTTTTTCGAGTGCTAACCCTGCAGGTGCTGCACACTAACCATCCGTACATCCTTGCGCCAGTGATGGGAGATTTTTGCTAGCCAGGCCTGGCCGTGCTGCACATGCTCAGTTGTCTCGTGGGGTCATTGGCGCCCACTTCTTGTGTGTGTGTGCAGCCCCCTCAGTTCTGTCTCTGCCATCCCCGGGGCTGACTCCTCCACCCTGAAATGTGAGATGAAAACCTTGCAATAGTTATTCCCGCCACCTCCCCATAGCCCGCCCTCCCTCTGCTTAAAAAAAGGGGAGAGGGAATAAAGGTTTTTTTTAAAGCCCTTCCTGTTGTAACCCGTCGGATGATTGCTCCATTTAACAGGCAGCATGCCGGGCTGTTCCTGTCATTTGTGATGGACACTTACATAAGAACGGCCGGACAGGTCAGCCCAAAGGTCAATCCAGCCCAGTGTCCTGTCTGCCCACAGTGACCAATGCCAGATACCCCACAGGGAATCCTCACAGGATCCCTCCCGTCTCCCACTTCAGGCTTGGGCTGGGGTGCCCGCCCTGTGGGACTTGGGACCCAAGGTCTGTGGTCACAGGCGGACTTGTCCCTTCTCGTCTGTGTCGGGGCTCAGGGCAGCGAGGCTGGTGTCCGACATTGTGCTCGTTAAACACGCCGGTGTTTGTCATGACACAGCACCATAGCAATTGTCTGTATCTGCAAACAGGGCCGTGTCGCGTACCTTCGCCTTGCATCGCACGGACATTCGGCAGGCTGGCGGCTGCTTCCTGTGGCCAAGCTGTATAACAGTCTGTGGTTAGCACTGACCCCACCTCTGAACCGCCTGCTTGCGAATCACCTTATTGGAGCACACACAAGCAGCCAAAGAAAAAACGGCTACATCCCTTCTCGTGACTGTTGTGCTTTGGGTTGTGATGCTCTAGCTATTCCAATTAGCGCTGTGCACATGCACGGTAGCGGGAAGATTTTCCCATAGCAGCGCCTGTAGCGTCAGCCCGGGTGCCTCTGGGAGTATCGCCTTCGTGGTACCCACTATAGAGCCCAGGCCAATAGAGCGCCCTGTTGACCCAACCCCTCCTCAATTGCTTCTTGCTGCCTGCTCCAACAGAGGGGCGGTGGGACCGGCATTGCAATGGACATGAACAACACATCTTTCCAACTCAGAGCATGGCTCCCCCATGGTAGAAACCTCTTCTGACAGAGTAAACACTATTACTAAATAGCTGTTGTCCCACAGTGAGAGACTCCTGTGTACGTGGAAAAGATTCTCCCTGCAGTGCCAACAAAAGCAAGTGTCTCCTACCTCAGCGCCCTCTTTACGGTCCAGCATGTCATTGCGTATCATGCGGAGTCCTGAGCACCCTTGCGGCTGTCATGACTCTTCATGAACCGATGGGCAGCTCGTTCATCTTCTCCCACCGTATCACCAAGAGCTTTCTTATGGGAATCCAAACACGTCCTGAAGTGCAGGGCGAACCTTACGCCACCCTGGGACCTTAACCAAGTCCTTAGGGGTCTCCCAAGCCCTCCATTCGAAGCCTGGGCCTCATGCTCCCTCCTGCACATGTCGATGACAGAGGTATTCCTGGCGGTGATCCCCTCTGCCAGTTGAGTAGGTGAAGTAACAGCCCTTACGGCAGACCCTGCCCACACTAGCTTACGAGAGAAAATCTCACTCTGGGCAAAATCTTAGGGTGCAGGCAAAGTTGCTTCCATGTTCCACACTTATGAACCTGTACGCTTGCCTGCGTGCTTTCCTAAACCACACAAGGACGCCCTCGAAGCTTCCCATCACACGCTCAGCGTCAGACAGGCTGTGGCCCTCTCCTGGGTAGAACCAAATCATTCCACAAATCCACAGGATTGTCTGTCTCCAGCGACCGGAAGGTGCAGCAATCTCTTCCCAACGACTCTCCAATGGGAGATCTAACTGTGTTCACGCCTGCTACACAGGACACACAGGGAGTCCCAGTGCTCGTCACTTGTGCTGTCCCCCTTAGCTCTGTCCTTCAGCATTGTACTTCCGGAATGGGTTTTCAGAAGCAGTGAGTATTGGCCTCACTGCAGCCCCCACTGAAGATAGCTGGCCGTGAGGTAAGCTACCTCTAATTCACGATTTCTTGTGCAGGGGTAAGAAGTGACACATTGTCATTAGGCATTTCACATTTATAATCTGTTAGTTTTGTGTGTGAAATGCTCTTTGGCTTATCAGAAAGCGAGTTATTTAACAATATATTTGAGGTACAAAATATAATGAAGGATCCTAATATTCTCATCTAAACTACCAGTGGTGCATTTTTCCCATATTGAGAGTCTTGCAGCAAACGTGGGATTGCTTATTTGTCTCGTGACACATCTTCACTTTTGCTAGGAAGATCTTGAAGCAAGTGTCCCGCACATGCAGAATTGTGGTGTTTGCTATTATGTAAAGCTGTGACCGGCCCTCTCCTGTTAGTGCTGCTTTGGGCTTATGTCTCTGACCTCTTATCTAGAATCTTCAGATGAAAGTGGATTGGCCAACACCTCGGCAAGAACTCAGCTGCCGCAGTCCATGAAGATCATGCATGAGATCATGTACAAGCTGGAGGTGTTGTACGTTCTCTGTGTATTGCTGATGGGGAGACAGAGGAATCAGGTAAGTGGCTACCTAGGTGTTCATCGAACATTCTTTCTCTGACTGCTAGACCGAGGTGAAACCTACCTGGACCCACCACCATGCGCTCCACATTTTGTAGTGATGCTGTACCGAAGTCACTGGTTAGAAAGTACCCAGGCCATGGATTTCGTTGCTATACAGAATGCCAGCTGTGGCAATGATTGACTAGAATCCAATTAAAAACGCGGCGCGGCCTGTTTGAGTTGGTCTAAACAGCTGGCCAGTTTGAGGAAGATGAGTGAAATGAGATGG
The DNA here is from genome assembly GCF_049634645.1 of Pelodiscus sinensis. Classification (NCBI taxonomy): domain Eukaryota; kingdom Metazoa; phylum Chordata; order Testudines; family Trionychidae; genus Pelodiscus; species Pelodiscus sinensis. The sequence continues at coordinate 33,252,980 of NC_134728.1, read as the reverse complement.
ACTGCTGGAAAATAGTTCTGCTTCCTGGAACGCATGGGCTTTGTCGACTCTGCTGTATTTAAATGAGTGATGATATAGCCTCTGCCATGGATAGCTGCCAGCCTTGTTTTAATGCTCACTGGAGCTTCATTTGCTCTGTGGACAATCCTTGGTAACTCAAACACCCAGCAGTCTGCAGGAGTTGAGGGTAGGAGTCTGCCGGGAGCCTGGCGTTGGTGGGGAGGGCACTCGGGAACCAAGACTGCCCTAGTCAGGTTGGGAGTAGATCTCTAGATGGCACCTCACCTCACGGGACGGCACAAAGCTCCCTGCCTCCCGTAACCCCCTGGCCTTCTCCCTCCCTTCACTCATGAGGAGTGGATCCCGCAGCACAAGTATCCGGCGTGACTGGCTGTCGCCCTCGTGTCACATGGCACCCCCCATCTGGGCCTTGGCAGCCTAAGAGGGGTGCTCGAGGGGTGGTGACTGTAGCAGGCCCCCTTTGCTCCTGCCTCTGCTGCTTTTAGCAGCCACTCGGAGACCCTGGAGCTTGCAGTCACAGTGCATGTCTGCAGGGCGCGCTCCCGCCACCTGCTTCACATACACAGCTTGGGCTCTCAGCCTTAGGACGGGAAGAGCGGCCCCCCGGCCCTCCTTCCCTGGGCCTGTGTGTAGCCCCAGGCTCCTTAGTCTGGCTGCTCTTTCTCACTTAAGGTTGCCAGATGGCTTAACCAAAAATACAGAATCCCCCCCCCCCCCCCAATGAAACACCAGGGAAAAGATTCTGTTTGGGGGGGGGGGGGGGAGAGACTAAAGTTATTGAGCAAAAAAAAGGACCCTGAGTTAAGCAAAAAAAAAATTTTTAAGCGTGGCCCCTTTAAAAAATGCTTTTGAGGCCTTTTTGGCCCTAACAAGCTGCCGGTGGCTGTCCGCATCTTGTCTTCCTGCTCCGGGCCAGACAGCTCCCCTGTGGAACCCGGTAAGCACCCAGGATTTTAGAGGTCTGGTATTTTCTGAATTTTTTTACTGGACACGAGACACCTGGCACAACCCTATTTTCACTCGCTGCTAAGATACGGGCTTTTCTAGGCAGCTGCAGTTCCCCTGCCTCACTGGCAGCTGGAGTGACAGACGGCTGGCCCAGGAGCTCTGCCTCTGATCGGCATTTTCTGTGTTAGAAAGGGACCAGGGACGTTCTGCCTTGCTGGCCACAGAGTCCGCTGCTTGTGCGTTGCTGATCAGTTCCCTGTAGTGCTTCAGGATCGCGTTCTCCACAGCAGCTAGGACACTTGGCACTTTCCACTGCTGCCTCAAGGGGCCCCCCAGAAGCAGGGTTCTGCCGTAGGAGCAGCAGGAAAGACGGGAGGGTCCAGGCACTGAGTTACTAGATAGTAGCTGAGTGCCCCTTAGCACACTGAAGGCTAACTTGCCTCTTGCGGAATACACTCCTTCCTCAGAGGAGCCTTCATAAATTCAAGCCTGAGTTTTGGTGGTCTCCAAGAAACTGGATCACGTGGTTCTGTTCAAGGGAAGTGGGCAGAATTAATTCTTGGGGGAGGCTGAAGTCTTCCCTTTGGGATTTACCACGTCTTCTGCAGGGAGTAAACCCCATGCTCAGTAAAGCATTTCCGTGTGTCTGTTCAGAGTTCATGGAGCTATGCCCAGCTCTGTTCTGAATTGCCTTTTTCCCTTTAGGAAGGCATCAGACAACCAGACAAGTTGAACATTTTTTTTTTTTCCTCGACCAGGTTCACAAAATGATAGCAGAATTCAAATTGATTCCCGGCCTTAATAACCTCTTCGACAAGCTGATCTGGAGGAAGCATTCGGCATCAACCCTTGTTCTGCATGGGCATAATCAAAATTGTGACTGTAGTCCAGTGAGTACCCTAATTTCACAACATGCAGGGTAATTTAGATGCTACAGTTGTAAACTTGTCCCTTGGAGTTGCCGTGGTCCCATTGATACCAGAGATGAGGTATTGCTTTACCTGCACACTTGAAGTAAACTTTGCTTTGTTGTGGGGTTGGGGGAGGTGGTAAACTTTAGCTTGATGTTGCGTTGCACACCAAAACTCCCCCTTGCACTCCTATCTCCCTTCTCTTCTGTTTCGGGGCGCTCGTGAAGTGTGGCTCTTCCTTCCTTGCGCTGATTGCTTGTCACGCTCAGGATGCTGTGAATGCTTTTACAGTCTAGAAAGATTTGACTGCCCTCGCCTGAGACCTATTTGTCCTCTGCTTCTCATTCGTGCTGATGCTGCAATATGTATTGTACGTATTTTAAAGGGCTTGTTCACCTTCTTTCTTGTAGGACATTACTTTAAAGATACAGTTTTTGAGGCTTCTTCAAAGTTTTAGTGATCACCACGAGTAAGTATGGGAAAAATAAGCTTACAGTAAATTGTGTGTAGTGGCGTCTCTTGTTCCCTTGAATTAAACTGTTGAGCATCCGCAAATGCACTTAGATCCCTGCTCAGAACTGCCGTAGTGAAATGTCCCATTGCGGATGTTGGTAAAAGGGACCTTTGAGTCCATAGGTGGCTCTCCTCCCTCAGAATGAGCATTGAGCCCGGCAGTGGTGTGGCACGCAGGCTCTGTTGCAGCTCTTCTTAAATAGCAAAATCCCGGCCCACGTGAACTAGGGATGTTGGCGCGTAGCCGAGTAGCCGTTTAACCCTGACGCTGGTGCCTGCCGATTAATGGGATCTGCTACACACGGCCAGGGAGGCTTCGCTGCAGGCTCTGCAGGGTAACGCTAAGCTGCTGCAGAGCCCGCAGCGCCTGAAACCGCTGACGCTTTCAGCACTACACGGTTACCGTGTTCAACAATTTAGATCATCCCTAACATGAACAGCTACATGTCATGGCTGTTTTCTGCGAGCGATAAGATGATGCAGATCTGTCTCGGGGTATAGCTCGAGGGACGGAACACATCTTGCCAATGTGTATTTTGCTCTAGGCTGTAACTGGCAAAATCCAGACTTGCCATGTTTTGCTGTTTTTGCTGGCCGGCCCCTTTGGTGGGGCAGGTAACGTTCCATGGTTCATCTTTTCCCTTGGCACTGTGGCATTTCTTTGTCTGACCATAGGCGTTATCTGTGATGCCAGTGCTCCCGTTCCATAACCGCCCTACGTGACTAACGAAGTAGGACATTTCTCTGGATTGTCAGATCTAGCAAAAGGCACTTGTACGTTTTCAAAATGGGTCCTTGGGGCTCCAACCTGAATTTGTCCCCATAATTATGGGACATGCTATGTAGCTTCCTGGCATTATCAGACCCACAAATATAGATACTTTATAATGTGCAGGAAAGGCCCACATGGAGAAAACTAATTCAAGAAAATACAAGGAGTCCAGTGGCACTTTAAAGACTATCAGTTATATTGTGGCATAAGCTTTCCTGAGTTGCAACTCTCTTCATCAGATGCATGAAGGGAAAGAAAAGGAAATGGAAGGTAAGGATACAGAGATGGGAGTGTTACGTGAACTAATTCAATCCAGGTGGATGTGGAGAAGGTGATGAGAAACCAAAAGTAGAAAATTGTAATGAGCCATTCCCAGTTCCTATTCAGACCTATTCCAATGGTGTCAAATTTGCATGTGTGTTCCAACTCAGAAGTTTCACGTAGCAGCCTGGTTTTGAGGTTGTTTTGCTTGAGGGTGGCAGCTTTAAGTCTGTAACTGTCCAGGGAGGCTACAGTGTTCTCCCGCTGCCTTTTGCATGTTACCATTCTTGAGGTCTGACTGTGTCCGTTTGTTCTTTTGCGTAGAGACTGTCCAGTTTGTCCAGTGTACATGGCAGAGGGGCATTGTTGGCACATCATTGCATAGATCACAGTAGTAAATGTGCAGAAGAACAAGCCTTTGATACGGCTGGTGTGGTTAGATCCATGATGGTGTCATTGGGGTACATGTGTAAACAGAGTTGGCAACAGGGTTTGTTGCAAGGACAGGTTCCTGGATTAGTGCTTCTGTTGTGGGCGGGAGGTGATTGGTGAGTGTTTCAAGTGTGTTCTCACATATGCCTTTGTATTGCGTTTATTTTCTCTGCTTTTGATATTTGCATTTCCACATCAAATGGTACGGATGGGACACTTCCAGCCTGACTTAGCTAGCTTCATTAACACTGGTCTCTCACACCTGGAGTCTGGATTTCCACTCCAACACCTCTGATGAAGTGGGTTTTACCCATGTAAGCTCATTGCCTAGTATATTTGTTAGTCTCTGCGGTGCCACAGGACTACTTGTTTTTGAAGTTGGACTAACCCGGCAAACCCTCTGAAAAATAATAAGTTGAATCTCTTTAGCTCATGAAGATTGGAATCGGCTGAAACGAAATGGAAAGTGTGGAATCTAGAGCAGAAATGTTAAGAGAATGGGTTATTAACATTAAATAATAGGCAAGTAAAGTCTGTGTTAAGGCATGTAAATGACTGATAAACTGGAGTTACCAGAAAAGCAGATGAAAGCAAGAAACTGAAGAGGGCTCAAACTCAGCTAGTGCAGGGGGAGAGGACTCACCTGAGCCCTTCTGTTACTGGCTAAGGATTTCAAGAATTCCCTTTGGAATAGTGAAAGGTGTTAGAATTCCATTGCAGAAACCTATTGACCTGGAAGGAATCAGGTACCATGTGGCATCTCCAGCTGATGCTAATCAGGAGGGTAAGGAGTTGAAAGCCATAGGGCATCTGAGGAACAATTTGTATTTTTCTCTTGGTCTTGGCCCAGCATCTTAAACTAGGGGAGAAGTGCTGACCAGTGCTCAGGGCTTGTTAGCCCATGAAAGCAAAGCCTGGGCAGTCTTGGAAGCCACCCTGACTAGCAGGTGGCCGGAATTGGTTTGGCCTAGAAAATAGCTAGACAGTGCTGATAAGGAAGGCCAGGCTGCCATGTCTGATTAAAAATTAATTAGTTATGGCGTACAGCAAAAATGGCTGTTGCATTGGAAAGAGTAGTTCATACAATGCATTGGTTAGATGGAAAATATTTTTCTTTCACGGTGAATATTATATAGTGAGTGACTTTTTTTTTTGTTCTCTTGAAAATGGTAAATGGGAAATTAAGGTTTTTTTGAATGACACTGGAAAAACTTTTGTGTAGTTACTAGGCTCGTTTTATTGTGTGAGTTTTTGACGTTGCTATATCATCCCCATTTTCTAGTTCATTTCCTGGCATTTTTCAGATCTCTTCAGGAATAGGGGAATAACAGTCAAGTAAACTGTGACCAAGTACTGGAAAAGTTGAGTGTTTTATACAATTTAATGTTACTGGTTCATATGTTTGGGCTACTATTCATAGGCAGCTTTTTGAGGGATTGTATAAAGTCTTAGACTATTTTTGAAAGTTAGTGTCATTGCTACTTTATCTGTTGTAAGCTGCTAAAAATGCCTCTTGTAAGCTGAAAGGGCACCCTTGTGTTGCATCTCAAATGTGCTTTTGGGTGACTATGGTATAATGGAGACAAGCGTAAGAAGCTTAGCACTGCTTTTTTTTAATGATTAGTGGCAGGGACTGAACTTTGGGAGGACTGACGATGTGAGACAGCATGCACTCATAAGCAGGATAGCCACCTGTTAGCAGGCTGCCTAAATAAACGTCTGTTCCCATATTTCCAGTTTCACAGGTAACTTAGCCACATTATCTTGTTTGGCTTGGAGGCAGTGATTGCTAGATACACGTGCTGCTCTAGCAGCACTACACACACCATGAATTAAGGAGACACGTGGATGTGCTCGCTTCATTCTCCTTTTTCCTCTCCATAACTTTCAGGAACAAGTATCTTCTGTTAAACAGCCAAGAGCTTAACGAACTGAGTGCAATCTCCCTCAAAGCCAACATCCCGGAAGTAGATGCAGTTGTCAACACAGACAGGTAGGGGGCGGCTGTAGTTTTTGCAGCCTGCTAGTTTAAGCTTCCTTAAACGCTGAGAAGTTCGGTGCGTGCTCGCACTAGAGGTTTTGTCGATCTGCGTCTGAAATCCTTCGCGAAGCCTCGTTCCCTTAACGTCCGCAAGAAGGTGCATTAGCATAAGCACTGGGAAACGATGGGCACGCCAAGAGATGTGTTTTCATGTCACGTGGAAGAAGCTAGGCACGTCCGTATCAAATAGCCGTGCTCTGTAGGGCCGTTGCATCGCTAGGTGCAGATCCCGACCGGCTGCGCTGTGTTCATAGCAACGACTCCGGTGGCGGGGACGGTGGCACCGGATTCCAGCGTGTGGCCGTGCTCCCCACGCTCTGTGCTGCTGAGCAGGGGCCCTGGCCTTTCTGACCGCCAGCCTGCCAGTGGCTGTGGGAAGTGAACTGCAGCCCCCCTAGCTCAGGACTAGCCCCCAGTGCTATTTTGCGGTTGGGCTGTAGGCCTGGCCTCAGTCCCACATGACCCCAGCTGGCTTCTGAGTCACTGCAGTGAACAGATGTGAGCACCTGCTAAAGGGGCGTGGGGGCGGCTGCTGATCCAGTTCGGCCACCCTGCCCTAACGTGTGTAAACCCTTTGGAGTGGCCCCACGAAGGTGTCTGATCCGTGTGACCTCTGGAGACCAGCCCTGGCACACGGCCCCACTCGTGTGCGAGACACAAGAACCCAGCTCTTCCCTCTGCAGGGCTCCGGCGACAGCAGACCAAAGCGCCAATGGCTCCGACCAGAAAGCTGGTGTGAGCGCAGCGGTGCCTTGACTCGGGAGGGGTCTCTGGCGCGGTGGGATTCCCCAGTTCTTTGCCAGCTTCCTTCTTAGCTGCCCTGTTGAGAGATCCCCACCCCGGCGACCGAGCCCTCTCCTCCTGGGCGCGGCTACCCTGCTTGTCCTGCGTCAGCCGTGCAGAGGGAGACGCTGCCCTGCGTGGCGTGGCCGCTAGGAGGGGGCGGGGGAGGCGGCCGTGCGGAGGGAGGCGCTGCCCTGCGCGGCGTGGCCGCTAGGAGGGGGCGGGGGAGGCGGCCGTGCGGAGGGAGGCGCTGCCCTGCGTGGCGTGGCCGCTAGGAGGGGGCGGGGGAGGCGGCCGTGCGGAGGGAGGCGCTGCCCTGCGTGGCGTGGCCGCTAGGAGGGGGCGGGGGAGGCGGCCGTGCGGAGGGAGGCGCTGCCCTGCGTGGCGTGGCCGCTAGGAGGGGGCGGGGGAGGCGGCCGTGCGGAGGGAGGCGCTGCCCTGCGTGGCGTGGCCGCTAGGAGGGGGCGGGGGAGGCGGCCGTGCGGAGGGAGGCGCTGCCCTGCGCGGCGTGGCCGCTAGGAGGGGGCGGGGGAGGCGGCCGTGCGGAGGGAGGCGCTGCCCTGCGCGGCGTGGCCGCTAGGAGGGGGCGGGGGAGGCGGCCGTGCGGAGGGAGGCGCTGCCCTGCGCGGCGTGGCCGCTAGGAGGGGGCGGGGGAGGCGGCCGTGCGGAGGGAGGCGCTGCCCTGCGTGGCGTGGCCGCTAGGAGGGGGCGGGGGAGGCGGCCGTGCGGAGGGAGGCGCTGCCCTGCGTGGCGTGGCCGCTAGGAGGGGGCGGGGGAGGCGGCCGTGCGGAGGGAGGCGCTGCCCTGCGTGGCGTGGCCGCTAGGAGGGGCGGGGGAGGCGGCCTCGTCCAGCCTGTGTACGCCGCAGGGGACGTCCCGTTTGCCGACGGCGCTGGTGAGCTGTCCTAGGCCGGCGCCCACCCTTGTGCAGAGTTCTGCTCTGCGGGCTCCAGGCTGCAGCCGCTGCCGCCTCCTTGAACCACCATGTCCCTCCCTAGCTCGTCTCACCCTGTGCCTGCAAATTCTGTTCGTGGCTCAGGCGCCACTTCTGCCTTTCCCGGCGATGCCGCTGTCTGGTTGGGTCAGGCGCGATGAGCTGGGCAGGCTTTCCTGTGGGGACGAGCTCACTTGGCTCTGCCTGGCTCTGAGTCCAGTAGAGACACTGTGCTTGTCGAACCAAACTCTCCCTCCCCCGTCCCGTTCTCACGCAGAACCGTCAGGCCTGCTGCTCCTTCTGAGCACTCCTGTTTCGTTGCCATTTGAAATATTTCCAGTCTTTTTCCTGCGTCCTTTAGAAGTCTGGTCTGCGACGGGAAAAGGGGGCTGCTAACCAGGCTGCTGCAGGTCATGAAGAAGGAACCGGCCGAGTCCTCGTTCAGGTGGGTTCCATTTACCCTGGGGTACGTGGCTCTTTGCGGGACTGGCAAGACTTGCTAGTGATCAGTGCTTGTGACAGCTGCCGTATTGTATTATCCGTGGGGAGAAGACTTGCAAGGGCCGATCCGGCTTCTCAGGTGTAGTGCGTGGAAGTGACTCTTCAGTGGAATCAGTTTGCCCCTTTTCACTTGTGTGCTGGAACGAAATGGCCAGGGAGGCCTCGTTCAGCCTGAAATGTGCGTGCTAAATTGATCTTTACTAGTTCAACAAGGCTCCTGGGGAAAACTCCATTTGTATTTGTTTCAGGTTTTGGCAAGCAAGAGCAGTTGAAAGCTTTCTCCGAGGTGCCACTTCCTATGCAGACCAGATGTTCCTGCTAAAGAGAGGGCTCTTGGAGGTAACCCCCTAGATGTCTGCTCTGGCCTACGTACACTGGAACGAACTTAGCTGGTATCTCCATGGAAATGGGTGGATTTAATTTTAAGAAAATTCAGGCACCTTAAGAAAGGAGAGCTGGAATTCACTGCAGTAATAGGCAGCTCTTACACCTAGTGCGACACTTTTGAGAGGTGTAGCTTTGTTTTCAACAAAATCAACTTTTTAAGGGGTGGTCACATCTGGTAGATCTGTGATTCTAGGCATCTGAACGGTTGTAGGTGATCAGAGTTAAGGTTGGGCTCACTCCGAACCAGGGAATCGGTGCAGGTCCTTACAGTATGCAGATTCTAGGTGACTTGTTTCTACCTGAGGGCTTGTCTCCACTGCACCGGGATCGATGCTGCAGCAATCGATCCACCGGTCGTCGATTTATCATGTTTGCTTGGATGCAATAAATCGATCTCCACGTGCTCGCCCATTGACCCTGGCTACTATGCTCACCCTGGTGAGTAGCAGGTGTCGATGGGAGAGCGGAAGACCTTACAGCGCAGACGACGTAGCGGTGAGTACGTCAACTTCAGCTAGGCTGGAGTCATGTAGATTAGATGGGTGGCGGGGGGGTAGCATAGACAAGGAGATCTTAGCTGCTCCGTTTGTGGGTCCTACAGGGGAAAATCACCTGATTCACCTCCTCCAGAAAGTGTACTCGCGTGTCACTCGGAAGCAGTAGCTGGGTCGCAAGCATTCGAATCTGCGTTCTGCTGACGTAGGCTACGATGTGGCGGTAACCCCCTTTCCTTTCTCGCCAGCATATTCTCTACTGCATTGTTGACAGCGAGTGCAAGTCCCGCGATGTGCTTCAGAGTTACTTCGACCTTCTGGGAGAACTGATGAAATTCAACATTGACGCTTTCAAGAGGTTCAACAAATACATCAACACGGACGAGAAGGTGAGTGTCCTCGGGAAGCCAGCCTCCCTGCTCTGTGCCAGGTGCAGTGCTGTGCTGAGCTGAGTTAATTGCCCCTTTCCGTCTCTGAGGGATGGTTTGGTGTGGCGGGAGGGGCTCAGACACCTTGCTGCTTGCGTGGGGCCTGCCTGGCAGCCCATCTGGCTCTACCCGGCTGGGCGGGAACGCCCAGGGGCGGTGGTCCCGGGATATTCAAAAGACCAGTTTGTGCATCTTCGTATCCCTTCCTGGGCAAGCGTCCCATTGCCTGGAGCGCTCCGGCTGTGACAGGGAGGGGTGTCGGCCATGGGCTTCGGGTACATGGGCCCTGGAGTGGTCGGGGCGCTGTACTCGGAGGGACTGTTGGGGGAGCTGCACGCTGGATGCACAGAGTGTGAAAGGCTTCGCTGTAAGCCGGGGGCTGGAGGCTGGTCCTCGACACCAGAGTCCGCTTGTCCTCGACACCAGAGTCCGAATAGCTGTTCCTGCCATGTAATGCCGCTTGTTACTGCATTCAGCATTCTCCGCACGTGTGAAACTGCTCCTCCAGCGCCCGCCTCTCATGTCACTGGCAAACCTAGCTCTAAAATGGCTGTCTTCAGTTTCAGATCTTTTTGAACCAGATCAACAGTTCACTGGTTGACTCAAACATGCTGGTTCGCTGCATTACCTTGTCTCTGGACCGATTTGAGAACCTGTCTGATATTAAAGGTAAGGGAAGACTTGGCAGTTCTGGGAGAGGTTGTGTCTCATGTGACTTGGCCCGTGTGCATCCTGTGAGCACCAGCTCTCTGCTGCGCTGCCACCTTGCCGGGGAGGGGGGAGCCTTCAGCAGCAGACCCCTCGCAGTAACAGAGCTCTGTGCCAGCCCCGTCTGACCCCACACAGCCGTCTCCTCCAAGCCAAGTGTCCCCGTCTGTTCTGAGGGACGCCCAGCCTGCCTGCAGCTCTGAGCACAGGGCCTTGTCAGGCGCGGGTTCAGACACTGCTGCCCGGCCCTTCCATCCACACTTGCATTCCTGTGTATCGAAACTCTGCAAAGCTAATGCTCTGGTTCTGGCCCCACAGTCGCCGAAGTCTTGTCGGAGTGCCGCCTGCTGTCGTACATGTCTCAGATGACCATGAGAATGTCCTTCCTCTTCCGCCTCATCAACATCATTCATGTCCAGACGCTCACGCAGGTAAGAGCTGGCACGGCGATAGCATTGCTGCGGCCGAGCGGGTGCTAGGAGCATTTCTCCCAAGCTAATTCTCTGATCACTGGAATGCTTGATCTCGCCAGTACGCTGCACCTTGATTCTCCGTTTCTCCTGCCTTCTAGGAGAACGTCAGTTGTTTGAACACAAGCCTAGTTATCCTAATGCTGGCCCGGCGGAAAGACAAGCTCCCCTTCTACCTGCACACGCTGCAAGAGATGGAATACACCCAAAAGTACCCCGGCTTCATCCTCAACAACTTCCATAGTCTCCTGCGCTTCTGGCAGCAGCATTACCTCAACAAGGACAAGGACAGCACCTGCTTAGAAAACGTAGGTGGAGTCTCCACTGCCCTGGGAGACCGGGTCTGCTAGTGTCCCTGCCTCCCAAGGGAGTGTCCCTAAAGTGCTTGTGCTGTCTCGGCAATCCCGTGCCAGGTCACCCACTCGGGAGCGGGAGGCAGCTGTCGGGCTGGAATCCGGTCTGCCCTGGGACCGGCTCGGGGGGCAAAGGCCTTAGGCAGGGTCCTGAGGAGTCGGTGCAGAATTGTTCCCTGGAACTTGGCAAGTCTCCTTGTCAGCGTCCCAAGCAATGGGCTTGTTCCCCTTCCTTGGGGGCGAGGAGGGTGAGGGGCTATTCTGCCCCGGCGCCAGATCAGGAAGCTTTCCCCTGACTTGTGCTAACGCCCCCGTCTGCCCCCCGGATAGCCACGCCTTTCACATACAGCTCTCCAGCTTCCTCTCCGCCACAGCACTTCCTGCTCGTTCGCTCGCTTCGCCCCTCTAGCGTGGCAGCACCTCGGGGTTCGGCTCACGCCAGCAGGAAATGGTGCTCCTCTCCCACGGCTTAGTCTTAAGGGATCAGGAGTCCAGTGGAACCCTTCCTTGCCCCGTTGTCTCTCTCCAGCCAGGGCCCGCTCCCTGGTGCAAACCGCGGACTTGTCCTCTGCTCCATGGTGGGAGTAGCATGGGTGGGGCAATAGCCCCTCGGTAGCTTTACTGACCGACATGCCTGTCTGCATTGGATCAAATGCTGAGCAGAATTCCTCTGTGCTAGAGCGGGCAGCAGGTTGGAAATGGAGCGTTCACCGTGATCGGCTTTGACCCAACCCAAGGCCCATAGAAATGTCTCCGTGTAAAATCGGCTGGGAAACTTAGCAAGCAAACATCCTCTGCAGCATCTAACCCAGGCTGGGGATGTTACCGTGTCATCGATTTCACCCATCACCCTGGGCTTGTCGGTTAATCCTACTAACCACACTCTCTCCTCCCCCCCACCTTGCAGCCTGTGGGGAGCGCCTCTCCCTCATGGACAGGGGCTGCTGTTGCCTCTGTATCAGAGCCAGTCTGCTCCTGCCTGCCACCCTGCACTGCTGCCTCTGATCCAGGGGTTGGGTACCCATGATTCCCTTAGGGCCAGCCCCGCCCCACGCAGTGTCCTGGCGAGCGGGTGACCGCGTGGGCCTTTGGGTTTCTCTGCCTGGTGCTCGGGGAGGGAGACCAGCTCGTATCTGGGGGCAGCTCAGGCTCACGCTAACGAGCATCAGGGATATTTGCAGCCTGTCACCTGACTGGACTCTCTTCCCCCTCAGAGCTCCTGTATTAGTTTTACCTACTGGAAAGAGACTGTCTCTCTACTGCTCAGCCCCGACCGGACGTCCCCCTGGGCCATAGTTAGCTACATTGAGGAGGCGTATATGGACATCGACAGAGACTTCGTGGAGGAGTGATTCCCCAGGCTGGCTCCAACGGAGTGTCTGGCAGATGGTGGATTTTCAGGGATACGCTGCATCGTGTGTGCACCAGCTTGGAACCATGGATGTTAGTGCTTTAAGACCCTTCCCCCGCCGCGGCTCCTGCAGGAAAGGACTTTCTTTGGAAGCTCTCTGGGCCTGTTCAGGGATGGATCTTCCAAGCATCTCGGGATACAACTAATCACCTGCGAACCCCGCCCCCGTGCAGTGTGCTAGCCACGCCTTCTCCCTTGGCCACAGGAGCTGCGGCTTCTCTGGCCACTCGAATGAAGCAAGGCCCCAGGCTGTCCACAGCACGGTGCAGGCCGGGAGCGCGCTTTGCGGGGCTGGGCTGGGTGCGCGCTTGGAATGCCTGGCTGCGGTAGCTCTGGCCACCCTGTCCCATCCCTGTTTGGATTGTTTGGCGCTAAATCGGTGTGCCCCCGTCTGCGCTGGGGCGGGGTCTCTGCTCCTGCTCTCCGGTGGCGCTCTCCTGCCGGGAGTGTCCCGCAGGGCTGCCGAGCCGAGCGCAGGAGCGGGCAGGGGCTGAAATCACAGCCAGGGCTCGGTTGGCCCAGGCATTAACATTAAATGGACTGATTTTTAAACCCGTGGCTTGTCCCTTCTTGGGTCACTAATCTCAAGGCAGTTTAAAGCTTGGAGCCTGGCGTTTGCTGTGGGGTTCCCCACGCTGCCCGGCGAGCGCTGACGCGTGTGCCTGGAAGCCTAGGGCGGGCTGAGCTTGCTGTGAACACAACGGTGCGTTCCAGGTGCGGTATTGACTGGCCGAGGCGCTGGGGACAGACCCACCTTTGGTCCAAGTCACTTTAAAACCCCCGTGTGGCAGAACTCTGCTGCCTCGCCGAGCCTGCCTTTCCCAGCGGGCCCGAGCAGGTCGCGGGAGGGCCGCGTGCCGCGTGGCCCATGAGTGGAGTGAGTCGGTGCGGCGCTGGAGCCTGGTGGAGCTCCCGCGTTCACCGCAAAGCTCCTGCATCTCGCGGGCGCCCTGGGGCCGGATTCCTCCTCCCCCCAGACGGCACGTGTGCGTTGGGAGCGGCTCGTTGCCGCGAGAGCCAGTGAGGGTATTTCTGACCCCGGGCCAGCACCTCCCCCAAGATCCCGTCTGCCGCCGGAGGGGAGGGCAGGGCAGCTCCAGGGGCCAGACGCACGGTGCTGGTGGAGCCTTGCCAGCCGAAGGAATAACCCTGCGAGGTCCAGGCCCTGGCCTTGGGGGAACTGGCCTGCTGCTGCCATGTGCGGGCTGGGCTTGGCTTGGACAGGGCCATCCCACTCCCCCCCCCCCCCCCCCCCGTGCTGTTCATGGGCAGCCTGACAGCTCCCAGTCAGGAGCAGGGGACTGTCGAGTGCCCAGCTGAGCCAGCCAGGGACTTGGACAGCCTGGCCTGAGGGAGACACTTAACCCGCAGCTCCAGGCGATGCCTCTCCTCCCAAGCCAGGCCGCCCGGCGGCCGCCTCAGCTCTCCAGCCACCTTTCCTCGCAGCAAGGGCCCTCTTCTGCCGTTGGGCTGCTTTGCGCCCCTGCCTGCTCGGAGCTCTCCTAGGCGGGCCCTTGCAAATCCAGGCCTGGGCCTAGAAGGCGAAGGTTACAAGAGAGCCCTTGCTGGCATCTCGCTAACTTGCTTCCGCTAACGAACGGCTGCTGTGCGTCTGCAGAGGACCGGCCCTCGGCACTCTGTCTAGGAGGGGTGGGGCCAGGCTGTGCGCCCCTCCTGGCGCCCCTCTTCTGTCGCGGGCCAGTGCCTCAGACGCCCTTTCTTCGAGTGCCTTGGGCGGTCAGGCCTGCAGGCAGCTCCAGGGTCTGACTTGTGGAGCCAGGACTCGTTCATCACCTGGCTCGGACTGATCTGGGGGGCTTGGGGCAGGTGCACGGAAGCAATCCCCCCGCCCGCCCCGAGGGGTGGCTCCGAGCTGTGACGGGGCAGAGGACCCTCCGTGAGCCGAGTTTCTAACACGACTGAGTAGGTTGGGGTGAAAGCTCGCGCCCTTGGCTTCCAGGGACTCCGTTGGCATTAGCTGCTCGGGGAGCCCCACCCTGCAGGGGCCAGGGCCGACCCGGCCCTGATCCTGGCTGAGGGGCGCTCCGATTGACGTGCCTCGCCGGGCCGGCCTGAGGGACCACAGGGCTTGCTGCTGTGGCTGGAGCAGTGTCCGGGATGCAACGTTTCTGGCTCGGTGCTCTCCCAGAGGCTTTGCTGAGGGTGTGCTGCTGCTCTTGCCCACGACTAACTGCGAACGTGTGTCCATGGAAGCAATTAAAGACTCTATTTTAAAAGCTGGGTGGAGCGGTGTCTGTCTTCAGAGGCCCTGCCTGGCTGCGCCCCTCTCCCACGCCGCTGGCCGGGCCGGGCTGCCTGGCGTTCCCTCGCTCAGGCCCTGGCCCTGGCTGGCAGGTGAGCGCTTGAGCTGCTGGGTCGGGCGGTGTGCGGAGAGCACCGTGGGGCTGCCCGCTGCTGGCACAGACAGGCCCAGGCTGGCGAGCCCGGAAAGCCCTCAGCTGAGAGCAGGAGGCAGGACGTGGGAAGGTTCCTGTGGCAGTGGCCAGGTGGGCCGGGGCGGGGGGCTGGTCCCGGCTGAGCCTGGCAGGGCTCTTCCCTCTTGCTGTGGTTCCTCCCAGGTTTTACTGTGGTGGGGGCCGTGTCCACGCTGCAGCGCCATGCCCGTGGCTGGCCTGTCCCCGGCTGGGCCCAAGCTGTGGGAGGCTCCCCAGGATCCAGCCCCAACCCAGCGGTCTCCCCTGCAGTTTGTGGCACCGCCAGGCCAGCAGCAGGTGCGTTACTGCGGCACAGCCGGGCCTTCCGCTGGCTTGTCCCCACAGCCCCAGTTCTGCGTCTCCCCGCTCCTGGAGCAGCTTTGCCGGCCACCGCTGATCGGGCTGGAATGGCAGCCCAGGGCCCTCAGCCGCCTTCCCCTGAGCCGGGGTCGGCAGCCTCCCCTCGCCCCGGGCCAGGCCGTGCTGCAAGAAGCACTCGGCTGGGACCGTGGCTCAGATGGTTCAGAGATGAGGGCGCTGGGCCGGGCGCTGCCCTTGTGTCCCGCCGCCGCCCTGGGGCAGGTAACGAGCTTTTTCCAGCAATGGCGGCTGCTGGACTAGCCCGACTGGCCCCTCCCGGCTCGTGTCCCGCAGGACCCAGGCTGAAGCGCCATGCCAGGGAGCCAGTGCCGCCTGCGAGCTTGGCTCCCTTCCCCTGGGGGCCTGGGCCTGGGGCTTCCTGGCTGGCGGGCAGGGCTAGTGCCATGGCCTCTGGGTCCTGTCCCCCCGGGCGCCTGGCGGGCTGCTCCCTGCACAGCCGCGGCCCTCAAGGCCCCGAGGTCTCAGCCCAGCGCACAGGCCCGGGGCTGCCCCCCCGCCCACAGACAGCAGGGAGCCGGGCTCGTGGGAAGCTGCGTTTATTCCTCGGGACAGGCGGGCAGCGGCTGTTGCAACCGGTTGCTCGAGACCCGCAGGCGGGCGCCGTGGCTCCTACTCCTCGTGCTGCCAACAGAACAGAAACGTGGACTCAGGCCCCGGGCTTGCAGGGGCGGCCCCTTGGCCCGTTCCATAGCCATAGCCACAGCCCCAGGGGCTGGTGCAAACCCGGGCCGGCTCCTGGCTCCCCTTCCCTACCTTGGAGGTGATGACGTCCCTGGTGCGGACGCGCAGCTTGTTGACCTGGGTCTCGGCGATGTCGGCTCGCTCCTCGGCGTCGTCCAGCTCGTGCTGCACCTTGCGGTACTTCACCAGGTTGGAGTTGGCCTGCTGCTCCTGTGCCCGGCAGAGCAGGGGGTGAGGGCAGGGCTCCGGGGCCCCAACCTGCCCGGCACTTCTGGGCAGCACCGCCCCTCCTCTGCCCGGCTGGGCCGGGGCGAAGGGTCCCCCTCCCAGCCGCAGGGGCTCGCCCTGGGGCGGGCTGGGCCTGGCACTTACCGCCTCCTCGAACTGGCGCTTGTAGCTCTTGACCTTGTTCTGCAGTTTGTCAATCAGGTCCTGCATCCGCGCCAGGTTCTTCCTGTCCTCCTCCGTCTGCAAGAGCCCGCCGGGCCGTGAGCCTCAGCCCAGGCTGCCACCCCCCAGTGTCCCTCCCCCACTCCCTTGGGCCCCTCCCCACATCCCCCGCTTGCTGGCTGATTCCCCCCCCCCCCCCGTGGAGCCTGAGCTCTGCCCTGCTTCCAGCTCCGGGGCCACCCCCCAGCAGCGAGTCGAGAGGCCAGGGGCCCTGTGTGGCGCTGGGCTGAGTGGGGCGAGGCCGGGGGCTTTCCCACAGATGTGCACTGTGCTTGGGGGGCTCCCCATGGCCGGCGGGGGTCAGGCTGGGGCCCTGGCACTGCTGTACCTGGTAGGTCAGCTCCTTGACCCTCCTCTCGTACTTGCGGATGCCTTTCTGGAGCTCAGCCATCTTCTTCTGCTCCACGTCCAGCTCCCCCTCCAGCTCGCGCACCTGTGGGCAGAGGCGGGGTCGCTCGGGCTCGGGCTCTGGCGGCCTGGCCCAGGAGGGGCTGGGGATGCACCTGGGGCTCTGGGCTCTGGGCTCCTGCCAGCCCCTGGCCCAGCACTGGGGGAGGGGAGGGGAGGGGACGCCACCCCGGGGCTGGAACCGGCCCTGCCCCCACTCACCCTGGCCTCCAGCTTCTGGATCTGCTTCTTGCCCCCCTTGAGTGCGATCTGCTCGGCCTCGTCCAGGCGCATCTGCAGGTCCTTGATGGTCTGCTCCATGTTCTTCTTCATGCGCTCCAGGTGCGCGCTGGTGTCCTGCTCCTTCTTCAGCTCCTCCGCCATCATGGCCGCCTAGGGCCAAGGGGGGCTGTCAGTGCGGACGAGGGCCCCAGGCACATGGCCCCCGGCCCCCTCCCGTGCTCGGGGAGGCTTGCGGGAGCCCTGGCACTGGCTGCATGCCGGCCTCCTGGAGCGCTGCCGCTTCGGGGCGGTGTCCCTGGCAGCTGGGCGCTTGGCCCTGCGGGAGGTGCGTGTGCACACAGCTGGGGTTTGTTTCCACGGGTGGTGCACATCTCGAGCCTTTGTGCGCACTCAACAGTATTCCACACATGGATGGAAAAAATTAGCGGGAGCATTGGGCAGGGAATTTGATCAGTCAGCAAGTACCAGCCTGGGCCCCAAGTATCTAAGCTGGGCTCTTCTGCCCAGCAGGGGAAGAGCCGGTGGCTGGAAATTCAGCACAAGAGTCGGCCGGGCCGGGCCTGTGACGGGGGTAGGGCTGGGTATTGCAGCCACTGGTACGTGTGGGGTGCAATGCGGGCCCAGCGGGGGGCTGGCCACTGGCTCTGGTTCCAGGGGTGGGCGCAGGTGGGGCTTGCACGTGTCGCTATGGGCGTTAGCTGTCAGCTCAGCCGCTGGCCCTGGAGCGCCCCTCGCAGGAGCGCCCGCCTGGGAAGAGCAGCCCAGCAGGGGCCATGGAGCCGGGAAGCAGCTACACTGAACGGGCGGGTCTGGAGCGTGGGCCGGAGCCTGAGCCTGCGTTGACCTGTGAGCCACACGTGCGGCCCACTCCGTGGCCGAGGAGACGCCAGGGCCCTGCAGGCTCCGCCCGTTCGTCCTCAACCAGCTCCTCTTCTCCGGAGGCTCTCTGCTCCGGGGGGCGGGGGGCCGGGGGGGACCCTGCAGCGCGGCTTGTTCCACCTTTGCTGCAAGCTCCCCAAGGCCCCTGCGGGGGGGGGGGTTATTCCTGCGCTCTGTGGCAGCAGGCGGGCGCCGCGCGCTTTGGGGCCGCTGGGGAGACGGGCTCTCAGACCCGGGCTGGTGGCGGCGGGGGCAGGGGCGTCTGAGCGGCTGTTTGGGGGGGGGGTATTGCTGGCGGGGGAGGGGCACAGGGGCGCTTTGGGCCTGGCTGGTGCCTTGGAGTGGAGCCCCCCAGGCTGGGCCACGGCAGCCCTGAGCTCAGGCATCTTGCCCTGAATTGCCCCGGGCAGCCCCCTATACGACACGGCGGGGGCGATACCCCCTGGAGCTGGCCAGGCTCTGGCACGGGGGCCTTTAGCTCAAGCCGGCCTGGGTCCCAGGGGACGTTTCACAGCAGGTCGGACGTGGCACAGGCCTGCGTGGCTACCCCGCCCCCCCCCTTACGTCAGTGATGGCTTTCTTGGCCTTCTCCTCGGCGTTGCGACACTCCTGCACGGCCTCCTCCACCTCCGAGCTCAGCTGGGCGACGTCCGACTCCATCTTCTTCTTGTGGTTAATCAGGCCCGTGTTCTGGAGCAGCAAGAGGGCGGGGTCATTCGCCCGCAGGGCAGGGCGGGTCGCACGGGGACGGGGCCGCTTGTGAGGGGGGCAGGGCGGGTCACACGGGGACAGGGCTGTTTGCACGGGGGGCAGGGCGGGTCGCACGGGGGCGGGGGGGCTTGTGAGGGGGGCAGGGTGAGGTGCACGGGGCCAGGGCGGCTTGTGAGGGGGGCAGGGCAGGTTGCACGGGGACAGGGCTGTTTGCACAGGGGGCAGGGCGGGTCGCACGGGGGCGGGGGGGCTTGTGAGGGGGGCAGGGCAGGTTGCACGGGGACGGGGCTGTTTGCACGGGGGGGCAGGGCGGGTCGCACGGGGACGGGGCTGTTTGCACGGGGGGCAGGGCGGGTCGCACGGGGGCGGGGGGCTTGTGAGGGGGGCAGGGCAGGTTGCACGGGGACGGGGCTGTTTGCACGGGGGGGCAGGGCGGGTCGCATGGGGACGGGGCTGTTTGCACGGGGGGCAGGGCGGGTCGCACGGGGGCGGGGGGGCTTGTGAGGGGGGCAGGGTGAGGTGCACGGGGCCAGGGCGGGTCGCACGGGGGGCAGGGCGGGTCGCACGGGGGCGGGGGGGCTTGTGAGGGGGGCAGGGCAGGTTGCACGGGGACGGGGCTGTTTGCACGGGGGGCAGGGCGGGTCGCACGGGGGCGGGGGGGCTTGTGAGGGGGGCAGGGTGAGGTGCACGGGGCCAGGGCGGCTTGTGAGGGGGGCAGGGCAGGTTGCACGGGGATGGGGCTGTTTGCACGGGGGGCAGGGCGGGTCGCACGGGGGCGGGGGGGCTTGTGAGGGGGGCAGGGCAGGTTGCACGGGGACGGGGCTGTTTGCACGGGGGGCAGGGCGGGTTGCACGGGGACGGGGCTGTTTGCACGGGGGGCAGGGCGGGGCGCACGGGGACGGGGCTGTTTGCACGGGGGGCAGGGCGGGGCGCACGGGGACGGGGCTGTTTGCACGGCTCGTGCCCGGGCGGGTTGCACGGCTCCCAGGGCCAGGCCCGGATGGGGCTGCCCGTGCGGAAAGGGCCGGGCGGGGGCTGGCAGCCTCTGGCCCGGGGTGCAGGGCTCCAGGCCGGCTCCGGCTCACCTGGGAGTGCAGCAGGTTGACTCTCTCGGTGGCCTCCAGCAGCTCCTGCTCGGCCAGCTTGCGGCCCCGCTCGGCCTGCTCCAGCGCCGCCCGCAGCTCCTCCACCTCGGCCAGCAGCAGGTTGTTGCGCCGCTCCAGGGCGGCCGCCTGCTCCTTCAGGTCGTCGTTGTGGCGCAAGGTGTCGTCCAGCTCGATCTGCAAGTCCTGCCCCGCCCCCGCCCGCACGGAGTCAGGGGAGGGGGCCGGCCCGGGCGGGGGCTGGGTGCAGCTCGGGGCCCGTAACCCCAGAGCGGCCTGAGCCTCCGCCGGCCGGACCCGGCTTGGGGCTGGCAGCAACCAGCCCCCCCCACGCACCCAGACCCGGCCCTGCCCTCCGCGCGGCTCAGCCCCCCCCCCACGCACCCAGACCCGGCCCTGCCCTCCGCGCGGCTCAGCCCCCCCCCACGCACCCAGACCCGGCCCTGCCCTCCGCGCGGCTCAGCCCCCCCCCACGCACCCAGACCCGGCCCTGCCCTCCGCGCGGCTCAGCCCCCCCCCCACGCACCCAGACCCGGCCCTGCCCTCCGCGCGGCTCAGCCCCCCCCCACGCACCCAGACCCGGCCCTGCCCTCCGCGCGGCTCAGCCCCCCCCCACGCACCCAGACCCGGCCCTGCCCTCCGCGCGGCTCAGCCCCCCCCACGCACCCAGACCCGGCCCTGCCCTCCGCGCGGCTCAGCCCCCCCCCCACGCACCCAGACCCGGCTCTGCCCTCCGCGCGGCTCAGCCCCCCCCCCACGCACCCAGACCCGGCCCTGCCCTCCGCGCGGCTCAGCCCCCCCCCCCCCACGCACCCAGACCCGGCCCTGCCCTCCGCGCGGCTCAGCCCCCCCCCCCCCACGCACCCAGACCCGGCCCTGCCCTCCGCGCGGCTCAGCCCCCCCCCCCCCACGCACCCAGACCCGGCCCTGCCCTCCGCGCGGCTCAGCCCCCCCCCCCCCCACGCACCCAGACCCGGCCCTGCCCTCCGCGCGGCTCAGCCCCCCCCCACGCACCCAGACCCGGCCCTGCCCTCCGCGCGGCTCAGCCCCCCCCACGCAGCCCAGACCCGGCTCTGCCCTCCGCGCGGCTCAGCCCCCCCCCCCCACGCACCCAGACCCGGCCCTGCCCTCCGCGCGGCTGAGCCCAACCAGCCCCTCCCCCACACCGACCCAGCCCTGCCCTCAGTGAGGCTCGGCAGGTGCCAGGGCGCCGTAATGCCCCCCCCCACGGCCCCCGCCAGGGCAGTACTGCCCCCCCCACGGCCCCCGCCAGGGCAGTACTCCCCCCCCCCCCTCACGACCCGCGCCAGGGCAGTACTCCCCCCCCTCACAACCTGCGCCAGGGCAGTACTATCTCCCCCGCGCCAGGGCAGTACTCCCCCCCCCCCCACGACCCGCGCCAGGGAGCCCTAAACCCCTTCTCCTCTCCCCCCCCCCCCCCCCCGGGCGACGCCAGAGCCCCACCGCTGACCTTGATCTGGGCCTGCAGCTGCCGCACCAGTTTCTGGGACTCGGCGGCCTGGCGGTTGGCGTGGCTCAGCTGGATCTCCATCTCGTTGAGGTCGCCCTCCATCTTCTTGCGCAGCCGGACGGCCTCGTTGCGGGCCTTGGCCTCGGCGTCCAGCGTGGCCTGCATGGAGTCCATGGCGCGCTGGTGGTTGCGCCTGCGGGCGGGCAGCGGTGGATCTTATGCCGGGGCCGAGAGCTTGCTGGCAGCCTGCCCTCGCCACGGTGTGCCCCCCCCCCCGTGGCCACGCCAGTGCTGCCGCGAGCCCCCCCCCCGTGGGCACGCCAGTGCTGCCGCGAGCCCCCCCGCCCTGTGGCCACGCCAGTGCTGCCGCGAGCCCCCCCGCCCTGTGGCCACGCCAGTGCTGCTGTGAGCGTCCCCCCCCCCCGGCCACGCCAGTGCTTCCGCTAGCCCCCCCCCGTGGCCACGCCAGTGCTGCTGTGAGCGTCCCCCCCGTGGCCACGCCAGTGCTGCTGTGAGCGTCCCCCCCCGTGGCCACGCCAGTGCTGCTGTGAGCGTCCCCCCCCGTGGCCACGCCAGTGCTGCTGTGAGCGTCCCCCCCCCCGTGGCCACGCCAGTGCTGCTGTGAGCCCCCCCGTGGCCACGCCAGTGCTGCTGTGAGCGTCCCCCCCCGTGGCCACGCCAGTGCTGCTGTGAGCGCCCCCCCGTGGCCACGCCAGTGCTGCTGTGAGCGTGTCCCCCCCCCCGTGGCCACGCCAGTGCTGCTGTGAGCGTCCGTCCCCCCCCCGTGGCCACGCCAGTGCTGCTGTGAGCGTGTCCCCCCCCCCCCGTGGCCACGCCAGTGCTGCTGTGAGCGTCCCCCCCCCCCCCCCCCGTGGCCACGCCAGTGCTGCCGCCAGGCCCATGGGCGAGCGTGCGGCTGCCAGCCATGCCGGCGGGTGGCCCCCACAGGGAGATGGGCACAGGCAGGTGCTGCCCCAGGGCCCCCCCACCTGAGGTTCTCAAACTCCTCGTCCTTCTCCGCCAGCTTCCTCTCCACGTCCGCCTTGATCTGGGACAGCTCCAGCTGGATGCGCAGGGTCTTGCTCTCCTCGTGCTCCAGGGCCCCCTGTGGGCAGCAGGTGATGGGCACTGGGGCCCCTCTCCGGGGCGCCCCTTGGGCTGTGCGGAGCGGGCGGCTGCTGGAGCCGGGGTGGGGGGCGGGGGGAGCAGCCCAGGCAGGCTGAGCCAGCCAGCCGCCCCCTGCTCTGAGCACAGGGCCCAGCCCAGCCCTGCTGGCGACCGGGGAGCCCCCAGGACACAGGCCGTGGCTCGCCCCAGGGGCGCAGCAGGGACCTGCCGGCCAGGCGTGGGGCTGGGGAGCGTTTGAGGGACGAGGGGCCCCGGGACAGGGCCGTGCCCAGACCCCTGAGGCCGGCGGGGCGGGGGCTGCTCCGGGCGTCGCCCAAACCCACCTCGGCCTCCTCCAGCGCGGCCTGGATGTCGCTCTTCTCGCTTTCCAGGGCCTTCTTCACCTTCTCCAGCTCGTGGATGGTCTTGCTGCTCAGGCTGATCTGGTCGGTCAGGTCGGCGATCTCCTCTGGGGGGACGAGGGACGTGGGGGGCTGCATTGCCCTAGCCCCCAGCTGCGGGGCCCTTACCCAGCCTCATGGGGGTCTGCCCCCCTCCCCGCCCCCGCCGGCAGCCCCAGGCCCTGCGGCAGGCTCCATGGGCAACAGCAACTGCCCCCACCGCACTGGCCAGTGGGGCAGAGACGAGCGCTCGGCAGGCAGCCCCCCCCCCCCACGCCCGGCAGACCCTGGTCGAGCGACCACCACAGGCAGCCGGGGCCTTGGGCCCCCCAGTCCAGCAGAGCCTGGGGCAGGACAAACTGCCCTGCCCTGGCCGAGGGGGGGCGGCGGGGCTACAGCCCTGCCCAGAAGGGAAGTCTGACTGCCCCCCCCCCCGTCTCAGCGCAAGGGCCCACGCTGCAGGGCTGCCCGGGGCCCCGCCCCAGGGACAGCACAGGGAGGGCAGCGGGGCTGGAGCCAGCCATGCCCAGTCCTGGGGGGGCAGTGCTGAGAGCCACAGCCTGGTTGTGCCCAGCCCTGGGGGGGCCGGAGCCCTGGGGGGTCGAGCCCGGGGGGGGCGGGAGCCCGGGGGGGGCGGAGCTGGGGCTGGAGCCCGGGGGGGGGCGGAGCCCGGGGGGGGCGGAGCTGGGGCAGAGCCTGGGGGGGGCGGAGCCCGGGGGGGCAGAGCTGGGGCAGAGCCCGGGGGGGCAGAGCTGGGGCTGGAGCCCTGGGGGGGGGGGCAGAGCCCGGGGGGCGGAGCTGGGGCAGAGCCCGGGGGGGCAGAGCTGGGGCTGGAGCCCTGGGGGGGGCGGAGCCCGGGGGGGCGGAGCTGGGGCAGAGCCCGGGGGGGCGGAACTGGGGCTGGAGCCCTGGGGGGGGGGGCAGAGCCCGGGGGGGCGGAGCTGGGGCTGGAGCCCTGGGGGGGGGGGCAGAGCCCGGGGGGGCGGAGCTGGGGCTGGAGCCCTGGGGGGGGGGCAGAGCCCGGGGGGGCGGAGCTGGGGCTGGAGCCCTGGGGGGGGGGGCAGAGCCCGGGGGGCGGAGCTGGGGCTGGAGACCTGGGGGGGCTGGAGCCCGGGGGGGGCTGGAGCCCGGGGGGGCGGAGCTGGGGCTGGAGCCCTGGGGGGGCCGGAGCCCTGGGGAGGGGCGGAGCCCTGCGGGGGGCTGGAGCTCTGGGGGGGGCGGAGCTGGGGCTGGAGCCCTGGGGGGGCGCAGAGCCCGGGGGGGCGGAGCTGGGGCTGGAGCCCTGGGGGGGCGCAGAGCCCGGGGGGGCGGAGCCGGGGCTGGAGCCCTGGGGGGGGCGGAGTCCAGCCGTACCTTGGAGGTTCTTGTTCTCGCGCTTGAGGGTTTCCAGGTTGTCCAGGGACTCCTCGTAGGCGTTCCTGAGTTTGAAGAGCTCCGTGCTCAGGCTGCGCGACTCCTTCTGCGAGGACTCCAGCTCGGCCTGGGTCTCCTCGTACTTCTGCTTCCACTCGGCCAGGATCCGGTCGAAGTTGCGCTGCTTCTTGTCCAGCGCGGCGGCCGCGGAGTTGGCTCGCTCCAGGTCGATGGACAAGTCCTCGATCTCCGTCTGCAGCCGGTGCTTGGTCTTCTCCAGGGAGGAGCACTTGGCGTGTGCGGCCTCCACCGCCTCCTCCGCCTCCTGCAGCCGGATGGCCAGCTTCTTCCTGCCACGGGCCACGGGCGTGAGCGGGGGTAGGCACGGCGCCTCGCAGCCAACCGCGCCCGCCTCCCGGCCCAGGGAGCTTCCCTTGACTCCCGCGGCCTGGGCGCGAGCCCGGCTCTGGCCACGCCTGGCCCTAGCGGCGAGGGCGGAAGGCGCCTGGTGCTGCCAGGCCGGGGCTGACTGCAGCCTCCCCACGGAGCAGCCCACCGGCCCTGCCCCCAGCCTGGCACTGCGGGATGGCCCCCGCTGGCTCCCTAACCGCGCCCCTTTGCGCCGGGTGCCTGCCACCGGCCGCTGTGTCATGGGCTCTTGCTCTGAGCCGCAGGGGAGGGGCGTGTCAGGGCGCGGCCGCCCAGCCCCTGTCCCAGTGGCCATGGCAGGGTGGGGGGCCCAGCCCTCTCGCGGGCACGAGGCCTCTGCCGCGAAGGGGAGCCCCGCCGGCAGGGGTCTCTGCCCCACGCTGCCCGGGCAAAGGAAGGGGCCGAGGGCTCAGCCTGTGGCAGAAGCCAGGCCAGTTCTCCACACGGCGGGGCCGTCCCGACGCAAACCCGCGGCCACCGCGCACCAGGCCCCCCCGGGCGGGCGCTCCGGCACACTGCTGGCTGGCCGTGGGGCAGGCCGCCCGGCTCCCTCCCTCCCTCAGCAGGCGGCGGTCGCTGGCAGGGGGCTCGGCCCCGGGGAGAGCTGCTCCCAGAGCGGGGCCCTCGCTGGGACTCACTTGGCTTCCTCCAGCTCCTCTGTCCGCTGGATGGCGTCCGTCTCGTACTTGGTTCTCCACTGGGCCACCTCGGCGTTGGCCTTGGACAGGGTGCGCTGCAGCTCGCCCTTGGCCTCCGCCTCCTCCTCGTACTGCTCCCGCAGCAGGTCGCAGTCGTGGCGGGAGGCCTGCAGCGCGTGGGCCAGGGCGTTCTTGGACTGGGGGGAGGCGAGAGTGAGACGGGCGCAGGCTTCCCCAGCCGTCACGCCGCCCAAGGGGGCTCTGGCTAGTGCAGGCCGGCCGGCCCGGGGACTGGTGCTTTCTGTGCCCCAGGCGCCCGTGAGCCCCGAGCCGGCCCGGCGGGGCCACCAGGCAGGAGGGAGGCTGCGCCGGGGTGTGCAGGGAGCCGCGTGCTGGCAGACAGACCCCAGCTCCGTGCACCGGGCTCCAGCCGGCCGCCTCCGGACTGAGCGGCCAACCCCCCGGGGCTGCACTGCAGGGCAGGTCTTCCCCGCTCACAGCTGCGGCTTCAGCCCTTTGCCAGGCTGGCCTGGTTGGTGTGACTGTGGGGGGGGGGGGGTCCCTCAGTCCCCCCCTTTGCCAGGCTGGCCTGGTTGGTGTGACTGTGGGGGGGGGGTCCCTCCGTCCCCCCCTTTGCCAGGTTGGCCTGGTTGGTGTGACTGTGGGGGGGGGTCCCTCCGTCCCCCCCTTTGCCCGGCTGGTCTGGTTGGTGTGACTGTGGGGGGGGGGGTCCCTCCGTCCCCCCCTTTGCCAGGTTGGCCTGGTTGGTGTGACTGTGGGGGGGGGTCCCTCCGTCCCCCCCTTTGCCCGGCTGGTCTGGTTGGTGTGACTGTGGAGGGGGGGGGGTCCCTCAGTCCCCCCCTTTGCCCGGCTGGTCTGGTTGGTGTGACTGTGGGGGGGGGGTCCCTCAGTCCCCCCCTTTGCCCGGCTGGTCTGGTTGGTGTGACTGTGGGGGGGGGTCCCTCAGTCCCCCCCTTTGCCAGGCTGGTCTGGTTGGTGTGACTGTGGGGGGGGGGTCCCTCAGTCCCCCCCTTTGCCAGGCTGGCCTGGTTGGTGTGACTGTGGGGGGGGGGTCCCTCAGTCCCCCCCTTTGCCCGGCTGGCCTGGTTGGTGTGACTGGGGGGGGGGGGGTCCCTCAGTCCCCCCCTTTGCCCGGCTGGTCTGGTTGGTGTGACTGTGGGGGGGGGTCCCTCAGTCCCCCCCTTTGCCAGGCTGGTCTGGCTGGTGTGACTGTGGGGGGGGGGGGTCCCTCCGTCCCCCCCTTTGCCAGGTTGGCCTGGTTGGTGTGACTGTGGAGGGGGGGGGGGTCCCTCAGTCCCCCCCTTTGCCCGGCTGGCCTGGTTGGTGTGACTGTGGGGGGGGGGGGGTCCCTCAGTCCCCCCCTTTGCCAGGCTGGCCTGGTTGGTGTGACTGTGGAGGGGGGGGGGGTCCCTCAGTCCCCCCCTTTGCCAGGCTGGTCTGGTTGGTGTGACTGTGGAGGGGGGGGGGTCCCTCAGTCCCCCCCTTTGCCAGGCTGGCCTGGTTGGTGTGACTGTGTGGGGGGGGGTCCCTCAGTCCCCCCCTTTGCCAGGCTGGTCTGGTTGGTGTGACTGTGGGGGGGGGGGGTCCCTCAGTCCCCCCCTTTGCCAGGCTGGTCTGGTTGGTGTGACTGGGGGGGGGGGGTCCCTCAGTCCCCCCCTTTGCCAGGCTGGCCTGGTTGGTGTGACTGTGGGGGGGGGGTCCCTCCGTCCCCCCCTTTGCCAGGCTGGTCTGGTTGGTGTGACTGTGGGGGGGGGGGGTCCCTCAGTCCCCCCCTTTGCCAGGCTGGTCTGGTTGGTGTGACTGTGGGGGGGGGGGTCCCTCAGTCCCCCCCTTTGCCAGGCTGGTCTGGTTGGTGTGACTGGGGGGGGGGGTCCCTCAGTCCCCCCCTTTGCCAGGCTGGCCTGGTTGGTGTGACTGGGGGGGGGGTCCCTCAGTCCCCCCCTTTGCCAGGCTGGTCTGGTTGGTGTGACTGGGGGGGGGGGTCCCTCAGTCCCCCCCTTTGCCAGGCTGGTCTGGTTGGTGTGACTGTGGGGGGGGGGTCCCTCAGTCCCCCCCTTTGCGGCTCTCTCTGCATGAGGGGAGTGGCCAGGCAGGACGCCCTGGGGAAGTGTGCCAGAGTCTCTCCGGTGGGGACCAGGTGACCCCCCGGGGTGTGGGAGCAGGACCGTGGGGTGGAGCGGCCTGGGGGTGGAGGGACCGGTTGCTGGGGTTGGGGCATGAAGGAAGCAGGCTAAGCCAGGCAGGGGTCCGGGGCCTGTGACCCCCTCCCCCAAGAGGACGCGGACGCTGCGCTGGGTCTCTGCGAGGCAGTAGCCCTTCTGCCTACGGCCTGAGAGCCGCGGGGCGCAGGGTGGGGGCTCCCCGACACGTGGCCTTTTCCAGCCCTCTCTAGGGCCCTGCCGGGCTCCGCGGCTCCCTTCCCGGCTGGCCAGTGAGGCTCCCGCCCCAGGAGCGCTAGGCCCTCCCCAGCTGACCTTGGTCTCTTCTTCCAGCTGCCTCTTGAGCTCCTCGATGGTCTGGGTGAAGGAGGTCTTGCCGCGGCTCAGCTGGTTTATGAAGGACTCCTTCTCCTCCAGCAGCCGGCTCAGCTCCCCTAGGGCCCGCAGCCAGCAGCCGTGAGGGACGCCGGCCCAGGCCCGGCTCGCGTCCTTCCGCTCCCCGGGGCCATGGCGCAGACCTGGCCCTGCCTGCCCGCGGCTCCAGGGGGTCTGAGCCCCTCTGCGCTCCCGAGCTGGGACGTCCAGCCCCAGCCCTGCGGCCACAGCCCAGCGCGCGCTCGGTCACAACAGGCCTTCTCGCGCGCAATGGGCCTCGGCCAGGCCAAGAGCGGCAGAACCTGGTGAGCCTGGGCATGGGGCTGATCTCCCTCAGGCCAGGGACTCAGGGTCGTGTCCCACCTTCCCCAAGCACAGAGCCCGGAGCGCCTGGGCCAGGCCGGGCCCACAGACAGCAGCAGGGGCAGAGGCTGAACTGCGCCGCAGGTAACGCCTGGCAGTTCCCAGCCGAGGTCCTGGCCCATCCCCAGCCACACTGATGCTGCCCCCGGCTCCTTCCCCTGCTGCCGCGGCTCTGCCTCTGGCGCCCGCACGTTCTGCAGCTGGCCGGCTCCTCCGGGCGCCGCCTGGCGTCAGTAATTCTCCGGCCTGCGCCCCGCTGAGCTCTGAGGCAGAAGGAGCTGCCAGTGCCTGATCCCAGGCCCAGGCCATGGCAAGCCCGCCTGGGGCCCCTCCGCCACTCGCCCGGCTGCGCGAAGCCCTCCTGAGCCTACCGTTCTCGGTCTGCAGCCGGCCGCGCTGGGTGTTCACTTCGGCCAGCTGGCGCTGCAGCTCATCCACTTTGGACTTGGCCTCGCTCAGCTGGTCCTCGTAGGTGCGGCACAGCTTCTCCGCGTTGGCCTGCGGCGAGCAGCCGGTCAGCGCCAGAGCCCAGCACGGCCACAGCCGCCCGCTCCGCCGCCCCAGGCCTGGCCTGTTCCCACCCCATGGGCTGCGCCCCCTTTCAGCGGGGAGAGGCCACCTTCCCGTTAGCCTCTCACCCAGAGGCCTGCCAGCACGGGACCCTCGCACATCATCACCACTTAGCACGAGGTCCCAGAAGTGGTTCCATCGCCCGGCTGAACGAGAGCGGGCGCCCGTTGGAACGTATCCTACCTGGGTTTGAATGTTTTCTACACTTTCCAATGTGTAGAACGGCACCCAGTGACTAAGGGGTTAACTCAGGTACCTAGCAAAGGTGTTGGTGGGGGGGGAGGGGGGCAATCAGCCAATAACAACGCAGGTAGGAATTTCAAACTGGAAAAGGGAGGTTTTCTCTCCCTTCTTTGTTTGAGATCAGAGCAGTTTCTCTCAGGGATTGAGGGAAGTGGGAGACGCTTCTCTCCAAGAACGGACCTCTTGAAATGTGCACGGAGGGAGAAGTGCCGAGAGCCCATCAGGGTTCATTGTTTTCCTTGTTCGGGGGTTTGGAAATCATGTCTGAGCTGGCTCATTGGGTGTCTCTCTTGTAACTAAGGACTGCAGCCCGGGGCTTCCCTGAGTATGTGTCAATTGTGGCTATTTACCACCTAGCCGATTTACTCCGCTTGCAACTGTAGCTTTGTTTTTTGAGAGTAACGGAGAGTTTTCTTTTTCTTCTAATGAAGCGGTCTTGGTTGAGTGTTGTGTCCTTAGGACTCGGTGCCTAGATACAAGGGCAGAGTCCATTGTCTGTTTGCCCCAACTCCAAGCAAAACGGAGGTTGCGCAGGGAAGAGCTTTATCTTAGGGAGGTGATTCCCAGGTGATCTCTTCCCTGCAAAAGGCTTTAGTTTTGTATTTTCTTGGACTCACTGGAGCAGTGGCAGCGAGGAACCAGCCTTAATTTTTTGGGGATCTCAGGGGGACTTAGACTGAATAAGTTTGTCTCTGGAAATCAGAGACAGGCTTTGAAGAGGTTATTTTGCTAGCCGGCCCCCCTCTCTGCATGCAGTGTCGGTTGTGGGATTGCACCATGACAGCAGCACAGGGCGCAAGGTGGGCAGTGCTCGCTATATTCTTATTTCAAATATCTGCACTGTAAAAAAGAGGGTGCAAGCTACAAATCGCAGCACTAAGGGGCATGTGACTATTTAACATACCTGGAATGTTAAAAACCATGCAGCGCCGGCTGCAACAGTGCCAGGCAAATGTCTGTTCTCACTTTACAGTGACATTGTAAACAAGCAACAGGCAGCATGTTTGACCATCAATGTAAACACGCTTCTTGTCCGAGCGACTGGCTGAACGAGAAGTAGGACTGAGTGGACTTACAGGCTGTAAAAGTTTTTGAGTGGTGTCTTTTTAAAAACATCTACATTTATAAGATACACTTTCACAAAAAAGAGATTCCATGACTGTACTTGTGTGCGGCGATTTGGAAAATACTAATTATTTGGGGGTTTTACAGTGCAAATATTTGTAATAGTGGTAATGTGGGGTGAGCCCTGTGCACTTTGTGTCCTGTGTTGTGGTTGAGGTTGGAATATTTGAAAATGTTGAAAAATGTGCCAGGATATTTGTAGTAAGTTAACACTGCTGTTCTGTCGTCTGTCAGTGGAATTAAAACTGCAGATAACTGCAACTTTTTAAAAATTGGGTTAATTTGTTTTGCATTAATTGCTTGAGTTTGCAGCAGTTAATCGACCAGCCCTCCAATAAACTCTACAATTGCCCTGGCTGAGCTAAGGCATCGGTTGCACGCTCAGGCTGCAGAGACCAATCTCCTGAGTTAATGGTCCGAGTCTCACTTCCTGGTGCTCTTTGGGCTTGGAGCGAGGCATGTGGCCGTGCCCGTCCCTGCAGGGATGCCAGGTCGCGGTCCTTAGCAGTGTCCCTCCCTACGCGAGCATGGGAATCGCTCACCAGTGCAGCTCTGCTGCTGGGAGCAATCGAGGCAGTGAACTAGTCAGGCCCGGCGGGGCTGCCACCGTTGTGTGCAGCGTCTGGCCACGCGGCACGGCTCTACACGGCCGTGCCTGCCTGCAGTGACAGGTGCCAGGAGCTCGGCCCATTCCGCTTCCAGAGAAGGTTAAAGGGCAGCTTGAGACCCGGGGAGCAAATATTTAATACTGGGCTCTGCGGGGCCTGTGAAACGCTGACGGGAGGCTGTCGCCGACACATTCCGCCTGTCCGGCGCCTGTCTGTACCGTTGCCACAGCGGCCGCAGGGTCGTGGTGGGGCTCTGGGTGAATCTTGCACCCGAGGGCGGCTGTTTCTCTCAAAGGGATTTGCAGGGCAGGTCTCGGGTCAGACATGGGGATCCCAGCAGCCCCTCTGGCCTTGCAGTCTCTGCCCTGGGCCTGCTGCTGCCAGACGCACAGACGGCTCAGCTGGGGCCGACACACACCCAGCATCCAGGGCTTAACGGCTCCAGCCTCGGCTCTGAGCGCAGCGGCTCCAGAGCCCCAGCCCGGAGCAGCAGGGAGGTCAGAGACATGGCCCCGAGCCCCAGGCTCCTGCCCTAGCCCCTGCGCTTGCGTGTTAGAGCCCAGCGCCTGCCTCAGCCACTGCTGCTCTGGGGCACCCGAGCCCCCCGCAGGCCCCTCACCTTGTTCTTGGTGAGATACTCGACGTTGGAGGACAGGTCGTCCACCTCCATCTTCATCTCGCTCTTCTCCTTCTCCAGCTTCTGCTTGACCCGCTGCAGGTTGTCGATCTGCTCGCCCAGCTCGGCCACCGTGTCGGCGTGCTTCTTGCGCAGGGCCGCGGCCGTCGACTCGTGATGCAGCGTGGCCTCCTCCAGGTCCCTGCGCAGCTTCAGGAACTCCGCCTCCCGCTTCTTGTTCATCTCCAGCTGGACGGCCGTGGCGCCGCCCGCCTCCTCCAGCCGCTCGCTCAGCTCCTCCAGCTCCCGCGCCACCTCCGCGCGCTGCTTCTCCACCTTGGCCCTGGCCGCCCGCTCTGCCTCCAGCTCCTCCTCCAGCTCCTCAATGCGGGCCTGGTGGGGCAAAGCGAGCCCCGGGCTAGCGCCGCCTCCGCACCCTCCCACCTGCCGCCCCCAGCCAGCCCGGTGCTGCTCAGCACCTGCCCCCCAGTCTGGACCCAGCTGAGACTGGATTCTCAGCCCCCTGCATCCGCCCCCAACAAGGGCAGCCCAGCCCCAGGGATCTGGTCTGGCCCGTTGGGAGACGGGGGCCCAGCCTGTGACACTTGGATCTGCAGGGCCTGAGGCTCTGGGGCGTGGCCAAAGGGCGGGACCTTCAAGGGTGGCCTCCGGCTGCCGAAAGGCCAGGAGCGCGGGTCACGCAAACCCGGCCCCCGTCACCTGCCGGCCCTACCTGGCACTGGCCTGGCTTGCTCCCCAGCCTGGGCCCCACCAGGCCCGCGCCCACAGGGCTGCTCTGTCCCTCACATGTGGCTACAAGAATCCCTCTCTCCTGGCCCAGGCCCCGTGCGCAGGGCGAGCCCTAGGGAACCGCTGGGCTCTGGGAGTGGCCGGAACATGCCCAGCGAGGCCCCAGGGTGCAGAGGGACAGGGAGACGCTGCCCGGGGTGGAGAGCAGAGCCCAGGGAGGCAGGCCATGCTCCGCTCGCTCAGGGACCTGCCAGCCGGTGGCCTCGGGGCCCTCCCCCCACACACCCCTACCTGCAGCTCCTTGATCTTCTTCTGCAGCTGGGCCCCAAGAACTTGCTCATCTTCAATCCTGGAATTCAGCTGGCTCGTCTCAAACTCCTTCCTGCCCAGACCCGAGACAGAGCCTGCGTTAGCAGAACCCAGCAGCCAGGCCCCTCCTGGCCCGTCCCCCAGGGACCAGTGCAGGAGACTTCCCTGTGCGACCCTGCCCTGCGCCGGGGCGGGTCCCCTGGGGGCGCGTGGCTCGGCCCTGCCCTGCGCCGGGGCGGGTCCCCTGGGGGCACGTGGCTCGGCCCTGCCCTGCGCCGGGGCGGGTCCCCTGGGGGCGCGTGGCTCAGCCCTGCCCTGCGCCGGGGCGGGTCCCCTGGGGGCACGTGGCTCAGCCCTGCCCTGCGCCGGGGCGGGTCCCCTGGGGGCGCGTGGCTCGGCCCTGCCCTGCGCCGGGGCGGGTCCCCTGGGGGCGCGTGGCTCGGCCCTGCCCTGCGCCGGGGCGGGTCCCCTGGGGGCGCGTGGCTCGGCCCTGCCCTGCGCCGGGGCGGGTCCCCTGGGGGCACGTGGCTCGGCCCTGCCCTGCGCCGGGGCGGGTCCCCTGGGGGCGCGTGGCTCGGCCCTGCCCTGCGCCGGGGCGGGTCCCCTGGGGGCACGTGGCTCGGCCCTGCCCTGCGCCGGGGCGGGTCCCCTGGGGGCGCGTGGCTCGGCCCTGCCCTGCGCCGGGGCGGGTCCCCTGGGGGCGCGTGGCTCGGCCCTGCCCTGCGCCGGGGCGGGTCCCCTGGGGGCGCGTGGCTCGGCCCTGCCCTGCGCCGGGGCGGGTCCCCTGGGGGCGCGTGGCTCGGCCCTGCCCTGCGCCGGGGCGGGTCCCCTGGGGGCGCGTGGCTCGGCCCTGCCCTGCGCCGGGGCGGGTCCCCTGGGGGCGCGTGGCTCGGCCCTGCCCTGCGCCGGGGCGGGTCCCCTGGGGGCGCGTGGCTCAGCCCTGCCTTGCCCTGCCCTGGGGCAGGTCCCCTGGGGGGGTGCGCGGCCTGGCCATGAATTGGGAAGCAGCCGATGTTCCCAGCCCTACTGACTTGTTACAGCCTCTGGGGTGCCGGTGAGAGCTCTGCACAGCCCCCCTTAGAGCTTGGGGCGGCAGTGAGATGGGGGGGCTGTTCTGGGCCATGACTTGGGAGATCTAGCTCTGCCGCCCGCTCCTCTGGGCAAGTCAGTGCATCTTCTGAGCCACAGGCCCCTGGGCCGTGGGGGGCAGATCCCGCCGGCGCTGGCTGGCTGGGCTGGAAGCTCCTCGGGCAGGGACCTTGCTGGGTCGTGTCTGGGCACACTGGGCACTACACGGCACAAGAGCCTGGAACCAGCCCCAGGACGCGAGAGCCCAGCCCATGGCACCCGTGGGCGTGCTCGGGCCCGCGGAGCAGGGGCCAGGCCGGGAGGCCGGCTGGGGGCGTGTGCCCGGGCGCTGGCTGCCCTCACTTTTTGAGTTTCTCCTCCAGTTGCTGCTTGTCGTTCTCCAGATCCATGACAGACTCCTGCGTCAGCTTCAGATCTCCTTCCAGCTTGCGCTTCGCCCGCTCCAGGTCCATGCGGATCTTCTTCTCCTGCTCCAGGGAGCTTTCCAGCTGGAGAGAGACAGCCCAGATTAGAAGGGGAACTCCCTTCGGTACCCCGACCTCCTCTGCTCCTCCACGTCAGCCTGCCTCGGGGGAGAGGTCCCCTCTCCACGGCTGCCGAAATCTAGCACGGCGTCTGACCCGGCCCTGTGCCGGGGCGGTTCCCCGGGGGTGCGGGGCCCTGTGCCGGTTCCCTGGGGGCGCGGGGCCCTGTGCCGGGGCGGTTCCCCGGGGGCGCGGGGCCCTGTGCCGGGGCGGTTCCCCGGGGGCGCGGGGCCCTGTGCCGGGGCGGTTCCCCGGGGGTGCGGGGCCCTGTGCCGGTTCCCCGGGGGTGCGGGGCCCTGTGCCGGGGCGGTTCTCCGGGGGTGCGGGGCCCTGTGCCGGGGCGGTTCTCCGGGGGTGCGGGGCCCTGTGCCGGGGCGGTTCCCCGGGGGCGCGGGGCCCTGTGCCGGTTCCCCGGGGGTGCGGGGCCCTGTGCCGGGGCGGTTCTCCGGGGGTGCGGGGCCCTGTGCCGGGGCGGTTCCCCGGGGGCGCGGGGCCCTGTGCCGGGGCGGTTCCCCGGGGGCGCGGGGCCCTGTGCCGGTTCCCCGGGGGCGCGGGGCCCTGTGCCGGGGCGGTTCTCCGGGGGTGCGGGGCCCTGTGCCGGGGCGGTTCTCCGGGGGTGCGGGGCCCTGTGCCGGTTCCCCGGGGGCGCGGGGCCCTGTGCCGGGGCGGTTCCCCGGGGGCGCGGGGCCCTGTGCCAGGGCGGTTCCCCGGGGGCGCGGGGCCCATCGGTACAATGGGGCTGCTGTCGCTGGTCTTTGCACCCACGTTACTCACATCATCCACTTGCTGCTCCAGTTTGACTTTGGCCTTGGTCAGTGTGTTGACTTTGTCCTCCTCAGCCTGCAGGTCGTCCAGGGCCTGCTGATGCGCCTCCTGCAGGGCCTTCTTCTCCTTCGTCAGCTTGGCGATGATCTCGTCCAGCGCCGCCATCTCTTCAATCAGGTTTTTCACCTAAGTCGGTGGCGGAGAAGAGACCTCAGCTCCCCGGAGACGGGGGAGAGCGAACCCCTAGAACACGACGTCACCCCCCCACCGGCATCGCCTCCCCTGCCTCCCTCCCCACCAGCATCATCGCCTGCACCGCCTCTGCCCCGCTGCTCACTCGGGTGCCAGGCCTCGTCCCTGTGCTCCCAGCAGCTGCCCCAGGCCATGCCGTGGCGTGGCTGCAGCCCCATGTCCCGCGGCACAGACTGGGCGACGCCCTGAGTCCAGGGCTCACTGCTCTTTCAGATCGTGTGGCGCCTGCTTCCGGGATGTCCATCCTTGCTGAGACTCCAGCGCTCACCCCGGTGCTCCGGGAAGCCGGCAGAGCCCGGCCGCAGTACCGGGCAGCGGCGCCCGGCGAGCCGGTTACCTTGTTCTCTGTGGCGTGCTTCTCCTTCTCCACCTTGGCCAGCGTGATCTCTAGGTCGTCAATGTCCTTCTTCAGCTCGGCACACTCGTCCTCCAGCTTGCGCTTCTTGGAGGTCAGGTCCGCGTTCATCTCCTCCTCGTCGTCCAGGCGCTCCGTCAGCTCCTTCACCTTGGCCTCCAGCTGGATCTTGGCTTTGATCAGCAGGTCGCAGCGCTCTTCGGCATCGGCCAGGTTGTCCTGTTCCTGGAGCGCGCACAAGGAAACGTGCTCGTGCCTTTCCGCCAGGAAACGGTCCTGGCCGGGCCGCGTGGGTGGGGCACCTCTGCCCAGTGGCCCATCGACCCCCCGTCTGCCCAGGCACAAGGGGCACTCGCTCAGCACGGGCCGTTGCTGGCCTGGGCCAGACCAAGCACTGGCCCAGCACTTCTCCTTTCCGGAGCTCACTCCTTGGCGCCACCCTCTCCCCAGTGCGGGGCGCAAGGGGCCAGAAGGAGGGGGAGCGGTTCCCATCTCAGGGCTGTTTCTGGCTCGTGGTTCTACATGGGGCCGGCCCCTGTCTCCCGCCACGCTCGCCGCCCGCCCCGCCCCGCCACGGAGCTGCACCGGGGCTCACCGCTTGGAGCTGGAGCGACAGGTCGTTCTTCTCCTGGATCATGGTAATTTGCTTCTCTTCAAGCTCCTTCCTCTTCGCCTCGGACTTCTCCAGAGCTTCCTTCAGCTTCAGGAACTCCTCCTTCAAGGTGGCCATCTCCTTCTCCGTCTGAGCCGACCGGAGCAGCGGCTTGATCTTGAAGAAAAGCTTCATCCAGGACCAGTTCTTGACGGCGTTGAAGGCGCGGATGTTCCACTGGATGGTGTAGAGCGCTTCCCTGCGGCACAGGGGGGCCGGCTCAGTCCCCGCCCGCTGCCTCCCACCCCAAGCACCTGCTCCTTAGCCCTTCTCCTGAGCCGCACGGCCGCTTCCCTGGCCTGCTCCCTGAGCATCCACCTCGGCTCAGCCAGGACCCCGGCCTGACAGCCACCAGCCCCTCGCCAGGAGCAGCAGAGCCAGGGTATGGCCCCGCTGGCTGGCAGCAATGGGAGAGGCGCCCCTGGAGCCATGGGGCAGTGCAGCCTTTGGACTGAAATTCTCCAGGGAAGGGAAGGGAGCCGCAGGCAGGCTGCTGGGCGGAGCTACCTTGGAGCCAGGAGCCGGGGAGCAGGTTCCCGGCTGCTCCTAGGCAGGCTGCCCCGAAGCCAGGGGGCTCTGCGGGAACAGCAGCCCCACGGAGCCAGCACTTCCATTGGAACCGCGCCCCGCCCTGGGGAGGTTCGTCCCGGCCGGGCCCCGGGCAGGGCAGCCCCTGCAGCTCTACCTCCGGCTGATGATCTTCTGATACTCAATGCGCATCAGCCGCCCCCGGATTCTGGCCTGCAGCATGGTCAGGATCTTGGCCAGGCGCTCGTCCCGCATCTCCTCCAGGAGGCCCAGCAGGCCAGCTTTGAAGAAGACCTGCAGGCAGAGCCCATGGGAGGAGCAGGCCCAGCGAGCCGGTGCCACCCACAGCCCTGCAGGCTGCTCGCGAGAGCCGCCCGCCGCAGCCTCCTGGCCCGGCGGAGGGCACCCTGCTTCTCCGTGGCAGCCCCCCCACCGCATGGCAGCGCCACGGCTCATTAGCACTGCCTGCGTTGGCCTGGCGTTAGCGCCCCTCGCCCACCCGGACTGCTGGGCAGGGCCTGGGGCACTCCGAGCCAGGCGCCCGGCAATGCAAACACACAACGTGCACCGGGGATGGGACCCTGGGAAAGCGAGTCCTCGCCGGGCCCCTCTCTAGCTGGGGCCCCAGGCACACCGGGGGCGGGGCGCTGGAGGCCAGGAGCCCGGGGAGCGCAGGCCGCGCTGGAGCAGAGTGCTGGGAGCTCTCACCCCTGCCCAGCCCCTCCCCTCTCACCTTGGTGTGGCCAAACTTGTACTGGGAGTGGTCCAGTTCCAGGGAAGTCAGCAGCTTCTCCGTGGCCTTCCTGCTGTCCACGTACTTGTCGTCGGGAATGGCCAAGGGGTTCAGGATCCGATAGCTGCAGAGACAGCAGCAGGCTCGTAGCACCCCCTCCCCACGGGCCCAGCGGCCGCACTGCACAGGCCCTGCGCTGGCTTGGCCACGGGGACCCAGCATGCCTGGCAGCTCCGGGCTGCCTCCTCTGGAGCCGACCCGGCTGGAGCCAGGCCAGCAGGCCGGATGGTGCCTGGGCTGCCAGTGCCTCCCCCCGGCGCTGCGCCCGACTCACAGGCGATGGGCCTCGTTCCGCCCCACCCCGGCCCCCGGCTGGCCAAGGCCCCGCTGGCGCCACGGCAGCCTGGGTGCAGCCAGGACTCCGGCAGCTTCGCCTGGGGGAGCAGGCTGAGGCGCCATCCCCCCCAGGCAGCCCTCCCCGGGCCCGAGGGGGGCTCACCGCTGCTTGAAGTCGGCGTAGAGGATCCGGTTGGGGAAGCCTTTGCGGCAGATGCGGATGCCCTCCAGCACGCCGTTGCAGCGCAGCTGGTGCAGCACCATAAAGGCGTCCATGGCGCCTGCGGAGGGGAGAGGGCAGGGCTGCGTCAGCAGGGCCCATGGCGACCAGGCCGGGGCTGCCAGCTGGCCAAGCCTCCCCTGGCCCTGCCGTCGCGCTCGGCCCCTTCTACAGCAGGGCTGCCCTGCCTGAGGGCCTGTGCCGGGGCCCTCGGGGCCTCTCCAGGGCACACGCAGAAGCTGCTGCCACAAGCCCTCCTAGAGGGGACGAACCTCATGGGCCAGGAGAGACGCGCGCCCAGCTTCCTTGGCTGGGAAGCAGTGACTAGCGGTGGGGCGACCCTCCGCGGCCTGGTGGGCACGGGGACCCCCACCCGTGCAGCCCTGAGGCGCTGGTGATGGGCTGCCATGGGTCGCCCGCCCGGCCCTGCAGCTGCATACCTGGGGTCTTGGTCTCGTTGGGGATGATGCAGCGGACGAAGTGAGGCTGGGTGGCACGCAGGTTGGTCATCAGCTTGTTGAGGTTCTCCTGTGGGGCAGACAGAGGGTGAGGGGGACCTGCGGCCCCTGCCCTGCCGGGCGTCACCCCTCAGCTCCAGCCCCTCCTCGCGCCCCGGGGGCGAGTCCTCCCGCTGCTTTGCCAGCTAGACGCAGCCCCGGCAGGGCCAGCGCCTCCCACCAGCGCTGCGGGGCTGGCCAGGAGCCAGGCTCTGGGCCGTGGGGCTGAATGTCGGGTTGGCGACAGAGGGGCTGAGCCAGGCCTGGGCCAGCTCCCGCTCGTGACTTCGGTGCCACCAGCTGCCCCTTCGCCCCCGGCTGGCTCCCTTGCTGGGCTGTGTGGGAGCAACGCCCCGCTCCCAGCGAGCGCTCTGGGTGGGGCCTGTGGGGGCTCGGCCTAGCGCTCCTCTGAGGCTCCCGAGCAGGCCTGGGCCGTGCCGCTCGTGCCAAGCGCGTCTTCGCTGGCAGCCGGCGATGGATGGGGAGGGGCGAAGGCAGGGCCCAGCCGGGGGGAGGCACCCCCCAGAGCAGCCGGTCACCCAGAGCTCGTCGCTGGGCAGCATGGTCCCCTCCCAGCAGCCTGGCTGCAAGACAGAGGCCTTCCCGCTGCACAAGGCAGGCGCCGGCCAGCGTCCCCGCCGTGCTTTGAACCCGGGCCCCTCGGCTCTGAAAGCTCCCCCGGCCCAGCAGGACCTGGCTTAGAGCCCCTCTGGCCTGTTCCCAGCCAGCCCGGGGAAGTGCTGGGAGGGGCGCAGGGTGCCTGCTCAGAGCCCCGTGAGATCCAGGCGCCTGTCTTCTGCTGCGGGCCGCCCTTGCCGCCGGACGTGAGGAGAGAGGTAGCACAGACTCACCGTGATGTTCATGTAATACATTAGCTAAACATCACTGCAAGTCTTAACCGCCGCTCTCCCAGAGGCTGCCGGGCGCCGGCCATCGCGGGCGCAGTCTGGGACCTCGGCCCGGTGGGGAGAGGGGCTAGCAGCAGGGGCTGTGGCCAGGTCCCGCCCAGGCCGCCGGCAGCACCAGCCCTGCAGGGTGTCTGCGCCCGGAGGGGCCTGAGAGGGAGGCTGAGGGCCGGCTGGCTCTTACCTTGTGGAGCTGGGACACAGTCTGGAAGGAAGCTGCCTTCTTGCGCTTCTCCTTGACCCCGGCCTTCGGCGGCTCGTCTGTTGGGGGGACACAAGGTCACTAGACAATGGCAGCCGAGCGCTGGGCTGTGGCCTGTGGCTGCTGCCCTGGGAAGAGGGGGCCCATCTTGGTGCGGCTGGAGCCACCGGCCAGCTCTGGGCTGGGGGTGCATGAGGGGGGAGAGGGAGGGGGAGAAAGAAGGGGAGGGGACGGGGGGGTGCAAGGAGGGAGGGTCTGGGGGTGCATGGGGGGGAGGGGGAGAGGGGATGTGTGTGAGGTGGGAAGGAGGGCTGGGGGTGTGTGCGAAGAGGTAGGGGAGGGGGACTGGGAGTGGGATACATGAGGCAGGAGGGGGGTGCACAGGAGGGGGAAGGGGAGTGGGTGCACGTGAGGCGGGAGGGGTCTGGGGGTGCATGAGACAGGAGGGGGAAGGGGAGGGGGTGTGTGGGAGGTGGGAAGGTTCTGGGGGTGCATGAGGCGGGAGGTGGGAAGGGGAGGGGGTGCGCGTGAGGTGGGAAGGGTCTGGGGGTGCATGAGGTGGGAGGGGGAAGGGGGTAGCAGAGGAAGGCTGGGGGTGTGTGAGGGGAAGGAGGGGCCCGGTGCATGAGGTGGGAGGGGTGGCCCAGGCGCAGCGGTAGAAGGGCGCTGGGGGCCGTGTGCGTAGCATCGCTGAGCGAGGCAATGGAGGGACAGAGCTGTGCGTGCGTCCCCCCGTCTGGCCTCGCGGGGGGGCCTGGGCAGAGCGTAGCAAACCCCCCCAGCACTGGGCACCGGGTCTCGGTAAAGGGGGACATGGCAGCCCTCCCCCTGGAGCGCCCCGCAGCCAGAGGCAGCCCCCCTCTCCAGGCTGGGCTCCCCTCGCGCCCACGACACCCTCCCTCGCTGGGCTCCAGGCCCGCTGCCCGAGGCCGTGCCTGGGCCCCGCAGTCAGGGCAGCATTGCCCCCT
Source organism: Pelodiscus sinensis (assembly GCF_049634645.1). NCBI lineage: Eukaryota > Metazoa > Chordata > Testudines > Trionychidae > Pelodiscus > Pelodiscus sinensis. The sequence continues at coordinate 33,212,778 of NC_134728.1, read as the reverse complement.
GGGAGTCTCCCGGGAGCAGGGCTCGGTGCCCCCAGGCCGGCGAGTGCGGCTGCAGGCCGGGGGGGTGCGAGGGGTGGGGGCAGGCCCCTGGCTCACCAGAGGAGGAGCTCACGTAGTTCTCGTACAGGCTGCCCAGGAGCTTGTTCTGCGACTTCTGGAAGACGCCCACCACGGTCTCGTTCAGGGGGTCTTTGTTCTTATCCAGCCAGCCCACGATGTTGTAGGGCACCTGTCCCGTGGGGCAGAGAGAAGGGGTCAGACCTGTGGCCCCCCGGGCCGGCGGGAGAGCCGGGCGGCTGGGGACGTACCACGCCGGCGTAGTGCACCAGCTCGAAGTGCGTCTCGTATTTGCGCTTCTTGTCCGGCCGCGGCTTCTGGAAGTTGGGCGACTTGCCGATGTGGTTGTCGTACAGCTTGGCCTTGAAGGACATGTCGGAGGCCTTCGGGAACATGCACTCCTCCTCCAGGATGGAGAGGATCCCCAGCGGCTGCGGGAAAGGAGACCTGTGAGCCGCTGGGAGTTGGGCGCAGCGGGCAGAGGCCAGGCCCCCACCCAACGCCTGGCACGCCTCCGAGCACCTGGGCCGCTCTTGGCCGCACGCCCCACATCTTCCCTGCCCCCTGCTCCCAAGCCAGGGGAATTTCCCTGCGGCCAGAGGGCGTCCCACTTGATTTCCCTCCCGGCAGCCAGGGCCAGGCTGCCAGCCAGTGCGCCCAAGGGCACAAGCGCCTGCCTCCCTCAGCCTCCCGCAGCCAATTCACCTTCTCCTGTCAGAAAAGGAGCCACCGAGCGGCGCTGCCTTCGTTCCAAAAGGCTCCGTGGCGCCCCTGGCCCTGCCCCCCGCTTCACCTTCTCGATGAGGTCGATGCAGGCCTGCAGGTCCAGGCCGAAGTCGATGAAGGTCCACTCGATCCCCTCCTTCTTGTACTCCTCCTGCTCCAGCACGAACATGTGGTGGTTGAAGAACTGCTGCAGCTTCTCGTTGGTGAAGTTGATGCAGAGCTGCTCGAAGCTGTTAAACTGCGGGCACCAATCAGAGCTCGGGGTCAGCAGCGGGAGCCCTGGGCAGCACTGGCTGCACCCCGCCGCCTGCGCAGGCCCCCGGGCGGCCCTTGGGAAAGTGCCCAGCAACCCACCTCAAAGATCTCGAAGCCCGCGATGTCCAGCACGCCGATGAAGAACTGCCTGGCCAGCTTGGTGTCCAGGGTTTTGTTGATCCGAAGCACCAGCCACTTGAACATGCGGTCGTAGGTGGCTTTGGCCAAGGCCCCGACGGCATAGACCACCTGCAAGGCAAGCCGCACAGGGCTCGTGGCAGCGGGACGTGCGCCGCCGGCTCCCTTCTGGCTCCGCCCAGCCTGAGGTGGGCAGACCCGTTGCTCTCCGGCTGCTCCCACCTCGGCCCTTCCTGTTCCCAGCCAGCGACTCGGCCCAGGGGCCTGTGTTCAGCCAGCCCGTTATCTCCGGCTGGGCCGGGCTGGGTCGAGGGCGACGCTTTCCAAAGTGCTCTAGTGACTTAGGAGCCTGAGTCCCAGGGCCCTTCTGAGCCCCACGCTCCACGTGCCTAAGTCCCTCCGGACGGTGCAGCCTGGGCCGATGGGAGGTGGGACACTCAGACATGTGACCCCCAGGCCCGTGTGCACGGGAGTGGGCAGGCCAGGCTGTGGGTGGAAACCCCCGAGCTGGGCTTGCAGCCTTCCTGCTCTCACGCTGCTGCCTTGGGGGTGGAGGCTGCAAGAACTGCAGGGCGGGGCTCCACCCCCGGCCCCACCACAGCGTGCGCGGAGTTGAACCCAAACTCTCCGCCTTCACCCGGGGAACTCAGCAAACTGCACAGCCACCAGTCCCGGCCCTCCCGCCAGCCCACAGCAACGGGTACGCAGGCCAGCAGCAGGACCAGCTGGCCCCACGCCTGCCCGGGGCGCCCCCCAACTCGCCTGCAGGCCCAGGCTAGCGCCCCAGCACTCACCTGCTCCACGTTCTGGCCTTTGGTCACGTACTCGTTCCCGACTTTCACGCGGGGGTGGAGCAGCCCCTTGATGAGGTCAGCTGAGCTGATCCCCATGAGGTAGGCGGCCTTGTCGGCACCTGCAACACATCAGAGCAGGAGGGAGGGCTGGGACGGGTGGCCGTGGCTCCGTCAGGGCTCCTGGGCAGTGTCTGTCTTGTGCTCCCAGGGTGCAGTGGGCACGGGGGAGTGGGGGGCCCTAGCACTGGGGGTTTCGCACACCTGCCTCTGAGATCTCTGCCTTGTAACGAGGCAGGGGAGCGGAGAATTCACCCCAGAGCCTGGGGGCTGGATGAGCCCTCTGCAGTCATAGAGCCCCAGGGCGGGCAGAGCCCTCAGGAGCCATCGAGTCCAGCCCCCCGAGGCAGGACCAGCCCAAGTCAATCAGCCCAGCCAGGGCTCTGTCCAGCCAGGACTTACACACCTCTAGGGATGGAGATTCCACCCCCTCCCCAGGGAACCCAGCCCAGCGCTTCCCCACCCGCCTAGGGAAACAGTTTTTCCTAATCTCCAACCTAGACCTCCCCCCCCCCGCAACGTGAGATCTGAGGAAGTGGGTCTGGCCCACGAAAGCTCATCAGCTAATAAACCATCTTGTCAGTCTTCAAAGTGCTGCCTGGCGCTGTCCTCTGTTTGACAGACCAGACTAACCCGGCTGCATCTCTGTTCCTGTTGAGCCCATTGCTCCTGGTCCTGCCACCCCTGAGAACAGCCTCTCCCGCCTCTTTGCAGCCCCCCTCAGGGGGGTGCAGGCTGCTCTCAAATCCCCCCTCCCTCTTCTCTCCTGCAGACTACACAAGCCCAGATCAATCGTCCTCGTCCAGCCCCACTCGCTAGCTTCCTGCTGGACGATGTTCTCTCTGCTAGCGCGGCTGCACCTGCCTGTACCTGCACGGTGCTCACTGGGAACTAAGTGTCCCCCTTTTCCCTGCCCCTCGGGCGTGGGCAGGGCGGGGCAGGCAAGGCGCCAGCAGCCTCTCTCAAGTGATGGAAGCAGACCCAGGGGTGTGCTCCCACCTGCAGGGAGCCCTGGGCACTGTGCGAATGGGAAGCAGAATGGGGACAGGTCGGTGCTCCAGCCCTGTGGCTTCCTGCCCAGCAGTGCAAGGAGCGTGGGCGCCATGCTGGGCTTCACCACGCTGCCCAGCCCCCGCCCCTCGGCTGGGCGGCAACTCACTTTCCGTGTTCTCGGCCTCCGCCTGCTCCTCCCGCTGCTTCTGCTTGAACTTCATGTTCCCGAAGTGCATGATGGCGCCCACTATCTTATAGCAGCCGTACTTCTCCTCGTTGCTGAAGCCCAGGATGTCCATGGCATGCTGAGGGCGACAAGCAGAGAGCGTCCAGCCAGCTGCTGCCACAGACGCCACCCCCACCTGCAAATGGGGCTCCCGGCGGGGCAGCCGGACTTGCGCTCCCAGGGCCCCCCCAGATGCTGCAGTGCTGCCGGCTGAGCATGGTCACGCGACCCCCCCGCACAGCATGGCCTGCCCCAAGGGACCGGGGGTGTGGAGGCAGGCCCTGAACACCATTAGGGTGGCTTAGAAATCATCAACATGGGGCTGTGTTCATTTGTTTATGGAGCCTTTATTGGGGTCACATTTAGCTGCAAGCACAGGGAGGGAAAGGAAGGAAGGAAAAGTCACATGACTAAGATCTGGGCCTTTAGGAGAAAAACTAAGCACTGATGCTATGTCTACATTACATGCTACTTGCGCAGGAAGCCTTTTGTGCAAGGGTTTTTGTGCAAAAACTTCTTGCACAAGCGCATGTTCACACCTCAGACACATGAATGCTCTTGCACAAGAAAGCTCTGATGGCGGTTCACAGAACGGCCATCCGAGCACCTGTGCTTTTTCCCAGAGGGGTTTCTTGCACAAGAAACCCCTCTGGAGTGTCCATGTAAAAGGCCTCTGTTCTGCCATGTTACTCTTGATTTCCCTGCTCAAAAGTACATTTGAGGTGTGGACAGTCCACAGGTTTTTGTGCAAAAACCTTGCAGTGTAGACCTAGCCTGAGGCTTTGTCTAGACTTCGGTTTTGCTGGCAGTGAGTATACAAATGAGGCATGGGTTAACATATTGCTGTGCCTCATTTGCATAATTTATGCATGCCGTTTTTGCACAAAGGGTTTTTGCAGGAAAAAAAAGTAATGTGGATGGGGGTTTTTTGTGCATAAAAAAAATCCACACTACTTTTTTTCCACAAATGCAAATGAGGCATGGAAATATTCTAATTTGCACCTCATTTGCATACTCATTGCTGGCAAAACTGGCAGTGTAGACGAAGCCTCTGCCGCATGCCATCACTGTGACTGCTGGCCACATGTACACCTGCAATAGGGTGGGTCCAAACAGTTCTGTCAAAACTATTTGGAAATCTTTTTTCGCCACAAAAATGTCTGTTCCCAGTTGAAAATGTATTTTCAGGAAAAAAAAATTCTCTCCCCCCAAAACCCCACTTGTTTTTTTGACCAAAGGTTTTTGGTTTTCACTTATTTTGGCAAGACGGTCCCGTTCCCAGAGAGAGCCACGTTTCCCAGCCCTGGGCCAGGGTGCGCGATGTGGCTGCCACTGCTCGGCGCGTCCAGGCTGGACAGGCCCAGCTGCTTTTCACCAATTAGTGTCTGTCATCTGCGTTCCCTAGCAAGCGGGAGCCCCGGGCGCTGGTCGGGAGAGCTGCGTGCGCCTCAGAGCAGTGTCCATCCCACCCAGGAGCGTGGCTTCAGCCGTGCCGGTGCCAGGGCTCCGGTGAGCATGCGGGCCAGGGCAGCGGGCACGAGCCCCTTTTGGCTCCTGGCGTCAGCCACTGAGGGCTGCACTGGGCACCGGGTTGCGTCCCTCCCCATCGTGGCTAATGGCCACTGCTGGGCCTGCCTCCCAGAACTTCTCTGGTTCGTCTTTGAACCCACGTATGCTTTGGCCCTCACTGCAGCCTGGGGCCGTGCGCTCTGCCGGTTACTTGTGCAGGTGGGACCGTTCTTCCTCTGGTTTGTATTAAACCTGCTTCCTAGTCATGTCAGTGAGTGAGCCCTGGCTCTGTAGAGAGAGGCAGAGGAAATAACACGTCTCCCCTCCCTTTGCTCAGGCCAGCCATGACGGTACGGGCTTCTGTCCTTAGTCATCGCTTTCCTAAGCCGAACCTCCACCGGGGCTACGTCTAGACTGCAAGCCGCTTTTTCGAAAGAGAGCACCCAGGCAGTCTGGACGCTCTCTTTCGAAAAGCACAGTTTGCATGACACAGCGCCTTTTTTCGAAAGAGCACTTTTGAAAAACGGCGTCTTCCTCGTAAAACGAGGTTTTCTGTGGTTGAAAAAACTGCCACGTCCTTTCGATTTACTTTCGAAAGAACGCGGGCGCAGTCTAGACGCAGGGGAAATTTTTTCAAAAAAACCCTGTAGTCTAGACACACCTTCCTTGCAGGGAAGCCATGCCGTAGGCTCGACCGTCCCAGTCGGCTTTCCCTTTCCCCGGCCCCGGCGCCGGGCGGACAAGAACTGGACACACACTGCAGGGGTGGGAGCACCATGCTTGGAAAAGGCATCCTGGTCTTTGCTGCCTGGCGCCTTCCTCCCTGCTAAACCCCTTGGGCTCCTCCCCTGGCAGCAGATCTCTTGCTGCTCCCAGCTACTGCCCTGCCCCGCTGGGCTGGGTGTCTGGGGGCTCTGCCTGATCTGAGTTACCCCTTGTGACGTAGTGGGGGTACTTGCTGGGCTGTGGTGACCCCTGCTGTCTGGAGCAAGACCCAGCAGGGAAAACCTCCCTAGGCAGAGGTAATGCCAAACTTGTTGAACCAGTGGCCAGACACCCCCCATGGAGAGGAACAAAGGAAGGTGGAATGCTGCCCTGGCTGGGGGGCAGGGCTGGAGGGGAATTTGGTTAGTTGCTGTCTGGGAGCATGGAGGAGACAGCCTAGGGGAAGGGGCTGGAGTTTAGGGGCCCAGTCTCCCCCATCCCAAGGGGGCCTGAGGCATCCTAGCCCAGTTCCTGTAACCAGATTACATCTGTGCTGCGCTGGGCTGGAGGAGCAATAAACCACCCTCAATTCCACTGGCTGGTGCAGTCTGTTTGTGCCATTTCGGGGTGCAGGAGACGGGGAACCCCCAACGTGCCGTCACACCCCTGCAAGGAGCGGGGGCCCGGCTGCCGCTGCTAGTCCCAGGCCTGGCACTGCCTCTGTGCTTTTCCCTCGGAGGCGCTCCCCCAGAACTGCCGGGAGTTCTCAGGGCTGCGTGTGCCCCGTGGCAGGCCCTTACCCGCGCTGCGCCCTGCTCCCCGGGCTGAGAATGCGCCCACCTCCCTGCGGAGGACAGCCGGGGCGTGGACGCCCGCGAGCCTTGTGGGCCCTAGGGGCAGGGGCCAGAGATCGCGGCTAAACGCCAGGGGACTCCGAGGTGTGTGGCCGACGCTGGCCCATGGCGGCTCTGGCCTGGAGTGGGGGGCGGCTCTCCCCGACCCCTCCCTCGCGGGCAGGGCCCACACGTACGTCTGTGGCCATGAGCTCCTCGCCGTCGTCCAGGTTGTCCACCGTGGTGACGCCTTGTGAGCAGAAGTGGTAGTCGTAGGGGTTGAGCGAGAGCAGCAGCATGTCTGGGAGCCGGAGGGAAGGCGAGGGCGTGAGGTGCGGGCAGCTCCAGCAACGGCCACGGGAGAGGCGGGGCAGGACCGGCGGGGCGAGCGCTCTGCCCAGCGCCAGGACTCCTCAGCTGAGCTCTGGGCTGGGCGCCCCCAGGCCTGGGGCGGGGGCTGGCTGGAGCCCTGGCCCTCGGCGTGTGCCCTGAATCTCAGCAGCTGCCCTGGGCGGGCGGAGCGCGTGTAGCTCCTGGGCTCCCTCGAGCCTCGCCCACAGTGCCACGTGCACCCCCCAAAACCCGCTGCTCCCCGGGGCCCCAGCCACGTGCTGCCATCTCAGGCGGCCGGCTGAGCAGCACGGGCCAAAGGAGCAATGGACAGAACCCTGCTCTGCCGTCGCGCCACAGCCCCTCGGAGCCTGATCTGGAAGTGGCCGCGCCGGCCTCGCCCCGCTCCAGGGCGCCCCAGGCCTGCCCGGTAAGGGCCCACTCGCCATCGAGCAGCAGCCAGAAGCTTCTCCCGCCAGGCTCCACCGAGCCTCTCTCCAGGGTGGGAGGGTTCCCGTCCCCAGGCACCCGCGCCCAGCGGCTCCCGGCAGGGAGGGCTCCTCCGGGGGCGTGGAGGGGGTTGCGCTGTGGCTGGGAAGCCGCTTACCCTGGAGCTCGGGTTTCTTCCCCGACAGGATCTGGTAGTAGATGTGGTAGCTCCTCTCGCCGGGCTGCTGGAAGATCACTCTGGACTTTTCCAGCAAGTCTAGACAAAGCAGAAAGCGGGCTGGCTGAGCCAGGGCCGGGGCCCAAAGCGCGCGGTGGGGGGAGCCTGGCAGGGCCGCCTGCGACCGGCTCTTCACTCACAGATATCGATGTCGGCTGAGGCCAGTTTCCCGGACGGGCCAAAGTGGATGCGGATGAACTTGCCCTGAGGGAAGAAGGGAGGGAGGCAAGTGCTTAGGCTGGACAAATGGGCTAAGGGGGGTACCGCTGCCCTCCCAGGCGCACACAGCTGGTATCACGCCGGGAAGGGGCCTAATCCGAGCAGACTGGCTGGGAGGCTCTGGCCTGGGCTGGTCCCTCCTCTAGGAATTTGGCTCGACAGGGATTGTGCCCGGGCCTTGCGCTCAGGCAGCACGTGGAGCGTGTCCGGCAGCCCCTGGCACCGGGGCAGAGCTGCCCGATGCTGGGTCGGTGGCGTCTGGCCTGTAGCTGCTGATCAAGTTCCAGACACTCCCAGGCCCCAGGTGCATCAGGGAATCCAGGGAGGCCCCCGCCGGCCCCTGTGGCCTCTGCCACCTCCAGTGTGATAGGATGGAGATGGAGATGGAGATGGAGAGGCCAGGGGGTTGGTTGAGCCCCAGGGGGCGAAGAAGGGGGTGCTGCATCCCTGTGCACGGGGAACCTCCAGCAGCGGGACTCTTTTGTGCCAGGCTCTTTCCTGGCGCTGCCAGTCAGCACCCACAGCCGGTGCCAAGCTGAGCTGCGGGTGGGCTGCCCTGAACTCCAGCCCCCTGGTAGGGCCACATCTTTGGCTGGTGTAACCTACACGGCACAAGCCAGTGCGCTCGCCTGGTGAGGGGCATCGCTTACAGCCCTGCAGCCAACCCGCCTGCCCAGGAGAGAGCCGCCGGCCAGCGCAGGGCAGTGCTGCCTGTGTGTGAGCGAGCGAGTGAGCGCGGGAGGGGGGTTTCTGGGCCCTGCGCCCACGCGGGGCCTGGCTGGCCAGCGCAGGGCAGTGCTGCCTGTGAGCGAGCGAGCGAGCGCGGGAGGGGGGTTTCTGGGCCCTGCGCCCACGCGGGGCCTGGCTGGCCGGCACGTCGCTGCGGCGAGGCACGGGCTGCGCACACACTTACAAAGCGCGAGGAGTTGTCGTTGCGCAGGGTTTTGGCGTTGCCGAAGGCTTCCATCGCCGGGTTTGCCTCGATGATTTGATCCTCGAGGGTACCCTAGAAAAGGCCAAAGTGGGTCAGCCTGTGCCCGTGGCATTAGGAGCAGAGCCTCTGGGTACGGCTGCTGCAGGGCCCGGGGCAGGGGCCTCAGCCCCCCGCGGCTCTCCCTGGCTCCCCGTTAGGCTGAGTCTCGGGGGGCACGTCTCTGTAAGTAACACCGGGGAGAACGGGGCTGGGCCCCGAGGCCGTGAACGCTGTGGCCACCTGCCCCCGCCCTCCCCGCAAGGTCCAGGCTATTAGCTCAGTGGCACCTGGGAGTCGCCGTAACATGCAGCCTGGCTGCCTGCCGCTCAGCGATCCCGCAGGATTTCCCGCTGTCCCCACGCCTGGGCGGGGGCGGGGGAGAAGGGAGGCTAGTGGGGAGCCCCGGGGTCTGGGGCTGCCATGCTGGCGCAAACGTCCAGCAAGGAAACGGCCAGGCAAACCCTTCACTAGGGGGAGTCAAGCTGTAAATCTCGCGCGCTAGTTGAACGAGCCAGCCAGGACATGGGCTTGATTCCCCCCCCCCCCACTGGAAAATACCCCAAATAACCTAACCTGAGCCCTTGGCTCCCACGCCTGCAACGCTCTAGGCCGGGCCCACGGCCGGGCCGCCACTAACCCCGCTCCCTGCCCCCCGGGAGACGGCGGCTGGATCCGCCCAGCCTCGCGGGCTGTGCTGCTCCTCCGTGGGCTGGCAGCCCTTGGCCTGCATGGCCGATGCTCACACGCCCTTCCCCTAGAAAGCGGAGCTGCGGCCGAGCAGAGCCACTGGCCCGGCGCTGCGCTAAGCCGTGCTGGGCTGAGTTCACGAGGGCCCCGAGGCCCCCAGCATTACGGAACAGGAATCCCGCGATCGTCTCTCGCTCGAGGCCCCTCCTCAGCCGAGCTCCCTCCGCCTGTGCGCCAGCCCGGCCCTGCGCCTGCACCCCGGGGCCTCTGCCCACCTGTGAGCTGCACGACTGCCACCGCAAATGTAACCACCAGGCAGCAGCCTCCCTCCTCCTCGCCATCCCCCCGCATCCAGCTGTCTCGGCTCCTAGCGGGGAGGTGCCAGGCAGAGTCGACCAAGGCTCCTGGGGCTGGGGTCCGCTCTGTGCTCCACCCCCGCCATTAGCCAAGGCCTCCCGACCCAAGCAGCCCCTGCCCTCTGGCCCCACGGGGCTGGTACGGAGGCCACGCCCGGCTCCGGGTCTGAGGAGGTCAGCAAGCGCTCGGCCCACCAGACACTGAGCCCAGCCAGGGACCTGGGCAGCTGTTTCTGGTTTGCACTAGCTTCTGGCCCCCTCCCACCCAAGACGCAGCTGGACAGGTTTGCAGTGAGCTGAGAGCTAAGCAACCTCTGTCCCCAGCCAGGGCGGTGGATAGAAGCTCCCAGCCTGCCTCAGTGCCCTGCAGCCCCTCACCCTGGCCACAGCGAGCCCTCTGCGGGGAGAAGCTGCTCTAGGAACCATGGCAGCCTCCCTGGAGCCTCTCGGCCGCCACGAGCATTTTCGAGCCACAGTCACGTCAGCAAACCACGGCCCCGTGCATGGGGGCCTGATCCCGGTCTTGCGTCACTGTCCCAGCACTCCCACCCGCAACATCCTTACAGAGCCGCCTGGCTTGCACTGGTGTCTGTGAGCTCAGACTAGGCCCAACACCTCCCCCGCGCTAGCCGAGTCCAGCCTGGCCTCCCTGGGAACACTTACCCCAGTTTTAGTGGCAGGAGCTTGCTAGGGAAAGGAAAGAAATGTGGCTTTAGAATTCCAGAAGGGACAGATCAAAACCCCAGAACGCACCAATCAAAGCGGGACGTTAAAATGTAGTTACTAAAAAGGTCCAAAAACCCCTGAAGGATTACATTGAAAAAATCCACCAAAAATGTTAAATAGATTAGCTGAAGAAAAAGAAGAAAAGCATCAAAAAGCAGGAACAGTTAAATCCAAGCCCAGGGAAGAGGGAAGGAAAACAACACTGGAGAATTGCTTATCCAGTACCTGACGCAGCCAGTCCGTGCCTGCAAGAGAAAGCAGACTGGAGCCACAAGTACCCAGAAGGACTAAGCAATTGCAAGGACTCTCAAAAATAACCAACACCCAAGAAATGTGAGAGAATCAAAACAAGAGCAAGAAAAAGCACAAGATGGAAAAGGATCAAAATGAACAAAAAGAGAAAAGGCGGGAAAAAGCAAAAAGCAAAAAGCAAGGCTTAAAAGAGATGGGGTGGAAATAGGCGGGGGACTCAGTCCCCTTTAAAGCTTCTGAAAGAAAATCAGTCGGGCTGAAGGAAGAGAGGGGCCCACAGGGCCTGGGGTGGCTGTTTGGTTTGGTGAGCTAGAAAAACTCCATTTCCCCAAGAGCAGTAGTTTCAAGCCTTGCTTGTTCAAAAGGAAAAGGAAAAGCAAAGCCCACGAAGGGCCAGATCCAAACACGCTTCCAAACGCCAAAAGTTCCAAAAAGGAACAAGAAAAGAAAAGAAAAGAAAAGAAAAGAAAAGGCAGGGAGAGCAGCCAGCGTCTGTCCCTGCGGGGGGCTTACTCCTTTCTTGCCCGGCGTGTCGCCCAAGGCCGCTACAATGGCAAAGTACTGAATGACTCGCTTGGTGTTTACAGTCTTACCAGCACCAGATTCTCCGCTTAGGGTAACAGAAATACACAGATCAAGAAATGAGGCAGAGACAGGCACACCCGCTGCAGCTGCACTGAGACTCAGAAGCCAGGGCCTGGCCCAGCCGCCTGCCAACGGTGTCGTGGGAGAAGTGACACGTCCCGGGAGAGTCCGGCCCTGGGCGGCCCAGGATCCCGTCCGACTGGCTAGTGCTCTGCCTGGGAGCCCGGGGGGAGAGGGGCTGGGACGTGCTCTGCCCTCGCCCACCCCTCAAAGGGCCGTGTGGGCCACAGGAGCCCTGGGGAGCCATGGGGCTGGCTCCTAGCCGGCGGGCCGGGCCGTTGCTGCTGCCCTGGTCTGCGGCGCCCCTGGCACCGGTTGGCGACGCCGCGCCGTGGATCCCTGGCTCGCGTGACCCGCTCTCCCACTGCAATCCCAGCGCCCAGCGGGAGGGGTGGGGGGGCTGCCACTGGACATGAGCCAAGCAGCTCCCGTCTCAGCCCGGCCTGACCTAATTAGGCCATGGCCTGGGCTCAAAATGTCAGTGGCTCAAGGCAGCAGGGTCGGGCCATTCAGAGAACTTTATATAGCAGTCACCTAGATGTCACGTGAACTTAACCGTGCCCGTCCCACCCCGCCTCAGCCTGCCCCGTCCCCCCCATCCCTCACCCCCCACTGTCCTGTCCCCTCCCCCACGTCCCACCCCGCCTCAGCCTGCCCTGTTCCCCCGGCCTGCCCCGTCCCACCCCGCCTCAGCCTGCCCTGTTCCCCCGGCCTGCCCCGTCCCACCCCGCCTCAGCCTGCCCCGTCCCCCCCATCCCTCACCCCCCACTGTCCTGTCCCCTCCCCCACGTCCCACCCCACCTCAGCCTGCCCCGTCCCCCCCATCCCTCACCCCCCACTGTCCTGCCCCCTCCCCCACGTCCCATCCCGCCTCAGCCTGCCCCATCCCCCGCGTCCCACCCCGCCTCAGCCTGCCCTGTTCCCCCGGCCTGCCCCATATCACCCGCCTCAGCCTGCCCTGTTCCCCCAGCCTGCCCCGGCCCATCCGCCTCAGCCTGCCCCGTCCCCCCCATCCCTCACCCCCCCACTGTCCTGCCCCCTCCCCCACGTCCCACCCCGCCTCAGCCTGCCCTGTTCCCCCGGCCTGCCCCATATCACCCGCCTCAGCCTGTCCCATCCCCCCCGTCCCACCCTGCCTCAGCCTGCCCCGTCCCCCCCATCCCTCACCCCCCACTGTCCTGCTGCCTCCCCCACGTCCCACCCCACCTCAGCCTGCCCTGTTCCCCCGGCCTGCCCCGTCCCACCCGCCTCAGCCTGCCCTGTTCCCCCAGCCTGCCCCGTATCACCCGCCTCAGCCTGCCCCATCCCCCGCGTCCCACCCCGCCTCAGCCTGCCCTGTTCCCCCAGCCTGCCCCGGCCCATCCGCCTCAGCCTGCCCCGTCCCCCCCATCCCTCACCCCCCCACTGTCCTGCCCCCTCCCCCACGTCCCACCCCGCCTCAGCCTGCCCTGTTCCCCCGGCCTGCCCCATATCACCCGCCTCAGCCTGTCCCATCCCCCCCGTCCCACCCTGCCTCAGCCTGCCCCGTCCCCCCCATCCCTCACCCCCCACTGTCCTGCTGCCTCCCCCACGTCCCACCCCGCCTCAGCCTGCCCTGTTCCCCCGGCCTGCCCCGTCCCACCCGCCTCAGCCTGCCCTGTTCCCCCAGCCTGCCCCGTATCACCCGCCTCAGCCTGCCCCATCCCCCGCGTCCCACCCCGCCTCAGCCTGCCCTGTTCCCCCGGCCTGCCCCATATCACCCGCCTCAGCCTGCCCTGTTCCCCCAGCCTGCCCCGGCCCATCCGCCTCAGCCTGCCCCATCCCTCACCCCCCCACTGTCCTGGCCCCTCCCCCACGTCCCACCCCACCTCAGCCTGCCCTGTTCCCCCGGCCTGCCCCATATCACCCGCCTCAGCCTGCCCCGTCCCCCCCATCCCTCACCCCCCCACTGTCCTGCCCCCTCCCCCACGTCCCACCCCGCCTCAGCCTGCCCTGTTCCCCCGGCCTGCCCCATATCACCCGCCTCAGCCTGTCCCATCCCCCCCGTCCCACCCTGCCTCAGCCTGCCCCGTCCCCCCCATCCCTCACCCCCCACTGTCCTGCTGCCTCCCCCACGTCCCACCCCGCCTCAGCCTGCCCTGTTCCCCCGGCCTGCCCCGTCCCACCCGCCTCAGTCTGCCCCATTCCCCACTGGCCAGCCCCGCCCCCTCCCCCCACGTCCCACCTGCCTTGCCTCAGTCTGCCCCGTCCCCCACTGTCTTGCCCCCGCCCCCACTACTCCGGCCCCTCCCCCATGTCCCACCCCGCCTCAGCCTGCCCTGTCCCCCACTGTCCTGCCTCCACCCCCACTGTCCTGTCTCATCCCCCACATCCCACCCCGCCTCAGCCTGCCCTGTTCCCCCAGCCTGCCCCGGCCCACCCGCCTCAATCTGCTCCGTCCCCCCCATCCCTCACCCCCCACTGTCCTGCCCCCACCCCCACTGCCCCGGCCCCTCCCCCACGTCCCACCCGCCTCAGCCTGCCCTGTGCCCCATGACACTGGCTCCAGCTGCCTCGTCTGCCCACCAGGCCTGTGCAGGGGCAAGGCCTTTGCTGCCCCAAGGTGGGCATCCCCTTTGTCCAGACCCCGCGGGGCCTGTGGCCTGCCCCGGGGCTGCGGCTTGCTCCAAGAGACGTGCGTGGGCAATGCCTGCCCTGCGGCGCCAGCGGCACCAAGCGCGGGCTGAGTGGCCCTTCCCCCAGCACCGGCGGGCTGCCCGCGCGGGCCCTGGCGGCTCCTGGCCGGGGCAAAGGACACTTGTTCAGGGGCGCAGGCAGCTGGCCGGGGCCAGGCCTCGAGGCCAGATGCTGGCGGGCTGGCGCGGGGCGGAGTGGGGAGCCCTATCTCCTGGGGGCAGGCTGCCTCTCGACAGGCCCGCCCAAACGACGGGGGACCCTGGACCCTAAGCGGGGCAGGCCTGTCGGGCCGGAGCCCAAGCCAGAGACGCGGCCGGTGGCCGGGAGCCAGCGCGGGTCACTTACGTGATGAGCATCGACTGGTTCTCGCGATCTGGAAGAGAAAGCGCCAGCGGGAGATGGACACAGGCCTGCGATGGCTCGGAGCGCTAGAGCCCTGCAGGCAGCCGGGGGCTGGGCTTGGCCCCCGCACCCCTCTTTGCTGGTCAGTGACTGTGGGCCCCCCCCATCCACCCCTCCCACACCCCCACCTCCCCGCCCTGGCTGGTCAGTGACTGTGGGCCCCCCCAACCAACCCCCCCACACCCCCACCTCCCCGCCCTGGCTGGTCAGTGACCGTGGGCCCCCCCCAACCAACCCCTCCCACACCCGCACCTCCCCGCCCTGGCTGGTCAGTGACCGTGGGCCCCCCCCAACCAACCCCTCCCACACCCCCACCTCCCCGCCCTGGCTGGTCAGTGACCGTGGGCCCCCCCCAACCAACCCCTCCCACACCCCCACCTCCCCGCCCTGGCTGGTCAGTGACCGTGGGCCCACCCCAACACACCGCCCCACACTCCCACCTCCCCGCCCTGGCTGGTCAGTGACGGTGGGTCCCCACCCCCACCCCCTCCCCGCCTGGCTGGTCAGTGACGGTGGGTTTCCCCCTCCAGGGGGGCAGTGATGATGGTCGCCTGACGTGAACACGCTGCTTCCCCGTCAGCCTGGCTGTGGACGTGGGGGCTCCCTAGGCCCCCTGGGACGGCAGCTCTGGGAAGACGTGTCCTGGGGCCTTGACAAGTCTACACAGCTCCTCTCTCTGCACCTGCCCCCCGCCCCAGAAGAGCCTGGGCCAGCTCCAGCCCAGTGTGCTGCCAGGGCCCTGCCCTGCAGGGATGTGTCCTTTCTCCTCAGCTCCCTGGCTGTCCTGCCAAGGTCATTTATGGGTCTTTCCTCCTCTGGGGCTTGTCACACTGCCCCTCCCCCGGGGGGCTGGGCAGCCTGGCGCCGCCTCCCTGTGGGGCTCCCTGCACACCCAGGCCAGGGGTCTGCTGTGCGGCAGGCACGGGGCTATTTGCTGCACCGCCTTGCTTGCGGCCGACGGACGGCCCGGAGCCTGCGGCCAGAGCCTGGCCGGGACGCCAGCGGTCGGGTTGGCTGGGGCTGGCTGTGCATTGGTTTGCTGGCGCGAGGGGGGCTTACTGCGCAGCATGTCGTTGTAGGCATTGTCCGCGATGGAGTAGATGTGGGGCGGGGACTCCGACCTCCGCTTGCCCTTGTAGGCTGCCACCACGGGCGCGGTGTAGACTGGCAGCCACTTGTAGGGGTTTATGGTGACGCAGAACAGGCCTGAATAGGTCTGAGGGCAGAGAGGCCAGTGAGCGAAGCGGGACCCGCCGAACAGAGGCAAGTGTGAGCGCAGAGCTAGACACGCTGCCGGGCCGGCACCGGGCCGCCGCCTCTCTCCGCTGCAGAGCAGGGGGCAACCGGCCACGACAGCAGCGTCCCCGGTGCTGACCCGCCTTCCTTTGGCGGTGGCATTCCTCCCGCGCCCCGTGGGCAGCTGGGTGCCCAGCGCTAGCCCCGCACCCCGGCGGCCGCCTTGCTCAGGGCAGCCCGCCAGGAAAGCTGGTGGCGTCTGCCCGGGACATGCCCGCTTGAGCAGTAGCTGGAAACCCCTTGGCACTGGGCGCCTGGGTTTTGTTTTGCAGACTCCCCGGCGAGCGAGTCTCTTCCCCCAGGCATGGCAAGAGGCTTAGTTCTCTTTACCAGGTTTGCCCAGTGAGTCTGATCAGCGCACATAAATCTACCCCCCTCTGCCCCAGCCTGCGGGGGATTCGCGCTCCCGTGCGCCATGGCAAAGCAGGCCCAGCCGGCCCGGCTAGACAACCCTGGGAGAAGTGGGTTGTGGTTCTGAGCTGGCGCCAGGGCTCCGCGCGTCACCCCCTGCCGGCCCCACTCACATAGATCATCCAGTGGGCGTAGCGGCGCTTCAGGTTGTACAGCACCGAGGCCTCGTTGAGGTGCGTGAGCATGGCCATGTCCTCAATCATATCGAACTTGGGGGGGTTCACCTGCTGGATGTCGTCTTCCTTGACCACCCGAATCTGCAGGGAGGAAACAAAGCAGGGGAGCCTCAGCGTGTCCGGGGCCCCTGCGGGGCGGGACCAGGCTTGGCAGGCTCCATGAGCCGCGGCAGGGCCCTGTCCGCTTGCTCCCGCCTCTTGGGCAAAGGGCTGGGATCGGCTCTTGTTTCCACACGGCAGGCCCTGCGGATGGGCGCGTGCCAAAGACGCAGCATGAAGGGCTGGGGCGTCTGGGGCAGGCCCTGCGGATGGGCGCGCGGCAGAGACGCGGCGGGAAGGGCTGGGGCGTCTGGGGCAGGCCCTGCGGATGGGCGCGCGGCAGAGACGCGGCGGGAAGGGCTGGGGCGTCTGGGGCAGGCCCTGCGGATGGGCGCGCGGCAGAGACGCGGCGGGAAGGGCTGGGGCGTCTGGGGCAGGCCCTGCGGATGGGCGCGTGGCAGAGACGCGGCGGGAAGGGCTGGGGCGTCTGGGGCAGGCCCTGCGGATGGGCGCGCGGCAGAGACGCGGCGGGAAGGGCTGGGGCGTCTGGGGCAGGCCCTGCGGATGGGCGCGCGGCAGAGACGCGGCGGGAAGGGCTGGGGCGTCTGGGGCAGGCCCTGCGGATGGGCGCGTGGCAGAGACGCGGCGGGAAGGGCTGGGGCGTCTGGGGCAGGCCCTGCGGATGGGCGCGTGGCAGAGACGCGGCGGGAAGGGCTGGGGCGTCTGGGGCAGGCCCTGCGGATGGGCGCGTGGCAGAGACGCGGCGGGAAGGGCTGGGGCGTCGGGCCAGTCTCCTGTCCGGGCCTCGCGCCCTCCTGTGACTCTCTCAGACTGACCCTGGCTGCCCCTGCGGGACTGCAGAGGAGAACAGATCTTGGGGGCCGTGCCCCCGCCTGGCCCTGTGTCCATGGCCTAGGCTGGGCGGGGCGATGTCTCTGCTCAGCTGGGCCGGGTGCAACGCCGCGGTGGTGGCAGTTTGGAAGGGCAGCAGGACACGAGTGCCTCATCTGGATCCGGAACGCCGGGGCGAGGGGCTGGCTGGGCACCGGCAGGCGTCAGTGGGGCGGGAGCCGGAGGCAGGCCTAGGCCTGTGTCCCCGCAGCGCCTGGGGGATGCTCTGCAGAGAGGAGCGCTCTAACCCGCCCGCCCGCGTCGTTCCCGGAGCGCGTCTCCCTGCGGCGTAGCGCCGGCGTGGGCAGCGCTCGGGGGGCTTTTCACCCCCTCGGTGGCACCAGTGGCAGTGCAGAGCTGCCCCCAGCCCGAGCACCCTCCACTCCGGAGCCTCCGTGGGGGGCACTGCTGCCTGCTCCCTCGTCCTGCCGGGCAGCCCAGCGCGGCTTGGCCAGGCGCTCAGGGACCGGGCACCGGGCGGCTTTGGCCTCTGTCTCTGGGGGTGGCGGCTGAGAAGGGAAGGGCTGGCTCGGCGCTGGGCCGGCGCACACAAAGCATGGGAGACCAAGGCCCGATCCCACCAGGAGCCGCGTAACTAGCCCCCTGGCATGGACCGGCCGGAGCGCCGCGGGGCTGCCCCACACTGTCCTGTCACAGGGCCACCTCCCCGAGCCGCCCGGCCCAGCGGGTCAGTGGCTCCCCAGCGGAGCCCGGGGGGAGCTGGCTCACCCGGGTAGCCAGCAGGCTTGTCCCTGCCCTGCCGTTAAATGAAGCAGCAGGTTCCCAGCCTGCAGGGCTGAGCGGAGGCGCCTTTGAGCGGTGAAATGTGCCGCTCCCGCCGGGTTCTGCCAGAGCAGCCACAGCCCTGTGCAGCGCCTGCTGGGGCGGTGCCCTGGACGGGTGGAGGAGGGCCACGGCGTCGGCCCCGCCAGCCACCGCCAGTGAAAGCGACCTTGCTGTGTCTCCCCCGCCATCCCGCTGTCCCCTGCCCCTGCCCATCCCACCGGGGGGCGCACACAGCCAGGTTCCCCACTGCCTGTCAACATTATCCACATGCCCCACCCCGAGACGTGAGCTCCTTGCTGCTTGGGGAGGGCTATCCCACCGTGCCCCGGCCCCAGCCCTTGGCCTGTTACTCTAACCACTCCCCGCGTTCCTGCTGCTACCTGTTTCCTGAGCCCGGGGGCCCTGGGTCTGTCCGGCCCCGTGCCATCTCAAAGAATAGGGCGAGGGAGCGTGACACAGCCCGCATGGCCCCTCCGGCCCTTGTCCCTGAACCTGTTAGCCCTGTCACGCCACATCTCCACGCCTGGCTGTGAGGGCCTGGATTTAGCACCCGCCCCGGTACTAAGGCTTGAGGGCGAGAGTCTAGTGAAGAAAGCAGGGAACTGGACCTCAGGACTTGCGTTCTAATCCCAGCTCTGTCTTCAAGTCCGTGTGACCCTCTGCCAGGCTTTTATTACCTCCCCGGGCCTCAGTCTCACTAGCTATGAAATGGGGCTAATACTAGCTACTGAGTCCACAGCCTGGTGGAGTGACACGGTTCCTGCGTCGTTTGGAAGAGACGGTGAGGCTAATTCTCCTCCGATTTATACTCATGTAACTCAGGGTCGCTCTGTCAGAATCAGTGTAATGATGAGCCATGGACTCAAGCTCAGAACTGGGCCCTTTGTAATCCTACAGGTACTGGGGCAACCCCTCTGCAGTTCATGGTCTAGCACTAGTTTAACTGGAAGCAGAATTTAGGCAGACTTGGATTAGATATGACCTGGCTGGAAAAATGTAGTCCCAATAGCTTCCTGTTGGAAAATGTTATTGCAACAAAACAGGTGTTGGTGTTGTTGTTGCTATTGTTTCAATTTGGGTGATGGTTCATTTACTAAAAAATGGAAGCAAAAGTTTTGAACACACCCAAATACTCCCATTTTGATTTTTCATTGCCCAATGACTTTTTGTTTTGAAAGGTACTTTATTTGATATTTTAAAAACATTAAACAGGTTTGAAATGGAATTAAACGTTGAATTTAATGAAACAAAATGTTTCAATCGGCCTGGGGCGTCCCAAGTTTTGGCTTTTTGTTCTAACTCAGAACAAAGGTGGTTTTTGAAATAATTTTTGCTTGGACAGAAAATCTCTTTTCCAACCAGTTCAGGATTTCGACAGATATAAGCTATTGCTCATTAGACCGACTAGTCCCAGCGCAATATGAAGCAGTACACAGATCACTGTGTGCAAAGGACGTCTCCCCATTCCGTCACCACAGTTCTACACTGGCGATATTGCTCCGGCATAAAACTGTTCCCATGGAGCGGAGAATGCAGCCCATACGTTAGTTTTGCGAGATAGTAGTTTGCTAAAAGCAGATGCTGCCCTTACACCAGTAGGTGCACTGAGTCCCGTGACTCTCATTCAGATTTCTCCACTACCCTAGCCTGGTAAAACTGCTTTGATTTCTGAGGACTGACTGACTCCTGATTGACACTGCTGTAATAAATGAGGTCAGCCCCAATGGAGTGACATGGGTAGAGCTCAGAATATGGCTCTGTCAGGGCCAGCCAACCCGCAGCTTAAATTGTGTCTTGCAAAACCACCCCTGCGTCCCTAAGAACCACCCCCTGACCCCCGGTTCCCTGTACTCACTGTCCAGCGCAGCGAAGCAAAATGGTGCTGGCTGAGGGGAGCCTCTGATGGGGCCAAAAAGCCACCCATTTAAAGGGGGCAGCCTTTTTTTTTTTTTTTTGGCTCAACAACTTTCCCCCCTCGGCCCTTTGCGCTATCCCCCCCAACTATTGTGGCTCTTTGCCTTTAACGGGTTGGCCACCCCTGCTCTATGTGTAACAATTGATTCCTATTTGGAAAAAGAGCAACCTTTTAGTCAGCTGTATCTAACCGTAATTAAACTGAGTTCCCAGCCCTCTAAACAACATTGTTAGTTCATTACAACAGCTCTCTGGCAGAGTCCGCTCTCTGCGGGACTGGTGTAACTTCAGAGTAACCCCCGATTTACACCAGCTCCCCTTGGTTCCTGCTTTGAATGATTTTCTCTTGAGATTAGCAGGATAATTTTGTCCAAAGGAGCAACTGGCACTTTTCCCGGACAGAGCAGATTCTCCTGTTGGCTATTGTCACAGCTGTTAAGGTGCCAGCTGATCCCTTTGGGCTGGGAAGCTCTACTGCCTGTCACTTCGCGGGGGAACATTTGATGCTGGTGTAGCGAAGGCCCGGCGTGCTTGGCGAGTCAGACAGTGCATTGTTTCCTAGGCCGTGGCAGGGTAACAAAAGCCGTGGACGCGAGCACGCTGCCGGGTTGCAGGTTGGGCATTTCAGAGCCTCCCGCAAGAACGTGTCTAATTTCAGCTCTGACCTGCTCCCACGTACGCCCCCTCCCCGCCCCGTCATGCAGCCCTCGCCTCTCCGCCTTCCCCCGTCCTGGGAACACCAAACGTTAAAAATCAAGCCTGTTTTGCTTACGTCTTTATTTTTGGTTTCCACGGTGACTTTGCCACCAGAGGATTCTTTGATTTCAACCTCAATGTAGGCTTCCTTGTCATCTGGGATCCACGCTCGCTTCTTCCCTGCAGAGCACAAGAAAAGGAAGAACCCTCAGTCGGAGGGGAAGGGAACGCCGGGCTCTTGCCAATAGCTTCAGGAGGCAGCACGAACACAATATTAAGGGCCCTTCTTGTCCTTGCTCTGTTTTTGACCCTAGGGGCAGGCTTTCCTGGGCCTGTTCGAGCCGGGGGCTTGTTTAACTTGCCCCAGCTGGTGCTAAGATTGGCTTCCGCCTGCTGTTTGCTCCATTTGGAGACTCACATGGAAAGCACAGTGTAGGGAATACAAAGTTCTCTCCTCATCCCATTTCATCAGCTCCACACCCCCCACCCCCGAATTTCTCCTGGCCCAAACCCCGGGCTTTTTGCCCCTGGCGCACAGTGGCACTGAGGCAATGGTGCTGAAGATGAGGCTGGAGTGCACAGAGAGGTACAGGGAGGAATCTGTCACCCAAAGCCCCAACGATCCCCGTCCATCTCGAGTGAAATGGGACGACAGCTTTGCTGAGCCAGGGGTTCTGTGGCACAGGCTTTGCTGGGTCCCTCGGCCCGTCTGGGCACGTCGCCTCGGTGCAGATGCACAGCCGCCGTGTTACCCGCCACGCCGAGAGCCGTGGCCACTGGCTGCCAAAAGCCTTTCTGGGCCTCTGACCTCCTACCGGGGAGCACAAGGGCAGCGCTGCAGTGGGGGCTCCGCCATGAAACCCTGCCAGGGTCCACAGCCTGGGGAGCAGGCCAGGGGTGCTCCGCAAACCAGGCTCAAAGGGGCTGCTGCTCTTACCATCGAACGGGATGGTCTGAAGCTTGAGCTGCTCCGTGTAGCTCTTGCGGAGGTAGTCGGCAGCCTCCCCGAACTCGGTCATGTCCCGCATTGACATGGTGCTGGCTGGGCAGCAGCAAAGAAAGACGCCAAAGACTTGGGAGCACTGCAAAGGAGGGAAGCAGAGAGAGGAGTCAGTCCAGAGACAGCTGCTCCAGCGAGGACAGCGAGGGTTTTCACACACGGCCCAGGAGGATAACGGCCGTGCAAAGAGCCCTGGCTCGCCCAGGCTCCTGATTACGCGCCCGGTGCTCCTGCCGGCTCTGTCCCCACGCGCCTTGCCGCTGGGAGCAACCGCCAGGCTGAACTCCCCACCCCTCACGTGTGGAGCTCCGGCAGCAGCAAAGGGGCAGCGAAAGCTCGCTTGTCCGGATCACCTCCGGCAGCCAGTCCCTGCTCCGACCCCCGGAGGCAGGCCAAGCCCGTGCGGATACGGGGCTCCCAAAGTTAGGAAACAGAGGGGTGAGTGTGAACCCCGGCAAGGGACGGTGGCACTGCTCCCTGTCCTCCGTACAACGGCCCCGCCGCATCACCGCAGCCTCGGGAACGCCCTGGCACCAGCAACTTCCCACGCTGCCCAGCCCTCGCCAAACGCCCCCTTTCCTCCGTCCCTCCCTCTGAGCCCGGCTGCCCTGCCGCCCACCTCCTTCCCCCGGCCGGCAGGGAGCGGTTAGCAGCACAGGGACGTGCCCTTTACTACCAACCTTGGCTATCGGACTGAATGGCTGCAGGCCTGCGGCAAAGCCCCTTTTTATTGTGTCCGTCAAGGTCAGAGTGGGAAGAGCTATGTCAGAAATTCCCATGTGTCACGTCCATGCGGCTCCATTGGTGCTGCTCCGCTCCGGCCCGGAGCGACACAAAAGGCAAACCTCCCTTTTATCTCCCTGGGAATGCGCCCGGTTATTTTTACTCCTGTATTGTCAGGCGAGTACAAAGGCAGAGGGCGGCTGCAGGCTTGGGAGCCAGCACAGCTCTCCAGGCCAGCCTGTGCCTGGCCGATCTGCAGGACTGACTCCTCTGCCCGCCGTCACCTGGCCGGGTCTGTGTCTCGCCACGCTGCCCGGGAGGGCACAGGGCTCCCCCGCCAACCTCAGCGCCACCCTCACCCGGAGCCGCTGCCTCGGCTTCCCACTGGGCCCCGCTCCCACCAATTGCGGGGGGCAGCGACGTGGGGCGGAGGGCAGGGCTGGGCCCCCGCGGGCCGCTCTCCTCTGCCTCCCTGGGTCGCACAGGGAGGGCCAGTGGCTCTCTCGCCCTTGAGGTGTCCAGCAATCTCCTAGCGCAGCCTGGCGGGGGCTAGCTGAGTGACCGCACCAGCACCCTGCACCCAGATGTGAGCTGCCAGTGGCCATGGCTCCAGTGGGTTGGCTCGGCCCCTTAGAGATACACTGGCCAGCTGTGGAATCAGCTGGGTGGCGGTAGCCAAACGCCCCAGACCGAGGAGGGCTCTGGGGGCTCCTGTGTGGCCAGAGCTCACAGATCAACGAGGCTGCCCGGCCCACAACAGGAACACGCCAGGGCTTGACACTGGCCACGCAAGAGGGTAGCTGCATAAATGAGGCCGCTCAGTCACTGCACTGGTCCCCAGTATCACTGGAACTAATGGGGATGGTTAAGGCCAGTCCCCGAGGCCTGGGATCCCCTGAGCTGTGGGGCGCCGGGATCCTTAGCCTAGGCCCCCACGGCTGCCTTCCCTGGCGCCCCAGGGCAGGGATACACACCGTTCCAGTTGCCATTGCACTCCCTCGAATTGGAGCAATTCTACCAGCTGTGCCGGGTTCACCCTCGGGAAACATGGGCGCCCAGCCCTGGGAGCTACAGCAGCTGGGAAGCTAGATGGGGGTCACCGGGGCGCCCTTGTAGCCAAGCAGGCTAACGGCATGTTGGGCTGCGTTAGGAGGCGTGTTGCCAGCAGACCCAGGGCAGGGGTTCTTCCCCTCTGTTCAGCACTGCGAGGCCACATCTGGAGCGTTGCGTCTGCTCCTGGGCCCCCACTCCAGAAGGGATGTGGACACATTGGAGAGGGTCCAGTGGGGGGCAACTGAAATGATTCGGGGGCTGGAGCACATGACCTGTGAGGAGAGGCTGAGGGATCTGGGTTTGTTTAGTCTGCAGGAGAGAAGAGTGAGGGGGGATTTGAGAGCAGCCTTCAACTTCCTGAAGGGGGTTCCAAAGAGGATGGAGAGAGGCTGTTCTCAGTGGGGGCAGGTGGCAGAACAAGGAGCAATGGGCTCAAGTTGCAGTGGGGGAGGTCTAGGTTGGACATTAGGAAAAGCTATTTCCCTAGGCGGGTGGTGAAGCGCTGGGCTGGGTTCCCCAGAGGTGTTTAAGGCCAGGCTTGACAAAGCCCTGAGTGGGTTGGTTTAGGTGGGATCAGTCCTGCCTTGGCCAGGGGGCTGGACTAGATGCCTCCTGAGGTCCCTTCCAGCCCTAATCTTCCATGCTTCTGTGACAGAGACTGTCCAGGACGCAGCAGGGCTGGCCCGCCCCACTAGGTATGCAAGATGAAGGTCTTGGGGCAGGAATGCATCAGACTGCAGTGGAGGGAAATGGTCCCATAACTGGGACCCCCTTCCGCAGGATGTCATGGAATCCTCTTGCTCTGAAATCACCCATCAGGGGGAGGGGACCCCAGTCCCCAGGAAGAGCTCGGTGCTAGTCCCGGGGGATTCAGTTAGCAGAAATGTAGACAGCTGGCTTTGCGGCGACTGGGAGAACCGCATGGTGGCTTGCCTGCCAGGTGAGAAGGTTGCAGATCCCACAAGATAGCTAGACAGAGTTGTAGGGCCAAGGAGAAGCCCCGAGTTGCTGTACACGTAGGACCAGTGACCTAAAGAAATATAGGAGTGAGGTTCTAGACCAGGGGTTCCCAACCTTTTTCGGTCCCCGTACCCCCTTGGCTTTTAGTAAACCTTCCCGTACCCCCTTCCATAGGAAAGGAAATACATTCTAGACTCTAGAATCCACAACTTTTTTCACTCTCACTACTCCTTTTGGAATATTTCAATTAGGATAATCTAGTTATTTACCAAATATTCCCCATACCCTCTTGAGAAGCTTCTCATACCCCCTGGGAGAACGCGTACCCCAAGTTGGCCACATTTCAGCTGCTCAGTAAGGGTACCCCTAGACTGTAGTGCTATTTCAGGGTACTGGAGGGATCCCAAAAGAGCGATTCCACGTCTTTTAAACCAGCCCATTGTTTCAAAGTAGCTATTGAAATGATGGGCTCGCTATGCCGACGTCCCTGGAACCCTCAGTCCACAAGAGTTAAGGGACGTTTCGGAATAGCGCTTTACTTCTAAAGTAGACCGAAATAAGATACATAATTGGCAGTGTAGACGCCCCCTCCGAGTTGAACTCCAGGACCTCCGTGGTAGCGTTCTCTGAAACGCTTCCCGTTCCACGGGCCAGCCCAGCTACACAGGCACAGCAGCGGGCTTTCCTTGCATGGATGAGACAATGGTGTAGGGAGGGCCGGGTTACATTTCGTAGGAACTGGGGAACTGTTTGGGAAAGGAGGAGCCTACACAGAGAGGATGGAGCCAAACCGGAGCCCAATTGCTGGCATGTAAAATGAAACACTCGGTTGGGGATTTTTTAAACTAAGGGCTGAGGGAAAGCCAGCAGGTGTGGGGAGACATTCCTTAGGGCTGAACTTGTCAAAGGAGGAAGTCTATATCCTAAGAGAGAGGCTCAGAAAGAAGCTGATAAAGTCCAGGCAGGAGCTGATGAGGAACCATCAAACGTAAGAGTCCTGCTGAAATATAACCTACCAAGGAAGCGACTGATTCTGACAAAACATACCAATGCTGCAAACCAAATGACTAAGATGGGGGCACTCAAGTGGCTGATACAGCATGAGGCTATTGCTGTAGTAGGCGTCATGGACGCTTGGCAGAATGAGGACGATCATTTGGACTCGGTGCCAAGATACGAAATATACCAGAAGGACAGAGTCGTTTTTGCTGCTGGGGGAGTGGCCCCAGGTGTTAAAACAGCTCAGAGTCCAAACTCCAAGATGGAACAAGCACGCCGTGGTAGCCTCTAGGGACAGAACTTCCAGGCTTGACTAGGAAGAGCACAGCTGGCAAAATACCAAAGGAGATGAAAGCGTGTCCGAGAGGCCCCAGCAGGTCTAGAACCCCAGACTTGCAAAGCCACAGAGCATCTCACAGCCACGGGAGCTTGCTGGTACGTCACACCTTGTGATCAGCTGTGGACACAGACCATGGAAAGTCCCGCCTCAAGGACTCTGACAAGCAGCAGCCTCATGGCTCCTGATTGGCTCCCTGCCCTATCTAGAGCAGGGCGTTGCAGGAAGCGTTCAGGTAGCGGTGTGGGTCTTGTTATGACAATTCCAGCGCCTGGCTTGAGCTGGACTTTGCATCCAGACCCTTGGTGCTGACCATGACCTGGAACCCGACTACAAAGGTCTCGACTGCTCCCAGCCTCAGAGTTGAGCCTGCTTTGGCAGTTGCCCCCGAGTGCCCTTGCTCGGGTCCTGGCAGCTGTAAAAGCAGAACGGTGGTAATGGGTAACGTCACTGTCGTCCTATGGAGCCGGCGAATGCCACCTCGGGCCGTGACGCAGAGGCCAAAGGTCTCGACGCCGTGTCTGACTCGCTGCTTCTTGGAGCAGCCAGCCCTGCAACCCACCGGGGAGAGCCGTTCTCGGTTTAGTCCCAAGTGGTACGTGGGGCTCGGGCCACAAGCGACCACACCATGGCTGACCTGCTTGACAATAGTGAGCAATGGGAGCGGGCGGGCTGTTGCTGGCTGGTGGGGCTGGTCTCCCCCTCCAGCCCGTCTGATCACCACGCTGGCTAACGGAGTCCTACGACCGTTCCCTCGGACCCGCCAGCTCTCCGGGTCACCACCAAGACCGTCCCTGGTGAGATGAGAGATAGGAAAACCAATCTCAAAAACTAAAAAGGTTCTTCCAGTCCCAAAGGACCAGCCACGTCCCCAGGTCAATTTCTCTCTTAGAAGCCCGCTCAGGAAGGAAGGCTCCCATGCATACACCAATTGCAAAGTCCTTGGCTAATGCTTGTAGCGGAGATGGACTATACTGCTGGCTTACGGCAAGGCTCTGGAGTTACAGCTGCAGCATGGATGCCTCATTCAGGCAGTGTGGCCAACGGGCTAATTTTTGGCACTGGGAGTCAAGAAACCTGGCTCTACTATTGGCCTGTTGGGTGACCTTGGCAAGTTACTTTGCTCTTTCTGTGCCTCAGTTTCCTCTTCTTGGGGTCTGTGATAAGAACAAGAGGTTAATGATTAGCCCCTGTGCATGGGCTTTAGCTGCTCACCGGCTAAGGGTCCTGTCTGTCCAGGGTGGAAGCCATGTTTTACTAGAAGCCCATGGGCCTGAGTCCTGGCCAGCTGGTGTCCACGGGAGGCGCTGAAGAAGATGCCTGTCTCCCGGCAGAGAATTTTGGCCCAAGGATGGCAGTGGTGGGATGGCACAAACAGGCCTCCACTTCCAAACATGGCCAGGCCCTCAGGAGACCAGCCTCAGCCTGAGCTTCCCTGGGCAGTAGCCAAGAGCCAGACAGGCCCCCGGGCGGGGGGGTTACCAGCAACTCGCCTGCCATGTGCCCCGGAATAGGGGCTGGCCCCGCGGGGGGGTCGGGGGCTGAAGGATCTTGGCACAGGCTGGGAGAGGAGCGACGTTCCCAGCCCCCGACCCTGCCTGCGAACCGGCCCCTTCGCTGTTCTGCGGGCGGCGGGCGGGGGTGGCGGTCAGCGTGGGGCGGGGTGGTGGCGAGTGCCACACTTCACATGCCGCTGCTATCAGCTGCCCTGCAGTGGGGCCCAGCCAGCGCGGAGGCCGCTGATTAGATAGGCCCGCTCTGCGGCGGGCTATTTTGGGCATGTTTCCATTGAGTCAGAGTGCCCGCCCAGGGAGGCAGATCCCGCCCGCCCGCCAGGGATCCAGGCCCCTGCGCGCGTGCGACCCCAGTGGCCCAGATGGGCTTCGTGCACATACCCCAGACCCCCCAGACCTTGGCCTGGGGTTGCTAGGGAACGCATCTGCACCCGCCTTCCTGGAGCAGCCTGGCCGGTGCCGGTGCCGGTGCCGTTCCGCTCTGCACCTTGCTCCGTCCCGGTTCCTCCTCACCACAGCGACGGGCGGGGGCTGGCCCTGCTCCCCCTGCCCTGCCGCATCGCTCCATTGACAGAGTTACCCCGCATCTACACCGCAGGCAGAGGAGACTGGGCCCCGGGCATTTGCTGGGGCACCGCGCAGCCAGTATGGCCTGAGTGCCCATCACAGCGCAGTGGTGCAAGGCTCTGGGCCAGCCATAGCTCGCGAGATCTTTTCCCCAGGGGCCTGTAACCCTGGCTAAGGGCCGTCTCTGCTCGCCCTGTGTTGAATTCCCATGGGGGGAGAGGCAGAAAGCCTGGCCCTTGGCCAGACACCCGAGGTCAGGGGGCCTCAGGCCGTGCAGGCCGGGATCAATCTGTGTGGTTTTAAGAACTGGTCAGGAAGGGGAGCCCGCCGAGCGCGCCTCGCTTGCCAGCGGGGAGCAGCAGCTAAGCACCGTCAGCGCCCCTCTGGGCAGGGTGCTGCACCCCTGCGGCCAGGGCGCCGGGGACCCTCAGTTACTCTCAGGGCTCCGGGCTGCAGAGCTATTTGGAATGGCCGCCTGGGTCGATTCCAGGAGCGCAGCCGGCGCTGGCCGTGCAGAACATCCAGCTGCTGTCGCTGACCATGCATGCAATGCCAAGGCGGGGCTGCCAAGTGGGCACAGGCTTTGTTCAGCCACAGCCCCTGCTCTGCTCTCGCAGCCGCTGGACAAGCAAGTTGTGACACATGTACCCCCCAAAGAAAAGCTGGTTGGGGGGGCTCCTGGGCTGGGCTGCCCCATGGCTGACCCTGTTCCTTGGGCCTCGGTTTCCTGCTTGTGGTTTGCCTGCAGAGCCCAGGGAGGGGGCCAGGGGCCGATCTGAGCACAAAGGGGCAGGGGCTCCCTCACCATGGCTGGCCTCGTGCAGAGGGAGGAGGCAGGTGGTGGGTGGCCACAGCAAGAGGTGCCACAGCCTCGCCTCGGCCATAGCAGGTGTGGTGTTCAGTGAGTGCATGCACAAGACAAGGGCTCCAAAGCCCGCTGGCTGCCCTAGCTGCTCCGGCAGGGCATCAGCATCAGCATCAGCATCAGCCCAGCTCTGGGCTAAGGGCTCTGAAGGTTTCCATGCAGCACGTGCGATCAAGCTGAGCCGGAGCCCTTGGGAGCCAGCATGCCCGTGTGTGGGACACAGGCAGTTCCCCAAGGAGCAGGCCTCGGGCCTGCGTGACCTCTGAGGTCACAGAGATCCTCTTGAGTCTGTCAGCGGGTGTGCAGAAAATATCCGAGCCCTGTCACGTTGCTGGATCTTGAAGGGAGCAGCCAGATCCCTGATGCACCCATCGGTGGGGGTGTTGGCCCCAAAAATGGTATAGGAGGGGGCCATGTGAAGTATTGAATATAAGCTTATTATCTGATAATCCTATGTACGCTGTTCATGTGTTTGTATAATGTCAGTGTGTGCAGTTATTAGCATGTACTTGTGTGGACACTGAAGATTTCCCTGCATGTGGTTAAGCATTGGGCAAGGCCGAGCCTGTGGACATGCTAATTACCTGTGGAACAATGGCTCTCAATGGGCTATGGACACACCCAAAGAATGGGGGCTGTCACCTGAAAGGGAACACAGAGAGGCTGAGGACCAGGTGACTTGCTGCATACAAGAAGAGGCCAGGAAGGAGTATAAAGAGGCCATGTGGTCGATGCCATTTTGTTCTCAGCTCAGCACTTCATCCCAGAGGCAGCACTGCAGGGATTGAAGAGCCCGGAAGACCTGTGGACCCATCCTGATCGTAGGATGTGCAATAAGAACTTTTAAACCAGCAGCTGCTACATCTCTGCTAGAGCCTGCATCGAGAACTGGGAGATTCGGTGCATGTAACGTACTGTACTTTAATAACCTTACTCTCGGGCTTTTCTTTCTTGTAATAATAAACCTTTAGATATAGATTCTAAAGGATTGGCCCAGCGTGATTTGTGGGTAAGGTCCAGAGGGTAAATTGACCAGGGATCTGTGGCTGGTTTCTTGGAACCGGACAGAACTTGTTCGGGGTAGGTGGGATTGGGTGCTAGGACCCCCCACCTGTGTATGAGGCCCGGGGCCATCTGGGGCACGGATATTGCTGGGGTGCCGGAGGGGTTTTGCTCGTGAGGCTTCAGGCAGGCAGCTGAAGCACTCTGTGAGACTGGTTTGTGGCCTGTGTGGAAAGGTCGCCGGTCAGGGGGGCTGTAAGGAGCCCCGGATTTGAGCAATTCGCCCTGAGCGGACGCCCTCAGCTGTGCCCAGACGCGGCCCGGTCCGTCACAGTGGCGTAGTCGGCAGGATCCACAGATCTTGGTCAATTGAGCTTTGGGATCAGGACCCCACGCTGTCTAAATTTGATTTTTGGTGTTGAGAGTTTGGTTGATTAAAGAGCCGCTGCGATGATCCCGGAATTATATGAGAGTCTGAGCAAAAGTGCTCTGAAGGATTTGTGCTTGGGGAGAGGCATTGCCTTTAGGAAAAGGGCCTCTAAACTAGATCTGGTAGTGCTGTTATTAACCAGAGATGTGGATGAAAAGGAGCAGAAGCAAGCCAAGGAGACTGCTGAAAGAAGGCGGAAGGCAGATGAAGAAATTGCTAAGAGAAAGCAGGAGATGGATCGGGAACTTGAGATGAGAAAAGCAGAACATGCAGAGAGAAGGGCAGAGAGGGCCAGACGTCAGCTTAAGGAAATGGCGGAGCATGCAGAGAAGATGGCCCTAGCCAAGGAGGAAAATGCTAGACTTGACCTCCAGCTTAAGAGACTAAAACAACAAGAGAGACTGTATTCTCCTGAAGGTTCAATGTATAACTCTGTGGGTATGCGGTGTGCTTATGATATGGCAGACGTATTTTGCCCAGCTGATGTGATGACCCAACCCCAAAGCATGTGTGAATGCAAACCTTTTGTGTTACCTGTAGCTAACAGGGAGGTTTGGGAAGGGGGTGCATGTGGGTATGAAAAGTTTCCTGGAGCTGGTCAGTCTCCCTGTAACCAAGGGGAAAGTGTCTCTACATGTGTGCCTGTGGCAGACGGCTGTGTGTCTGTGCAGGGGGGCGGTGAGCCTGTGGGTGAGGGCCCATCTGATGCCTCAGAGATGAGGCTGGAATCAGAACCAGGGCAGGAAGAGCCCAGAAGTCAGGGAAATGTTTCTCTGAGGCAGCCGGGAGTGGCTGGCCAGAGTGAAGTTTTAGTTGAGGAGTTGGTGGCTGGTGAGGTTTGTGGAATTGAACCTGCACAAGCTGAAATTGATTTGTGTGAAGAAGCACAGTGTGTGCAAGCTGGCAATATGGCTGGTGGAAGTAGCTATGGGGAAGGGAAGCAAGCTGTCCCAGTGGCTAGCTGTATGCCTGAGATTAGCCAGGGGTGTGGGGACAAGGGAGAAGCTGTCTCTGGTTGTCTGGCTGTGTGTGGGGAAGAGTTTCTTCCTGTGTCTGAGGAAGGTGCCCCACAGCCTGTGAAGGCTGAGAGCAGGGCTGTTGTCCCAGAGTTGGGTCTGGATATGGCTAAGGCCCAGGAAGGGGGTGGCCCAAGGTTTGTGTCTGCTGGGGAGAGGGATGAGGTGACTCAGGTAGAGTCAGTCAGTGTTTTACCAGAACCCCAGAGACCAGACAGTGGTGACCCTGATATTGTGCCTGATGCTGCTGTGTTGCTGGCAGAGGGGGGAGCGACTCTGTGGGAGCAGGGAGACCCCTTAGCCCGGGCACAAGGAGAGAATGAGGGTGTGTTAACTCTGGTGCCTAATGATAGTGTGGACGTTTACAGCCATCTAGAGAGCTGCACAGGGAGTGAAGATGCCTCTGACCCTGTCTCTTGTGAGTCTATCTGTGTCCCTGAGAGGGGATTATCTGTGAATCCACCAGAGGGGCTGGAGATAACTCAGGGAGTTAGGGAATTGCAGGAGGAGTTGGTTGTGGGTCAGCAGGGCAAGGCTGCTGCAGAGCCAGGGAAGGGTGAACTGCTGCTTAAGGAAGCTCATAGGGAGGAGAGTCCTGGCAGTGCTTGTAGCAAGCAGTTTGCTGTGACTGAGGGAGGTGACAGGGCCTTGCTGGGAGAAGGCATTCAGGAGAAAGCTCTGCCTGTAAACGGCAGCAGCTTCTTGTGTGAGGCACTTGTTTTGGTGCCTGACAGACAGAATTTGTCTGTTAGCAGTAGCGACGAGGAGTCCTGTGGCACCTTATAGACTAACTGAAGTGTAGGAGCATAAGCTTTCGTGGGCAAAGACCCACTTCGTCAGATGCATGTAGTGGAAATTTCCAGAGGCAGGAATAAATACACTGTTAGCAGTGACTCCACTGACTTGGGTTTAGGGAAACCCAGGGTGGATGGTGTTGGAGAAGTCTCAGAGGGACTGAGGGTTGTTCCAGATGAGGCAGGAACAGCCAGAGAATTGGAACAGGATTCTTCCCAGGTGAATGAGGAGAGTGGGAAGTTAGTGTCTCAGATTCAGGAGAAGGGCTGGGTAGCTAAGTATGCAGAGCAGAACAGCTGTGTGGTCACTCTCCCTAGGATGCAGGAGATGGCAGTTATGCTCCCATCTCTGGACACTGTGGACACTCATACTCAGTCAGGGAGGTGGATATCTGGTTCCATGTGGAAACAGAGGTTGGAGGTGGACAGAGGAGAGACTTGGGAGTCTACAGCTCACTGCTGTTACCCCACTGAGTGGGGGAAAGGGGAAAATTCCAGGGCCATTGTGAGCCAGGGAGTCACGCCCAGCCAGCCCTTTGTCTTGGGCAGGCCAGAGGTTTCAGGCCTGGAGCCCAGAGGACAAGGGGGAGGGGCAGGACTTGCTTTGGCCAAGAAGATTTGCAGTTTAATCCTGAAGGGCCAAAACTGCAATGGGGTGGGGCCAGAGAAGGGGCCTGACGGAGAATTTCAGTATACACCTGGTATAGGATTGTTCTTGTTACTGATGTTAATTCTTGTAACCAATGTATTATTGTGGCAGAGAATTGTAACGGTATACAGGGTGCATGAGCTTATGAAAATACCATGTAATCTGTCTGGAGATGTACCAAACGACAGACGGTATGTAAGGGGACATTGAGATGTTGCTATTTCATGGTTAACACTTGTAACTGGTTTGGGAACTTCTTACAGGACAAAAAGTGTTCCCGCCAGAAGGTCCCGTGTGAGAAGGGAAACTGAGGCACACCACCATTTTGTTTGGGGAGGCCTGTGATGCCCTCAGTGATGTTACTGGCATCACTTCCTGCATCAGTTTTGCGTTGGGGGTGTCACATTGCTGGATCTTGAAGGGAGCAGCCAGATCCCTGATGCACCCATAGGTGGGGGTGTTGGCCCCAAAAATGGTATAGGAGGGGGCCATGTGAGGTATTGAATAGAAGCTTATTATTTGATAATCCTATGTCCGCTGTTCTCTTGTTTGTATAATGTGTGTGTGTGCAATTATTAGCATGTACTTGTGTGGACACTGAAGATTTCCCTGCATGTGGTTAAGCATTAGGCAGGGCCGAGCCTGTGGACATGCTAATTACCTGTGGAACAATGGCTCTCAATGGGTTATGGACACATCCAAAGAATGGGGGCTGTCACCTGAAAGGGAACACAGAGAGGCTGAGGACCAGGTGACCGGCTGAGACCAGAAGAGGCCAGGAAGGAGGGATAAAGAGGCCATGTGGTCGATGCCATTTTGTTCTCAGCTCAGCACTTCATCCCAGAGGCAGCATTGCAGGGATCGAAGAGCCCGGAAGACCTGTGAACCCATCCTGATCGTAGGATGTGCAATAAGAACTTTTAAACCAGCAGCTGCTACATCTCTGCTAGAGCCTGCATCGAGGACTGGGAGATTCGGTGCATGTAACGTACTGTACTTTAATAACCTTACTCTCAGGCTTTTCTTTCTTGTAATAATAAACCTTTAGATATAGATTCTAAAGGATTGGCCCAGCGTGATTTGTGGGTAAGATCTAGAGGGTAAATTGACCAGGGATCTGTGGCTGGTTTCTTGGAACCGGACAGGACTTGTTCGGGGTAGGTGGGATTGGGTGTTAGGACCCTCCACCTGTGTATGAGGCCCGGGGCCATCTGGGGCACGGATATTGCTGGGGTGTCGGAGGGGTTTTGCTCGTGAGGCTTCAGGCAGGCAGCTGAAGCGCTCTGTGAGACTGGTTTGTGGCCTGTGTGGAAAGGTCGCCAGTCAGGGGGGTTGTAAGAAGCCCCGGATTTGAGCAATTCGCCCTGAGCGGACGCCCTCAGCTGTGCCCAGACACGGCCCGGTCCGTCACAAGCCCCACCACCCTGTCCTGCTGGGCCAGACCCTCTGACCTCCCCCAGCACCAGCACAGAGAGGCGCTCATAGCCCACGGCAGAGCAGCACTGACACAGACAGCAGCTCAGCTCTGGGAAGGCTCAGTCCCAGGGAGTGGGCACAGCCCCCGTGGGACCAGAGCCCCAGATAAACCCATCCCACCGGGCATAACGTTTATACAGTGAGCTTGTGAGTTGCTCTCCCCCTTATCAGTGAAGAGAGATGCAGCCCATAACAATTATTCACACTGGGTTTAATAATATACAAATGATTGTATTAAGTATAAAAAGTACGATTTAAGTGGTTGCAAGTGGTAGCAGACAGATCAAAGTAAGCTACTAAGAAAAATAAAACAAACCCTGCCAGCTAAGCCTAATACTACAAGCTCAGGAGCCCATCAACATGGTTTGTTGGTCTTTAAAGTGCACCAGACTATTCGTTGTTTTTTAAGTTTATCCTGTTACAGACTCACTCGCCTACCCCCAAAACTCCAAGAAATGTGTGACATGCACGTTCTCACCCTCGCAGTCATTCCAATCCCTTTTTCTTACATGCGTGGCAGCCTCCTAGCTTGGGCATGATCCTTCTCCCGATCTCTCTGCGATGTTCCCAGCAGGCACCTTACATGGTAGCCAAGGGTCTCTTGGCATTGGGCAGCCACCCCGATAGTTTGGTTTCAAGCCGTTAGATAGATTTTGACCAAGGTAGGAATCCTTGGTGGTCAGTTCAAATTTGTCTCTCCTTGAGTGGAACAGTAGTGTGTCCAACACAGGTTCCAGTGTCAGGCAGCCTGGTCACATGCCTTTGTAGGACCAACCACAGCCCAGGCTCACAGGAGCAGCAAGACAATTCACAGCTCATCGTCCCGAATACCAGGCCATTAATTACTTGAGTACCACTAATGGCCCTCACTTAGCCTGTCTAGCTCAGCAAACAGGTGTATGCTTCCTATGCCTAACGTCCAATACAGGAAGGGTCCATGCCCACAAGTAGAATGTACATGTTGAGGGGGCTACAAGTGCTCCAATGACAGGTTACACGCAATGTTTTGCATGAAGCACATTGTTAGGCATATTCATAAGCATCTTTCCATAAATAATATGGGCTGCCTCATCACAGGTTGGCATATGGGCTTGATAATATGGCCTGGCAACACTGCTTCAGGGTCTTGGGGGGACTTATTCTCACCTAGTAACAGCTCTTTGCCATTAGGTGGGGCTGTTCTTAAACACGGCTATGCCCATACTACAGCTGGAGCTGCTGAGGCATGTCGGAGAGAGAGACAGCGGCAGAGCCCAGGTCTCTAGATATGCCCAAGGCCTAGGCCCTGGCTGCCTCAGTCCAGTGGTAGGACATCGTCACGGTTGTGGCTTGCCACCTTTTTCTGTCCTTGCCTCCGTCGCCTTCCAAAGAGATTGCATCATCTCTGCACCAGGGGGACCAGTGAGGGGGCAGGGGCTCCCCGGCTGCCAGCCAGGCCTTACCCAGTGAGTGCACGCAGCCATCTAGGCAGCACTGCTTTTCTGGCCTTGCTTGTTACTCCTCCCTCTTCTGCATCGGCCACGCCAGCCGCAGTGGCCAGGCTCCCCGGAGCACTGATGGAGCGACTGGTTCTTAGGCACCTTGGGCCATTCCTGAGGGACAGCCAGCTGGTGCCAGCCCCACCCAGCCCCCCCTGCAGCGGCTCTCCTGCTTGCCGAGGGACGGACCAGGGGAGCGTTAACGAGACACGATCCAAGTGCCAGGCTGGGATGGGCTTAGTTGCCTCTGCCCAGTGCAGGGCCATCCATGGATTGGCCCCGAGTCGCGGCTTCCAGCCCTCTGCTCAGTGCTGCGATGCTGTCTCCACTGGCCACAATGGGCTGACGCTGCAGTCGAGGAGACTGAGGTGAGATGTGGGGCGGACGGGAGGAAAGCCTCGCTCTCGGGTAGCTCAGCTTTGGCCCAGGCTCTGAGGGAAGCCTACACACCTGCCCGGGAGGGCCTAGGACTGTTAGGTCCTGTGGGGCTTGAGTTGGCCTGTCATGGCCCCTTCCAGCCCCGCTTGTCTGGGATTCTGACACGCAGAACATGACAAGAGCTCATGCCAGTCAAGAGGGCAGAACCTGTGCACTGAATGGGGCATGGCCAGCACCCGGGGCCCCCTCTCACGTGAGTCCAGCCAGCCAGAGACAGCGGGCAGGGACCCAGGGCTGGCGTCTCCCGGCTGCACACCAGCGACCATGCCAGGCACAAGTCTGTCCTGGGGTGGACACGACTCCCCGGTTGCTGGATGACAGGCAGGGAAGCCAGCGCTGACGCGGGTGCCACAGTCAGCATGGGGTGGTGCCCACCCTCGTGGCTGGTGTCTCACGGCGCCATTCGCTGGCTGAGCCACCATTACAGGCCCTGTGTGACTCCACTGATCCTGCTCTCACTCTGAGCGAAGGCTGAGAAGTGCCCTGGGCACTTCCCACAGGCTACAGGTAATGTCAGCGCCCAGGGCTCTGCTCCATGATACGCATGCGCCTGCTTGAGGGCAGGGGTCCTGCCCCGGCCGGAGACGCCCATTCTAGGCCGGGCCCTGGCATGGGGCACGTTAGCATTACCGGGTCTCTTGGCACCGCTTTGTACGCGCAGTCTCCCAGAAGCCACTGGGCTCACTGCGACCCAGAGATGATGCCTCCGCCCCGCCCTCAGCGCTGCCTGTGAGCGGCAGGTCAGCCTGCAGGAAATCACAGAGGCGTCCAGTAGGATGAGAGGTTTTATTGCTCTTCCTGGACTACATCCTCCCAGCCAGGAGAACCCATGCCAATCAGTACCTCCCCAGTGCGAGCGAGAGGAGAGTCGGTGCCCAGACCTGCGTGCCGATACCCTCCAGTGACCGCACGCACACCCTGCTTTCTCATGGCTTGGGGGCCACGCCCCTTGGGGGGCTGGCAGGTTCCTTCCTCTCCTTCCCACCTGGGAGGAGCACCTGCCTCGGAGCGCTGCGTGTTGTGGCAGGGGCCTGAGGAAGACGCTCCTGAGAGACCATGCTGCCCGTGCCTCGCTGTGCCCTGCTGTGGGAACGCAGGCCCCAGGACCGCACTGACCCGGGAAGCGAGGCGGCGGCCAGCTTGGGAGGAAGCTTGTTTGGTCTGGTCCCAGTCTCTCTCCAGGCTGTTTATACTTGGCCCCCGTGCTCACTGCCTGTGAATGTCACACGCCAGGCCTGGTGGCAAAGGCTGAGGAAACGAAACGACTTTGGGGAAGAAATGACACGACCCACTCAGAAATAACCCAGGTTTCATTGATCTTCGAGCTGCTCCGGCGGCAGAGTTTCCAATGTCGCTGCGCCAGCAATGCAGACAATACTTGGCCATTGTTTTAGTCCCGGTTCCTGGGAGATGGACAGCGCCAGCTGCAGTTCTATCTTTAGCTCATCAGAGCACCCTCCGATTGTTGTCCTGCACTTCAAACAATAGGCGCATGCATTGGGGGTTTAGGATCGTTGGCCTTCCAAGCACGCTGCCCGGAGAAATGCCGCCCAGAGACAATGGGGTTCTTTTCATGCCCTCCATCGAGCTGGTATTTGCACAAAGGAGCGTTCAGAATGCAGGAGCTTTTGCTTGTTTGTCTTTTGCGTGTGGGGCCTCTCAAGGAGCCGGCTCCCTGTGGATAGATATGCAACCTCTCCTGCAAAAATAGCACAATTGTTCTGGCTTTATTTAGCAGGTGTCAAACATGAGGTCATCCCCTCCAGCTATGTGTTCTAGCTAATAAATTTACTATCAGCTCCACAGAGGCCCACATCTCTCCGGCTTTAATCTACAAGAATATAACAGCACGAGCTGAAATGGCCATTGTGAAACTCTGTCCCTGCATTTCCCTTTATTGGCTGGGGAATGCATCCTCTGCCCTGTGCGTCGCTGCCTGAGAGAAGGAGCCAGGCGCGTAGCCCAGCAAGAGACGCTTGTCAGCTCCCGCACAGGTTGCCTTTGCAGAACCTGGCAATGTCTTTGGTGAACTATTCGTTCGTATGCTTGTGCTCCGTGTGCGTGCCTGTGGGGGCGTCTGTCTGTGCTGCGGGGCAGCACATGGCCGTGGCAAAGCTCACGCTAACACTTCAAGTGGTGGCGGTTAAGACCAGCAGGGTCACGTGACAGCTACTCGCTCCCTCCCTGGTGGTGCCGCCGTTGTACGGAGCTGCCGGGGGCGGCCTGGGAAAGGGACCCTGCACCCGAGTGCCGCGCAGCCTGGCCCAGGAGGCTGATGAGCAGCCAGAGGAGAGGTCAGGCAGCACAATGTGCTGTTTATAACACTTTGCCGGGCACTATTTTTAGCAAACAAAGATAATGTCACAGTTGCTGTTGTTCATCTTTTGCTGCGGACGCGTGCCAAATGCTTGCCATGGCTGCCATATCTGTTTATCATTTAACCTTCCCTGAGCTATTCTGCCGCCCTCCGCGGGTGTCATGGAGATTAGGGGCTGGATTCATTAGCAGAGCCCTGACAGCAGCCCAGGATTAGAGTGGAAATGGCCTCAGCTCTAGGGGGGGGAGGGGGGGGACAGCTGGAGTTTTCGATGCAAAAGCTGCTTTCCATTTGGATGAGACCTGGGCCAAGGGCAGTTCAGACGGGCGCTGCAGGAGCCAAAGGTACTTCCCCCGGGGAGGGCAGACGGGGCCCTCTCTGTCGGTGTTAGGGTGGAGAGGGAAGGCTGGAAGCGAGGGGTTTAAGGTCTTACACTGCATTCAGGTCTGAGCCACCCTGTGTCTCTGGCAGCCCCCCAGGAAGCTGATGGAGCGGTGACATCACAAGCAGCAGGACGTGAAAGTGGTGAACTGGGAGGAGACAGAAGTAACGGCCTGATTCACATGATTTACAACTCTCTGCTCCCAAGCACGGTGCTGGGGGGGAGGCTCTTTGGGAAGACCTCAGGTACGTCCACGCTACACACTGCTTAGCAACACGGCCACGTTACTAAAAGGCAGGCAGTGTAAAACATGTTTGATGTTTTTGCGGACAAAAAACTTCCACCCTCTGAGAGTCTGGAGCCAGGGGTGCCTGCTAGGGACCACCACACCAGGTGGATGAGGGAGACAAGGTTTTCTTCAAGCAATTAACAGAAGATTCCAGATCGCAGGCCCTGGCTCTCTCAGGGGACTTCAATCATCCCGACATCTGCTGGGAGACCAATACAGCAGGACACAGACAATTCAGGAAGTTTTGGGAGGATTTTGGGGACAACTTCCTGGTACAAGTGCTGAAGGAACCAACCAGGGGCCATGTGCAGCTTGACCTGCTGCTCAAACAGGGAGGAGCTAGCAGGGCAAGTAGAGGTGGGGGACAGCCTGGGCAGCAGTGATCAGGAGACGGTCGAGTTCAGGACCCCGACCAAAGGAAGAAAGGAGAGCAGCAGAACACACACCCTGCACTTCAGAAGAGCAGCCTGACTCCCTCGGAACTGATGGGCAGGATCCCCTGGGATGTAACATGCAGGGGAAAGGAGCCCAGGAGAGCTGGCAGGATTTTAAAGAAGCCTTATTGAAGGCACATGAACAAACCAGCCCGATGCGCAGCAAGAAAAGCAAATAGGACAGGCGACCAGCTTGGCTTAGCAGTGAAATCCTTGGGGAGCTTAATCCCAAAAGGGAAGCCAAGAAGCGGGAACCTGGATGGATGACCAGGGAGGAGTATAAATAGGATCGAGCATCCAGGGGTGTCAGCAGGAAGGGCAAAGCGCAATTGGAATCGCAGCTAGTGAGGGATGCGGGGGGAACAAGAAAGGTTCCTACAGGCATGTCAGCAAGAAGAGAGGCCAGCGAAGGCGTGGGGCCCTTACTGGATGAGGGAGGTAACCTAGTGACAGATGATATGGGGAAAGCTTAAGTACTCAATACTTCACAGATAAGGTCAGCTCCTGGACTGCCACACTGGGCAGCCCTGGTGGAGAAAGAACAGGGTAAGGGCCATTGAGCAAAGCTGGACCTACTCAAATCCATGGGGCTGGATCTAATGCATCCGGGGGTGCGATAGCAGAGCCACTGGCCATTATCTTTGAAAACTCGTGGCCACTGAGGGAGGTCCTGGATGGTGGCGGAACAAGGAGCAAAGGTCTCAAGTTGCGGTGGGGGAGGTCTAGGTTGGACATTAGGAAAAACGCTTTCCCTAGGCGGGTGGGGAAGCGCTGGGCTGGGTTCCCTAGGGAGGGGGTGGAATCTCCATCCTTAGAGGTGTGTAAGTCCCGGCTGGACACAGCCTTGGCTGGGATGATTGAGTTGGGGTTGGTCCTGCTCCTAATGTCTCTTCCAGCTCTAGGATTCTATGACTGGAGAAAGACAAATGTAGTGCCCATCTTTAAAGAAGGGAGAGAGAAGAATCTGGGGAACTACGGACCGGTCAGCCTCACCTGTCTCTGGAAAAATCACGGAGGGATCCTCAAGAATCAATCTGGAAGCACTTGGAGGAGAGGAAAGTGATCAGGAAAGTTATCTGTCTGTCAGAGGCTGGAGAGGGATGGCAGGAGACAAATCACTTGATCATTGTCTTCAGTCCACCCCCTCTGGGGCACCTGGTGCTGGCCACCGTGGGCAGACAGGCTACTGGGCTAGATGGACCTTTGGTCTGACCCAGTACGACCGTTCTTATGTTCTAGGAACAGTCAACATAGATTCACCAAGGGCAAGTCCTGCCTGGCCAACCTGGTTGCCTTCTATGACGAGGTAACTGGCTCTGTGGACATGGGGAAGGTGGTGCAGTGATATCCCAGCAAGCCGGAAGGTGTCAAAGCCACTTAGCTCACTCTTCAGAAGCCGTGAACAACGTAACCGTTCTCCCTCCCTGGGCCAGTACACTTATTCCCCAGCGACACGAGGACGTACGGGCAGGCTAGCACGCTTTCCAGCGGTCCCCAGCCTGGCCAGCAGTCCTGACACCCCACAGCGACGGTTGCCAGTGGTTACCAGTCAGAACAAGCAGGAACAGTTCACTTTTCCCCTCTGTGACTAGGGGGTTTTGTTATCCCCGACTTCCCTGCTGGGCCCCGCCCTGCTCCCCAGCTTTACCCCAGCCCTGAGGGGAAGTGAGGCCTCTGGCAGCTGGAACCCACAAGTTCTTCAGAAAGGCCAGCCCGTGGCTGCCCTGGCCAGAGAGGAGAGTGTGTGCACGCGCAGCTTCTCCTGGGCGGGGACCTAGCTCCTCTGGGACGGGAGGCACAAAACCGTCCTGGCGACATCTGTGGCTTGTCCTCTCCCCAGGGAGGGGCGTGCTATCCGCCTGTTCCCTGGGCAACGAGCACACGGGGCCTGGCTGGGCCTTTCCCCTGTGCTAGACAGCTCCTGGGCACACAAGGAACCTGGGCCCAGGCCCCTGCTCGCAGCAGCACCTGTGCGGGGGGCTGTGCGACCACAGGCGCTGCCCCGGGGAGTCTAGCAAAGGGAGGCTCGAAGGAGGGAAGCAGCGAGGGGATGGGATTTTACACAGGCGGCTGTGGAGGCTGGGAACTGGTTTCATGCATCAGTAGGAATGGGCTTTGTCCTCTCACGTTCACATGCCACTGTCTCAGCTTTATTGGAGAGTCAGTCTGACAGGCTCTGCGTCTTGGGATAAATAATCGCTTCTGCCCCTTGGAGCTCTTCTTCCTGGTTTTCACTCGGCGCCCCTCCCGCCAGCAGGCCACCCCGAGCTTTACCTGCCCTGACAGCCTGCTTGGCCCTCCGCTTTTCGCCAGCCCCAGCAGCTCTGGGGAAAGTCCTAAAGAAAAGAAATACGTTAGTGAGGAGAGAAACTCTGCCCGGCCGCTCCCGGCAATGGGCTGCCCCAGCCGGGAAAGGCAGAAGATGGCTGTGCCCTTCACACGCGATTGGCCAGGAGTTACTTTTTCATCTCTGAGACGTGTACCGTGAGTACTGTCGCGAGTCGGTTTCCGGAAGGACCTATCCCAAGGGAGGGGGAGTGGGGAGAGGCTTAGAGGAGAGCCCTACCGAGGATCAGATCTTTGTCCTACTTCTGTTGCTTCTGGACTTACATTTCCTGGTGGGAGCTGGAGCAGAATAAGGCTTTGATGGACTGCGCCAGTTAGACACGCTGTAGGACGCATGTATAGGGGGAATGCTCTGACTTTTGGGGGCACCGGATAAGATTTGTAATGTTATCCCGCTGAGCGTCTGAATGCACTAGCATTGCCATGCTGAGCTGGTACAAACCTGAATTGGGTCGTGGTCACTTCTCTTTGCAGGCGTAACTCTACTTTCCTCATGCACAAGACTTTGCTCCAGGTAGGGAAGGGGGAGTTCTTGCGAACATTTGCATTGGTTCCTGTTCCCCCGGCAAGGATCCACTGCAAACCCTCTCTCTATGCTCAAGTAATTCTCGGGCTCCTTCTGCTGTGATTTGAAGCAGCTGTAATAGTCACTGGCTGCGTCAAGTTTTGGGGCAGCAGCAGGCTGGCGGGATGGGCAACAGCGAGGGTGACATACGGAGGACTCCGGCAGTGTTTTCTCTCTCCCCCCACCCCCAGCAGGTGCTGCAGCAAACACGCCATGTGCACAAATTTGCTGCATGGCGGTAGCATCTCTGTCACTTCTGGTGGTCCCACATTCACCCATTTCCATTCGCTTCCCTTCCTGCCGCAGCCCCTCTGCCGCCGGCGTTGCTGGGACGCTGTTCTCAAAATAAGACTGTGTGTTCCTGAAGTGCCCTCTTGTGGCTTCCTGCTTACGGATGTTTTCCAAAGATGAATGAGTGGGCAGCGCAGACTGGTTACTGTACCGGTACGTTTCATGCACGTTCTCTGGGGTTTCTCTACAGCAGTACCCTTTTGCAGGCTCGAGGTCTTGGCTCTTGCAGGGTCCCAGACCAGTAGCAGGACTGCTTCTGGTTTTCTTAGTAACGGCCTGAAAAATCTCTCCATTGGGGAAGAGCCCATGCTGGGGCATCTGTCCACATCTGCAAAACATCAGTTTCTTCAGGAAGGAGTCTCCAAAAGCAACAGGGGCAGACTCTGAGTCCAGTGTCTCCAAGGGCACATTATTACTGGCCTTAAACACACCCCTCTGCTCTGGGGGCTGCACTAAATTACTGACGTGCCCAGGATAAGGATAATCCAAGGTACTCACATTGTCTTCAGGCTGCAGTGTCCCATCTGCGGGACTTTGCCCCTCTCTTTCATCTTGGAGAAATGGGACAGTCAGACTCCTCCTTTCCAGTGGTAAAGGAGGGCTCAAAAGACCTTTCTCTCTTGGTTCGAAATCAGCAGCAGCGGAAGGGAACTCCCCTTTATAGGGCGCGCTCTCATGTTTCCTTTGTGCCCCAGGCCACCCAAAACAAAAGTTCAGAATGCTCTGCATCTTCGAATCCTTTTTTCTTTTGGCAGAAGAGACGTAGGGGGTCTCCTCCGGGCTGTCTCTATCACTCAGCAGAGACTGTGCAGAAAATCGGTGTGTCACACCACCTCTTTTGGGAGGTTTTCTGCTAGCGCTTCGGGATTTCTCAATGCCAGAATATCGCCGCTTTGGATTCAGGTTCACACTCAAGTTAGACAGAGGACTGCAATGACACTTACTGGTTTGTGATAAGGGCACAGTCCTCAATTTATCTGTTTCTTTCACAGTTTTGTAGCGACCAGATTTTTGCCTGAAAGGCTCAATATCCAAAGTCTTTGTGTTGTCAAGATTGGAAGAGATGCAGGGTTTGCTTACAAATCTTAGACCCCTTTGAGCTTCTCTGGGTTTGGGAGGCACAGTAGGATGTCTGATGGACCTGGAGACTTTTAACTGATGTTCCTGCTCTTCAAAGGGCTCTTTAATGGATATCCCTTTTTTGTGTGGCAATTTTTGAACACTGTAAGA
This sequence comes from Pelodiscus sinensis, assembly GCF_049634645.1. Taxonomy (NCBI): domain Eukaryota; kingdom Metazoa; phylum Chordata; order Testudines; family Trionychidae; genus Pelodiscus; species Pelodiscus sinensis. The sequence goes on along the minus strand of NC_134728.1, from coordinate 33,169,209 downwards.
GGCAGAAGGACAAACTGTATCCTGTCTATCTTCAGAGGACACCAAGACCTGCTTGGCAGACCGAGGTTTAAATATAGAAGATGTTTGTTCTAGCTGAGCTCCAGGACTGTCAGAATCAGATGATTCTGTCTGGGTTTCCAGAGGCTGTCTGGCTTCAGGACCTGGGATTTGTTGGCGTTCTATCTGCCCCGTAAATTGATTTTGTGTGTCAGTGTCTAAGTGTGCAGGTTTTGGAACTATAGAAATACACAATTTGTTAAAATATTGGTTAAGCTCTGGTTCTTTGAGTTTGAAAGCTAAGGCAGGTTCACCTGCATCTCTTCTGACTTTCCTAGCCCTTGCAGATCTACTGTATTTTGTTCCAGCTCCTGCTAATGAAACAGATGGAACTGAGTAATCTGCTTCCAATGCTAGAGAGATAACAAGAGTTGAGGAACTAATGGGCAAACACCAATGCTTGGATGTATAGCGTTTGACAGGAATGTCAGTCACTGCTTCCAAAGTAGAAGGCACATGTCCATTCACCAGTTCACCAGATGATAAATCTCGACTGGCGATACGTTCAGTGGTATGAATCACAGCAGCTTTCTTGTATGGTTTTCCGTCTCTCTCTTCCTTTAACGACGACTGTTTTGAGCATTCACAGACAATACATTCACCAAGCTCCTCCCCCCGACAAGCAAGAGAAGCTTGCACCGCTTTATTGCACTTCGAAGTTGGCAGAGAATCAGCAGGCAGGTGCTTTCGATGTCGCTTGTTGAGTATGTAAGCTTTCTGAATTGTGAAAAAGGCTGGCTCCTGGGCTGGTTGCTCAGTAATGAAGAGCTGACGGGGCTCACTTTGGGAAGGCAAATCCTTTCGAGACGACAAGGCCGACTTTGACTGCAGCACTCTGGCTGAACGTGTCGATTGGTGAGCAACTGTCTGATTCCTGGCAACACTAGAAGGGAGGGTGGATTTGGAAATCTTTCCTTTTGGGCTCCCCCTAGAACGTTCTGATTTATTTCCTTGTACTAGAAGATATTCCCTAGAGTTATTTTTGCTGATGCTTTGACTGTTTCCTGAGACCAGATGAGCGTCTGTCACGTCATTGGTTCTTTTGCTTCTTTCCCTCGCTTCTCCCAGTGGATGGCACTGATCCTTTGTAGCAACGTAAGGATGAAGATCACTTTCACTGTCAGAGGCAGTTAAATCTAGAGAGGAAACATTTAGAAGTTATTTCCAACTCAAAATAATTCTTCACCATACAACAATTACAAAATATATTACAAGAAATCATTATCGCTCTTCATATCAACCCTTGGCAAGATATTATAAAGTACCAGCAACAAATTCACCAGAGAGAAACAGATTCCTATTAAATTCTTTAATAATTCACCATTTATTCTTCAAAGCAAAACACTCCTGAAAGTTTACACAAAGTTTTGTAACCTGACATTCATTTTACCTTTGCAGCTACAATGACTATGTGAAAAGCTTGCTTCCCAGGAACAACAATAAAAATCAGATTCATTTGCAACGTCACACCATGCTGAGTTCTGGTTGGACATAGCACCTAAAACAGAAACATATCAGAAGCTTTGAAAATATCACTCTTTGGAACAGAGAGGTTGATGCTACCGATGGCCGGGGGTGGGGTGGGGCTGGAATCTGACTTTTGCAGGGATTTCAAAATAATTAAGTAAGATTCCTGACTACTTCGTCCCCTCACAATGTGTTCAGCAGGGTTTCTATGATTATTTGGAATGATAAAGAGAGATGGAGCCCTCAGCACCTCTGTATTCTTTCATACAGAATAGGACTCCGTGCCTTTTTATAGTTAGTAGCTTTTCAGATCCCTACTGATATTCTTCTGGCGGATAATTTGTATTTTGGTAGCAGTGCTGGACCAGAACACCACTGGGCTGTACAAACACAACACAAAACTCTCCGCCCTAATGAACCAGTTTCTATTATTGCGGAAAAAGAAAAATAACACCACTGTCACCCCCAGAAACCTGGCCGAGAATTCACAGGCTACAACAAAACCACACTGCCTTTCAGAGAGACATGGAGATGTAATACATGTGGCCACTGAGCTCTTCCACCAGCGAATGAAGCATCAGCAGTGCCTATTTAAAGACAGGCGAAGTACTAAGAATGGGATCAGAGAATGAATCTATTGTCAGACAAAAAAACCTGAGGAGTCTATTCTAATCTGGGCGTCAGACGTGAGCCTCAGCAACCCGGCACAGTGACAAAGGCATTTTTTTTCTGCTCTTCAACTTGGAAGGCTGCTCATCCCGTTTCAGACTGGCGCGTCCTGCTCTTGTGCTGCCTGGCCCCCATCCAAGCCTGAGGCAAACCAGATATGGCTTTATCCGTATCAGATGGGCACCACCATAACGGAGAGCACACCACTCTGCCCTGGCCAGCCTGACCTTGCCCTCACTGGGTGTGGAAGTTCACACCAGCAGAGGCAGGGCACTGCTCTCTTCGAAATGACCACCACGTGGCAAAGCCGCCCATGTGCCATGCGGGTGAGGTTATGTTAGCGGGACAGGGTCACACAGCTAGGGACAGGCGCACTGTTTCTGAAAGTATCCGAATATCTGGCATTTTAGGAATGGGTGAGAGGCCATCCTACCTGCAACCCCTCATGGGGCACCTCACACCTGCATCTTAAGCACTGTCTCAGGCCTCGGTCTACTGTTTAACGTCATTTGTGCTTTCAAGGAGATCGTATCCTCCCCTTTCAAGTGGCAATTTGTGATCCGTTCCACCAGAGGTAGCAGCACTGCAAGTCCTAGCGTAGACAGCACCGGTGGCATCTTAACACCATCGCACACAAGCCTGCTCACAGTACATCCAGCAGACAAGTCTTAACAACGCTGGTGGCCCCTCCACACTTAAAGCTTCTGACACTGTTGCCACAGTTAGACTGGTGTTAGCACTGTGGTAAAAAGAAACAAAGCCAGTGGAAGACAAGTGCCACAAACAGCCAAGCCGAGAGAGAAAGCACAGAGCCTGCAGCCTTCTTGAGCCATGTCTACGCTATGACCAGGGCATGGACACAGGACACAGCTTAACTGTGAATGTAGCTATGGGCAAACTGCATTCAGCGCCATTTCAGTAACGGTGGCTAGAACAGCACTGGCTTTTCTAAAGTGGTGCTGAACAGGGCGGGTCCTTTCTTAAGCTGCAGAGCACTCAGCTTCCATTCAGCTACACCCAGCACTGACAATGATCAACTCTAGCTAAAATAGGGCTCCATCAACAGGGAATTTGGCTTTTGGTCTCCAGACTTCCCTGGAGCCAGAGAGATTTGCCTAGGATGCATTTTACTGAGTTCATTATATAAACAGTTCAACAACTTCACATAAATGGGAATACAGCTGAGAATGCTGCTTCTTTCAGTGACCCCATCAGGATGGCCCGAAAGGGGTCTAAGTCATTTTACTCGGGGGCTGCATCTAGACTGGCACTCCCTTGTGCAAATACTTTTAACACAAGAGTTCTGGCGTTAAAGCATTTGCACAAGAGAGCATCTACACTGGCATGTGCCTTTGCGCAAAAGAGCATCCTGTGCCAGTGTAAATGGCGTCTTGCGCAAGAAAGCTCTGGCGGCCATTTTCGTGATCGGGGCTTTCTTCTGCAAAAAAATTCCTGTCCCTGTCTACACTGGCCTCTTGTGCAAGAACACTTGTGCAAGAGGGCTTTTTCCCGAGCGGGCGCGTCAGCGTTCTAGCGCAAGAACACCGACGATCACACATGGGATGGCCAGTGTTCTCGCACGAGAACTCGCAGCCAGGTTCGATGGCTGGCTCGACTTTGCGCAGCAGCAGTTGCGTCTGGCCGATGCAGACAGAGCCTCGCTCTCCCAGACGCCAAAGGGAACACGCGAGCGACACGCGCCGTCCCACAGCACGGTCCCAGGCGCCAGCCGGAATCTCTGGGGGGAGGGCTCCCAGGGTTGGGCATGTGACAAGGGGCAGGTGCTGGCCCAAGGCCACGGGGAGCCGGGGCAGGCCCTCGCGCTGTGGCCCCGCCAGTCGGTGTCAGACTCCTTACTGCCCCCAGGGACCAGGAGCCGCCCCCCCGGCCCGGCCCGCAGGACGCGCCATTTCCCGGGGGCCTGGCCTAAGGAGCTTTCCTGGGTCCCAGCCCGGGCCTCTAAGGGGCCAGGCGCCCCCCGCCGTGCCTGCATTGCCCTGGGTCGCCCCGCGGCCCTGGTCCACACTGGGGCTGAGCCAGAGCGGGGCTCGCCTGCCGCCCTCGCGCCCGGCTCCGCCCCTCTCACCCGCAGGCTCCGCCCCTTCTGCAGCTCATGGCCTCTACTCCCCCGCGCCCGACGCTTCCGGGTCCCCAGAGCATCTGCGTGACGTAAGCCCGCCTCACAGCGCGCGGTGACGTCACACGCACTGTGAGGGGGCCGGCGTCAGCGCGCCCCCTAGTGGCGGCTTCTGGCCGCTCTGCGGGCTGCCGCTGCGGGAAGCGCGCGCCGGCTCCTGCTGGGTCCCGGTGCGCCACGAGCGCCTCCTCCCGGCCGGGCCCCACCCCCAGCAGCACATAGCCAGGCGTGCACAGTCCCCTGCAGCCAGCTCGGGCCATTGCAAACTGCCCTGCCCCGGGTGCCCAGCACACACCATGAGTGCACCACGCACGCCTCCCCGGGGCGCCACGCAGGCCTCCCACCAGGGCACCACGCACGCCTCCCCGGGGCGCTACGCACGCCTCCCACCAGGGCACCACGCACGCCTCCCCGGGGCGCCACGCAGGCCTCCCACCAGGGCACCACGCACGCCTCCCCGGGGCGCCACGCACGCCTCCCCGGGGCGCCACGCACGCCTCCCACCAGGGCACCACGCACGCCTCCCCGGGGCGCCACGCACGCCTCCCACCAGGGCGCCACGCACGCCTCCCCGGGGCGCCACGCAGGCCTCCCACCAGGGCGCCACGCACGCCACCCCGGGGCGCCACGCACGCCTCCCACCAGGGCGCCACGCACGCCACCCCGGGGCGCCACGCACGCCTCCCACCAGGGCGCCACGCACGCCTCCCCGGGGCGCCACGCACGCCTCCCACCAGGGCGCCACGCACGCCTCCCCGGGGCGCCACGCAGGCCTCCCACCAGGGCGCCACGCACGCCTCCCCGGGGCGCCACGCAGGCCTCCCACCAGGGCACCACGCACGCCTCCCCGGGGCGCCACGCACGCCTCCCACCAGGGCACCACGCACGCCTCCCCGGGGCGCCACGCACGCCTCCCACCAGGGCGCCACGCACGCCTCCCCGGGGCGCCACGCAGGCCACCCACCAGGGCACCACGCACGCCTCCCCGGGGCGCCACGCAGGCCTCCCACCAGGGCGCCACGCACGCCACCCCGGGGCGCCACGCACACCTCCCACCAGGGCGCCACGCACGCCTCCCCGGTGCGCCACGCAGGCCTCCCACCAGGGCACCACGCACGCCTCCCTGGGGCGCCACGCAGGCCTCCCACCAGGGCACCACGCACGCCTACCCTCAGGGCACCACGCACGCCTCCCACCGGGGCACCACGCACGCCTCCCACCAGGGCACCACGCACGCCTCCCCGGGGCGCCACGCACGCTTCCCCAGGGCACCACGCACGCCTCCCACCAGAGTGCCACGCACGCCTACCCTCGGCACCATGCACGCCTACCCTCAGGGCACCACGCACACCTCCCCGGGGCACCACGCATGCCTCCCACCAGGGCGCCACGCACGCCTCCCCGGGGCCCCACCACGCACGCCTCCCCTCAGGGCACCACGCACGCCTCCCCGGGGCGCCACGCACACCTCCCTGGGGCGCCACGCACACCTCCCCCCAGGGCACCACACACGCTTCCCCCAGGGGCACGACGCATGCCTCGCCCATAGTGCCACACATGCCTCCCCCAGGGCGCCACGCACGCTTCCCCCAGGGGCACGATGCACCCCCCCTTGGAGTCACACACGCCTCCCCCGTGTGAAAGGAAGGTATTGAGGCCTACCCAGAATATGTCAAATGAGCACCAGTTTAATTGTAAGTGGAAAGGAAAGGCAGCATTGACAGATACAGGAGATAAAAATAAAAACAAAATTTGATTGACCAACAATAACCCCGCTTTTAGGGAAGTAAGTAACTCAGACAGCAGTATGCAACAAAGTGCTGATTACCCCAAATGGAGCAGCCGAAAGTTTTTTGTAAAGGCAGAATGAGACAACAAAAATCTAATGTCAGCAATTGTCAGGCGAGTGGAGGAATACCAAAATACCAAAACAGGGTATATAAGGTGGGCTGAAACAGACCAAGAGCGGACGGGTTGCGAATCCAAAAAGCCAGGTCTGATCAACCAGGGCTCCCTCCCCAGCGTTGAATCTCGCTGCCGCACATAAGCTCCGAAAGGGGAACGAACACCGGACGTAAGTTGCAACGAAAAATCCAAAGAAAGGAAAAACATAAAGAAAAGAATATCTCCTGAATCTAAGCAATGCGTCTATCTTTCTTAACGTATTATATATTTGTTTGTTTAAAGGTTACTCAGGAGGGTATATCTGTAGGAGAAGTTGTTATTTCTTGGTTTTTTTAACTGTACTGTTTTTCTACTTTTTCTTTGTATATTGTCTTAAAGAATCAAAAATAGTGAATTGATTTAAATGGAAAATTTATTATAAATAGAAAAAATAAAAAATCTTTGTTTGACCCTAAAAAGAAGTATTCCTCTGTCTGTAGTTTCAAATCCTTTAAAGAACCAAACCCGGTTACCGAAACCCCGGACCACCGCACAGCAGGAGTGCATGACATACGCCTCCCCCAGGAGTGTCGCACGGTTCCCCAGGGTGCACGACACACCTCCCCCGGGGCACCACACACCAGGGTGGGTTCTGGCATGGCTTAGGGGATAGGGCATTAGCACAGGGTGGTGGGTTTAAGTCTCGCCCCACCCAGGCAGCCCTGGACAGCCATCACCAGTTGCCCCAGGGGTGTAGCTGGCTGCAGTATTAGGAAGGCAGCATAAGGGACCCTCCAAAAGTAGGGAGGTGGAGTGGCCATGGGGATAGGGCATTTCCCTGGGGAGTACAGGTTGGTGAGCCTGAGTCACAACACACACTTCCCCAGGAGCGCCTGGGTGTCTAGATTTGTCCTTGCTTGGCAAACCTTCTGTCCTTTTTGGGTGCCTAACCCTCCCGCCCCTGCGCCGCGTGAACAACAAAGGTTTGTGGCAAGTGCAGGTGTGAACACTTTGTCGGAAAGCGCGCCCATTGGGAGAAGTATTTTCTGTGAAACAGCATTCACACACGTTGCCTCTTAGCAACTGCGCCAAGACAGCCTTGTCACTAAAAGCTGTAGACATGCCCCTGAGATGCTGCAAGTGACACTTCACTAATAATTCTTTGGATGTGTGAGGCAGAACAGACTCCAGCTTTCTCAGCTGAGATAAAGGAGTAGCAGACACCACTGATTTGCTCAGCTTAAAGTATCTTCTCTATGCACAAGCACTGTACATCACTCCGGAGCCCATCTTGACTACTTGCGGTCAGGTGTGGAGTCCTTGCCATTAAAAACAGGGATAAATGACACCATCAACACATTCGAACTGCTAGTGTAATGACTAGTCTATGTTTTACTTCAAGGCACAAATTTGGATTTCTTGTAACCTCAAAGCATCACAATAATCACCAACCCTAAATGCATGCACCATACAGGTATGATAGAGAGGTAAAAGCAGTAGTGACATTTCTAGTCAACATTATCATCACAGTCCTTATTCTCTTGCTATGTATATAGCTCTGTGCAGGGGAAACGCTGACAGCAGACACAGCTCATTTTCTCAAGTATTTTTCATGGTGAATTGGTTCTAGATGTTTTTTAGGCTTTTCAAATGCTGCATAAGAGAATCTGCACGGGCAGAGCGACAGTCTTCCCCACATTTCAGTGATAGCCCAGCATCACAAGAAGTATCTGGAGACTTCTTGAAGTATCACTGTCTACTGAATGAAAGACAGTATTTCCATCAACGGTCTCTATGTGATTATATTGTCTCCTTCATGGATGAGATTTCCATCTGCATGTAGCGGTACAATTCCATTTGGGATGGACACATCTCCCTGGAGTCTTTCTACTTCAGTTTTTGCAGCACTCATGATGATCAAACATCATAACTGATCAAATCAGTGAAGGAATAGCCTGTCACGGTGTAGTTCTGCAGCAAGGCTTTTGTGCAGTGTTAAATCTATATGGTCTGTAACTGAGGGCATCTTATCTGAATGTCTTCTAAACGATTATACTCATTGCTGGGACCTGCATCCACTGGGGCAGAAAGGTAGATGACATCTCTAAACTACAATCAGCTGGCGCCGGATAATATTCTGGGGCTTTCCTTTTGGCTATTTCAGACTGAAGGACTGAAGCGGTATAATAGAAAACCCTTTGAACATTTGAAAGACGTTCATCAGGCTCGCTCATCAGAAAAGCATCCACCAAATATTTGGATGACTTACATTCCTGCTTCAGATTACTAGCAGCTTGGACAGCATTGGCGCTTTATAGCACAGATGTAGATTTGCCTACCCTGTGCTGTGCATGGAAATTGAAGAACCATCAACACTACCAGCACTTTTCATTTTGTACAAGCGAACAGGCCCGTGTTAATAATCTACATGTAACTTAGACGTTAGCATTAGAATTGCCATTGTTGTTTAGTGAACTCTTTGATTGAAGCCCAGTATAAACACCCTTAACACTAAACCTGCCCTGTGCACACATGGCGCTGAATTAGAGGCTAGTATTGCACTGAATTAGAGGCTAGTATTGCGCTGAATTAGAGGCTAGTATTGCGCGCACAGGCAATTACAAATTCAAGCTTTCTACCAGGCAGACTACACGCTGCATTGCAGACACCAAAGCGTACCAGCGGGACAGCTCTGCTTAGGGAATTCACATCCACTTCTATCCACCCGCTATGCGGCACAAACAGCGGCCATGCAATGGGTGCTGCTGGGGCACAGCCCGGGGGAGGCACATTGCAGCGGAAGCGGGAGAAACATCCGCGCCACGCTCGAGATGGGCACGTGCCAGTCTTGCCACATGCAAACAGCGGACTCAGCCCCGCCTGGCCTGTGCAGCGCCAGCCCGCGGGCGGGGACACGGGCCCCTAGCGCGGGGCTCCGGGCTCCCACGTGCGGCACTGGCCGCTCTGCCCACAGCCCCGCCCCGCCCCGCCCCGCGCCGGACCAGCCCGATACGCGCCACGGCGCCCCCTGCAGGCCGGCTCGGCACCACGGCCCGGCCCCGCGCAGGCGCACTGCCTGGCCGGCCGAGCGCCCCGCGGAACTAGGCGGAGCTTCCTTACACCGCGGCTTCCTGCCCCGTGACCGCTCTCCGGCCAATCGCGGGGGATGGCGCGCGCTCCCTGCCGTGCGGGGCGCTGATAGGCTGTCGGCGTGCCCAATCCGAGAGGGGCGGAGCCGGAACCGGAACCGCAACCGCAACGGCGCCGGGCCAGGTAGGGGGCCTGCTCGGGAGCCGCCGCTGCGAAGCGCTTGGCTGCGGGGCCCGGCAGCGCCCCCTGTGGGCGGGAAGCAGCCCCCCCCCGATGGCCGCCCGGCCCGCGCTGTGGCGCGACGTGCTGCTCGACGAGCGCCTGGTGCGGGACGTGGCCCCGGCGGCCGTGGACGCGGCGCTGCTGGGAGGCGTCCTCATGCGGACCCGCGAGGCGGCCGGCGCGTCCGACGTGAGTCCGGGGCGGGGCGGGGCTGTGCGCTCCCCTCGGGCGGGGGGGCCCGGGGGGGCGGGGCTGTGCGCTCCCCTCGGGCGGGGGGGCCCGGGGGGGCGGGGCTGTGCGCTCCCCTCGGGCGGGGGGGGGGGCGGGGCTGTGCGCTCCCCTCGGGCGGGGGGGGGGCCGGGGCTGTGCGCTCCCCTCGGGCGGGGGGGGGGGGCCGGGGCTGTGCGCTCCCCTCGGGCGGGGGGCGCCGGGGCTGTGCGCTCCCCTCGGGCGGGGGGGCGGAGCTGTGCGCTCCCCTCGGGCGGGGGGACCCGGGGGGGCGGGGCTGTGCGCTCCCCTCGGGCGGGGGGGGGGGCCGGGGCTGTGCGCTCCCCGCGGGCGGGGGGGCCCGGGGGGGGCGGGGCTGTGCGCTCCCCTCGGGCGGGGGTGGGGCGGGGCTGTGCGCTCCCCTCGGGCGGGGGGGGGGCGGGGCTGTGCGCTCCCCTCAGGCGGGGGGGGCCGGGGCTGTGCGCTCCCCGCGGGCGGGGGGGTGAGGAACATGCCGCCTCTGTCGCGCAGAGCCCCCTGTGCAGTTCCAGACGGGCTGTCAGCGAGCGGGCCTGCTGCTCAGGGGCCTCCCACTGCCCCCCTAAGGGAACAGGGTTAAAAGACGGTGTCGCCGGAAATGGCTTGGACTGAAATCCGGGACACCCGCTCTGCTGGGAGGCGTTTTCTTTGGTGTCTCTCCTGCAACTTGCCCGAGGGGAGCTGGTGTTACAGCTCTCAGCAGGGTCTGTCGGACCAGAACTGCTTATAGACCTGATCCACCAGCAGCCCGGGAGGGCGAGGGGCTGAAGGTGTATTGGCTGAAGGCTATCGAGTTGCCTGCATCCATGAGCAGACTGGAAGAAGACTGAAGATGACCAACAGTGATGCCGTGGAGCACAAAGATCAGCCTGTGCCTAGGGAATTCTAGGATTTGATGCGGAGGGTAGGGAAGGCAGTGCTGCAGAGCAGATGTACACGGTGGCCCCAGGGGGTTTTGGCCCCCACACACAGCTCTGACGAACAAGGAGAACAACTTTTGTCTTGTATAAAATTGCTGTTTTCAAAGTGGCTTATGCCTGAGTTGGGGGTCTAGTGAAGAAGCGTGTGGTGTCCGGAACTTGCAGGGACTAGAGCTGAGTAGTGAAAGTGAGACCCTCAGGGATAAATTTCAGAACGGCATATGCTAGAAAATTAATTCCCTGAACTAAATCTGAAGACAGCATTCTGTCAGTAGCGTGAGAACAGAGATTGTATGCAACTGACACTGTGGAGCTGCTATTGAAATCTGACCCAAATGCCATTATATTAAGTTTGTGAAGTGAAGCACTCAAAAACTAGAAAGGCCAAAGTCCAGGCCAGTGCACCTAGTGGCCTATCAAGGAAAAGTCTGTTCAAGGACAAAGGAAGTAAGGATCTAGTCTAGAGCATGTCTGCTTTTAAATTGGGACTAACTCAGTACAAATTGAGAGAGTCAGGGGGCTTCAGCCCAGTCTGTTAGGGGAAGAGAATGGCTGACTTCCTTTGTTGGACCCTTCTCCGCAGGTGGTGAACTATGCTCCCTTGACACTGCTCCCCTCTGCAGTCCCAAGCACCCTCTTTGAGCAAGCCTATGCTGTTCAGCAAGATTTTAACCTACTTGTGGATGCTGTTAGCCAGAACGTGGGATTCCTGGAACGTGCTCTTGCTAGGTATTTATGGTCCTAGATATATTAACTATACAGATACTTTAATGTATTTATATTCTTTTTAGGGTTGCCCTCTTTCCCGACCAGACACCATTCATGGTAATGGCATCTGGGCTGCCCATTTGGGGAAGCTGGCAACCCTAGTCCTGCTGCTCTTAATCTTAGTCTGTTTTTGCTCTTAATTCTTGAATTGCCCTCGGTCACCTCCACTGATCATTTACGCACATCCCTCAAGTTCTGCAGGTTTAGGCAGACGTTTAAATGCCCCACTTCTGCTACCACTTACTCTCTGTCTGCCAAACTGGTCATGGAACCAGTAGCTCCTTTTCTCCACTGACACTTCATAACGTGGTTGCCAGTAGTCCATAAGTAGTTAGGTGTATCAGACGCTACATTGCAATTTACATTAGTAGTTTTGTTAGTTGTTTTCATTAAGATTTTTGGGTCTGGTTAAGCCTTGCAAAAGATGACTGATCCATAGGGGGACTGGGAATGGCTTCACTTGCCTCAGTGTGTGCCCCACCTCAGATGGCCTTACAGAGTTTATCCTACCACCAGGGAGCCTGCTTGGCATTTAAATTCAGTATTAACCAGACTCTGAGCTCTTGGGATCTTGCTCTTTGTAGTACTACTTGCTGAAGGTTTTGTTGCTGGCTGCCAGGAGGGTCTGAGAGTTGTAGGTTTGTACTGTCAGCCTACCTAGGGAAATATTCGGCAAAGACAAGATACCTGAGCCTTGCCCCAAATTTTGGACCAAAATCCTATCCCATCTGTCGCTGTCCCTATCAGTCTAGTAATGCTGGGGTACTGAGGTGCATCTGGTATGGTCAAAGAGCTGTGATGATAATGGAGACAGGAATAAACTTGTGACCCTTGTGAGGGAGGCGAAGGACTAAAGGTTGAGCCATCTAACTGCAGAGCTGTGTAAATGGACAATTGATGGAGAAGACGTGCACACCCCACCTTGGCAGCTGCTACTTGTGGCTGCCTGGCTGGACTAGGGATGTTGGCAGCTAGTGGACTAACCATTAAGCAGGAACTTATTGGTTAGCGCTGTCGAGTAGTCACTTCCCTCCCCCTCCTCCTCCTCCCCCAGCTGCCGCTCTGCATTTGAGAGCACAGGGCAGCCGACTCACTGAGATGCTGGGTCCGTCCCTGCTTCGCGGGTCTCTCATCACTCAGCATACACCCTCTCCCCTCCCAGTTGCCGCTCTGCACTGTACAGCACAGGGAAGTCTCCTATTAAGAGACCCCTGGAGCAGAGACAACCCAGTGTCTCTGATCCCGAGGCCAGACCCGTGATTCCTGCGGCTCTAGGCCTGGGGAGGTGGGAGCAGTGTATTATGTAAACATCTTACTGCTAGTAATTTAGTCCGGTTGTTTGTGCCAGAGCCCTTTCTAGAAGGATTATGCAGTGGTGAGTATAGTGATGTGCAGCATGGCCAGCCAGTAAACTACCAACAGGTGAAGTTGGTGGTGGTGGTGGTCCCCATAATTTGCCCTGTGGATTAGTATGCCAGGCCCTGATGGGGGTGGGAGAACTTTGATTTTATCTCTGCTGCTTTTCTCTATCAGATGTTTGACTTCTCCTCCTTCGCAGAGATTCCCGTTGGCAGTTGCAGGGGGAGAGTGAGGGAGGGAGAGCTCTGCGGTATGGGCACAGGTCAATTGCAGCTTTAAACTAGTGTGAATGGTGGCTTCTCTGTAAGGTGACGTCTTCAGACCCTGCTCTGAGGGCGCGAGTAACTCAGCCAGAGGTTAGGGCCGTTACAGGAGCAGATGGGTGAGGCTTGGGGCCGGTGAGGTGCAGGAGAGCAGACTAGATGATCCCGATGGTCCCTTCTGACCTTAAACTGTGAGTCTGTGAACCTTCTTATTAGGGGGCCTACAGCTGAGCGCTGTGGATACGGGTTTTCTCGCCTCTTGCAGTGGTTGCCTTGTGCACAGGGCTACGTTGCAGATGCCCTAGGTGAGACTTTAGCTTGGTGCCCAAGAGCATGGCTGGGCCACAGCCCAGTGCATTGTGCTGAGTGACCCCATAGCTTCCACGATGGACTAGGCTTCCTGGGGCAAGGGATTGATTTGTTGTCGCTCCCCCTTCCGGCAAGGCCCAGTGATTGCTGTGCTCTCTTTTTCTCTAGCACCATCAGGGCAGATGACTTCACAGCGCAACTCTTTAAAATCTACACGCAAGTGCTGAAAGAAGGGCTGGCGCAGGTATCCCAGAGGGAGTCTTCTCCGTCCTCCCCTCCTTTCTTTCCGAAGGGAAGTTTGGGGGTTGGTAATTTGACAGCGCTCTCAAATTGTTGGGGGAGGGGTGGTTCTGAATTGTTCAGTTACTCTAGGTTATGGTATCTTGGCCACTTACACCATAAGAGTAAATTGTCTCATTCAGGAGACCATTCAGCAAACATGCCTCTAAGTATTCTTGCTGGGTATTGCTGGAAACAGCCTTTAGCCGTGTCTGAGCGCGCCACTTGTGTTGGCTCTGAAAGTCTCCAAAGAGCTTTGTGATGAGTGGCCTGGGGTGTGCAGGAGGCAGACTCAATGCTGCGGATAGCCCTTCTGTGTAGCTGCATCACTCTGGACGCCTTCCCCCACACTCTTGCACTGCAGTTGCATCTGTTACCTTCTCCTGCCATGAGATGTATGCCAAGGGCTTCAGCTGGGGTCTTTCCAAATAATTGCAGGAAATTGAAGGACCCAACCCCTGCCAAAACTCCCCTTGACACCAGCAGGGGGTTATTGGACCTGAGCGAAGGTTGCTGGAACCATCCTGAAAAGGGGGCTGTTAAGTGACTTTGTCAAAGTGGCCTGTGGAAAACAAAGGCCCCTGCTCTGCTGGTCAGAGGTGGAGGTGGGGATCTCTGTGTGCTATTTTTTTTTTTTTTTTCCCCCTCTTGTTCAGACGGTCTTCTTGGGAATAAACCGCTCTGATTACATGATTGACCATGGTGCAGATGGCACTCCAGCACTGAAGCAAATTGAAATAAACACCATTGCTGCCAGCTTCGGAGGCCTTACCTCGAGAACCACGGCTGTGCATCGGTACGGGAACCTCCTTGAGACGAAAGCCAGCGCAGGACCCGTAGCCAGTGAGGAGGGTTCAGCAAACCATCACTGCACGTTTTCTGTCTCTGCCGCTGTATGGCTCTCTGCACTCGCGGCTTCTTGCACGAGAAATATGCAAGTGAGGCGAAGCGTGGAATATCACTGAGCTGCCATTTTTGCAGAAGAGGCTCTTGCTCCAGAAGGAGTGGTCTAGACTGCCCCCTCTTGCGCAAGAAAACCCCTCTTGGGCAATGCTGTTATTCCTGAAAATAATCAGGGTAGCAGCCTTGTGCAAGAGGGGGCAGTGTAGACGCTCCTTCTGGAGCAAGAGGGGGCAGTGTAGACGCTCCTTCTGGAGCAAGAGCCTCTTCTGCAAAAATGGCAGCTCATTAGGTATGCAAATGAGGCTCAGTGATACTCCATGCTTTGCCTCATTTGCATATTTCTCGCGCAAGAAGCCGCGAGTGTAGGCCTAGCCAATGCGCCCTGTTGTAACCTCTGAATCGCCACAAGCTCTCTGAGTTCTGTCTTACAAATCCTAGGTCAGCGCAGATCATCATGTGATTTTTTTCGTATTTCTCTTGCATCACAGGCACGTATTGAATGTTTTGGGGAAGTCCAAGGAGGCGTCGAAGTTACTGGACAATAATCCATCCAAGGGGATTGCCGCAGGCATTGGGAGAGCTTGGGAGCTCTATGGCTCAGCCAGGTGAGGGAGAAGTGGCCTGTGGGTGGGACGATGTCAGATGAGCACATGGTTATTTCTCTTTTCCAAGGGGTCTCTGAAATACTTTTTTAAACTGAGTAGTGCTCTCCTTCCCCTCCCATCCCAGGGAAAGGAGATCTTCAGGGTCCCTGGGCTGGCCATATGCCGCTTTCTTTAGAATCACAGTATCCAGCTGCTCCCAAAAGGTGGGGAAGACTTGTACCTCTAGAAATGTTTTTGTAGCCATTCTGGAATTTTCCTGTTTCTTCCCCTAGTGCTCCTGCCTAGAGCTGCTTTTTAGTAAGATCATGACACTGCCCTTTAGAAGTGGACTGGGTACTGGAAAACATCAGTTGGAAAGCATTGCAAGAAACGTACCACCAAAGTGAATTTAAAAGATGAAATCTTTTAGCTAGAGGCCTATGGTTCTGGGTGGGGTCTGTCTGTTTCAGACTCTGAAGCAGATCTTGGGATGTATGTTTCAGAGCTGTGGTGATGTTCCTGGTTGAAGACACCCAAAGGAATATTTTTGACCAACGCTGCATAGAAAATGAGCTGTGGACCAGGTAACTGCTTATCATTTTAGGATGAAACAACTTGTTTAATCCCACTTTACCAGGAGCCAGCTCATACAACTAATTTATTTAAAAAAAAAAAAAAACCCTTTCCTCTCTTTGTTGGGAGTGTCTTCGAGCAGTGTTTCTCAACCTTTTTTTATAAAGTACCCCCTTTAAAAAAATAAAATAAAATAAATTGTAAGTACCCCCCAGTTCCTACAGTTTTCAGACACAGAATTTTTTTCTACTATTACAACACATTTGTTTAAACAACTTAATTGTAGCTGGGCAGGCGATGACATTTTTGGGTGTAAAAAGTACAAAAATAATAAAGCTGTGACGGACCAGGCCGTGTCTGGGCACAGCTGAGGGCATCCGCTCAGGGCGAATTACTCGAATCCGGGGCTTCTTACAGCCCCCGACTGGCGACCTTTCCACGCAGGCCACAAACCAGTCCCACAGAGCGCTTCAGCTGCCTGCCTGAAGCCTCCCGAGCAAAACCCCTCCGACACTCCAGCAATATCCGTGCCCCAGATGGCCCCGGGCCTCATACACAGATGGGGGGTCCTAGCACCCAATCCCACCTACCCCGAACAAGTCCTGTCCGGTTCCAAGAAACCAGCCACAGATCCCTCTGGACCTTACCCACAAATCACGCTGGGCCAATCCTTTAGAATCTATATCTGAAGGTTTATTATTACAAGAAAGAAAAGCCTGAGAGTGAGGTTGTTAAAGTATCATACGTTACATGCACCGAATCTCCCAGTTCTCGATGCAGGCTCTAGCAGAGATGTTGCAGCTGCTGGTTTAAAAGTTCTTATTGCACATCCTACGATCAGGATGGGTTCACAGGTCTTCCGGGCTCTTCAATCCCTGCAGTGCTGCCTCTGGGATGAAGTGCTGAGCTGAGAACAAAATGGCATCGACCACATGGCTTCTTTATACTCCTTCCTGGCCTCTTCTGGTATGCAGCAGGTCACCTGGTCCTCAGCCTCTCTGTGTTCCCTGCTGGCTGCTCTCAGGACAGCCCCCATTCTTTGGGTGTGTCTTTGGCCCATTGAGAACCATTGTTCCACAGGTAATTAGCATGTCCACAGGCTGAGCCCTGCCCAATGCTTAATCACATGAAGGGAAATCTTCAGTTTCCACACAGATTACAGATCTACACACACAGACATTATATACTCACATAAACAGTGTACACAGGATCAGAAAACAACAAGCTCCCATTCAATCCCCCACATGGCTCCCTTTCATACAGATTTCTGGGGCCAACACCCCCACCTAGGGGTGCAGCAGCGATCTGGCTGCTTCCCTCCAATTCGGTAATGTGACAAAAGCGCTGTAAAACTTAAAACAAAAATTCCGTTTTCTCCAAGTTTCAGTTGTGTTGACGCACCCCCAGACTTCTCGCAAGTACCCCTAAGGGTACTGGGACCCCGGGTTGAGAAACACTGTCTTAGATTAACAATGAGCATGTAAAACTTGAGAGTGCATTTAAGAACTTGTCAGGGTTACTTGGCATTTCAGTCTGGGCAATAGACAGGCACTTGGACTCTGAGGACAGAGTAACCCTGCCGCTCGCGGGCCGTTCTGTATTGGAGCAATGCTGTTGTGCTGGGGGGTATTTGGTTGTACGCTGCTTCCCCTTTTATCCTGCCCCTGCTTTCAGATCCACATTGAGCGCTAAGCCTGTCACAATTCTTTATTCTCCTAGTGGCTTCTCAAAGGAACCTGCTACCGTTACGTTGGTGTGAAAACCTAGGGACGGGTCTTCTGCTCTTTGGGCTGCTTTGTGCTAAGAATGTTACTAAGACGGGCAGGCGTGATGGTGACAGTCTAGTTATGGAAAGGGGGATGCATGATTATGGACCAGCTACAGACCTTGTTAATGGCCTGGCCTGCCCTAGCCAGTCTGCGGAAGATCTGTTAGTGAAGTGACCTTGGAAAGAAGAGGGGCCAGGAAGCCTTACCCGTTTCCTCTGGGGGCTAAAGCCATTGGGGGTGGACGTTCCACTCACGAGCTCGCTTGCAGATATGGCTTTTTGCCAAGGTCAGTGACTCACTCCTCTCTTAAAGGAATATCCGGGTGATCCGGAGACGGTTTCAAGAGGTGTTTGAAAAGGCGTCTTTGGATAAGGACAGGAGATTGTACATGTAAGTACTTGCCAAGGCCCGGCCACAACGTTCTGCTGTGTTCTTAGGGCATTGGGCTCACACCTGTGTCCAGACTGGCCAAGGTGGATCTCTGACAGGCTTGTTACATCACTCATAAATGGCAATTTTCAGTCCAAATTGGCGGCATAACCCTCTCTTCAGTCGACTTCACGCTTTTATCCTCTTCAGTAAGAAAACTCACTGGCACTGCAATAGTTCTAGCAGTGTTTCTGTGTTGGGTTTGTGTGGGGGGAGCATATATAAACTAGTCCATATAAAGGCCTACGTTCCCGCTTCCAAACCAGAGCCCTGAGGCCCCATGGGGATGGTGGTTTCCTTTGTGGGTATGTAAACAGCTTAGCTATTCTAGAGCAGTTTTTTCTCAAGCTTTTTGATACCAGGGACTGACTTGCTGCTGCCTTACACTGTGTCTGGCAGGTCTCCGTGACCAGCGCCAGTCCACTGACTGGTTGCTGGGGAACGCTGCCCTGAAGAGCACTCGTTTGCTTACAGGCAGTGTGACGCGCTTTACGTTTCCAGGGGAAATATCAGGAGAACGTTATTGCATAGCTATTGGTACCATCATAAGTAGCACTGGTTCCTTCCTGGGCTCAGCTTTTGTAACAGCCAGCTCACTCGCTAGTTGGTGACGGTCTCGCTGTTTCTGTCTCAATCTTCGGTCTCCTTGAGTCCTGACATAGGTCAGACTGCTGAAATCCTAGTGTGACCGTCGCAAAATCCAAATACGTGCTGCTTATTGGTTCTGGGTGGGTCCTGAGCGTGCTGCCCAGCCGTGAAAGGGGCGAGTCCTGTCCCAAAGCTACTTACGCGGTTACATTTGCTCTTCTCCAGCTTCCCATTTGAAGTTTCTACAGCAATGCGCTCCCTCCTCCCCCCCCCCCCAGTTTAGTCAGAGCTCCTGTCACACTGTGTATTCCTGCAGGAATTCCTCCTTTCGGACTGACTTTGTTAGTCATTCTTGGGAGATGACCAGCCTCTCCAGCTGCTCCTCACTGATCAGACAGAGCTGCTCTTGTGCTAGCTGCTGGAGCAGAGAGTGGCTGTGTGAAAATCCCCTGCATTATTGAGCTCTCAGAGTTGCTCCCATCTGAGACTTAATGGCAAGTCTGGCGAATGGGTTGAGTGACTTGTGAAGTGACGCCTCGTGCTGGACGGCAGTTTCTCCACCTGTGGTCCATGTGTTGGCTAGTGCTCCGCCGAGAGCAGGCAAGTCACGTGCTGCCTCCCTCGTCCAGCTGCCGGGGTTGCATCCAGGCTCCTCTGCAAAGAGAAATCTGGGTGCCCATGGAAACGGAGAGGACAGTCATCTCTGTCCTCTCTCCCCTGGAGCGGCAGATGGAGCCAGAGGGATCAGGGTGACGGGACGAGACAGAGCCCCTAGAGAGAAGAAAAGGAGAGCGTGTCCAAGGACCAGAGGGAGAGGGGGGACCAGACTGTGGGCGTGGTGTTTGGCTTTGATGCAGTGTGCAGGGTGAATTGTACAGGAGGGCTCTCTGATGAGCATAACGGTTGCTTCTGACTTTAAAACACATGGATTTACACTAGAGAAGGGAAGCAGCCAGCAGAGACGAGCGGGCAGGAGAGCCGAGCATTGGTGAGACATCCAGAGGAGACAGTGGCTGAAATCTTGGGGCGTTTGCCATTACTTCCCCCCGCTTGTGGCCGGGAGCAGGAGGCTGCCATTAAATGTAGCACAGAATACATCAGTGCTTTCCTGCTTGCGCTTCTCCATAGAAGCAGTTGCTGGAATTGCTGCAGGGATGTTGTGCAACAACTAGGAGGGGAGATGGTCTGTGCACAGACCGGAGGGACTCTTAAAAAGCTGCATAATTGCTGCCCTAGGAGGAGTTTGTTCTGAATGTTCCATTTCTCAAATCGCTGATATTTTAATGCATCCCAGAGGCTCCTAGCGACTCTTCGGTGAAAAGCCTCGCATCCGTGCGATACGCTGCGAGCTACGCACGAGCATAGCAATGTCTGTGCGCCTCCTTCACTGCCACTTGCTTTCAGGCCCCCATGTTACAGCCTGAGGGCTGATGGAGGCTGGATTGATATTGCTGGTCTTTGCCCTAGGGAAGGCCAAGAGGTTGCAGTGGTGTATTACCGAGAAGGCTATGTGCCACAGAACTATAACAAACAGGTGGGTACTGGCTGCTTTTAATTAACTTCACTTTGTATTTGTTTTGTATCCTGAATGGAATCGCTCATCTGTAAATTACCTTGGGAATCCCCTAATTATCTGAGCTTCCGTGCACCCCTGGCATTTGGCTATTGCAGGGGTGAGGAATATCTGGGCATGGGAACAGATTTCTTCTCGAGTTTCTCGCTGCTCATTGTCATGTTTATAGAAGCAGTTGAATGCCTTTACTAAGCTGAAGCCGACCCGTTGGCTAGGAATGTATAGGGCTGTCCCTCTGTCTAGCGGTAGTGCCTGGCCTGGAGAAATGCATTAGGACCGCTTCGGAAAAGTCCCTAGACTGAAATGGATTGTTTAGGGCACTTCCAGAGCTTCCACCTCGATCACGTTAGCAACGCTGAGCTGTCCGTCCAGTGGAGAATAACCAGGTTGACGTGCTGCTTGTCGGTAGCAGCAAGGGACCCCCTGGCTTTGGTCTGCATGCCTTCCGTGTGGGCCTTTCCTGCCCGCTGAGCCTGCATGCCGATGGCTAGCTCCAGGAAGTGGAGTGCACCCGGGACCAAGTGACTCTTGTTCTGTCTCCCCTTAGAACTGGGAGGCGCGGTTGTTGATGGAAAGGTCCAAAGCGGTGAAGTGTCCTGACATCGCTACCCAGCTTGTTGGGACCAAGAAAGTGCAGCAGGAGCTGAGCCAGCCAGGAGCCTTGGAGAGCTTGCTGCCCGACTGGCCTGAGGCAGTTGCTCGGTTAAGAGCGACCTTTACTGGCCTCTATTCCCTGGATATGGTAAGTAGGCTCGTGTGTGCGATGCGTGAAGCAGCACTTTGTTCCGCCTGCTTGGGTTTGATTGTGCGAGCTGTCAGTCACTCTGCCGCCCAGGACACAGGGTGACAGCCGCTGGGAACTCTCAACCCCGCGTCCCCTCCAAGGCTTTGAGCCTCCCTTTCTGGCCTCTTCCGCGAGCTGTGCTCTCTCTGCTCCCCTCCAGAGCGCAGCCAGCTGGCTGCGTGTCCCGAGGCACAGGAATACGGATCGTGCTCTCTCTCTCCCACTAGGGCGAAGAAGGTGACAGGATGGTTGCTATGGCCATTGCTGACCCGGAGCGCTTCGTGCTGAAGCCTCAGCGGGAAGGAGGAGGTATTCAGCTTCCCTGAGGTGGGGCCTGTGAGCTACAGAGCCCAGCAGCCTTTGCCTTTCTCTCGGACGTTTGCTTTGTATGGTCATTGCAGTGCCTGGGCCTTAGGGCACCATAGCGGGCCCTTTCCCAGCTGTGGCACTAGGTGACTTAAGGCCCTCTTAGCCCCTGTGTGAGCATCATCTGTGCTGCCCAGGCAGAACCGGCATCTTCCTCTTGCCAGCACCCCGTGTTGGCTTGTCAGGGTTTTTGTTTTCCTGCCGATGTAACATGATGAGGCTTGTCATGCTGACCTGTCGGTGCAGGCTGCTCCGTGGCCATGAATCTGGCCAGCGGCAGAGCGAGCGTATCAACCCATGCCCCCCCCCCCCCAACAGTGCTGCTGATTGTACTTGTCCCTCAGCGCTCACCCCCCACACACCAGGACCCAGATCAACAAAGCCAGGCCCATAACATGGAATCTGAAATTCCCTGGGGAGCCAGTGCGGATCCTTCCAGCAGGGTGACTGCAGACTGTGTTGCTGGGGGGCCATTTGAGTTTCTTCAGGGCCATCTGTGACTTGCTGAAATGTACGATTGTGTGTTCTCAGGGAACAACCTCTATGGGGAAGAGCTCAAGCAACTTCTGGAGAAGATCAAAGACAGCCCCGAGAGGACCTCCTATATCCTAATGGATAAGATCACACCTCGGCCCTCGCTGAACTGCTTGCTCAGGGCTCACAGCCCCCTGGAAATCTCCAGCTGTATCTCTGAGCTGGGGGTGTTTGGTGTCTACATCAGGTGAGGAGTCGGCTCTTTGCAATAGTGCTGTGCCCAGCTCTCAGCCCTCCCCTGGGTTCTGGTGAATTCACACCGCTCTGGGAGGCTGCATTCCAGTGCAGCCGCCAGGTGAGTGTGCGGACGTGAGAGTGCATAACAGAAATGCAGCTGTTAGCCACTCACAGGCGAGGTTGGGTCTGTGTAGTGCACGGCTACGTCAGTGGCACACCTGCACTCTGCTAGGGCCGGCCCATCGTGCTTCAGCCTATGGCTAACTCCTGCCGCTCGCTGCGGCCCTGCCGCCTGAAGTAGAAAGGTTAGTGAGCCGGGGCAGTCTGCGAGCCTGGGGCTGCAGAGGAAAGGCTGGCGATGGCAGGTCTCCACGAACCCTGCGCCGCTCAGTTCTGCAGCGGCTTCGAAGCTATTCCCGGCCAGGGGGTTTCATGGCATGCCCCATGCCCTGGGCAGGACTGCTAAGACCAGTGCTTCTCAGCCAGTGGTACCAGGACCCTTCGGGGTACCTGCGAGGAGTCTGGGGAGTGGGGGGGAGGGGTACATCCACAACTGAACTTGGGAGAAAACTGAACCTGTCTGTTTTCCAGCACTTTATTCTTTTTGTACTTTTTACACCCAAAAATGTCAGCGCCCGCCTGGCTACGATTAAGTTGTTTGAACAAATGTGTTGCAATGGTAGAAAAATGTTTTGTGTGTGTGAAAACTGTAGGTACTGGGGGTACTTACAGGTTTTTTTTAAAGGGGGTACTTTATTTAAAAAACAAATAGCTTGAGAAACACTGGCTTGGAGCACAGCTTTCCCTGGGCTCCGTGTGTTCCTGCCGTGTCGGCTGCTGCTTTGACTCCCCCCTCCGCCCCCCTTTGGTTAAAGAAAACAGCCCCTCCCCGGGCCCTGAGAAACACGGCCATGCTTTCCAACCCCACGGTGTGTGAGCAGAGTGACAGACCTGTCCCAGCAGCACTCGCAGCCCCGGCGTGCCCCCGTGAGGAAGAGCTACTTTGACTGGCCGGTGCACACGGCCAGCACGCCTCCAGCAAGGGGAGCTCTTGAAGAAACTGAGAAATGGAACTAGCGCTGTAGGAAGTGTCTCCGTTGTGCAAACATTTGAACGCGGCCGCGGCTTTCGTTTCCTGCCACGTGTTAAGGCATAAGGCCTGACGAATCTCCTCATGTGCCCCTGGAGCGCTCTGGGCGGGGCTGGGGGCCACTGGCTGTGGGATTGGGCTGGTCTCTGGGTGAAGCAGGTGCAAGCTGACTCAGGGGCAGGGTCCGTTGCTGAGTCACCCAGCACCGAGCAGTCCTGGCCCAGGACTGGAGCTCTGGGCCCTACCGTCGTTCAGGTCTGTTCTCCGCTGAAGAGGCCTCACGGCTGGGTCAGAGCCTGTTTGCACACGTCCCGCCCTGGGCTGTGCGCAAGGGGACCAGGCCCCTCAGCTCAGGGGCAAGGCCCGACGCTGCATCCAGCTTTGCATGCGGCAGCCACTCACCGTACGCTTCCATTGCAGGCACGGGACGGACCTGGTTGTGAATAAGCACGTCGGTCACCTCCTGCGCACCAAGGCCGTTGAGCATGCAGATGGCGGCGTGGCGGCTGGGGTGGCCGTACTGGATACCCCCTATCTGGTGTGAAGAGGACAGCTCCCACTGTGCTGCTGGGCAGGGCTGGCATTTCTGTTGGGGATTGTTTGATACATGGCTGCAGTCAGGGCCCCAGGGCGTTCCCCCTCCTGGCCATGGAACGGGCCAGCTCCTTTTATGCCACCCCCTCCCCTTGAAAGACTTGGCTTCTCCACTGGTCTTCCAAATGTCACATTCCCTAAGCCACCGCCCTGTCCCCACCCTGCACCGGCAGCCAGCTGTGCATGCCACACTGAAGTGGCTGGAGTCGAGCTGAGGCTCGCCTGGCGATCAGAGCTAGGAGATGACAGCTGCCTGGATGTGCCTTAAGTGCCTGGTCCAAAGGCTTAAATGTGCCTTGGTTTGAGCTTGTGCTCTTCCACACTCTGCTGCTCAGGGGGTTGCTGCGGCTCAAGGCCAAATCTAGGGCAGCGGGAGAGCAGCTCGGTTTCACAGAGAGGGAGCATGGATCTGGGAGCAAGGCCTGAGCCCTAAGCCCTCAGCAGGCTGAGTGGAAGTCAGGTCTCCTACCCGCTGCCTGCTTCTGGAGTTGGTACATGAGCTTAGCCAAGGCAGCCCTAGCTGTGCTGAAACACTGGCCCTAATGTAAAGCCAGGACTCCCTGCCCCCCGCGCAGTGTAAAGGCAGCAGGCTAGAATGATCAGCCCAAAGGCCCATCCAGCTGTGTCCTGTCTGCCCACAGTGACCAAACGCAGGTGCCCTAGAGGGAGGGAACCCCCCTGTGAGCCCTCCCCTGGCCCCCATTCCCAGCTTCTGGTGAACAGAGGCCCAGGGCCATCCCTGCCCAGCCTGGCTAAGAAGCACGGGGGTTTGCTGAAAGCAGCAGGTACAGGGTTGTGGGTGGGTAACGAGCCAGGTCCCAGTGTAATGTAACTTGGCTGGAGCAGTGAATAAAGGAGAAAGGCCTGGTGGCAGCAGGGGAGTCCTGCTTACTGCGCTGAGCCCTGGGTGCGGGGCAGTCGTGTGAGCAGCCAGCCCCTCAGTGGGTCTGGGTCAGGCTGTGGAGGGCTGCTGGTCTGCTAAGAGCCTGTTGATCCCTTCTCTGCACACACTGGGCCCTGAGTAAAGGGGGGGCGTGGCCTATGCCAGGCTGGGGCGGTGCTAGTAGCCTTAGCCCATTTTGAAAACCAAGATTTGCTGTTTGAAGGCGTTGCCCTGGCAATGGTGCAGGGGGTCTGGCTCGTGGTAGAAGAGGGCAGGCTGCCTGGGCACCGTGGTACCTTCTGGGATGGCACAGGCTGTTCCAGGGGCCTAACACACTGAGCAGGTTAGGCTAGTTAACAGCTTGACCCAAGCCAATCCAAGAGGGCGCCCCTGAAACACTGCTCCAGCCACATGCTGCAGGGAGAGCCACGGGGGCTCGCTTGCTGCTGGCTCCAGAAGAACGGGGCCTCATGAGGAATGTGGCTGTAGGTAAGCCGGGCTCGTCGCTGCCCTCGCACGCAGGAACGGCTGGGCCCACATGCCACAAGGGGCGATATTGGCTAGTGGGTGGGCTGGTAGCGAGCGAGACCAGCGCCATGTCACAGCGAAATGGGGGCCCTGCGTTACCACGCGAGGAGGGACCATTCAAGGGGTGGTGGCCTGCACAGGGAGCCTGTTGGTACCGGGTTACCGCTGGTTGTACTGAGCTGTAATCTGGCAGCTGGCCCGTCCATGAGCGTGCCCGCCTAGCAGCTGTTTAACCCCCCAGGCTCATCTTGCCGAGGGGCCGATACAGAAGTGTTCACCCACAGGTGCCTTGGGTGGGTGGGGCCAGCTGTGGGGGGTTCAGCACGGTTCAGGCCTGCTGGGCAGGGTTGACCCCACCCCACCCGCCAGCCCCTGCAACCCTGAGCAAACCAGCACCTGCCCACATGTCAGTGTTCACTCAGGGGCCCTGCCACAGGCCAGGTGCTGAACGCTCCCTCCAGGGCCAGGCCTGGTTTCAAGTTGCACCTTCCTAGGGCAGGGCCAGGGCAGCTGAGAGGGAGGCAGCGTCTTGGCCAGGGATGCAGCAGCTGGCTTGGGAGTGTATCTGTACACCAGGAGGGGCAGAGCCGCACGGGGGGGGGGGGGGGGGGGTACACCAGAAGCATGGCAGGACAAAGGGCCGCTAAAGGCCACTCCCTCCTGGGCCAGCCACTGTCATTACGCTGGTCCGAGCCCCCCTCAGAGTTAACCCGAGGGACTCGGCCAGGCCCTGCTGCCATGCAAGGGCCCCCTGGCCCTCAGCGCTGAGGTGAAGATGCTGGTGTCTGACTGGGACACAGGGTGGGGGGCAGCAGGGGGAGCCCCTGGGGGCAGGGTGCTGGGGTCACTCAGCAAAGTGCCCACCCCGGCGCAGTCGCTCTGACTGACCCCGGCCACGGGCCAGGCCTCAGCCCTGCTCCCGGCAGCCAAAGGGTTCCAGGCCCCCAGGCGGGGGAGCTGAGCCTTGTGCAGCACCTGGAGAGCCACACGCAGCCCAGCAGCGGTGCACACAACACTGGGGGGAGCCCAGCTGCCCAGCCTCCCCTCTCCAGGAGGTAGCCGGCCGCTTGGGGCTCCAGCCGATGCACCAAGCCTGAGCAGGGGCTTTGATCTTCCTGCCCAAGCCAGGACACGGTCCAGTCATGGCCCCACCCAGCCCTGGCCCTCAGGCAGGAGCCTGTGGCTCTGCACCCTGAGAGTGACCTGGGGCCGAGCTCCCTGTGATGCAGTTACACGCCCACCGCTACATGCCGGCTGCAGCCGCAGGAGTGAGGGGCAGGTCTGGGGGGATAAGCGGTAGCCTAAGTCCACGGGGCACCGCCTGAGACGAGCAAGCAGCCACTGCGCCGCCAGGCCGGGCTCACGTTTATTCCAGCGAGAACCCACTTCCAGCCATTTTCCAACAAAATCACAGACCAAGATTCAAAGGACACCGGGGGGGGGGGGGGGGGTTGAAGCAAGGTGGAGGACCACAAAGTAGCAAGCCCCTGGCAGCAGCCCACAGCCGGCAGAGCCGCGTGGGAGGTACAAGCCGGAGGTACGCACAGCACGAGAACAGCGCGCAAGCACCTGCGAGCAGGGAGCAGCCAGGGAAATGCTGGCGGCGTCCGGGGGGGCTTGGCCTTGGGATGGAGCTTTGAGGGGTCGGAGCCGATTCAAGTGCCGGAGTCACGGGGCAAGGCCCACGCCGGCAGCCACGAGGGTTGTGTAAGTTACAAAACGAGCCAGGCAGCTGTTTGCAACAGGAACCCGCCCCAGGCCGGGGCTGGAGCTGAGCAGCAGGGACGGAGCAGAAACCCACCCCCAAGCTGTAGCCAGCTGGCAGGATGCTCATGGGGGGCTCACGGCTGTTGGGGTGAGGTCCCAGCTGAAGGCAGCCTGGCCATGCTCAGGCCTTGCCCTCAGGGTTCTGGGAGAGGAACAGAAGGCCCTGGCTGCCCCTTTCCACCGGCCTGGTCACCTTTGCCACTGCCCCAAGGCACCGGGCTGAGCACCCCCTTCGATGAACCAGCCCAGCATGAGCCACAGGCAGCCGCACTAGGACACTGGAGCACGGCCAAGGGAACCCAGGCCCCCCGGCTCCGGTTCCCTCCTGCGCCCACTGCTCCGGGGGGCCTTGTGCAGGCAGAATCCAACTGCTGGGGTCAAGCAGTGACCGTAGCCAAATGGGGGTACCAGCACATCCCCCAGGCCTCCCCCCATGCGGTGCCCTGCGCTCAGCTGACCCGCCGTGGCGGGAGGGGCTCGGGGGGGCAGCCGCTGGCCTCGCCCCTTGCACGACGAGCAGGACGGAAAAGGAAATGGCGAGGGACGGAGGCTGATTCCAGATGCGCCAGGCCGGTTGGCAATGTAACGCACCTCCCCAGAGGCACAACACGAGAGCCCGGCCAGGCCCGTCTCCTCCCTGCCGGCGCCGGCGTCCCGCCCGCGAGTGCAGCGCTCGGACAGAGGGCGCCGCTCGCCCAGGGCCGGGCGCGCCGGCGTCTCCTCAGGATGGCCCAGCGGTCGGCTACTCGGCAGCCTCACAGCGCTGCTGGAACAGCTGGCTGATGACGGCGGGATCTGCCACCGTCGAGGTGTCCCCCAGCTCCCGGTCGTTCTTCGCAATCTGCCGTAAGATGCGCCTCATGATCTTGCCTGTCGAATGGAGCAACGCGGGGATTAGCCGCAGCCCCAGCCAGTCAGCCCGTGTCCGCAGTCAGCCCTGCACGAGCCGCATGGGGACAGATTCCTCCCGCGCCCAGGCACACCAGAGACCTGGGCAAGCTAGGACCATTCCCAGCACGAGGGGCCCCCACCAAACCTCCTTCCGCTGCCCCCCCAGCACCCCGGTGACTCCGTTGCTCTAAGGAGGCCCGGCCTGCAGAGGCCAGGCGCTGTGCCGCTTCCCAGCGGGGGGAGCAGGTGACCCGGGGGGACCGTACCTGAGCGGGTCTTGGGCAGGCCAGGCGCGTGCTGGATGTAATCGGGGGTTGCTATCGGCCCAATTTTTTCTCGGACTAGAAACAAGGGATTTGCAGGAGCGTTATGGTGCTGGAGCGATTTTTCAGCCCCCAGGACTCAGTGAACCCCCGAGCAGCAAGAGGGGTGCGTGCCCAGGGGCTGCGCAGCAGCGACTCCGAGACCACCGCTGTCGGCACGGCACGGTGCCTGCCGCGCGAGCCCAGTTGCTCTGGGGCGGGAGACCCGCGGCTGGAGGGGAGGAGCGAGCACGCGGCTCTCCACGGCAGGACTCACGCCTGCCCGCTCCAGCCTCTCCCTGCCGCCCGCAGGAGGCCCAGGACACGAACCAGCTTGCCCCAGGCCGTGCCATGGAAACAGCCACCTTCAGCATCACACGGCACCCAGGGCCAGCCTGATGGGCCCCCAGCTTCCCCAGGCTCCCCGCGCGGAACGGCTCTTCACGCCCGGCCAGAGACAGCGGGCCCACGACTGACATCCCCGGACACGGCCCAGAGCCGCCCGGCTACGGCGAAAAGGCAGCAGCAAGAGCAGCCCCCGAGGGCCCACGCCCCAGCTCACAGGTGCAGGGCCAGGCCTGCGGCCTCACAGGCTCCGTGCGCCGAGGGGGCTGAGCTCCGCGGCAGAGGTCGCCATGGGAAGCAGGAGCCTCATGGGGCTGCCAGCAGCACACGAGCAGCCGCAACCTCGGGGATCTGGACGGGGGCTCCGCCAGCCCCGGGCCGGGACGTTGGGCCCAGTCCTGGCAGGGCACGGGGGTTCGCTCGGCCAGGGGCCTTCGCCAGGCCCAGCAGCTGCTCCCCACGTCTCTGGGGTGGGGCCCCGCCGAAGCACCCTCCCCCCCCCACCGTTACCTTGGTTTCTCAGCTCGTCCCTCAGGGCCTTGGTGAACTCGTGCCCGTCCCGCAGGGTCACAAAGCAGTAGAGGCACTCGCCTTTCACGGGGTGGGGGTGGCTCACCACGGCCGCCTCGGCCACGGAGGCGTGTCCCACCAGCGCCGACTCCACCTCCGCCGTGCTCAGCAAGTGGCCTGCAAGGAAGCAGAGGCTGCGCTTTGGGGCCTTGCGGGGAGCAGGCCCACGTGCCGGTCGGCAGCCTGCTGGCCTGCAGGACGGGGCAGGCTCCACTCCCCGGCCCGGAGGCCCGACGAGGGGCAGGCGCTTTGCATGGCAGAGACACGCATCCGAGCGGGCCCCTCGCTGGCTGCCGCTCCCTGCCGGCTGTCGCGCTGGGACATGCTCGCCCTGCGCAGGGGGCCCGTAGGAGCTGGGGCATCACAGGCCTGGGGCCGACACACACAGGCCACCGGGCCTGGCCCAAAGGCCGAGGGAGCAGGTAGCCAGAGGCTGCCCAGGACAGAGCTCAGGGCCAGTGACTCCAAGCCCTCCCCACGCAGCAACAGCTCCGCCTGGGGACCTGTGGCGGGTGGAGCTGAGGGGCCGGAGCGCACGTGGGGGGCATTCTGGGGCACATGGGAAAGGGACGGGGTGCTCCGCGCGGGGAGACGGGACAGGACATTCCCTGGCAGGCAGCCCTGAGCCCCAACGCGCGGAGACCGGGCACTGCAGGACTGCGGGTTTGGAGCCAGGTCGCTGCAGGCGCGATTCTCTGCCTCGCCCCACACCCTGCCTTGTGCTGCGCTGCCAAGCGCGCTAGCCCCGGGCCCAGCGACCCCTCGGCCTGCCTGGAGCTCAGGGGGCTCCGGATCTCGGTCCTGGGGAAGGGGGCGGGCAGGAATGCGCCACAGGGCTCCAGAGCCTGGAACTGGGACACGGCTCCGCCCCGCCCAGCTGGCGGGAACCACGGGCCCCGTCACAGGCTGGGGGTAGCACAGGGCCCAGGCCGCCATAGCAAGCGCCGAGTAGCCCCCCGCCGGGCCGTACGCTGGCAGGCAGGACTCGCCGCGCCGGCTGGGGGGAGGGGGTTCCTCCCCGCTGGGCAAGGCTTGGCTGGGAGGCTGCGCTCTCCTCCTCTCCCCCCGGCCCCAGGGCCCGGCCTCACCGGAGACGTTCAGCATGTCGTCGATGCGCCCCGTGATCCAGTAGTAGCCGTCCTTATCTCGCTTGCAGCCTGCAAAGGACCAGCCACCGCGTGAGGCCGCCGCGCCAGGGCCAGGAGGCGGGGAGCAGCCCACAGCCCGCCGCGCAGAGCAGGGACGCCGCGGGGCCACGCACGCTGCCAGGCCCCACACACGGCTGCTGTCTGGACTCACCATCCCCCGTCACATAGTAGCCCGGGAACTTCTTGAAGTAGGTGGTCTCGAAGCGCTCGTGGTTCCCGTACACCGTCCGCATTATTCCAGGCCAAGGCTGCTTGAACACCTGAGGGGACGCACAGACGCGGGGTCAGCAGCCTAGGCTGTGGGGCACAGATGGTGTCCAGAACAGAGATAACAGCCTGTCCGCCCTGCTCCAGAACGGGGCCAAGAGCCCCCCCCGCCCCCCCAGAACAGAGACAACAGCCCGTCCGCCCTGCTCCAGAACAGAGACAACAGCCCGTCCGCCCTGCTCCAGAACGGGGCCCAGAACCTCCCCAAAATAACTCCCAAGCTGCCTCTGCTGGAGAAACTTCCAAGCCGGAGTTCCAAGGGCCGGGGATGGAGAATGCCCCCAGCTCCGCGGGAAGGGTTGTGGGGCAGGGCAGAGCTGGTCCCCGCTAGGAAGGGCACAGGGGGGCTGTCCCCGGGGCAGCCGATGTCCAAGGGGGCACTGGCCTCTCCACGCCCTATTCCCGCTGCCACGAGAGCAGCCAGCTGGGAGAGCCCCCGGGGCTTCCTAAGGGGAGGAGGATCCCGGCCAGTGGCCCAGGAGCTCCGATGCCCCCGCAGGGCTCCCGGGCGGCTCCCGGCAGAGGTGCACGAGGGACCCTTGGGGAGCTGGGGAGGGGGAGGGCCCGGCTTGGAAGCGCCTGCCCCCCCAGCAGGACCCGGCCCGTCAGCGCAGGATCCCAGCTCCTTACCAGGTAGCCTTCTGCTTCCCCCTCCAGCTCCTCGCCGCACTCGTCCAGGATGGCGGGGACCACGCCGAAGAAGGGGAACGTCTGTGGGGGACAGCGCAAACTCACGCCCAGCCCCAGGCCCGGGAGGGTGGGAGGGCCTGGCTCTGGGGAGGGGCTCAGTCCCGGACAGGAGCCCCAGGGGCTTGGCCCCACCTGGCCAGGCTCTCCCAGGGGCGCCGAGCCCCCCTTATCCAGGGAGCGCAGTCGCGCCGGCGCCGGGCCCAGGCAGCGGCGCTCACGGAGGGGCCCAGTGTCGCTAACCCCCCTCTCCCCCAAGTCACTGGCCCCCGGGAAGTCGCCCCAGCAGGAGGGCACCAAGCGGAGCCCCCCCAGCCAAGGGCGCCCAAACGGTCCCCACTCACCGCGGAGCCCGGCTTCATGGGCGTGGCAGCGGGCAGAGGGGTCAGCACGTGGCCACCCTGCAGGAGGAAGCAACGATCAGCCCTCGCCCGGCCCGGCCCCCGCAGGCGGGACGCGGGGGCGAGGGGCCAGGGGCGGAGCGCAGAGAGGCAGGCGAGGGCCCGGACCGCACGGCCAGCAGCCCAGCTGGACGCCGCGCACAGCCCCAACCCCCGACCGAGGGGCAGGCCTGCGAGCCGAGGTGCCCCAGGCAGGGGCGGTTTGTCCCTCCCTCGCCCCAGCGCCGTGGGGGCAGCGTGGCTGCGAGGCCCCCGGGCCAGTGACACACACGGGGCTGCCTGGGGCCCTCGGAGGAGCTGGACGCCCGGGGCAGGGCGCGGGCTGCGGGGGGGACTCACGGTCTCCGTCTGCCAGAAGGTATCCACGATGGGGCACCTCTCCTCCCCCACCACCCGGTAGTACCACAGCCAGGCTTCGGGGTTGATGGGCTCGCCGACCGTGCCCAGCACCTTCAGCGATTTGCGGCTGTGCCTGCGGCGAGAGGCGGCGAGTCGGCACCCGCCAGCGGAGAGTCGGGCAGGCTGGCGCGGAGCCCCAAGGGCCCGGGCACCAGGGACCCGCCGACGCGCTGGCAGCCGGGCACGCGGCAGGGGCCAGTCCGGTCGGCCTGCGTGCCCAGGCAGCGGCTGCTCCACCACCCGGCCCACCCCTCATGACGCTGGGAGCAGCGGCCGGCAGGGGGGGCCAGGGAGCAGCGGCCGGCGGGGGGGGCAGGGAGCAGCGGCCGGCGGGGGGGGCAGGGAGCAGCGGCCGGCGGGGGGGCAGGGAGCAGCGGCCGGCGGGGGGGCAGGGAGCAGCGGCCGGCGGGGGGGGCAGGGAGCAGCGGCCGGCGGGGGGGGCAGGGAGCAGCGGCCGGCGGGGGGGGCAGGGAACACCCCCCGGCAGGCGCCTCCAAGCCCAGCACAGCCCGGCGTCCCGGCCTCGGCTGCCGGCTCCCATGGGCCCACGCCCGCCCCGCCACGCACCCTCGAGCCCTAGCGAACAGGCCAGCCACAGGCAACGCGCCGCACGGCCACGGCCCGGGAGCGCTCAGCCACCCCTCCCCCTGCCCGGTGCCTGCGGAGCTGTTGGGCCTTCTCCCGCCCACAGAGCTCTCGCCCCCCCCCCCCCCGCCGCCGGGCACCCGCAGAGCTCTCAGCCCCTCTTCCCCCCCCACCAGGCGCCCACAGAGCTCTCGCCCCCCCCCCCCCGCCGCCGGGCACCTGCAGAGCTCTCAGCCCCTCTTCTCCCCCCCACCAGGCGCCCACAGAGCTCTCGCCCCCCCCCCCCTGCCGCCGGGCACCCGCAGAGTTCTCACCCCCTCCCCCCCCACCGCCGGGCACCCGCAGAGCTGTCAGCCCCCCTTCCCTCCCCCACCAGGCGCCCGCAGAGTTCTCACCCCCCCCCCCACCGCCGGGCACCCGCAGAGCTGTCAGCCCCCCTTCCCTCCCCCACCAGGCGCCCGCAGAGTTCTCACCCCCCCCCCCACCGCCGGGCACCCGCAGAGCTGTCAGCCCCCCTTCCCTCCCCACCAGGCGCCCACAGAGCTCTCGCCGCCCCCCCCCCCCGCCGCCGGGCGCCCACAGAGCTCTCGCCCCCCCCCCCCCGCCGCCGGGCACCCGCAGAGCTGTCAGCCCCCCTTCCCTCCCCCGCCAGGCGCCCAAAGAGCTGTCAGCCCCCCTTCCCCCCCGCCAGGCGCCCACAGAGCTCTCGCCCCCCCCCCCCCCCGCCGCCGGGCACCCGCAGAGCTGTCAGCCCCCCTTCCCTCCCCCGCCAGGCGCCCAAAGAGCTGTCAGCCCCTCTTCCCCCCCGCCAGGCGCCCACAGAGCTCTCGCCCCCCCGCCACCGGGTGCCCACAGAGCTCTCGCCCCCCCCCGCCGCCGGGCACCCGCAGAGCTCTCAGCCCCTCTTCCCCCCCCACCAGGCGCCC
Organism: Pelodiscus sinensis; assembly: GCF_049634645.1. NCBI lineage: Eukaryota > Metazoa > Chordata > Testudines > Trionychidae > Pelodiscus > Pelodiscus sinensis. Next base: position 33,135,876 of record NC_134728.1, on the reverse strand, counting down.
ACAGAGCTCTCGCCCCCCCCCACCGGGCACCCGCGGAGCTGTCAGCCCCCCCACCAAACTTACTTCTTCACGGGCTCGTCGCCGAACTTCATGAGCAGCCGGATGGCCGTGGGCGCCGTGTAGAACTTGGTCACCTGGTACTTGTCGACGATGCTCCACATGCGGCTGACGTCGGGGTAGATGGGCAGCCCTTCAAACTGAGCGAGAGACGGGGTCGGGACAGGCCCGGGGAGCTGCCGAGTGAGGCTGGGCCCGTCTCCTCCCGCCCTGGGCAGGAACAGCGCAGCCCGAGGACGGCTCTGAGCCCCCAGCCGGCGCCTCCACGAATCCCCCAGGCTCCGCAGCTGCGCACAGGGAGGGCCCAGGGACGCCGAGGACACAGCTGGGGGGGGGGGTAAAAGGCGAAGGGAGGAGCAGAGACAACCCTCTTCGCACCTCCCCTGCTCCTCCCAGGCCCAGCCCCTGCCCCCGGTCTCCCTTGGCTCTGGCCGCCAGGCAGGGACCGGCCGGGCAGAGGAGGCCTGGCTCCAGCCCCTCCTCAGCACTGGGCCCGAGGCTCTGCCCTGGTGCTCCAGCAGGGAAAGTGGCTAACGCCAGCCACGACACCAAGGCCAGCCCACCGGCAAACCCTGCACCCTGCTTGGGAGACCAGGGGCAGCACCCTGGTCACCGCGGGGCGCGCACGCCGGCTCCCGCCGGGCAGCACCCTGGTCACCGCGGGGCGCGCACGCCGGCTCCCGCCGGGCAGCACCCTGGTCACCGCGGGGCGCGCACGCCGGCTCCCGCCGGGCAGCACCCTGGTCACCGCGGGGCGCGCACGCCGGCTCCCGCCGGGCAGCACCCTGGTCACCGCGGGGCGCGCACGCCGGCTCCCGCCGGGGCTTACGCACTCCCCAGAGATGCCCCAAAGCAGCACACTGGAAGAGGCTCCAACCCTGCAGAACTTACCAAAACGCTGGTTGCCCCATTGGCCAGCGGCCCGTAGGTGAGGTAGGAGTGCCCAGTTATCCAGCCGATGTCGGCCGTGCACCAGTACACGTCCTCAGGATGGTGATCAAACACGTACTTAAAAGTGGCAGCAGTGAAAATCATGTATCCACCCACCGTGTGCACGACGCCCTGCAACGAGAACACGGGCTCAGCCACCAGCGCCGCGCAGCCGGAGACGCCGCCGGGCACTCGGCACTCCGCAGCGGGCTCCAGAGCGCAAGTGCCAGGCGGGCCCCGTTCCCATGGTCCGTGGGCTGGTGACCAGGCGGGACTGGCCTGGCCAGGCGCTGGCCACCGACCAGTACCTTGGGCTTCCCCGTGGAGCCGCTGGTGTAGAGAACGAAGAGCTCGTCTTCCGCGTCGCACCACTCCGGCTCGCACTCCTTGCTGGCGTCCTTTACGAGCTCGTGCCACCACCGGTCCACGCCCGCATCCCAGGGAGTCTGCAGGACAGGGGAGAGGGACAGTCAAAGGCCTCCTCGCCCCTCCCTTCTGCCCCCGCGCTCAGAGTTCGGGTGGGGGCCGAGACGACGGAGACACATGAGACGAGTCGGGCAAGTTGCAAAGGGGCGGAGAAAGCCAACAGACATTTTATTTCCCCTGCCCACGAGAGCCAGGGCTTGGCTGGTAAGATCAGCAGGCACCCGGCCCACCTTGCACCCCTCAGCCTGCGGAGCCCGAGGCCAGGGACACGGGGAAGCCCAAAGAAGGAGGATTGTCCAAAGAGAACCGGAGATGTTGCTGCTGGCCAGGATGGTCAGGGATGTCTCGTGGGTGCTGGGGGGCTCCCTAGTCCCTGCAAAAAGGGGATGGATTTCTTGCTGAGTTCCTTCCCTCGGGGCACCTGGCCCCAGCCGCTGGCAGCAGACTGGATCCCGGGCTGCACGGACACTGCTCTGCCCCAGCCTGGCCGCTAAGCCGGGCATGCTACAGAGAGGAGCTGCTGGCCCTGGGTGGGATGTGGGTCGCCCATTCCTCCAGAGGCCTCTGCCCTCCTGGCGCCCCTCGCTTCACAGCCACACGGCGCCACCCAGCCCTGCGGCGCCGTGCAGCACGTGACCCGAGCACCCTGCAAGGCAGAGCAGAGGGCTCCGGACAGCACCTCCGCTCTGGCTTCAGGGCCATTTTTAGCAGCTTCCTCGGTTTGTCCATCCCCTGCTCTAGGGGCCTGTGGTACAGCCGAACCGGTCCTACCAGCTAAGGGAAGGGACGGGACAAAAGGGAGTGTTGGGGGAAGGGGCTGTTGCTGGCTGGGAAACATGGAGGGAACTGCCTGGGCTGAGGGGCTAGGGGTGATGCACCCCACCCCAAGGGGCTGAGACACCCTGGCCCTGACTCCTGTAGCCACCTCACGTCTGTGCTGGGCTGTGTCCTGGAGAAGCAGGAACCCCCCGTTCTACTGGCTGGCGAGTCTGTTCTGGCTGCTCCGGGGGTGCAGGATCGGGGGGACCCCGACGCGCCGTCACCCCGCTACTCCCTGGTTCCTGCAGCTCCAGAGACCCTGCCCACGGCTCCCAACTCGCTCCAGGATGGCCTCTGGAACCCGGCTTCTGCCCCTCGGCTTGGGCCAGGCGGGCGCTCATCCCAAACGACACGGCCTGGCCAGCCAGGCAGGCGGCCCCAGAGACTCCCCCAAAGGGCCTGAGGGATCAGCACCAACTCCCCTGGCTCGAGCACCCAGTTCCCTCCCGCTGCCGGCCCACCCCCGGGCACAGCCGGTCAGCGCAACCGGAGGTGTGCCACGCCCACGCCCACACCCACCCCCGGGCACAGCCGGTCAGTGCAACCGGAGGTGTGCCACGCCCACGCCCACCCCTGGGCACAGCCGGTCATTGCAACCGGAGGTGTGCCACGCCCACCCCTGGGCACAGCTGGTCAGTACAACCGGAGGTGTGCCACACCCACGCCCACCCCCACCCCCGGGCACAGCCGGTCAGCGCAACCGGAGGTGTGCCACGCCCACGCCCACCCCCACCCCCAGGCACAGCCGGTCAGTGCAACCGGAGGTGTGCCACGCCCACGCCCGGGCACAGCCGGTCAGTGTAACCGGAGGTGTGCCACGCCCACGCCCGGGCACAGCCGGTCAGTGCAACCGGAGGTGTGCCACGCCCACGCCCGGGCACAGCCGGTCAGTGCAATCGGAGGTGTGCCACGCCCACGCCCACCCCCGGGCACAGCCGGTCAGTGCAATCGGAGGTGTGCCACGCCCACGCCCACCCCTGGGCACAGCCGGTCAGTGCAACCGGAGGTGTGCCACGCCCACGCCCGGGCACAGCCGGTCAGTGCAGCCGGAGGTGTGCCACACCCACGCCCAGCGCAGCAGCAGCTTGCCAGCAGGACCAGGACACCTGGCTGCCGCCCAGCTCTGCCCACCGACGGGCCACCCGAGAGCAGGCGGCCAGGCCCACGGCCCTGCTGGGTTACTACAGGGCGGTGGCACCAGGCCATCGCCTCCTGGATGAGCACACACTGTTATCAGCTGAGAGCCCTGCCTGCCAGCTGGGGCAAGGGCCAGGCAAGCTCCTGCCTGCTCAGATGAGCCTTCTCCGTCCAGACAGAGCCCCCGGGGCAGCCCTTCCCCGGCGGGGGAGTTCCCCGGCCCGCACTGGAGGGTTGGCCGGCGCCGGGGGTCAGCAGCGCTCTCCTCGCCCAGACCGGCCGGGGACGGCAAACGGGGACCAGGCGCGAGAGTCACTTTCCAGCACAGCCCCTGCGGGCGGCCGCCGCTGACCAGGCTGTCTCCGCGCCACCCAGCGGAACCGGCCGCTGCCCTAGCCACTCACTGGGCACCGGGACGGGCAAACCCCACACAGCACAGGAGACAGGCTCCGCAGCGCCGCCGCCGCCCCCTCGCACGTAACACGAGGCCCCGCCCTGCCCGGCCATGCAGCCGCTGTGCCCGCGGGGGACGCTGCCGCTGGATGGAAATTCCTTCGGGCGGGTCTCTCCGGGTGCTCAGTCTCCTGTCGAAAGCCCGGAGGGAAGCAGAGGCCCACACTGGCGCTTGGGCCGTGCCCGCGCACGTGGGGGCCCCAGGCTGGCCCAGCAGCCAGCACTCCCGGTGTCTGGCCGATGGACGCTCAGCCAGGATCCTGCCTCTCGCTGCCATCTCCAGAGCCCCTCCCCTCTGCCAGGGGCCACGTGGCCCGGGACACAGCTGATGGGACGCCCAGGGAGCGCCAGGCCCAGGCCCACAGCAGCATCGCGGCGCACTGGAGCGGATTCCCCGGGGGAGGCGCTGAGCACCCTGCACCCGCCCAGCCAGGCGGCAGAGAGCCTGCTGCTTGATGGTCCAAGGTGCCCAGGCGCCCAGGGCCAGTCGCACACCAAGAGGGCGGCGCGCTGCTCACCAAGAAGCCCAGCCCAGCTCACCAGGCGCAGCACGGCCAGGCAGGCTGTGACGGCACGTTGGGATCCCCCACCTCCTGCACCCCCGAAAGGGCACGAACAGACTCCCCCAGCCGGTAGAACAGAGGAGTTTATTGCTTCTCCGGGATACAGCCCAGCACAGACGTCACCAGGTTACAGGGCAGGCCTAGGATGCCTCAGCCCCCCTTGATATGGGGTGGGGGGTCCGGCTTCTAACCCCCCAGCCTGTTGCTGAGGCTGCTTCCTCCATGCTCCCAGACAGAAACTAACTCACTCTCCTCCAGCCCTGCCCCCCAGCCAGGGGCAGCATCCCCCTTCCTTTGTTCCTCTCCATGGGGGGTAGCTGGTCAGACAGGTTTGGAGCCCCCTTTGCATAATGACCAGACAGCAGAGGTCACCACAGCCCTAGCAAGGCCCCCCCACTACGTCACAGGCCAACACCCGGCGTCTCCCCAAAGCTCGGCCCGCCAAGCCCTTCCCAGGCTCGCGAGCGACCCCCTCGCCTCTGCGAGCTGCAAAACTGAACCCCGGGATGGGCAACTGCAGCCCACTGGGGCCACCTGGGACCTGCACCCCCCGCAGAGGGGAGCCCCGCACTTCCTAAGCCCCCCCAGAGCTTGGGCTGTGAATCGGCTGAGTTATAGCCCTCCACAAGTGGGGGAGGAGTGGAGGACGGACTCTCCCCCCCACCCCTCCCTGCACTTGCCCCAGCCCCCCTCTCCCCAGAGCCCAAAGGACCACTCACCAGCCGGTCGAGGGGGTCAAGCTCGGGAGGGAGGGGCTGGAGAATGAAGTCCCCCCTCGGGCACTCACGGGGCTCTCCGAGTGCCGTCCCCGCGGGTGTCGGGGGTGCCCCTCGCCGGCCGTCAGAGCCTTTTCTTAGCAGCGCCTATGGCCCCCCCCTCCCTCCCGACTGCCCAATCTGCTGCAGGCTCCCGAGCACCGGGCCCCCCGTCCCCAAGAGCCAGTCTCCCCTCTGGCGCGCCCCACTCCACAGCAGGGGGCTTGGACTCGTGCTGGAGCGAGGGACGCGGGAGCAGCCGGTCCAACCGTGGCCGCAGGGCTGGGAGCGTCTCGCTGCTGCCCGGTCGTGTCCTGCACCGTGCACAGGCGGCCTTGGCGCTGGCGGGTCCCCCGATCCTGCACCCCCGGAGCAAGAACAGACTCCGCCCGGCGTAGAACGGAGAGGGGTTATTGCTCCTCCAGGACAGCCCAGCGCAGACGGGATGTGGCTACGGGGCCAGGGCCAGGATGCTGCAGACCCCAGGGTTAGGGTCCATCACCCCTAGGCCCCAGCTTAGCCTCCTCTCTCCCTGCTTCCCAGACAGCCCCTGCCTGCCCCCCAGCCAGGGGCTGGTCTCCCCCTCCTCCCTTTGTCTGTCCCTGGGGGGCTGAGCCTGGGTGCCTGGTTAATCCACATTTGGGAGAGTCAGTGAGAATCTCCCGGCACCGTGCAGGGGCCCCGGGTCGCAGAGCAGACAGCCCCCCACTGCGCCGCACGGGGCTATTAGGGAGACCGCGGTCTCGGCTCCGGGTTGGCCCGTCCACGCCCTCTCCACAGGCCGCCCAAGGCTGGCTCTGTCAGCGCTGCTGGCTCCGGAAGAGCTCGGCCCACGGGCAGGGGTCCCACTGGGTTAACGCTCGCTCCCTGGGGGCAGTGGAAGCCCGAGACTCGGCCTGGGCCCCGAGTTCACAGGGCGAGTGGCTCAAGGTGTTTTCCCAGGAGGCCATCTCAGGCGCAGCGCCCTGGCCTGGCCCCACGAGCGCGGCAGCACTTCTGGGCAGGGCCCCGGAGCGCCCACGGGAGGCTCGGCTGTAGCCAAGCTGCGTCTCAGTATCGGCTGCAAGGCTAAGTGCGGCCTGCAAAGATCTGGTCACTCCTGAGCCTCTCGCACTGTGTGCTGGCGCGCGAGGGGGGGGGGGGGGGGGGGCGCCAGCAGACACCAGGTGGTCGAGAAGTGGGGAACTTGCAGGCAGCGAGGAAACAGCCCTCGTGTCTGAGGCGAATGGAATTAGCAGCATTGGCAGAGCCGTGGGGACAGGCAGAGACCCCCTGGGCCGCCTGACACCCCCGCGAGGGCAGCCCCGGAGAACACCGATTGACCCGCAAATCCAGACTCCAAGGGGCACTGACCCGTGTAAGAACGGGGGCTCTGGCCATGGCCTCTGGGTTCAGCCTGAGGAACCCGGCTCCTCACTCAGCCTGGCCTGGCCAGTAAGACACACTTGAGCCACGGCGCACTGGGACCTGCACCATCTGCAGGACGTGCGTGTGGGCGTGCTTGTGTGCGTGTGCCTGCTTGTGCGTGTACATGCTCGTATGTGCGCGTGCTTGTGCGTGTGCACGTACATGCTCGTGTGCGCGTGCATGCTCGTGCACGTGCTTGTGCATGTACGTGCACGTGCACGTGCGCTCTCTTTCCCTTTTGTGTTGTTAGGAAGTGCGGCGTGTCGCGAAGCTCCTGGGGATGCGTCAGAGCCTGACACTCCCGGTGTCACTCTCCTTAAATCCAGGAGCGGGCGTGGCCACACGGTGACGCTCTCGCTCTCCTCCCTTCGAGACAAAACACGTTGTTTGGAGGAGTTGGGGTAACTCCCTGGAAAAACGAGGTCGAGGGAAGGAGTCCGGAGGGGGGGGGGACTTAACGTCTCTCTTCTCTCGTTTTCCCAGCGGAGCTGGGACCTGTGCAGCGGCGGAGGGAGCGTTGTCCAGGCTGTCTGCGAAGGAGGGAAGGCCGTGGCAGGCTCCAGCGGCCGCGCGAACAGGAATGGGGGGCTGTGCCGTGCGTGCCAGCACTAGGACTGACACCCAGAAGCGCTGGAGGGAGGGGCAGGAGCAGGCAGGAGCAAGGCTCCAGCGTCCCAGTGCACAAGCAGTGTGGAGGAGGGGGGGGGGGCGCGCGGGCTGCAGGGGGAACCTCGAAGGGCCGCACGTGGCCGGCGAGCTGCCCAGATGGTCCGGACGGGGCGTGGCCCTGCCACGAGGGCAGGGATTGGACTTGATGGCCTCTCCAAGCGCCTGTGAAAGTTGCTCCCTGCCCTGGGAGGGGCGAGCACCCGATCCAGTAGAGCCGGGGGCAGCATCGGCCCCAGCCCCGCGTCCCCGCGGCGACAAGCCGAGAGCCGCAGGACCGCAGAGCCAACGTTGCACTTGCAGCCCCGAAGGAGGGGCGGGGGCGTCCAGCCAGCCTCCAACCCGGCACCTTCCCGTTCCGCCCAGCCACCCCGCCCACTGCCGCCGGCTTCGCTCCCAGGCACGGCGGAGCCAGGCCCGGAGCCGCGATCCTCAGGGCACAGGCGAGAGCTCCGGCGAAGGGCGTGACTGGCAGTGCGGGGGAGCTGGCAGCGGGGCTCCTGGGCTGCGCACGGGCACCACGCGACTGCACGCCCCTCGGCAAAGCACGGACACACCACGGCCCGAGCGCCTCCCGCCCGACGTGGTCTCCATGCGGCTCCCTGCGGCCCCTGGCCCGGAGCGAGTCGTCAGCGCCGCAAGGGCGCTCCGCACAGAGCTCCCGCCGGGCTGGGCAGGATGGGCCCAGGGACCTACCTAAAGTGGGAGCTCCCCTCCCAGGCCCCCTCCGAGGGCAGCGGGCCATTGCGAATCGCTGAGAAGCCCCTCGCCCGCCCCCCTGCCCGGGGAGGGGCCGCTCGCCCGAGGGCCCCCGGTGGTTTCGAAGGCGGCTGGGTTCTCTCGGGGGACGCCCTGACCCCCAGCGCGCTGGACGCTCGCTGACAGAGCAGGGCCCGGGGCTCGGCCCAGCGCAGCTCACGCCAAGCGCCCGGCAGCTGCAGCTGCTTGACCTCTCCGACAGGCGCTGGGTTTGCTCCAGGCTCAGCTGACGGGGCGGCCGTGCCGGGAGAGAGAGCAGCCTGCACTGGGAAGGGGGGAACGGAGCCGTGGTGCCTGGCACCAGCGGGGCTCTAGGAGTCAGGGGTGGGCGGGGGGTCCCTGCGAGGTCACGTCACACGGTAATTCGGGGGGGACAAGAGCAGGAAGGCTGCGGACGGGGCGCCCCGAGACCCTGAGCCATCCCTTTGGCTCCCCCCGCGGGGACTCACCGGCACGTCCTGGCACAGCCTCTTCAGGGGAGGCGACTTGCCGCACCTCCCGCCCGACACCAGCGCCTCCCTGCCCAAGTGCTTGACCACGATGCAGGTCCTCAGAGGGGCGTCCCTGCCGAGGGAAGGGAGGGGAGAGGAGGGGCCATCAGCCTGCGCCCGGCACACGTGGGCACTGCCCTGCCCGGGCCTGCCGGCGCCGCAGTCCCCAGGCAGCCGCGAGCCGCGTCGGCTCGCTCCCCAGCCGCCGGCTCCTGGGCTAAGCGGAGGGGAGTCTCCGTCTCTCCCTGGCGCTGACACCGGTGGCTCGGCCCGCGGCGGCGCTGCACAGCGGGGCAAGGCCCACCAGAGCTCCGAGCTGGGCTCCCAGCTGCTCGGGACGGCGTTTCCCAGTTAGCGAACCAGCGCGGGGGCATCGGGGAGGCCGGCTCCAGCCGTGGCGACCGAGCACACGTGCGACACGAGGTCAGAAGGCCTGCCGCGGGGACCCGGCCCAGAGGCACGCTCAGCCCCGCCGCTCCGAGCGAAGGGGTGTCTCCGCGTCTCTGGGCGCACAGCAGGGCTCTCCCGTGGCGGGTCGCTCACTTCCAGCCCTGTGGCCGGGCCGTCTCCGACGGGCACCAGCAGGCGCCCACAGAGCGGGCAGCGCTTTCCGAACGACCAGCACCAGCCAGCAGGCCGCCCAGTGCGGCACTCCTCGCACGCAGAGCCCACCGAGCAAGGGCGACGAGCCCCCGGCCACCATCCCACACCCAGGAGCGGGCCCAGAGCCCCGTGAAACCCAGCAACGCAAAGCTCGGACGCCCCCCGCCCCGCCCCGCCCCGCAGGACGAGGCTGCAGGGTCAGGCGGCTGAGCCCTTGTCACAGGTGGGGGATTCTGAGCCACTGCGCAGAGCAGGGACCCAGCCGGGCAGCCCCTGTGCCTGGCTGAGGAGAGGGAAGGAAGCACGAGGCGGCAGCGTGTTGGTCAGGACCCCGCGGACCCAGCGCCAGCCGGAGCGGCCGCTGTGAGGGGCCGGGGCTGGGAGGCAGCAGAGCAGGTCGGCCTGCGTCCCTCTGCCACCGTCTCCCCGTGCTGGTGCCCCTGAACGACTGTTGCCCCGCCCTAAGCCGGTGCCTGGGCCTGCCGGAGCTCAGCCTGCGCCCAGGCCTAAGCTCCCTGAACGGGGAGGAGCCCGGCCGGAGCTAGGGCCTGGTGTACCGGAGCACTGGGACCCTTCGTCACCCTGCCCAGAACCAGGGCTCGGCCCGAACACAGGCCAGAGCGCCCCAACCCGGCCTGGCCGCCCTCCAGGCCCGCACCCGGGCGTTTCAGTAGGAACCCGCTGCCGCCAGCTCCCTGCCACGGCCCTGACCGGAAAGGCCCCTCCCGCGCTGGCGCACGGGGCTCTGCCGCGTGGCAGGAACCACCCCGTACGGAATTCCCCTGCCGGCCCAGAGCCGCCTGCAGCGCGCACCCCCCCATGGGCGGGCGGCTCCGCGGCCGCGAGGTGCATCGCGCCGCGCCCTCCGGCGGGAACTCACTTGTCTCTGCACTTCTGCAGGGCCTCGTCCGCGATCTGCTTCAGGTTAATCAGCTTGTCCCCTCTGTAAAAGGCGTCTGCAACACAGCGAGCGAGTCCTCACCCGGGCCCTCCGCCGGGGCAGCCGGGCGGGCGCACAGGGGGGCCCAATTCCTCCTGGGGACGGGTTCAAATGTAGCCTGCCCAGACCCCCTGGGGACGGCCGGGGGGAACAGCCTGCCCGGCCACGTCGGCCTTCCCCGCGCCCCGGCGGGGGGAATGGCACTGCCGTTGCCACGGAAACCCCGGCTGGGCTGCCGGGCAGACCTCACGGCGCCCCACACGGACGGACACCCTGCTCTGCCAAGTGCAGACCTGCAGCCACCCGGCCCCGGGTCAGGGCACCACCGCAGCGATGGCAGCCAGCGGCCCCTGGGCCTTTCCAAGACGCCGGCTGTGCACAGCGCTCCCAGCGCTCCCCGGTCATCAGAGAAAGGGAAAGTCCCTCCTGCACTGCCAGGAGCTGCCCAGCCCGGCTCGGCCGCGGGACGTCGGCTCCCGTCACCAGCCGCTAGCAGAGCTGCTGCCGTAGCATCGGCCCAGGCCAGCCGGGGGCGTTACCTGCCGTGATGAGGAGGGAGCAGTTGGAATCGAGGATCCGTTCGCAGAGGGATTCTGCAGAGAAACCTGCAAACTGACAAGGACACAGTCATTCAACTCGGAGCACAGCGGGAACGCCCGGGGCTCCCCGTGGAGCAGGACGGGGGGAGGGGCCCAGGGCGGTGGCGGAGCAAAGCAGGAAGCGCTCCGCTTCTGCACTCCGGCCTTTTCGCAGGGCACGGGCCCTAGGAAACGGCACCACCCACGTACCCACTGCCCACCCCCCCGCCGCGGCTCCCCGCTGAGCACGTCCTACCACGATGGAGTGCAGGGCCCCGATCCTGGCACAGGCCAGCATGGCCACCACCAGCTCCACGATCATGGGCATGTAGATGGAAACTCTGTCTCCCTTCTTGACGCCTGGCAAAGAGAAGGGCGATTTCCCAGGCTGGCAGAGCGCGGTGCCCGCTGCTCCTCACAAACCCAGCAGGAGGGGAGGGGTCGCCGCCAGCCACGTGCCCCTCAGCGGGCCCCAGGCGAGTGAGCGCAAGCTCGTGGCTCAGCTGGCGGGCGCAGGGCCCTGCCGAGGGCTCCCAGGGACATTGGCCTCGGCGAGGGACCCCAATGCTCCAAGGGGGATGGCGACACGGCAGCCCCTGGCCCGGCTACGCCAGGTCCCTGCAGACGCACGATCACGCCCGGGCCCCTGGCTGGGGGAGGCGCCAGGAACGGTTCTCGGGTGCCAGCTCCCTGCGCAACGGCTTCCGGCTCCAGCCAGGTGCCGGTGCAGCTCAGCCAGCCACAGGGGGTGGTGGGATCGCCCGCTCAGCGGCTCTCAGCCCTTTGGGGACGTGGGAACCGGGCCCGGGGTACAGGCCGCTGGAGCGCCTGGCGCCCCGCCCAGAGGCAAAGCCACCTCCCACATGCGAGCCGGGGCTCAGCACGTACCTTGTGCCCGCAGGACATTGGCGAACTGGCAGACCTGGTGCAGCAGCTCGCTGTAGGAGATCACGGTGGAGTCCCCGGGTTCGTTCCCCTCCCTGCGAAGCCAGAGAGCACAAGGGAGTCGGGGGGGGAGCAGCAGCTGGGGAGCTCAGCACAGCCGGGCGCCTCCAGGGACTGCCCTTCAGAGCAGAAAGGGCCCAGCCTGCCCAGCCCCAGGGGCCACGCTCGCCCCAGCAGGAGGGTGTATCCGGAGCCAGAGCCCGGCTGAACCCCCGCTCCGGGCAGGGCAGCCGGGAACGCACCGAGCAGCAGGAACTGCCAGTGCCCCGAGGCCAGGCACTCGCGCTGTGCTCCAGCGCGCACCGGGCCTCTTGCACGGCTCCCGCGCTCCTGGAAACCAGGCCAGGCCTCGGCCCTCCCGCCCCACCAGCTGCAAAGAGAAGGCCCAGGGCAGGGCAGAGGGCTCCCTTCCCCCGCACTCCTGCCCTGCCGCGCCCCAGGAAGCGCCTGCCGCCATGCAAGACACCCAGGGCCTTGTTTCCAAGCGGATAACCTGCTGCAGCCACCCCAGGGACGCGCACAAGGCCGGGCGCGCGGCTACTCGAAGGGTTAACGGGGGTGCAAAGAACGCCAGCCCGCAGACTCAACGGGGGCCCCTTCCAGCCGCCGGTCCGGCCAGTGCACAAGCAGCAGCCACGTTCCCCGAATCGTCAGCCCCCCCCCCGCGCGGCCAGGGTCGGCCCGAGGGTTGGCGGGGCCCTGGGCAGAGCCTGCGCCCGCCGGCCGCCGGGAGGAGTTTAGGCCCCTCGGCACGGCAGGAGGGGAATCGCTTTAAAGCGCAGCACGTTCAGCACGGCCCAAGGGCGGGCTCTCCCCCGTCCCAGGCAGCGTGTGCTCAGAGCTTGGGCAGCCTGGCTGGCTTGCAAGGGGAGGGGGGAGCAGAGCCACAGCCCAGGGCTAGGAAGAGGCAGGTGGGTGGACACTAAGACCAGGGGTGCCCCAAATGTTTGGGTGCTCTACGCAGCTGCAAACGGGTAAGGAGGGCTCCGGGCACACAGCATGGCCCTGGCAGGGCGTCAGACGCACGAGAGGAAACAAGCGCTGCTTTGGGGGCGAAGACAGAACCGTCCCCCCGCGCCCCCAAGGCCACCCTGCTGCAGGGTCCCGGGGGCAGAGTGCCAGCGTGGGAGCCCGGCGCCAGCAGGTCCTGCTGCTGAGTCCTAGCTCACGCTGGGCCCTGCCCACGTGAAACAGCAGCGCGGCCGACAGTGGCGTGCACATGCTGCCCACGCACTGCCTCTATCCGCACGCAAGTCTGCAACAGGCCTCCAGGCACTGGCAACGGACCAGGGGTGTCTGCCTGGCAGGTGCAATTCAGTGTCAGACGTGCCCAGGAATCCCTGCTGGAACACGCAGGGTATAAAACAGCGGGGACTAAATCAGCTGTTAACGCTCAGGAGAGATCTCAAGTCATTGTGGAGAATTCCCTGAAAACATCCACTCGGCGGGCAGCGCAGCCAGGAAAGCAAACAGAATGTTGGGAGTCATTAAAAAAGGGAGAGAGAGCAAGACAGAGAATATCTCATTGCCTCTGTATAAAACCAGGGGACCCCCACATCTTGAACACGGCGTGCAGATGCAGTCACCTCATCTCAAAAAAGACTCGCTGGCGCTGGAAAAAGTTCAGAAAAGGGCAACAAAAATGCTGAGGGGTTTGGAACGGGTCCCATCTCAAGAGACATTAAAAAGACTTGGACTTTTCAGCTTAGAAAAGAGGAGACTAAGGGGGAGTTTGATGGAGGTCTATAAAATCACAACAGGTGTGGAGAAAGTGAATAAGGAAAAGTTATTTACTTGTTCCCATCATATAAGAACTAGGGGTCACCAAATTAATTTAATGGGTAGCAGGTTTTAAACAAACAAAAGGAAGTTTTTCTTCACTCAGCACACAGTCAACCTGTGGAACTCCTTGCCAGAGGATGTGGCGAAGGCCAGGACTTTAACAGGGTTCAAAAAAAGCTAGATAAAATCATTGCAGTTAAGTGCATTAATGGCTATTAGCAGGGCTTGCCGAACTGCGGCAAGCCCTGCTCGCCAGCCGCGCTGTCCGACAATCTGCGCATGCGCAGATCGCCCGAACCCGGCTCTTCCGGGTTGCCATCTACTCGCCATGGGCGAGTAGATTGCATTATTTGTTGAGCCCTGGCTATTAGCCAGGATGGCTGAGGAATGGGATCCCTAGCCTCTGTCTGTCAGAGTGGAGATGGATGGCAGGAGACGATCGTTCCCTGTTCTGTTCACTCCCTCTGGGCACCTGGCATTGGCCACTGTGGGCAGACAGGACTCTGGACTAATGGACCTTAGCTCTGACCCAGCCTGGCCGCTCTTATGTCTTGATCACGGGCCAGCGTGGCCGCCTGCAAGGCGAGGCCAAACACAGGGTGAGAGGGGAACTGAGGCCTGCGCAGGAGGCTTGGGCCCTGCAAACGCGAGACCGTTGTCAGACATTTCCCGCCCTTGCTGAGCTCGGCTCTGCTGCCAGGGGAGGCGCTGGGCACCCGTCTGTGAAGAGACCTGCTTGGCGGGCGGGCAGGGCGGGTCACTGGCAGCAGATGGCACCCCCGGGCAGTGGAGCTGCCAACGCTGCCTAGCGCAGCTCACTGGGCTTGTGGGGCAGGGAGCCGGGTAAAGCTGCCAGGGCGTCTCGGGACCACGGCGAACCCGGCCCCCTGCAGAAGGGAACAGCAGGGCACAGCTCTTCCGCCCACAGGCCCGGGCAGCGCGGGGCCAGGCTGCACGAGGCGGGAGCGTGTCCGGGCACAGGTGCAGCGTGGCCTGGACAGCAGGCAGCTTTGCTGTAGCCAAGGACACGGAGCAGCATGTCTGCCCCCCCGCCCCCAGGCTGTCTGGGGAAGCCAGCCACATCGTGGGGTGACCTAGAGGCGGGAGACGCAGCAGACGAGTGAAGCCCTCGGCGCCTCCCTCTCCTGCTGGCTGGCCTGGCTCCCTCCCCAGGCGGCACTTGGCTGCATTTAATTCCTGGGCCATTAACACATTCTTGCATCAGCAGCCAGCTCCAGCTCCCGCTCCCGCCCGGGCAGGGTGGTGCCTGCTGGGCTCAGATGAGCTGATCAGTCCACCAGGGTGCAGCAGCCAATGAGAGCAGACAGCACAGCCACCCAGCGCTCTGCCCAGGGTCAGAGCACTGGGGAGACGGCCACAGGGCCGGGAGAGGGAAACCGAGTCAGAGGCCAGGACAGAAGGGAGCACTGAACCCTCCTGTCACGCTCAGTCCAGAGACCTTTGCTGCCGCCACCCTGGAGCAGATCAGCGAGAAACAGCCCCCGGGAGAACCCGCAGCCCTTCGCTGTGAACGTCACCCCCTGTGCCGGCCGCACGTGCCAGGACTCGCCAGCTGGCCCCGGGCTCCTGCAGACAGAGCGCGTCGCGCTGAACAGCCACAGCCAGTGCCCAGGGCCTGTCCCCGGCCTCCCCCTCGCTCCTGGGGCCTTCGGCAGCCCCCTCCCACGGGCCCGGCTGGACTCGGCCTCCCCCAGCAGGCATCCCGGCCAAGCACGGCTGGGCGCTTCGCTGCCCCGTTATCAGCCCCTCTGGCACAGCCCCTCCCTGGTCGGTCCTTCTCCCTGCCTGTGCACTGACCGCGCTCACACACGCCGAGCCCCGCCAGCTGGCTCCCTCGGGGACAGCTCACCGCCCCCGCGTTTCGCCCGCACGGCTGCAGGTCAAATCGTCCCCCACCCCACAGAAAACCCACTGTCCCCCCGCCCAGCGCCGCTAGCGGCCACGAGCACCGGGAACCTCTTTCCTAGGCGTGTGGATCGCGCTGGCTTCCCAAGGCACGGAGCCGGTGGGCACTTCCCGGCCTTCTCCTTTTCTCTGCCCCCAAGGCAACCAAACGGGAAAACGGCCGTCCAGGGCCCTCCGCTGAAGAGGCACCTCCCGCAGCCCGACCCCCGGGAGCGGTTAGCCAGAGCCCAGGCGGGTGCACTGGAAGGGAGGCAGGTCTGGGGCAGGAGGCTCGCACGCTCTCGGCACGCATGGGGAGGGGAGGAGGAGCCGGAGGACGCGCCGCGGCAGCCACCCCAGTCCAGCAAGGCCGCCGCGGTAACGGCAGTGATAACGCAGCAGCCGGCCCCAGGAAGCCTGCCCCGAAGGAGGGAGGGAAACAGGAGACGCTGAGGTGCCAGGAAAGCAGCCTGGGACCAGCCCAGGAGACCGGGGGGCCAGCAGGGGCCACAGAGGAAGGGCTGCCAGCCCAGGGAGAGGTGGGCAAAAGCCACCCCTCAGCCAAGGCCCAGAGGAGGCTGCACGGGAGCCCGGCAGAGCTCCGTACCGGGCGGGGCGGGGGGCTCTGGCACAGGCCGCCCGAGAGCTCTGCACATGGCAAAGGGCCACCCCTTCGCCAGCAAGGTGGGTGTCTGAGGGAGCGGGCACAGGAAGTAAGGGCTCCCCCGGCACCCACCGCCCCGAGGGATGCCAAGCACCTGCCCCCACACGAGCCAAGCACCAGAGAGGCCTGGCGGGCCCCAGTGAGCCCAGGCCAAACCCCACAGGCCCCATGGCAGGGCCATGGTCCAGGCTGGCGGGGGAAGGCGGAGAAGCCGAGCGAGGAACAGGGAGCGCTGCCGGGCTGTGGGACAGGCCGCTCCCAAGGAGGCGCGGCCCCACGGCGCGGAGCAGCCGGACTGCGCCTATGTCAGAGCGTCACCCCCCCTAGGGCAGGGTGTGACGGACCGGGCCGTGTCTGGGCACAGCTGAGGGCGTCCGCTCAGGGCGAAATGCTCAAATCCAGGGCTCCTTACAGCCCCCAGACTGGTGACCTCTCCAAACAGGCCACAAACCAGTCCCACCGAGCGCTTCAGCAGCCTGCCTGAAGCCTCACGAAGCAAAACCCCTCCGACACCCCAGCAATATCCGTGCCCCAGATGGCCCCGGGCCTATACACACCTACTCCCACCTACCCCGAACAAGTCCTGTCCGGTTCCAAGAAACCAGCCACAGATCCCTGGTCAATTTACCCTCTGGACCTTACCACAAATCACGCTGAGCCAATCCTTTAGAATCTAACAACTAAAGGTTTATTATCACAAGAAAGAAAAGCCTGAGAGTGAGGTTGTTAAAGGATAGTACGTTACATGCACCGAATCTCCCAGTCCTCGATGCAGGCTCTAGCAGAGATGTTGCAGCTGCTGGTTTAAAAGTTCTTGTTGCGCATCCTAGAATCAGGATGGGTTCACAGGTCTTCCGGGCTCTTCGATCCCTGCAATGCTGACTCTGGGATGAGAACAAAATGGAGTCCCCCACATGGCCTCTTTATCCCTCGTTCCTGGCCTCTCTCTGCTGCAGCTCTTGGGCCTCCGCCCTCATGCTTTAGGTGTGTCCTTGGCCCATCGAGTGCCATTGTCCCACAGGGCCTCACTAATTAGCATGTCCATAGGCCAGGCTCCGCCCAATGCTCAACCACATTCACAGAAATATTCAGCTTCCACACAGATACAGATTCCTACCTACACACACACAGACATTCTACACTCACATAAATAGCGTACACAGGATCAGCAGACAGTGAGCTTCTATTCAATACCTCACATGCCCCCTTCTATACCATTCTTGGGGCCAACAGCCCCACCTATGGGTGCATCAGTGATCTGGCTGCTCCCCTCAAGATCCAGTAACGTGACACCCCCAATGCAAAACTGATGCAGTGGAGTCACTGCTAATGGACAAATTGTGTCCATCAGGCACTACAACAAGTGCCTCACACAACAAGCTGCTGCCTTTTACAGGCAGAGCTTTCTCCTGAATGCCTTCTCCCAGCAAGGCCTTGTCACCTGCCTCAGTTACTGCAACCTGCTTGCTACAAGCACTGCCAGGACTCTCCTCCCTATGAGCTTCCTTAAGCAGCAGTTCACCCTTCTCTGGCTCTGCAGCAGCATAGCCCTGCTGAGCCACAACCAATTCCTCCTGAAATTCCTTTACTCCTTGAGTCCTCCCTGGCCCCTCCGGTGGATTCACAGATAATCCCCTCTCAGGCATACAGACAGACTCACAAGATACAAGGTCAGAGGCACCTTTTCTCCCTTTGCAGCTCTCTAGATGGCTGTAAACTTCCTCAACATCATTAGGCTCCAGAGTTAACATGCCCTGATTCCCTCCTTGTGCCTGGGCTAAGGGGTCACCCTGGTCCCACAGAGTCACTTCCCCCTCTTCCAGCAACACAGCAGCATCAGGCACAACATCAGGGTCCCCACTGTCTGGTCTCTGGGGTTCTGGCAAGACACTGCCTGGATCTACCCAAGTCACAGCATCCTCCTCCCCAGCAGACACAAACTTAGAGACACCTCCTTTCTGGGCCTTCTTTGTATCCAGACCCAACTCTGGGACAACAGCCCTGCTCTCAGCCAACACAGGCTGTGGGGCACCTTCCTCAGACAAAGGAAGAAACCCTTCCCCACACACAGACAGGCAACCAGAGACAGTTTCTCTCTTGTCCCAATACCCCTGGCTAATTTCAGGCATAGAGCTAGACACTGAGACAGCTTCCTTTACTGCCCCACTGCTACTTCCACCAGCCAAATCGCCAGCTTGCACACACTGTGCTTCTTCACACAACTCACTTTCAGCTTGTGCAGGTTCAATTTCACAAACCTCACCAGCCACCAACTCCTCAACTAAAACTTCACTCTGGCCAGCCACTCCCGACTGCCCCAGAGAAACATTTCCCTGACTTCTGGGCCCTTCCTGCCCTGGTTCTGATTCCAGCATCACCTCTGAGGCATCAGACAGGCCCTCGGGTCCCTCACTCACAGGCTCACTGCCCCCCTGCACAGACACACAGCTATCTGCCACAGGCACACATGTAGAGACACTTTCCCCTTGGTTACAGTAAAACTGGCCAACCCCAGAAAACTCTCTCTGATTTCTGGGCTTTTTCCTCCCTGGTGCTGATTTCAGCCTCGCCTTTGAGGCACTAGACAGGCCCTTAGAAGCCTCACTCGCAGATTCATGGCTACCCGCCACAGGCAAACATTTAGAGACGCTTTTCTTTCGGTTACAATAAGATTGACTAGCCCCAGAAAGCTTCCCAGAGTTACCTGTACCCCCCTCACAAACCCCACACATGCTTCGGGGCTGGGCTACAACATTACCCCACATGCTCACACGGTCACACACCGAACTTTCAGGAGGACATGGTTCCTTTTATGCTTCAATTCTTTTGGGTTGAAGTTCAAATCTGGCAGCTTTTTCCCGGCCTTGATTGATTTGTCTGTCCCACTCTGCCATTCTCTCTGCATGTTCTCGGTCTCGCCTCTGTATTCTCTGTTGTGATAGCAGACGAGACTCCTCCACTTCTCGTTTACATCTAAGTTGCTTTCTCCTCACTGGATCCTGCTCTCTTATTTCTTCTGCAGCATTTCTGACCATTAACAAAAATGCCAGCTCCGGATTAGAAACTTCCTCATTAAAGGCAATGCCTCCTTCCAAGCACAAGAGTTCCAGAGCTTCTCTGTCCAGACTTTCATACTGTAGCTCACTCACTGCAGCTGCTCTTTAACCAACCAAACTCTCAGTAGCTAAAATCAAATTTAGACAGCGTGGGGTCCTGATCCCAAAGCTCAATTGACCAAGATCTGTGGATCCTGCCGACTATGCCACTGTGACGGACCGGGCCGTGTCTGGGCACAGCTGAGGGCGTCTGCTCAGGGCGAATTGCTCAAATCCAGGGCTCCTTACAGCCCCCAGACTGGTGACCTCTCCAAACAGGCCACAAACCAGTCCCAGAGTGCTTCAGCCGCCTGCCTGAAGCCTCCCGAGCAAAACCCCTCTGACACCCCAGCAATATCCGTGCCCCAGATGGCCCCGGGCCTCTCACACAGGTGGGGGGTCCTAGCACCCAATCCCACCTACCCCGAACAAGTCCTGTCTGATTCCAAGAAACCAGCCACAGATCCCTGGTCAATTTACCCTCTGGACCTTACCCACAAATCACACTGGGCCAATCCTTTAGCATCTAACAACTAAAGGTTTATTATCACAAGAAAGAAAAGCATGAGAGTAAGGTTGTTAAAGGATAGTACGTTACATGCACCGAATCTCCCAGTTCTCGATGCAGGCTCTAGCAGAGATGTCACAGCTGCTGGTTTAAAAGTTTTTGTTGCACATCCTACGATCAGGATGGGTTCACAGGTCTTCCGGGCTCTTCGATCCCTGCAATGCTGACTCTGGGATGAGAACAAAATGGAGTCCCCCACATGGCCTCTTTATCCCTCCTTCCTGGCCTCTCCTTGGCCGCAGCCGGTCACCTGGCCGTTAGCCTCTCTCTGCTGCAGCTCTTGGGCCTCCGCCCTCCTGCTTTAGGTGTGTCCTTGGCCCATCGAGTGCCATTGTCCCACAGGGCCTCACTTTAGCATGTCCATAGGCCAGGCTCCGCCCAATGCTCAACCACACTCAGAGAAATATTCAGTTTCCACACAGATACAGATTCCTACCTACACACACAGACATTCTACACTCACATCAATAGCGTACACAGGATCAGCAGATAATAAGCTTCTATTCAATACCTCACATGCCCCCTTCTATACCATTCTTGGGGCCAGCAGCCCCACCTATGGGTGCATCAGTGATCTGGCTGCTCCCCTCGAGATCCAGTAACGTGACACAGGGGACCAGCCAGAGCCAGCTCCGTGGCCTGCCGCCTGCTCCCCTGTCCCCGCCCTACGTGGGGGAGGGCGCTGGGCAGGGGCACGGGCAGATCCTTCAGCTCCCCACCCC
The DNA here is from genome assembly GCF_049634645.1 of Pelodiscus sinensis. Lineage (NCBI taxonomy): Eukaryota > Metazoa > Chordata > Testudines > Trionychidae > Pelodiscus > Pelodiscus sinensis. Next base: position 33,115,611 of record NC_134728.1, on the reverse strand, counting down.
GCTGCCCCCTGCCTTGGAGCTGCCCCCGTCTCCTGCTGGCTGGGCAGGGTGGGGGAGGCAGAAAAGGGGGGCTGCTGTCAGGTGTCCCCGCAGGGATGGAGGGACTTGGCTGGCTGCTTGTGGGAGTAGTGCAGGGCCAGGGTGAGTCTCCTTAGCCCCACAGCACCCCCCCCAGGAGCCACCAGCTGGAGCCCACACCCCGACCCTGACCCCTCCTAGTCCCATCCCTTAGCCCAAGACCACAGCCAAGCCCGGTGAACGTGAGGGAGGGGGGACGGAGAGAGCAGGGGCAGGGCCTGGAGGAGGCGGCAGGACAAGGCGTTTGGGTGTGGGGCAGAGCCTGGGGTGCACGTCAGTCAGGCCCTTGGGCTCAGCACGCCTGGGCCCCGTCCGAGGAGACACCGTTACACGGGGGGGGGCACAGTGGGGGAGGGGTATCTGCCTGGCTACCACAGAGGCAGGGCGAGGGAGGTGTGGGCCCGGGTCGAGTGGCCGGGGGGGGGGGCACAGCCCGTGTGCACGGAGGGGCAGACCCAGCGTGCCAGAGGGAAGCAGACCCTGCCGAAAGCCCTGGTGCAGGCGGCTACTGGGGGGAGCGGGGGGAGCGCGGGACGTAAAATGGCAAGTTAGCCAGGAGGGCCCGAGACTGCCACTAACTTGAAACCTGCCCCTCTGCCGGCCCGCGGGCTCGCATGCCGCCGGGAGACCTGCTCCGGGTGACCGCTCAGGAGAGCGGCCTGCCCGCCGGCGGACCCAGCGCCAGCTCGCACTGGCCAGGAAAACAGCCCTGAGGGCAAAGCCCCTCATCGGCCGCGCTGCCAGCGCCCTGGGGCCCGGCCGAAACGCTCCCCCGGGCCTGAGACGGCAAATGTAACCCAGAGGGAGTTGGCAGCCTCTGGCCAGGAAGTGCTGCGCGAGGCCGGAGCACACCCCACAAGGGACAGCGGAGAGACCTGGCTCCCAGCACGACGACAGCGCAGACCCACCAACCTTGCGGCCAGCGGGGCCGGCGCCCAGAAATGGCCCAGCCAGTCAAACCGGGGTGACTGGGAACGCTCGGTGGCCAAGAGACACCACGAAACCAACCACCCATAAAGGGAGGGGGGATTTGCCCTGGCAACCGGGACGACGAAACACTGATCCAGAAGAGAGATGGGGCGGAAGGAGCCTCAAATCCTGCCCCTCCGAAAACGGGAACTGGCGCAAGGCATTCGGCTTGGACAGAACCCCCCAGGCCACGCGGAGCGACCAGGGTGTGCGGTCCCCTCGCACCGACTGACGCGCCACGCCACGGAGCTGCAGGGACTCCCCACGCAGCCAGCCCTGGCTACACAGCCTCGCAGCAGCTCAGCCGGGCAGCCAGCGCCCGCCATGGCGCGGTCCCCCGAGCCCAGAGGCCACTTCCAAACGGCGGTGGCTGCGCAGGATGCGTGTGCATAGGAGGTTCCGTGGCCCAGCCAGAACCGATCCCCAGGGGCCCCGTAGTTACCGGGGGAGGGGGCTGGCGGCAGAGTGATTTCTGCAAAGGCCTCGGCTTTGGACCCCACACTCCCCGCCCCCGGTCAGAGCATTCCTCGTGGCGAGCCAGGAAGCGCGACGCGGCCCATCGGGCCCCTGGACACAGGGGGGCTGGCAGGCGCCCATAGGGACCCGCTGCTCTTCGGCCGCTCAGACCCTCTCCTCCGAGGAAGGGGCTTTGCCCACCAACGCTCCTGCCCCACCTACACATCTGTGTTCTCTGTGGTGCCCCAGGGCCGGTGCGTTGCGCCTGAGCGCTCCAAGGGCCTCCCACGGGAGGGGTCAGTAGCCCCGGTCTACAGCTAGGGAACCGGAGGCAGGAGCCCAGTTACCCAGGACAGCGGCAGAGCAATTCTAACCGACTCTGGGGCGCCCCGTAGATGCCCAAAGCCGGGGCGATTGTGGACCCTTCAGCCCCGCTCCACAGTCACTTCTGCAGCGATTCAGGCCCCGGCAGAACCCCGGGGATAAACCTCGGGAAGGAATTTGTTTTAATGCTCCGGTCTGGCCCCACCCTGGAACAGTGTCTATCGCCTGCAGAGGCCCTGGGCCCGGCCTGGCCGAGTGACACTTCGCTGGTGTCTGAATGCAAGCTGCAGCCGTTAGCAGCACAGAGACTCCAAGCAGCAGCTCCCTCCTCCCGCGCCCGCGCTGCATTAGCGTGCTGCCTTTCGGGCACGGAGGCTAATTCAAGCAAGGCAGTAAATTCGGAGCCATTCCCATTACTCACAGCCGTCAGAGCCCCAGCCGCTGCCAGCAGCTTTTAGGCAGATTACACGCGCTCTTTGCAATCCCAAGCCGGCTCTGCACCGTGCAGCCCTGACGGCCCCGTCACCCGGCTGCAGACGGACACTGCTCCAGAGCACGGACTGGCTCACGAGCGTCTCTGGGTGGGATCGTTTCGCCTGCTTTGGGGAGCTGGGCAAGGGCAGGTACCGTGTTTCGCTGGCCTGTCGACTCTGCCTGGTCACGGTTACTAACTACCCCGCCCAGCCAGCAGCCTGCATGCCCGCTGGGGAAGCAGAGCAGATCAGTGTTTTGCACGGCCTCAGTTAATCCTACCGTCTCCGAGGCAAGTCCAAGCCCCTTACGGAAACTCTTCCTGTGACACCTTGTGTTTCACCGGGCAAGCCCCAGACTGCCAGGGACGAACGTGTCAGGTGACTGCAGACGCTGGCCAAGTGCTCAGCAGCCCCACGGAGCTCCCCAGGGGAAGCGTCTCTCTCCCTCCTCCACAACTTCGGCTTGCGCGGCTGCCGGCCTCGCCGGTAACTGCCCCTCAGAGACCCCAGCCCACCCCTGCTGGCTCAGGCCCAGGCGGCACTTGTTAACCAGCACGCAGGTCGGCAATTGGGACGCCCCCCCTGGGACCGTCCAGAGCCACAGGCAGCCTCGTGACCCCTCTGCCTTCGCAAACGGGGCTTGTTGGTGTCACACTGACAGAGCCCTGCGAGGACACAACACTGGCACCTGCATCTGATCCACACACACAGTCCATGGGCATCTGCAGCTGCGGGTGCAAAGCGGGGATCTGCAGACTGGCAGTGCACTACCGGGACCCCAATTTGCCAGCCAGCCCAACTCCCTAGGTAAGACCGAGTACAGCCTGGTCCCCAAGCCCGCTGGAAGGGCACCCGCCGTAGTATCCAGCACATCACCGGGTGCTCCCAGACATCACCAGCCCCGGCCTCCTTGTGTCGATTTCACACGGGAGGCAGCGGCGGGGGGAGAGACTGCCTTCCCTTCTCCTGGAGGGAACCCGGCTCTCCGTGTTAAAGCCCTCCAGTGCGTGTCCATATGCACCGTTCCCATCCGGGGGAATTACCGGCCTGCCACCTGCTCCCCCACGCGACAGAGGAGCCAAGGGCCAGTCACAGCACGTTTCAGGAGAATCGCTGTGGATCTGAGGGGACACACTGCGTTGGAGCAGCTGGTAAAGCGTCAGCCGTCTGACCGCCCCGGTGCGCTGCTGCTCAGAACCTGCCTGGCCCCCCCGGGAACATTTAAAATAGATAAAAATGCCTAAAAATAAACCAAGATAATATCGTGCACCACGACTACAAAACCACGTCTACAGCTGGCTCAGGGAGGGAAAGGGTTACCAGCGTCAGCCTGACTGGCATGCTGACTGGCGGCCGGTTAATGGGTGGCCCAGCCCCGCGGAGCAGCCCCCGCCCGCAGCATGGCGCGGTGAGCCCTGCCTGGTCCAGCTAGAGCAGTCCCCGGCCCCTGCTGTACAGGGCTTGAATCCCAGTGGCTCCCTTGCTGGCTCGATAGCCCAGGTCCCGCCATTCTCCAGCACTGTCCAACTCCAGATCTTTGTGCTTTTCTCTCCTGGCCAGTCGGGGTCAAATGTTCCCCCCAGGCTCCAGCAAGAGGTTTTTATAGATCAGCACCAGGCTGCAGCGCACAGGCCTCTGACAGTGCCCCGCGCCAGATGCGCCGGAGCAGCGGCGCTGGAGCTGCGGCGCTGGAGCTGCAAGCAGCTCCGGGCAGCACGTCATGATAAACCGCTCTGGGACGGAAGAGAGAACTGAAGTCCCTGGGCTGGGCGCTCTCGGGTCGCTCAGTCGGCTCCTGGTGTCCCGAGTGTCACGTTACCGGAGTTTAAGGGAAGCAGCCAGGTCACTGCTGCGCCCATGGGGGGTGTTTGCCCCAAAAGTGGGTACGAAGGGGGCCATGTAAGGTGTCAAATGAAAGCTTCCCTTTTGCTGAGTCTGTATCTGCTCTTCACACACCTGTATAATGTCTGCGCGTGGAGTTACGGATATGTACTCTGCGGTAATACTGGGAGTTTCTCTGTCTGTGGGCTCAGCCTATGAACATGCTAATTAGCAAAGCTCCCGGGAACAATGGGCCTCTGAAGGCCAAAGACACACCCAGCCACTGGCCATGTGACTGTCTGCAGCTTGGAAGAAGCCAGAGAGGGGTATAAATATGCCATGTGGCATCCTCCATTGGGGATCCAGTTTTGCTCCTGATTCCAGATGCAACCTTGCAGGGAACAGCGAGCCGGGAAGAACTGTGGCCTCATCCTGACCTAGGATGCACAACAAGGACTGTTAAGCCAGCAGCTGTAACATCTCCGCTAGAGGCTGCACCAAGAACTGGGAGATTCGATGCACGTAACGTACGATACTTTAACAGCCTCACTCTCAGGCTTCTCTTTCTTGTGGCAATAAACCTTTAGATGTTCGATTCTAAAGGAGCGGCTCAGCGTGGTTTGTGGGTAAGGTCCAGAGTGTAAATGGATCGGGACCTGGGGCTGGTTTCTTGGGACCGGACAGAACCTGTTCAGGGAGGGTGAGATGAGGTTCTAAAACCCCTCACCTGTGTGTTAGGCCCGGGGCTGTTTGGGGCAAGGAGAGCGCTGGCGTGTCTGAGGGGTTTTGCTCGTGAGGCTTCGTGCTGGCCAGACAGGCAGCTTAGCGCTCTGTGAGACTCGTTTGTGGCCTGTTTGGGAAGGGCCGCCAGACTGGGGGCTATAAAGAGTCCCGAGTTTTGAGCAATTCGCCCTGAGCTGACGCTCTCAGCGGTGCCCTGACCTGGCCCGTCACCGTGTTAGAGGAGGGTGCAAACACCTGCAGGCAGCGGTGGGATACCCTGCCCCAGACACCGCCCCGCGCATCTCTCAGAGGCTGGCGCTTTGATCTCGCTGCCAATCTGCATTAGCTGGGACTTCTCATCCAGGTACCCTCTCCGGGGGCAGCAGGGCCCCCAGATTTACTAGCGGTGCCCCCACAGCACGAACGAGCAGGGAATGACCTTACCCCTGGCATGTCACCTGAGGCGCACCCCATCCCTGGGCTCCCCTTGCCCTCAGCAGGGAGAGGAGCCAGCGGACAGGTGAGCAAGCGGTCCATGAACCAGGGCAAACCTGCTGCAGCAACGCGAGGCCGCTCTAGCCCCACGACTCAGGCGGGCTGGGCTGCGTGCAGCTCAGGGAACGCTCTCCCGGAGCAGCGGCTCCTTCCACAGCGGCGTGTACTGCAGAGTCCAGCAGACAGACGCTCTCCGGGGAGACATTCTGGAGCTAGTTATCGGGGTGGGCCATGGCGACGGAGGAGCCCGACTGCCCAGCTGCCCCAAGGAGCTTTCCTTGGGAAGAGCACTGCCCGGCAGCGGCACTAAAGGGGAGGGGACTCGAGCAGAGGGCCTGTACTTCTCAAGGCCTGGGTCCCTCGGCGCGCAGGGCCAGGTGCAGCCAGGCTCACGGACCCGCAGACTAAGGCCCCCTCAGTGCCGTGAGCCACGCGAACCATGGCTCCGAGGCGCGTGTCCCTTTTTCAGAACCGGCCCGGCCCCAGGCAGCATGCGGCCGCGAGACGCTGACCCAGGCACCAGGCCTGCCCAGTAAGGACACGTGCGGAGTCACCGGAAGAGTCTTTCGACCGCCCCCTTTGCGCTCTGGAGCCAGCTACCGGTGGGATTTAAACCCCCCTGCCCAGGGCATGGAGGCAAACGCCACGACAACCCCCCAACCCGGATCGCTGCAGCGTGCCGGGCAGACAGACCACTCCGGCCCCGCTGCCGCAAGCCACACCAGCAACAAGCGGCCTGTCCCGTCAGGGTCACGCCGGGCTTCTCGGGTCCCGGGCCACAGGCAGTTGGTCAGTTTCATTCACGCACAGGCACATTCCGAACAGCCGGGCGCGTGGGAACTCTCCTGGGGGAAGAGAACTCAAGTCGAAGCCCAAAAAGCAAGAGCGCTCCCTTCCGCCCCCTTCGCAGCTGCCAGGAGGCCGGGGGAGGCGAGAGCAAAGAATCGGCCCCTGCCCGGGCGGCAGGGGGAAAGCAGGGGCCAGGTGTTTGGAAGGACAGAAAGAGGAGACGTGATGTTTACCGCACACTAGCAAGGTAGCAGAAGAGGAGTCGTGTCTCTGCACCCCCCCCCAGCGGCCCCGGGGAGGGTCCTGGCACACGCCCCTCTCTGGGCAGGCAGGGACCAGGAGCTGCCATCTCACAGATGCATCTGCCCGATGGGTGAGGTCCCCCCACCTCTGTGGCTAGCAGGGTCAGTCCTCTGGCTCCAGCACCTTGGGTACAGCTCCCAGGACCTGCAGGGTCCCTGAGCAGGGAGGCTGGAGGGTCGGAACAGAAATGCAGCAGCCAGCATGACACCGGGAACGCGAAGGGCAGGACGAAGGGAGAGCCAGCGGGCGAGGACCACGCGGGACGCGGCGCAACCGTCTCTGGGAGGCAGCGGCCTGGCGTGCGCAGCAAGAGGGAGCCTGACCAAGTCAAGGGAAACAGAAGCGGGCGGAGCAGGCAGCCAGGAGCATCGCACAACTGTACACAAGCACGTGCGCCAACTGATGAGCACGGCGACAACGCTGCCCGGGTGCTAAACGCGGCACGACCACGCTAACGGGGGGGGCCCTAACACCCCGCTAATCGGATCCGACCAACACGGAGACAGCCAGACCCGCTCCGGACGCAGGGCAGCGCAGCGCTGGCGAGATCACAGGCGTGCAGCCCTTGCCAATTTACGTTCTGCTCTTTGACCAACCCTGGCAGTAGGTTATACTCAGCAAATCCTGCCGTACACCGGGGGGCGGATCGCCTTAGGGCCACGGACCCACAGACAAGTCAGTCGGGGGCCGTACACAAGCGAGACCCTCCCCACGTGCCCCTCCGTAGATTGTGCGCGCTCCAGCCATGCGGGTGGGGGGCTGGAGCACCAGCACGGGCTCCCCAGTGCTGAGCCTCCGGGGCCAGACCCAGGCATCCGGCCCCCAGGCCTGAGGACGCCGCAGGTCCACAGCGAGCACAGTGGCAGGAGTGGGGTGGCCAGGGAATTGTGGCGGGGACGGGGGCATGCCCAGTTCTCAAGCCCGGCCCCTCAGCGCCTGCGCTTTCTGCTCCGGACTCGGGGCCTGAGACGCACACAGAGGACTTGCCCCGGACGGAAGCGTTGGTTTAGATGTCCAAGCCTCGTGCTGGATGCTTTCACCCCCGCCCCAGCTGCAGCCCCTCCCTGCCCCCGCCCTGGTTTGCCCTGCCCTGCCGCGGACGATGGGCACGAGAGCAGCTTTGAGTTTGGCACAACGGGGCTTCTGGAGCAGCACTCGCGAGCCCCTGCGCCGTACTGTCGTGCGGAGCCACGTCGGCGCGCTGGCACCAGGGCACGCCCCCGCCAGAAGGGCCCCTCAGCTGGACGAGTCTCTGGGCCGTATTGTCGTGCAGAGCCACGTCAGCGCGCTGGCACCAGGGCACGCCCCCGCCAGAAGGGCCCCTCAGCTGGACGAGTCCCTGAGCCGTATTGTCGTGCGGAGCCACGTCGGCGCGCTGGCACCAGGACACGCCCCCGCCAGAAGGGCCCCTCAGCTGGACGAGTCTCTGGGCCGTATTGTCGTGCGGAGCCACGTCGGCGCGCTGGCACCAGGGCACGCCCCCGCCAGAAGGGCCCCGGCAGCTGGACGAGCCCCTGCGCCGTATTGTCGTGCGGAGCCACGTCGGCGCGCTGGCACCAGGGCACGCCCCCACCAGAAGGGCCCCGGCAGCTGGACGAGCCCCTGCGCCGTATTGTCGTGCGGAGCCACGTCGGCGCGCTGGCACCAGGGCACGCCCCCGCCAGAAGGGCCCCTCAGCTGGACGAGTCTCTGGGCCGTATTGTCGTGCGGAGCCACGTCAGCGCGCTGGCACCAGGGCACACCCCCGCCATAAGGGCCCCGGCAGCTGGACGAGTCTCTGGGCCGTATTGTCGTGCGGAGCCACGTCGGCGCGCTGGCACCAGGGCACGCCCCCGCCAGAAGGGCCCTGGCAGCTGGACGAGTCTCTGGGCCGCCCCACGCGAAGGGACGGGCTCAGAAGCGAAGCACAACTCCTGCTGGAGCCCTGGGGGGGCGACGGGGACACGCCCTTTTCCTGCCCCACACAAGCCCAGTGCGCTGAAACGCACTGCTCCTTCCGCAGGCGAACCCACCACGCCCACTGCAGTCGCTGCGGCGGCACGCGCGCCGAATCACGTTGCTTGTGGCCCTGCATCATTTCATCTGGGAGACGTGGATCTGCCCTCCCCGAGGTTAAACCCGTAATGAGGACAAATAGTCACTTAGAGGAGAGTTCAGCCAGTCAGCCACCGAGTTTAATCACTTAAAGCCTGGCAGAAATCCACGCCGGCAGAAGACGACAGATTTACGTCTGGTTTTGTCTTGCCAGGGAAAAACGCCCCGGGAGCGAGAGAGAAAGTCCCCCCATCTGCTGGTGCCACCGGGGCAGTCTGGCTCAAGTGGTAGCTTAAGTGTGCTTGGGATTTTCTCCTTTCGAACGGTCACCCGACTTTTAAACGAGTCTTCCACGAACAGTCTGCCCTACAGCGTTCTCGCCCGCCCGTGCCAGCCAGCCACGGCACACGGAGCTCAGGTGAACGAGCCAACACCTCCCACGGGAGAGCCACGTGCCGAGCAGGGCAGAGCTGCAGCAGGGTTCCCGGAAAGGGCTCCAGTTCCCAAACAAGTTGGACACACTTGGCTTGGCCACGGCCAGAGTCCTCGCCTGGGGCGCCGAGGGCGAGGGCACAGAGGGAGCAGGGAGCCGAAGCAAGTTAGTTGTAACGTCTGCATTCCCTGAGCTCCTCGCTGCACCCCCCCTCCCCTCCCGTCACCTCCCCCTCCGCACGCTGCACGCACCCCGCCGGGCAGGAGGAGGGAGCGAGACGCAGAGGAAAAGCTGCCGCTGCAATCAGGCCTGGTGCAGCACCTGACGAATTCCAGGCCCGGCTCCTTGCAATGCGACGTGATGCCGAGTACGGCCGAGAAAGGTCCCGCTGCAGCAACGCAAACCGCAAGCTCCTTCCCAAAGGCAGGCAGCCGGCAGGGCTCGGGAGCAAGTCCCCACGTGAACGGGGCCAGTGCTGGGATGGACATGCCGGGGGGACTGGCAGGCGAGGACACAGCTCCGCTCTTCACCGCGAGTGTGGGGGCTGGGCAGAGCCAGCGGTGCCTGGGCGCTCCATGTGCACAGACCCTTCCTTACGGGCACCGGGCCCCTCTGCTCTCCTCCTCCAGAGCCCGGGACGCCCCGCGTCTGAGGGCGGCAGCATCCCAAGCCCAGAGCACGGAGGCAACGCAGGAAACAGCCGCCCGCAGGCTGGGCTCGCAGAGGGGCGCGCCCTGGGAGTGGAGCCCCCTCCCACCTGTCAGAATAAATGCCCAGGCACCCTGGCTAGCCGCTGAAGCAGCAAAGATCCTGCCAGATGCTTTCTCTCTCCAATTCCCCCCGATATTTGCTCCTTCGTAACGCAGCCGTTCACGTCCCCCCACGGCTCAGACTTGCAAGGCCATTCATTGCAACGGCCGCAGGCTTTTTTAAACAGAGCTGAAGTAAAACTGCCAGTTTGTGATCGTCACTTCCCCCTTTTAAGGATGATTCATGTTTTGTGCCCAAGAACACAAGGAACCAAACCGCCTGAGCGTGATCAGAGCCAGCAGGTGCAGGAGCCTCAGAGCTCTGCCACCTCTCCCCTGCCTCCAACAGGCCACCACTCCCCTGCCACGCCTCACTGCTCAGCCCACGGCCTCGCTCCCCGGCCCCCTCCCAGCTGCCTGGCTCCCCAGGGCTGTCCCTGCAGCTGCACGAGGGGCAGGCTGGCTCGCTGCCACGGGCAGACCAGCGTTTCAAACCCGCTACTTACCCACACGGGCGCTGCTGTGGTGCGAGAGGAGTCGCGTTACGGGCGCGCACCCCCAGAGCGGAATAGACACCATGAGCCCTGCAAGGCCACACTTCCCCTTTGGACTTAGAGGCCGAGGCAGTGTCCGGGAACTCGAGTTTTGCCTCCCGATGGGTTGTTACGTTTAACACCTCAAAATACCGGGCAGTGACCGCCCTGGGACCTAGCGAGCCTCAGCGCTGAGCACTAACTGCTACGCACCTGGGGGTTTTACCGAACGATCCGGCACGGGGGGGTTTCTATGGCTTGTGAGGCAGGAGCAGGAAGAGGCGTCCCGAGCGGCAGGGACAGACAATAAAAAGACTGTCAATTGTTCCTGGAGCAGGAGATGCCCAGGAACGAGCTGCAAGGGGAAGAAACTGGAACAGGTGGCTACAGCCTCTACTCCTGCTACCGACAAAGCGGGTCCTACTGCCAAGGGACTGAGTGAGGCAGGAGACCAGAGAGAAAACGGCTGCTCCGTGTCCTGAGAAAGCAACAGTTCTGCTGCTGCGAGGGGGTTCACCATGGCATGCCACCAACTCGGCTCTGGTCTCCAGCCTGGCCACATTGCGACAGTGTCTTCCATTGCAAACTTCAACAGCAGCCAGCTGCACACAGTCCCCGGTGACGAGCAACTGAGCCGTATCCTCTCCCCCGCAAGAAACTCCTAGCTGCAGGTTTCCTCACCCAGCCTGAATTAACACAATATGGGATCTCCAACTTAATTCCTGTCACTCGGGCAGCCCCCTCGGCCCCGGCCCGCAGCCCCCGAGATGCACGGCCAGAGGCCGAGCAGCACTGCCCCAGCACGACACAGACATGACACGACACGATACTAAAAGCAGATCGTTACCAGTAAAAAGCAATTTTGTCCCCAAGTTTCTTTTCGTTGACGTTTCTGTCCAGCAGGTTGTAGCAGATGTTGGTGGTAGCCCCTTTCATCCATTCGATAAAGATGGGCCCTTTTGTCACATCGAAGTTGTATTTCAGAAAGGATCCCGAGGGTTGGGTCCTCCAGTAAAACTCCTTGGCAATGTCACCCCAAAACTCTGCAAAAACAACAATCGGACCTTAAGTGACAAAACACGGCTCAAGACACGTTTCACATCTGGAGAGAAAATTCAGGAACAGGGTCAGATTCAGCGGAGGCTGCAGACCTGCCACACGTCAGGCAGCGAAAATGTGCATGCGCTCAGGCTTCTTTTAAAAGCAGCTTTTGCCACCCACATCTAGTCCTCCTCGAATAACAGAATCCAAGCGGGAAGGGCCCTTGGGAGCTCGTCGAGTCCCATCCCGTCCTCCTGACAGGGCCAAGTATCGTGTAGACCAGTGGTCTCAAACTCTCATCCCGTGGGCCAAATCTAGCTGGAGCCACTGCACAACCTGTCCTGGGATTCATGGCAAGCTGGGGGCCCTGTCCACCTCCCCCTTCCCGCCAATGCCCCGCCCTCTAACCCTGGCACCCCCATCCCCAAGCACGTGGCTTTCCAGGCCAGGAGTTTGAGACCTTGATCTAGACCATGCCTGACGGCATCTGTCCAACCTGCTCTGAAATCTCTCCAGCGATGGAGATTCCACAACCTCCCTGGGCAACTTATCCCAGTGTTTCACCACCCGGACAGTTGGGAAGTTTTTCCTAATGTCCAACCGAAACCTCCCTTGCTGCAGTTTAAGCCCCTTGCTTCTTGTCCTGTCCTCAGAGGCCAAGGGGAACCATTTTTCCTCCCTCCTCCCTGTGACACCCTTTTAGGTACTTGAAAGCCGCTCTGTTGTCCCCCCTCAGTCTTCTCCTTTCCAAACCAAACAAGCCCAATTCCTTCAGTCCTCCCTCCTAGCTCGTATTCTCTCGACCTTTCTTCATTCTTGTTGCTCTTCTCTGCACCTTCTCCAATTTCTCCACATCTTTCTTGAAATGTGGTGCCCAGAACTGGCCACAACACTCCAACGGAGGCCTGACCAGCGCAGAGTGGAGCGGAAGGAGGACTCCTCGCTCACACAGAACCGGTTCCACGCAGATTACAGGACACAGCATGGAAGCATTTTACCTTCCTCCAAAACCGGGAGCAAACATGTTGCATTTCAACCTGGCAATTTCCCCCCGTTCAAGGGATCCCTTTCCAGCGGTGTCCTCACACCACGCAGGTTGTGACCACGCCCTCGCTTTCTAACAACGCCCCACCCTTTCTCAGGGAGCAGATTTTTCCACTATTCCACTTTGACCTTCAAAGTCATGCTGAAGTAATTCCTGGGGACACGGCCACGTCCTGTGTCTAAGGAAAATGGACGGTGCCCAACCGATGCCCCTGCCTGCCAGGCAGGAGGGCATTGCCACTTCCACAGGAGCAATGCTGCCACAACCCACCCGGTTCTGATCGACTCAGCTCTGCACCTGGCACCGGGCAAGCAGAGACGTGACCAGGAAGCACTGCACGCGAGGGGCAGGCAAGGGACAGGACGGGCGTGAGGCCTGCGAGCTGCAGCCTCGAGCGCACAGGAGCCAGGGCCAGCAGAGGGACTCCAGCTACTTCCTCCGCCTCCGCTGCCAGCCACACAGAACGCTGCTAGACAATTCGCCCCATGCTCAGTGCCCGCCATAATCATCCCCCCACCTCGGCACCCCTCCCCTCGCTACACCCGATCCAAGCTGTTACCAGCCCAGAGCCCGGGAGAACTCTGCCCCTGCACGCGGGCCAGCTGACTGCCCGTTTGCCAGCCTCACACAGGCGTTCGTGTCTGCACCACTCCACCTAGCGCGCAGAAAACGATTCCTGGGCCTGCACCATCAGCAGGCTGGAAGTAACTTACATCTCTTAGGGGTACAGTCATAGCCACCCACTGGGAGCAGAGGGCTTGCCAATACACAGGCTGTCCCGGTGCAAAGTGGGACAAGGCACGCCCTGAAGGTAAGGGGTGGGGCCAGTTCTGGCATGGCCTAGGGGAGGGCAGGGTGGTGGGTTCAAGTCCTCCGGGGGCCCCTCAGGACAGGCGGAAGGGGGTTGAGATACTGTGGGGTGGGGCAGGGTGTGGGGGGCTCAGGGCAAGGGGTGGAGATGTGGGGAGGGTGAGGGTTATGGGGTGTGAGGAGGGGCTTGGGGCAGAGGGCTGGGGGAGGCGCAGGAGTGGGGGGCTCAGAGCTGGTTGGGGTTGCTGGGGGGGGCTGAAGCCCCCATACCCATTCGTACCAGGGCGCTGCTTGCTCCTCCCTTCCAGCCGTCAGGGAGCGAGAGGAAAGCACACAGCTCGTCCACCCCCCCGACAGTGCGGGGCAGGAACAGCAGCGTCCTGGCACAAGTCTCGGGGGGGGGGGGCACTCTCCCCTAAAAGCCCCCCTTTGGGAGCCGGGACTGGGACTGCCCCAGACAAGTGAATGGAGGCCGTGACCCCAGCCGGCCCCTTCCCCTGCCTGCCGCTCAGCCCATCAGCGCGGAGCGGAACCCCGGCCCCCAGCTAGGAGCGGCCCCCTCCCCCCGGCTCCTTCCTACCGGGGCGCACCGGCTCGACCAGCCGCCGCCGGGGGTGACCCTCTGGGTGCCACCTCCTGCGGCCCCGCCTGCGCTGGAGCGGGGCCCCCCGGGACCCCAACCGGGCTGGGGGCGTCGGGCAAACTCCGCTGGCCGGGCAGGCGGGGCCAGACGCGCGCAAGCAGCGAGCTGAGCGGGCGGCACAGGGCGGTCCTCGGGCAGCAGGAGCCGCGCGGGCCGGGCAGACCCGGAGCCGGGCTGGCAGCGCAGGGGAAGGGCCCGGGGGCGGGGCGCAGACCCCCCGGCCAGGCACGGGGCGGGACCAGGCCCGGCCCGGAAGCGCGGCGCGGGCACGGCTGGAGGAAGATCACGGTGCGGGCGGGGCTGCGGCTGCCGCGCCCCGGGGCCGGTCGCTCCCGCGGGCTGCGCTCGGCACCGGGCACCGGCTCGGCCGGGCGGGGGCTCGCTGGGGGCCGGGACCCGCCCGCCCCGCTCACCCTGCGGCTCCTCCAGCGAGCGGCGGTAGCGCTCCCGGTAGGCGGCCAGGCTGGGCACGTGGGCCCCCCGCGCCAGGCTCGGCGGCGCCGGGAACAGCGCGTCCCCCTCGGCCGGCAGCGCCATCGCCCCGCCGCTCTGAGCGCGCCGCCCGGGAGCCGCCCGGGAGCCGCCAGGCCCCGCCCCCGGCCCCGCCCCCGGCGCGATCCCGGCCCCGCCCCCGGCCGGGCGCCCCCCCCCGTGTCTCTGCCGCGCACATGGCCCGTGCGCCCGCCCTGCCAGCAGGGACACTGCTCGGAGCCCAGCGGCCGGGCAGTGCCAGGGGCTGCTGGGCGAGGAAAGCCCCTTGCCCAGCCCCCGCCGGCGTGAGGGGCCCTGTCCTGGCCCGCACCCAGCCCGCTTCGGGCCCTGCCAAGTGCCTGCCGGCCTGAGAACTGCGGGGCCGGGGCAGGGAGCCCGGGCCGGGAGCCAGAAAATGCTGCTCCCTGCTGAGTCACTGCACGGCCTTGGGAAACACCCTCGCTCCTGACTCCTCTTGAGAGAACCAGGGACCCGCGGGCCAGCTTCTTCCTGGGCTCTCTCTGCAAAACTCGGACAGTTGAAAGCGGCTCCGGGGCCACGTTTCAGTGCACGAATTGGAGAAGGTGCAGGGAAGAGCAAGCAGAAGGGTGGAAGGTCGAGCGCACATGAGCTAGGGGGGAGGCAGAAGGAACTGGGCTTGTGCAGGTGGGAAAAGAGCAGACAGAGGGGACAGGAGAGCGGTTTCAAGGCGTTTGGAGGAGGAGAGAGAAAACTTGCGCTTTGGCCAGAGGCGTAGCGAGGGTGTTATGCGCCCGGGGGCAAAGGCAACATTTGCGCCTCCCCCCGCCGCCATGTGGCACCGCCCGAACCTGGTGCACAGCTGAGGGGAACTTGTACCGCATCTTCCACCCCCGGGCTCCCGCATGCACTAACCCGCCGGTGGAGATGGAGGAGGGTCGGGCTTGGAGCAGAGAGGAAGGGAGGAGGCTCCAGCTGCCGGTGCCAGGCGGAGTAGGAGCATGTGAGCTGAAGGGATAATGGGGGAGCAGAATGGGATTACATTGGAGCCTCCCTAGCATGGTGCCCAGGGACAACTGCCCCTCTGGCCCCCTCGCTACGCCACTGCCCCCCCTCCTGCAGATCTATCATCTTATGCACGTGCAAGATCCGTGAGAGCCGTCCCATGCACCTGCAGTTAGTGTCTGTGGCGCCAGCTTCTGGGTGGTGTCTCAATGATGCCACATTCACCTCTAGAGGGGGCTTCCCAAAGCAGGCCCTTGCTGCAGACCCCCAAGGCATCCACAGGTCCAGTCTCCTTTCAGTGGGCCCACTGCCCAGGGCTCATTGATCCTGGATCTGGCTTCCATCCCCTCTCCAACCCTTGCAACTGCCCAGAAGTACTCATCTTCCGCCTTCTCCATTCCCACCTCATTCACCCCACAGGGCCAGTCTCTGCCTCACTTGTCCTAGGGACTATTCTACCGAGACATCATACAAAGTTTCCATGTAAAAGGACTCGCTACAAAGCTAAAAACTTCAATGAGAGAATGATTAATACAGAGACGTGTCTACATCTGCTGCAGGGAGACACCTCTGCCTGCCTCCAGCCCTCTCCCCAAGGCTACATCTACACTGGCATCCTTTTCCAGAAATGCTTAAAACGCAACAGTTTTCCGTTATAAGTATTTCCGGAAAAAGCGCGTCTACATTGGCAGGATGCTTTTCCAGAAAAGCATTTTTCCCGGAAAAGCGTCCGTGCCAATCTAGACACGCTTTTCTGCAAAAAACCCCCATCGTCATTTTTGCGATTGGGGCTTTTTTGCGGAAAAGAAATCTGTGCTGTCTACACTGGCCCTTTTCCGGAACAGTTTTCCGGAAAAGGGCTTTTGCCCGAACGGGAGCAGCATAGTTTTTCCGGAAAAGCACTGATGATTTTACAGTAGATTGTCAGTGCTTTTCCGGAAATTCAAGGGGCCAGTGTAGACAGCTGGCAAGTTATTCCAGAAAAGCAGCTGATTTTCCGGAATAAGTGGCCAGTGTAGAGACAGCCCTAGAGTCTACAGCCCCATTACAAAGCGGGGGAGTGGAAGGAAAGAGGCTGAGGCCCATCAACGGGACTGAAGCAGTCATGAGCAACCCATGCCCGGGAGCCATTCTCCTGTCCATTGCTGGTGCACTGTTGCTTTAGGCATGCTGAAATGCAGTCACCTCTAGGGTGGGCTGGACAGCTGTTTAACACCTGCACAAGGTTTCAGGCAGGGGGCAGTGCGGGCTGCCTTCCTGCAGAGCCCCCATCAGAACTACTGTGCCCTCCTGACTTAGGAAAAGAATAAACAGGAGGATTGGAAATTAACCCACTCAGTCTCACATCCCCTAGGCGGGGAATGAGCCATCTACATTAGGCCCCAGCTGGAGTATCATGTCCAGTTCTGGGCGCCACATTTCAGGAAACGTGGAGAAACTGAAGAAAGTCCAGAGAAGATCAACACAAATGATGAAAGGTCTAGTGAACATGAGCTATGAGGCAAGGCTGAAGAAATTGGCCTTGTTTACCTTGGAAAGAGAAGACCCAAAAGGGACATGAGATCAGCTTTCAAGTATCTAAGGTTATGTCTACACTAGCCCCCTAGTACGAACTAGAGTGGCTAATGTAGGCATTCGAAGTTGCAAATGAAGCCCGGGATTTAAATATCTCGGGCTTTATTTGCATCTTCCCGTCCGGGCGCCATTTTTAAATTCCCCTAGTCCGAACTAACTGCCCGCGGCTACACGCGGCAGTCAAACGTTAACTCCAACTAAGTCCATTAGCCTCGTGGAACGAGGTGTAACAGTTAACTCGAACTAAGGACTTAGTTGGAGTTAACGTTTGACTGCCGCGTGTAGCCGCTGGCAGGTAGTTCGGACTAGGGGGATTCAAAAATGGCGCCCGGACGGAAAGATGCAAATTAAAGCCCGGGATATTAAAATCTTGGGCTTCATTTGCAGCTTCGAATGCCTACATTAGCCTCCCTAGTTCGAACTAGGGGACTAGTGTAGACATACCCTAAAAGAGTATCATGAGGAGGAGGAAAAATTGTTCTGCTTGGCCTCTGAGGTTAGGATGAGAAGCAATGGGCTTAAATTGCAGCAAGGGAGGTTTAGGTTGGACATTAGGAAAAACTTCCTGTCAGGGTGGTGAAACACTGGAAAATTGCCCAGGGAGATTACGGAATCTCCATCCCTGGAGATATTTAAGACCATGTTAGACAGACGCCTGTCAGGGATGAGCTAGGGCAACTCAACTTTGGAAGCCCCAGGGGCCACACTGATACTTACAGAACATGCCGAGGGCCTCAACTTAAGCGTGGTTGCATATGCAGGCAAATCTATACAAATAGCTTCTCTCACACGGACAGGCATGAATACAAAGATTAAGGCAAGACTACACAGCACACAGGCCCCATTTAAGTCAGCTCTGCTGATGTTAATAAAATGCAACATTTACCCGACTTCTACCCATGTGACAGCACTTTTCATGAGCAATGACAGTCCAAGAATTTAACTACTAAACGGCATCTCAACAGAAGATCATTACACTGACTACTTTTTTGTTTTGGCTCCCACTCGCCGGCCACGTATTGATCCCCACATAAACCCAAACTGCACTGCTGGGTGCAAACAAACTGGCCATGGGCAGCATGCCAAGCTATTAATAAATATTTTATAACCCTTTACCTTTTCTCTCTGCTGCCATGTTTCCTCTCCTTGCTCCATCATCTCCCCTGGTGCCTGCTGCCCCCCAATTCCTCACCCTCCTCTGCTGTCCTGACTCCTGCTCTTCTCACTGCCCTCAGCCCTCCTGCAACCTGCCCCCTCCACCAGCCCTTCACTCCCTCCTGTGCCCACTCCTCCAGTAGCCCCACTCTGATCAGGTGAGCTACCCCTCCTCATCCCCTCTTCTAACACCTCCCTCTACACACCTGTCCTGCCTCTCTCCTCTGGTGCTGGTCCCTCCCCTGCAGGTGTCTGCCCTTCTGCTTCACCCCAGAATCCCCTGGCACCTGCACCCTCCTGGTGCCTCCCCCTTCCCTCACTGCCCCTGCCCCCTTTGCTCTCTTTTTCCCTGATACCCATCCTCTCACCACCCTCTGCCCCATTCCTCTCATGCCCCTGTGCCCTCACACATGCCTTGCTCCATCCCCCTTTCTCATGTCCACCCCTCCTTTCAAGCCTTCTCCCAGCACCTTCCCCCTTCCCCCTCTAGACCCTAATGCCCTTCCCCTCTCCTCTCTTCTCACAGCATCACCCTGTCCCCCTCCCACTGACACCTCCCCTTTTCCTCGTTGTCTGCACTTGGACCCCTGGCATTTGTCTCTCCTGCACCCCCGTCCCTTGGTACCTTCCCCTTTCTTCCCCCTCCCCCTCCACACAAGCCCCTTCCTCTCCCACCCCTTCCCCCTAGTTTTCCCCCTCCCCCCACACAAGCCCCTTCCTCTCCCACCCCTTCCCCCTAGTTTTCCCCCTCCCTTACCTTCTGCCTTCTACTTTGCGGGGCCAGAGTCTGTGCCCGGGCCGCGGAAGACCCCGGACTCGGAACCCGGAGCTAGGCTGCACAGCGCAACGCAGCACCTCGCAGTTTTAAAGTCCCGGGCTGTGATGTCATGTCATACCTGGGCATCCTTCCTGCTTACCTGCAAACGCTGCTCATGGCAGCAGCAGCAGCTGGCAGCATGCGTGGGCAAGGGGATGCCGACTAAATGCTGTACAGGCAGGGACGGTCTGGGGCTGCGGGGGGGACGCCCATATAACTCGCCGTCCATGCCAGGTGAGCCTGCGCAGTGTGCGCTCGCTCTCACCCCTAGCGTGGGGCCCCAGGGCAATTGCCCCCCCATCCCCGCTTCACTACGCCTCTCTCCTTGGCCTCTGAGGACAGGACAAGCAGCAATGGGCTTAAACTGCAGCCAGGGAGGTTTAGGTTGGACATTAGGAAAAACTCCCCACCTGTCAGGGTGGTTAAACACTGGGATAAGTTGCCCAGGGGGGTTGTGGAATCTCCATCTCTGGGGATATTTAAGAGCAGGTTGGACAGACACCTTGGTCTTGGTGCTGGGTCCTGGCATGGGGGCAGGGGCTGGACTTGACCTCTGAAGGTCCCTTCCACTCCTAGGATTCTGTGACTACACACATACTCCCCAGGGTTGCACAGACATTACCCCCGAACGAGCAGGGACACAAAAGCGAAGCTTCTCGTTCCAACGAGAGACTGAGGCACACAGATGCCTGGGCCCCCGCATGCGCAGGGCGCAGATGAGCGAGGCTACGCCGACTGGCCGCCACTAGCCTCCTGCTCCCGAGGGCGTGGAGCGGCGCGAGCCAGGCACCAGCCAGCGGCCTGCTCAGTCAGCGCCCCCGGGATTAAGGCCGTGTCATTCTGCGGGCCGTTGCTTCACGCCCTTGTTTGCAAACATCACTGCTCCCAGCACCTGAGCAGCAGCATCTCTGGGCCAGCTGGGTCCTTCCTTCCCCTTCCGACGGCTCCGCCCAGCTCTCGCCCCGCCCCAGCGCCCCGTGACGGTTCCCCTGCTCCAGCCTTGCCGGCCCCCTGGCAAGTAACAGGCTGAAGGAAATGGCGAGGGGAGACAAGGAACTCGGGGTGGGGGGGCCTTCCCACCCATTATCTCATGCTGGCCTGTGCTGCTGCCTGTCGGAAGAGCCGTGCCCGGGGTTCTGGCTGGCGTGCCTGGTCCAGCGGCAAACACACTGGCGGGTGGCGGGACCGGCTCCCCTGCTCCACGCGGGGGCTGATCTGCTCCTGAACCTCTGAGTAGGCTGGCAGGTGTTGGCGTGAGCAATGCCAGCTCCCTGCTGCCCTGGGCACAGGGGCGGGGAATCACACGGCAGCAGCACACAAACCTGGGCAGGTGGATCAGACCCAGCCCAGCTGCAGCCTTGGACTCTGAGAATCCGTCCAACAGCTTTGGGCTCCTCACAAGCCCCGTGGAGGGCGGGCAATGGCCTCTCCACCCTGCCCCATCCAGTGAGCCAGGCCTGCAGCCAGCCGCAGCCCTGGAGCAGAAACCCAGGGGTCTCCCGCCCTCCAGCGGCGAGCATCGGGCATTGCAGACGGGGAGTCCGGGTCCAAATTAGCTGCATCTCAGCGACCACCCTGCCCAGCCCGCGCGGTCGCCATTCCGGTTTCGGAGCTCCTGCTTCTCACCAGGTGTGAGACCAAATTGGACCTTGCAGGGCAGACACAGCTGTGAGCTGTGAGCGTTGCCGTTCCCCGGGAGGAGACCCACAGTGCCACACGGTGACCGCGCGGGCCGGCACGGCCAACCCTGCTGCTCTGCAGCTGCACGGGAAAAGCCCCGGGAAAGTTTGACTTTCAGTTCCCGTGCGGCCAGAGTCGGAGCAGGCAGCGCCCCTGGCTGGGGTGGACGAGAGTTTTGTGAGGGCGCGGGGCCTAGTGAAGCGCAGGGCCCAGGGCAGCCAGCCCGCTCGCCCTGCCCTATATCCGCCGCTGCTCCTGGCCATGAGTTCCCAGGGGTGCAGCGAGCAGCAGCATGGCACCTGGGCCTGCAGCTTAAGGCGCACCGTGGTTAACGTGGCTGCCGTCGTGCTGTGACGCTCAGTGGGGCACAGGCTGGGTCCGTGCTTACGTGGCAATGGCGTCTTTGCGGATAGCTGGGGCCAAGGCCCAGAGAGACCGTCTCCCGTCTGCCCTTTCACGCAGGGAAGGAGACGAGTGCATTATGGCCGCTGACGACAGGTACCTAGACCGCTTGTGGCACAGGCTTGGTCCCGGCGTGCACCGGGAGGGCGCATGGACCGAGGGACAGAGCCCCGCAGCATCGCTTTCACGGGGGACGCTACTTGGAATCGCCTGGGGCGTCCGAAAAGCGGGTGCTGAACAGGCAACTTTTAACATAGTCGCCCCAATCCCCAGGGCAGCCATGGCCTGCGTGTGCTGGGCAGAGCCTTCCCCCAGCCAGCTCCAGCGCCGGCTCCGGGCCCTGCCTCGGAGCTCAGCACCGAGAGCTCCAGCGCACCCTCGCAGGGGCGCTTGCCAGGCTGCTTCCCAGTGGCTCTCCCTAGAGTGAGTGAGTCATTCGACGATGGCCACCACGCGGGGCTCCCAGAAGAGCTGGACGGACGGCGGCGTCCGCCCCGCCCCCAAAGTTCTCAAAGGGGGCCTGGCGAAGCCGAGGAGCTGGGAACCGTGCTCCGGAGGAGCTGAGCATTTCCCGGGCCGGGGCCGGGGCATGCTAGTGACGCGGGGCCTGTCCGAATGGGCTGGCAGGGCAGCGGAGTCTCCTGCTCTGGCCACCCCACAGCCCTTGGCCTGCAGGGATGGGATGGGGAGGTGGAACAGAGCTGTGCTGCTCCTGATACTCTGGGGCGAGGACCCACCCGGGCGCTGGGGCAGGGCGGGGAGGCGCAGCCAGCTCGCTTGTGGCTTCTCCCCGCCCTTGCCCCTCGCTCTGCCCAGAACGGCAAGGCAGGGCATTCACTGACCCCCCCGGCTGCCACTCAGGGAGACGTGCATTACCCCCCAAACAGCACGGCAGCTCTGCCGGGCCTGGGCCAGCGCCTCTCTTCACTGACTCAGGCTCTGCTGCCTCTCCTTGGCACCTGGGGTCCCTGAGGTGCACGAGCCACGTGGAATCGGTCCCCTCAGCGTGTGCAGCCTGGCATGATGACACCACGTGTGGCGGGAGCCAGATTTTCAGCACAGGGAGTGCACCTTGGGAGCTGAGCTCTTCTGGCCTTGAGTGGAGCACGGAGCCTGCAAACCTGGCCCCACCGTCTGCGTACAGCGTGGGAACCCTGCTGCCAGCGCAGCATTAAGGATGCGTGCTCGGAAGGGGGAAGCAAAGCGCGAATGAGTAACCTTAACTCTGCCCCTTGCACACAGCCAAACGGTACTGCCAGCGCTTGGTGGCTTCTGTTGAGATTCCCGATATTTGGTATTTTTCTTTACAGGTCCTGGAGTCAGGTGGTTACATAGCTCTCGGCTTTCGTTAAAATAGTAACAACGTAAACAGCGAATAGTCTGGCAGCCCCTTAGAGACCGACAACACTTGGCGATGGGATCCGGAGCTCTGGAGGGCACAGCCGGCCTCTCCAGATGAAGTCTCTGCCTTTGTGATTGTGGAGAAAATGCCCCCCCTTGTGGCTCAGAAACCAGACCACAGAGACGCAAACTCATCTTTTGTAAGAGCTTGTCAATTGTTTAGCCGGTTTCATGGTTTCGAGGGGCCTGCTGCCGAGCGTGTGAGCCCTTGGGGTTGGCCGTCTCCCGTGCAATCGGCTTCACTGCACGGCTCCCGCCGGCGGCGTGTTGAACACTCTCATAGTACATGCCAGGGATGGGTCTCAAGCGGGAATCCCGCACACACATCACATATCGGTAGCACAAAGGGTGCACCGGGCTCCATTCAACGCTCTAGAGCAGGGGGTCTCCACGGCTCACCTGGCTCCATGCAAACCTTTCCACAGACCACTGGCCAGCCACCCCTGATGCCCAAATGGGTGCAGGAGGGGTTGGTGGCGCAGGGGCTGGGCAGGAAGTAGGACACAAGCAGGCCCGACAGGGGGAGGGGGCAATTGCACCAGGGCCTGGCCATTCACAGGGACTTAGAGCTCCTTTGAACTGCCACGGGGTGACAGAGTGCCACTCTGCATGGCTTTGAGGCTGGGGTGCGGGGGGTGCCAGCACCATGGTCCAGGTGGTGCTAAGGACTGACTGCCCTCAGCCCCACCTCTTCCAGGGGTGCGGAGCTGGCCCCCCCACCTTGCCCCGGGGCCCATGGTGGCTGTTGGCCCTGCTGGGTGCAGAAGCAGGCTGGGGGTGGGGTGTTTGAGCAAGAAGGAAAATGCAGAAGCAGGCTGGAAATGTGGGGGTCTGACCAGGAGGGAGGGTGCAGGAGTGGGGAGGGGGTGTGGGATCTGGGAGTGCCCCCGTCGTTCTCAGGCAATGTCTAGACCACAGAGTTTTGCCGGGATACCGCTGGTATCCCGAAAAAACTCCACCGCGTCCGAAATAGTTTCCAGAAAAGCGGATGGGTTCTTTCAGCATCCTTGTGCTCCTCTCAGTGAGCGAAATAAGGGATGTTCCGAAAGAGGAGGTTTTTCTGAAATTTGGCCCCGTGCAGACAAGTCAAATTTTGGAAAAGCCTCTTCCCCCCAAAAAAGTGGCAAAAGCTACACAAATTGAGGTTTGCAATGTGCGTATCTTTTTCCGAAAAACCCTGCAGTGTAGACCAGCCTCAGGCATTGCATTCCAGGCACCGCCTCCCGCTGCTCCCATTGACCACACATCCGGCCAATGGGAGCAGAGGGGAAAGCCTCCCGGCAGTGTGGGGAAGGGGGGAATCAGCATGTGAAGCCGCTTGCTCCCGCTGTGAACGGGATCTGGCCCATGAGGCTCGGGGCTCCCCCTGCAGCGGGAAGCCGGTGTGGGTGCAGCAGTCTCGCGGGTGGGGGGCTGCCACATTATTGGCTTTGCAAGCGAGCAGACAGATCACGGCTGCACCCGGGGGGGCGTGTGCCCCGAAGTCGGCCATGTGAGGTGTCAAACAAAAGCTTCTGTTCTGCTGATTCCGTGTGCGCTACTCATGTGCGTGTGTGATGTCTGTGTGGGGAGTTATGCATATGGGCTCTGGGCTTGCTACGTGAAGGGGCTCTGCCTGAGACAGAGCGGTGGGTCTGGGCTGCCGGGTGTGAGGAAGGACTGGCCAGTCCGTGACTGTGCTAATTAGCCTGGCTCCAGGGACTGTGGCTCACAGAGAGGCCCACACACCTGAGGAATGTGTCTGGAAGCCTGCAAACCAGCCAGGGCGTAATGGCTGCCGACATGTGGAACACAGACAGGTCACTAGACCATGTGATCAGCTCCAGCTTGGGAGACACCAGGAGTGAATATAAAACACCATGAGGTGGGCTCCATCTTATCTTCAGTCTTGCTACTGATCCCAGATGCAGCCCTGCGGGGACAGCGGGCCGGGAAGGATTGACGACCCATCCTGACATAGGACGTACGCCAGAGCTAGCAGTTTGTAACGTCTCTGCTAAGAGCCTGCACCAAGAACTGGGTGCCTGGGGCACGTGATGAATTCTCCCCAACAACCTCACTCTCCACCTTTTCTTTCTCTTGTTAATAAACCTTTCGACTGTAGATTCTAAAGGCCTGGCCCGGCGGGCTCTTGCGGGTAAGATCCAGAGTGTAAACTGACCAGGGACCTGTGGCTGGTTCTTTGGGATCGGGAGGGTCTGTTTGGGGGAGGTGAGATTGGGTTCTATAACCCCGCACTGGTGTGCAGGCCTGGGGCTGATTGGGGCACAGGGAGAGATGGGCTGTATGAGGGGTTTGCTCGTGAGGTTCCTGCTGGCCAGACTAGCAGCTGAAGTGCTCGGTGCAACTGGTGTGTGGCCTGTTTGGGAAGGTCTCCAGTCAGGGGCTGTAAGGAGCCCTGGTTTTGAGCAATTCGCCCTGAGCGGTGCCCAGCTGGTCACAGGGGCTGAGCTGTGGGTGGCACCTTGCGAGCTGCTGCTCTAGAGCGAGCTGTAGGAAGTCAGCTGCCAGCTCACCGGGAGC
Source organism: Pelodiscus sinensis (assembly GCF_049634645.1). Taxonomy (NCBI): domain Eukaryota; kingdom Metazoa; phylum Chordata; order Testudines; family Trionychidae; genus Pelodiscus; species Pelodiscus sinensis. The sequence continues at coordinate 33,090,884 of NC_134728.1, read as the reverse complement.
CACTCCCCGCCTCCAGCACCGGTTTGCTAAGGAGCCCGGCAGAACCCCCACCGCAGGGCTCCAGGCAAACCCGCCCAGCGAGCAATCGGTGAGCACCAGCTCGGCTGAGCGCAGGAGCCGCGGTGCAGCCACGCGTCACAGGGCCCGGCGTGGCCAGGCAGTTTCTGCTCCATTGCTCACACCCACGAGAGACACTTCCCCAGATCCCAGAAATGGCGAGAACCCTCCCATGCAGCATCCCGGGGAGCAGGAGTTGGAGAGACGCTAGAGCCTGGGAAGCAGCCTGCCAGCCATCGCCAAACTCGGCTTCTCCCCCGTGGGAGGCAGCCTCCCAGACAGCCACTCAGTCGGCTCCTCAGCGCTGGCAGCAAGGGGGCCCGTCGGCAGCCAGCGTGTGGGGACGCGTCGGGGGAAGGGCCAGGCGAGGGACAAGAGGCTCTGGTGGTCAGGCCACGGCACGGCTGCCAGGACTGCAGGTTTCCCCGGGGTTTGCGGCTGTGAGACAGAGGCCAGGTGCCAGGTCGGTGTGTCCCAAACAAGGCAGCCGGCTGCTCTGGGTCCTGGCCAGCACGCTCAGGGGAGCGTTCCCTGCTCCTGGCCTCTGAGGCCGTCTCCCCGGCTCAGGCAGCCACTGGGAGCTGCAGCACGGAGCTGCCCTGGCCAAGTTCCCTCTGGGGCTGCACTCGCCTGTGCCTCACTAGGGCTCTGTAGCCGCTTGGCGTTTCCCAGGGAATTGTGGGAGGACGCCCTGGCCCCCAGGGAGGCTTCTGGAAGGCACCGGCGCACTGCCAGCACGAGAGCGACCTAGCCTGTACCCTCGCCGCGCTGGGGGGGGGGGGGGGTTCCAGCCGAGTGGAAGCGACACCCCGGCCCCGGCCTGTACCCTCGCCGCGCCGGGGGGGTTCCAGCCGAGTGGAAGCGGCACCCCGGCCCCAGCCTGTACCCTCGCCGCGCCGGGGGGGTTCCAGCCGAGTGGAAGCGACACCCCGGCCCCAGCCTGTCCCCTCGCCGCACCGGGGGGGTTCCAGCCGAGTGGAAGCGACACCCCGGCCCCAGCCTGTACCCTCGCCGCACCGGGGGGGTTCCAGCCGAGTGGAAGCGGCACCCCGGCCCCAGCCTGTCCCCTCGCCGCGCCGGGGGGGTTCCAGCCGAGTGGAAGCGGCACCCCGGCCCCAGCCTGTACCCTCGCTGCACCGGGGGGGGTTCTAGCCGAGTGGAAGCGGCACCCCGGCCCCAGCCTGTACCCTCGCTGCACCGGGGGGGGGTCCCAGCCGAGTGGAAGCGGCACCCCGGCCCCGGCCTGTACCCTCGCCGCACCGGGGGGGTTCCAGCCGAGTGGAAGCGGCACCCCGGCCCCAGCCTGTACCCTCGCCGCGCCGGGGGGGTTCCAGCTGAGTGGAAGTGACACCCCGGCCCCGGCCTGTACCCTCGCCGCGCCGGGGGGGTTCCAGCTGAGTGGAAGTGACACCCCGGCCCCAGCCTGTACCCTCGCCGCACCGGGGGGGTTCCAGCTGAGTGGAAGCGACACCCCGGCCCCAGCCTGTACCCTCGCCGCACCGGGGGGGTTCCAGCCGAGTGGAAGCGACACCCCGGCCCCAGCCTGTACCCTCGCCGCGCCGGGGGGGTTCCAGCCGAGTGGAAGCGACACCCCGGCCCCAGCCTGTACCCTCGCCGCGCCGGGGGGGTCCCAGCCGAGTGGAAGCGACACCCCGGCCCCAGCCTGTACCCTCGCCGCACCGGGGGGGTTCCAGCTGAGTGGAAGCGGCACCCCGGCCCCGGCCTGTACCCTCGCCGCGCCGGGGGGGTTCCAGCTGAGTGGAAGCGACACCCCGGCCCCGGCCTGTACCCTCGCTGCACCGGGGGGGTCCCAGCCGAGTGGAAGCGACACCCCGGCCCCAGCCTGTACCCTCGCCGCGCCGGGGGGGTCCCAGCCGAGTGGAAGCGACACCCCGGCCCCAGCCTGTACCCTCGCCGCACCGGGGGGGTTCCAGCTGAGTGGAAGCGGCACCCCGGCCCCGGCCTGTACCCTCGCCGCGCCGGGGGGGTTCCAGCTGAGTGGAAGCGACACCCCGGCCCCGGCCTGTACCCTCGCCGCGCCGGGGGGGTTCCAGCCGAGTGGAAGCGGCACCCCGGCCCCAGCCTGTACCCTCGCTGCACCGGGGGGGTCCCAGCCGAGTGGAAGCGACACCCCGGCCCCAGCCTGTACCCTCGCCGCGCCGGGGGGGTTCCAGCCGAGTGGAAGCGGCACCCCGGCCCCAGCCTGTACCCTCGCCGCGCCGGGGGGGTTCCAGCCGAGTGGAAGCGGCACCCCGGCCCCAGCCTGTACCCTCGCCGCGCCGGGGGGGTTCCAGCCGAGTGGAAGCGGCACCCCGGCCCCAGCCTGTACCCTCGCCGCGCCGGGGGGGTTCCAGCCGAGTGGAAGCGACACCCCGGCCCCGGCCTGTACCCTCGCCGCGCCGGGGGGGTTCCAGCCGAGTGGAAGCGACACCCTGGCCCCAGCCTGTACCCTCGCCGCGCCGGGGGGGTTCCAGCCGAGTGGAAGCGACACCCTGGCCCCAGCCTGTACCCAGCCAGGCCGGCTAGCTGAGGTGTAAAGCACCAAGCTCGGCGCATGGGCCTGGAGGGGCCAGCGGCATGGCGGAGCATGAGCCTGTGTTGCCTGCAGGGGAGAGGCAGCCTCCGAGCCGGGCATTCTCAAGCAACAGCCCCGCTCTGGCCAGCCCACGTGCTCCAGCATCACGAGCCTGCTTAAGAGACATGTCGGGGCCAGGCTTCCGAGCCCGGGAGAGTCGCTTTTCCACGGGGGCTAGAAACGTCCCGTCCCACACCACACGCAGCGAGGAGCAGGCGGCCACCAGGCTCGGAGCGGGGCGTTCGGAGCCACAGCCGATAGCGTGCGTTTCCCAGCGGCACCCTGCTAGCCACATGGGGTCCTTGGGCTGCCTTTCCCTGCACGCTCTGGGCCTGCAGGCTGAAAGCTGGGCCATGCCTGGTGGGTGGCAGGCGGCGTTTGGCTCGTCATCCTCTGCTGGAGGGCGGCGAGCCGGCAGGCCAAGCAGAGAAAGCCGGCTGTGAGAGAGCAGGACGCTGTAACCCAGCCATATGGACCAGAGCACGGCAGACGGGGTGTGACGTGGGGGGGCTGTCTGCTTTGGGACCTGGTGTCCCCACCTGGCTGTGCTGTGATGGGTGATTCCCACGGACTCACATCTGGCTGCGGAGGGGGGTGCAGGGTTGGAATCCCCAACGCGCCATCACACGGGGGGGGGGGGGGAGTACCAAAAAGGGTGTACCCAAAAGGACTGGCCTGGCCCAGCCAGAGCCCAGGGATGGATGGAATAGGCTCTATCACAGCCCGGGATGGGTTTTTCCTGGGCGGAGGGGTGGGGGCTGCAGCAGCTGCTGTGCTCTCCCAAACACGGAGACTCGTCCCTGGGGGACAGTGTGCGGATGTATACATGGCTGCACCCCCGGCCCCTCACAGGGCTGCCTGCCCCATAGCCCCAGCTGGCTGTGCAGGCGGAGGATACACACCTGGACAGCAGGGGCCGTGTGCTCTCACACCGGCAGCGTGGGGACCAGAGGTGTGCAGAGCAGCAGGCTGGCAACCAAGACTTCCTGGCTCTCTTCCCCTCTCCCTCAGGAACTCACCTGGTGAGCGCCGGCCGCTCCAGCCTGGCAGGTGCACATGGACTGCTGCCTGCAGCATCGGCGCAGACTTCTGCTCCAGCCGGGAGTGTTCAACCCCCACCCCGTGCCCAGGCCCTGCCCCCTCCACCGCTTCCCTCAAGCCTCTGCCCCCACCCACCTCTTTCTGTGTCCTCCCCCAGGCAAGCCATGTCCTCACTCCCTCCCCAATGCCATGAAACAGCTGGGAGTGGGGGGGCAGAGGGGGAGCTGAGCACCTACGCATGCAGGTGAGCAAACCCCCAACTTGCACGGGGGACTCGTGCCACGTGCACAAGCTGTGCACTAGCAGAAATGCCTGCATATGTCTGACCATTTGACCCCGAAGGCCTTTGCCCCTCAGTTTTCTCCAGCAGGAGGGGCAGACGAGGCTGCTCCGTCCCATCCCCAGAGGGCTGAACACTGCGCTGCAGGGGACAGGAGTGACGCAGCCTGGCCTGTTGGAAGCAGCCCTGGAGATGTCAATGGGACATGAAGAAAATGACGTTGCGCCCTGTTGGGGTAAAACCCCCCACAAGAGCGTCTGGCGGGGAGTTTCGGGGCCACACGCTGGCGCCCCCCGGCCTCTGCCTGGGATCTCAGCAGTCCCTGGTGAAGGACTTGCCGGTCCCCCCGCGAGGGCCTGCGCGCCAGTCCGGGCCCAAGGGACACCCCTGGAGGAGGGGGTGGCTCTGAGCAGGGCTTGTAACCAGCCCGTATTTCTCCCGCGTCCTTTTGAGCCCACATTTTCTCGCAGCCTCTGGCCTAAAGCTGCGGGGACCTGCTGCCCGATTCCCCCCCCCCCCCCGCTTCTTTACTGCCTCCGCCCACTACCTGCGCCGGTCCAGCAGGTGCTGCGTCGCCATGGAAACCGCCTGTGGCTCCCATGGAAACGGGAGCAGCCAGGCCAGTGGAACCGTGGCTCTGGAAAGGCTGCTCCAAGCGGGTCGCTCGGCTGCCTGGACAAGCCCACTGGGGCGCGGACCTCTCCTACCCCCCAGGGCCCGGCCTCAGACACCAGAGCCCCCTGGGGCCTGCCACAGGGGATGGGGGCAGGGAGCCTGTCCCCTTCCAGCAGGGCTGGGTGATGGTGCCGGGAGACAGGCCAGACCGAGCCTCCCCCCAACAAGAGCCAACCCCCCGCTGATGTGCAGAGCTGGGCAGTGAATTGCTCCCGGCTGCTGGGCCTCAGAGTCTTCCGGCTCCCCCAGCACCGTGTCCGGAGCCACGCCGCCACGGTCCGTGTCCCCGCGAGAGGCCGGCGAGAGTGGTCGCAGGCCGGGCTGTCATAGTCCATGTTTGCTACCCAACGGGCTAAGGGCCCGTCGCTGGGACAGGCCGGGGTAAGAGGGGGAGGCTGGAGCCCACAGGCTGAGACCGGGCAGCATGAGTCTGGGCGAGGGGATCAGAAGAGGCTTGTGGGTCGCTGATAGAGCTGGGGAGGGTTTGGACTAGGGCTTGGGGCTGGGCTGGCTTTGAGCCCATAGTCAGAAGGGGTACGGTCCAAGCCACTCTTCTAGGGCTGGCTAGTGCAGGAACCCACATGGGGTGGGGATGAGGGGTGGAGCCCATGGGTGAGATGTGGGGATGAGGGGTGAGGCCTGTGGGTGGGATGTGGTGACAGGGCAGGTCAGGCCTGTGGGCGGGTGGGGAAGGGAGGTGGGGCCCATGGGTGGGAGGTGGGAACAGGGCAAGTGGGGCCTGTGGGGCAGGTGGGATGTGGGAATGGGAGAGGTGGGGCCCGTGGGTGGGATGTGGGGACAGGGCAGGTGGGGTGGGTGGGGACCATGAGTGGATGTGGGGACAGGGCAGGTGGGGTCTGTGGGGCAGGTGGGATGTGGGAATGGGACAGGTGGGGCAGGTGGGGCCCGTGAGTGGGATGTGGGGACAGGGCAGGTGGGGCCTGTGGGGCGGGGGCGGGTGGGGCCCGTGAGTGGGATGTGGGGACAGGGCAGGTGGGGCCTGTGGGGCAGGTGGGATGTGGGAATGGGACAGGTGGAGCGGGTGGGGCCCGTGAGTGGGATGTGGGGACAGGGCAGGTGGGGCCTGTGGGGCGGGTGGGATGTGGGAATGGGACAGGTGGGGCGGGTGGGGCCGGTGGGTGGGATGTGGGGACAGGGCAGGTGGGGCCTGTGGGGCAGGTGGGATGTGGGAATGGGACAGGTGGGGTGGGTGGGGCCGGTGGGTGGGATGTGGGGACAGGGCAGGTGGGGTGGGTGGGGACCATGAGTGGATGTGGGGACAGGGCAGGTGGGGCCTGTGGGGCAGGTGGGATGTGGGAATGGGACAGGTGGGGCGGGTGGGGCCGGTGGGTGGGATGTGGGGACAGGGCAGGTGGGGCCTGTGGGGCAGGTGGGATGTGGGAATGGGACAGGTGGGGTGGGTGGGGCCGGTGGGTGGGATGTGGGGACAGGGCAGGTGGGGTGGGTGGGGACCGTGAGTGGATGTGGGGACAGGGCAGGTGGGGCCTGTGGGGCAGGTGGGATGTGGGAATGGGACAGGTGGGGCGGGTGGGGCCGGTGGGTGGGATGTGGGGACAGGGCAGGTGGGGCCTGTGGGGCAGGTGGGATGTGGGAATGGGACAGGTGGGGCGGGTGGGGCCGGTGGGTGGGATGTGGGGACAGGGCAGGTGGGGCCTGTGGGGCAGGTGGGATGTGGGAATGGGACAGGTGGGGCGGGTGGGGCCGGTGGGTGGGATGTGGGAATGGGACAGGTGGGGCGGGGCCCGTGAGTGGGATGTGGGGACAGGGCAGGTGGGGCCTGTGGGGCGGATGGGATGTGGGAATGGGACAGGTGGGGCGGGTGGGGCCGGTGGGTGGGATGTGGGGACAGGGCATGTGGGGCAGGTGGGATGTGGGGACAGGGCAGGTGGGGCCTGTGGGGCAGGTGGGATGTGGGGACAGGGCAGGTGGGGCGGGTGGGGCCGGTGGGTGGGATGTAGGAATGGGACAGGTGGGGCGGGTGGGGCCGGTGGGTGGGATGTGGGGACAGGGCAGGTGGGGCCTGTGGGGCAGGTGGGATGTGGGAATGGGACAGGTGGGGCGGGTGGGGCCGGTGGGTGGGATGTGGGGACAGGGCAGGTGGGATGTGGGAATGGGACAGGTGGGGCGGGGCTGGTGGGTGGGATGTGGGGACAGGGCAGGTGGGATGTGGGAATGGGACAGGTGGGGCGGGTGGGGCCCGTGAGTGGGATGTGGGGACAGGGCAGGTGGGGCCTGTGGGTAGGTGGGGACCGGGGTGGGGCCCGTGGGTGGGATGTGGGGTTGAGAGGTGGGGCCGGGCCGGTGGGTGGATCAGGGGCCCAGGCGTACCTCAAGGCGGTGGCCATGTCTGAGCTCAGGGCAGGCGAAGTGGTTGTGTGCCCCTGGCTTTGTGTTGCCATGGGGCCGTGTTGCTGTGGCCTGGGCTCTGCCAGGACACCCCTGTTCTGGCCCCGGGGCTGCAGCCTGACAGACTGCGGCAGAGCAAACAGGCCGGGCGGGTGTGAGGAAGGGTCGGGGGTGCCCCAGGGCATCCATGGGGGGCTGCCAAGCTTCACCCAGCCCCCCTCCTCCTCCTTCCCCGCTGGGTGTCAATGCTGCCCAGCCCCATGGAGCAGGCGGGCAGAGCTGGGGTCCTGCCTTGACTCCAGCTTGGGCAAACCTCCCACTCCCTCCGGCCCAGCCCGGGATGGAGCCAGGCGGCTGGGGGCAGCCCCTCTGCCCGCGGGTCGGGGCTCCCGAGCCAGTGAGATCAAAAGTGCCGAGCGGGAGATCCAGGCTCTTAGCAACCCGCTCGCTGGGCCCTGCAGGGCCTGGGAACTGGCTGGGGACTCCGCACAGACGGGCCGGGAAGGGAAAGGCCCCAGGGCAGGGGGTGAGGGCAAACACTCAGCAGTGAGCTGTGTCAGCAAAGCCGCATGGCAAAGGCATGGGACAGGGGGTGGCGGAGCCCCCAGATGCTGCCTGGGGCGGCCCCGGAGGGCATGTGCCGTGCTCAGAGCAGGGTGGGTCTCGGCCCAGCCCGGGGGAGAATCCCCATTCACCGGCAGAGCTGAGCCGCAAAGACCCCAGCCCCTGGCGCCTCAGGCTGAGCAGTTAGGACCCGTCATTGTCACAGCCGCCCCCCGCGCCAGCCACATGCCTCACAGGCCCTGGCCTGCACCCCCCGGCCGGGACTCAGGCAGCACCGTGGGGGAGGGTAGCTGGGAGCCCCGGGGCCCAGCTGGGAGCACGGTGCACCCGCTTCCTAGGGCGCACGGTGCACCCGCTTCCTAGGGCGCACGGTGCACCCGCTTCCTAGGGCGCACGGTGCACCCGCTTCCTAGGGCGCACGGGGCACCCGCTTCCTAGGGCGCACGGCGCACCCGCTTCCTAGGGCGCACGGCGCACCCGCTTCCTAGGGCGCACGGCGCACCCGCTTCCTAGGGCGCACGGCGCACCCGCTTCCTAGGGCGCACGGGGCACCCGCTTCCTAGGGCGCACGGTGCACCCGCTTCCTAGGGCGCACGGTGCACCCGCTTCCTAGGGCGCACGGTGCACCCGCTTCCTAGGGCGCACGGTGCACCCGCTTCCTAGGGCGCACGGTGCACCCGCTTCCTAGGGCGCACGGTGCACCCGCTTCCTAGGGCGCACGGTGCACCCGCTTCCTAGGGCGCACCCGCTTCCTTCACCCCGGCCCCATCCCCACCAGATCGGCTCCCCCGGTAGCATCAGGCCCCCCGTCCAATCTGCTGTCCAGGCACTGCTGGAGGAGCAGTGAGTATCCCTCCCCCCACACCACGGACCCTGCCTAGCTCAGGGGGATATCGGGCCAGGCCCCCCTTCCCACTGGGCCCAAGGCCTTTGCCCAGGACTTAGTGCTGGCCTGGGAGCCATGGAGCCTGCAGGCCTCTCTCCATCCCCAGGCCAGGTCTGGCAAGGACCGCATCCTCCCCTTGTCCCCATTCAGCAGCCGGAGGCAGGAGACTGCCGGAGAGGCCAAGAGGATGAATTTCAACACTGCCACCCGGCCGCTCCGCCGCTTGCTGGAGGTTCCCGCGGAGCCGGCCCAGCACACACCGTGGGCATTTCGGGGTCGGCGCTCACTCGCCCCAGGGAGCCAGGCTCCGCCCCCACCCACAGCCTGTCGGCCAGGCTCTCACCAGACTCGAACGCGCCCCGCGCTCCAGAGGGTGCAGGAGCAGATGAAAAACGGAGGCAGGTAGATTCTAGGGTGGCCCAGGGAGCCTTTCTGGCAGCCAGCAGGCTGCAGCGTGGCCCAGGGCTCACGGCCTTGGCTTTGCTTTGCCAGCGTCAGAGAGGACGAGGAGCCGGAGATTTGGAAGAGGTTTTAATGGCTCTCTGAACAGACAGACGTCTCTTTTCTACAGTAATTCAGTGTAAAAAGGCCCAGTTCCAGACACAGTGGCTGGAACACCTGGACTAAGAAATCCAGCGCCAGGAGCCCGGCTGTTTCTAACACCCCACACAGACTAACCCGAGGACGGTTCCACAGCACACTTTACAAACCCTGGGCCAAAGCCCAGCAGCCCCCAGGAACTATTTACAGCGAGACCCTCTCTTTGGACACATCCCCAGGCGGGGAAAGGGGACCGGGCGCAGCGCCCTGGCGGCACGAGGCTTTGCGCCCTCCTGACGGAAGCGAGGGTTGCAGGTGTCCGCAGAACTTTGTCGTCAAACCTTCCACCCCAAGCAGGGAGCCTCCAGTCGCCCCAGGGGCACTCGCTTCCCCCAGGAAAGGAGTTTTGCCTCCCTCCAGGGGCTGCTCGGCCTGGCTGGTTTGCTGGGAGGGGAGGACGGGCAGTGAGGAGCAGCTGCGCTGTGGCCTATGGCATGCCAGAGCCGGCTGGAAGGTAAGGCGATGGCTGGGGACGCCTCGCTCCCACTGTGCTCCCAAGCGGGTGGGACGGAAATGAAGTTCTCAGCAGCTGCTACATCCTTTGGGCCAGGTTCTCAGCTGGCTGCCACAGAGCGGTGTGGCCACCGGCTCCCTGGGGCTCCGCCAATGGGGGCCAGCCGGCTGTTGTCCCAAGGCGCTGAGCACCGCCTGGGGGCAGCTGGAAAGCAGGCAATGCCAGCCCCACCCCTTCAGCTCTCCCAGCCCCTGGCCAGGGACCCCCCAGCCAGCCCCAGTGCCCGGGGCAGGGAATCAGCCCTGCGAGCCAAGCACCGAGTCAAACGCCCCTTCTGCTGCTGCCATTAGCCCCTCGCTCCCCACGCTCACTGAGGTCGCCTCTGCCCAGCAAGACATGACCCCGCAGCGGAGCCTGCACGCCAGGGGAGCTGCTCCCACAGGCAAAGCGCCGGGCCAGGGGGCTGAGGGGGGAGGGGGCAGATGCTGAGCTCGCACACGGCTTTGGGGGCATCCCTCTCCTTACATTTTTGAGTCACGGCCCCTTGGCAGCGTGTGTCTTGCTCCCCGCGCTGGCGGGACGAGGGCGGTTTTCCTGGAACAAACCCCCTGGAAGGCCTGCCTGTCCTGAGGGACACTGGAACTGCAAACTGTGCCCAAAGAAACCCCTCCCCAGCCCCCCACCAGGGCTCAGACTGCCGGGGAGGGGAGGTGCCTGCCCTGTGCTCAGCGAGTGGGGGCAGAGGCAAAAGGGAAACACTAAGGACCCAGGGGCAGCAGTGGGTCGGGAGTTCCAGCCTAATGTGGAAAAGGGACGGCTGGGAAGACGAGGCAGGTGGGACCAGGCTTCACACCGGGGAAGGCAACTGAGGCTGGCGCCTGCCCAGCAGAGGCCAGGCTGGGCAGAGGCTGAGGGGGGAGGCCAGGGAGATGATGGAGCACGGGGTTCCCAGGGGGCTCAAGGTGCTTCCGGCCTGTGCGCCAGTGCCCTTCCTCGCATGCCACTGGCTCCGCCGCAGCCCAGGCTCGCTCGGCCTGCGCCGGATGCGGGCGCTGGCCTTGGCGGGGAGGGGCAGGGCAGGCGGGGAGCTGGAGGAAAGGGTGAGGAAGCACAAGAGCAGCGCCCGAGGCAGAGGGTGGAGTGGGGCGCTGGAGGAGTGCGCGGTGAGTGAGGTGCGTGGATGGGCTGGGGCAGGAGGAAACGGGCGAGGCGGGAGGCTGAGGGGGAGCGGGAGCTGGTTTCACGGAAACCCAGGGACGGGTCCAGAGGAGCAGCGGGGGGGCTGAGGCAGGAAGGGGTGGAGGCCTGCGAGGAGCAGGGTGGGGGATGGGGGGTTCAGGGTGGTACGTGGGGATCAGGGCGTGCAAAGGTGAGGCGTGGGAGCCGGAGGGGAGGGCTGGAGCCCATGGGGCGGGGAGGAGGAACCAGAGCGGGACGGCTGAGGGGGAGGCCGGCAGGAGCAATAGCTGACCTGAGGGAGCGAGGGCAGAGGGGCGGGGGGGGGGAGATGAAGACGCACGGTGCAGGTGGGGACAACAGAAGAGGGGAGGGGTGAGTAGGGAGAGACAGGAGAGGAGGAGGGATGGGGGAGTCCAGCAGGGCAGGCTGGGCAGAGGAAAAGCACGCTGGGGAATGGCGGTGGCAGGGCGGGGGAGAGGCTGGGTGCAGACGGGCTGAGAAGCACAGGCAGGGAGGATGGCAGACACATGCAGGTGTGGCGGGGGGGAGAGGACAGGAGCTAAGGAAGTACGCGTTGAGGGGGGCAAGAGGTGGAGTCAAGTGAGACTGAGGCCAGGAAATGCCCTGGGGCTGGGGAATGGGGCGGAGATGGAGAGAGTGAAGGCCAGAATGGGGAGGCACAGAGACCTGAGGGGATGGGGAGGGCTGTAGATGAGGAGCCATGGCAGGGAGGGATGGGGAGAGAGGAGGGGCACAGGGAGATGGCAGGTGGCAAGGAGGCAGACCTGAGGGGATGGCGAGGGCTGTAGATGGAAGGAGGCAGCTATAGGGTGTGATGGTGGGAAATCGGGGGCAAGTGGTGGCTGTAGGTTGTGAGTGTAGGAGATGCGGTGGAAGGAAGTGGCTGTAAGGTGTGAGATGGGGTGGAAGGAGGGCGCTGTAGGGTGTGACAGTCGAAGATTAGGGTGGGAGGTGGTTGTAGGGTGTGATGGTGGAAGATGGGGTGGCAGGAGGAGACTGTAAGGTGTGACGGTGGGAGATGGGGTTGGAAGGCACTGTAGGGTGATGGTGGGAAATGAGGTGTAGGGTGTGATGGTGAGAGATGAGGATGGAAGGAGGGCGCTATAGGGTGTGACAGTGGGAGATGATGGAAGATGGCTGTAGGGTGTGATGGTGGGAGATGAGGTTGAAGTGAGGTGTAGGCCGTGATGGTGAGAGATGAGGATGGAAGGTGTCTGTAGGGTGTGATGGTGGGAGATGAGGTGGTAGGAAGGGGCTCTAGGGTGTAATGGTGGCAGACGGGGTTGAAGGAGGGAGTTGCAGGGTGACGGTGGAAGACAGGGTGGAAAGAGGTGGCTCTATGGTGTGACGGTGGAAGATGGGTGGCAGGAGGAGGCTGTAGGGTGTGATAGTGGGAGATGGGGGGCAAGAAAGGACTATGGGTGTGATGAGATTCTGTGGTGGTGGGGTGTAGGATGTGACGGAGGGAGATGAGGCAGTAGGAGGAGGCTCTAGGGTGTGATGGTGGGAGATGGGTTTGAGGAAGGAGATTGTGGAGCGAAGATGGAGGCTGTAGGGTGTGATGTGGGAGATGGGGAAGCAGAAGGGGGCTGTAGGGTGACGGTGGGAGATGGGGTGGGAGGAGGCTGTAGGGTGATGGTGGGAGATGGGGTGGCAGGCAGAGGCTGGATGGTGACGGTGGAAAATGGGGTGGTAAGCAGGGGGTGTAGGGTGATGGTGGGAGATGGGGTGGAAGTGAGGTGTAGGCTGTGATGGAGAGAGATGAGGATGGAAGGAGGGGGCTGTAGGGTGTGATGGTGGGAGACGGGGCTGAAGAAGGGAGTTGTAGGGCAACAGTGGGAGACAGGGTGGAAAGAGGCACCTGTATGGTGTGACAGTGTGAGATGGGGTGGATAGAGGTGGCTCTATGGTGATAGTGGGAGATGGGGGGGCAAGAAAGGACTATGGGTGTGATGGTGAGATTCTGTGGTGGTGGGGTGTAGGGTGTGACGGAGGAAAAGTGGTGGTGGTAGGCAGCTGTAGGATATGATAGTGGGAGATGAGGTGGTAGGAGGGGGCTCTAGGGCGTGATGGTGGGAGAAGGGGTGGAAGCCAGGTGTAGGGTTTGATGGAGCTCGGGGACGGGTGGTGGCTGTAGGCTGTGATGGTGGGAGATGGGATGAGGAAGGGAGCTGTGGGGTGACAATGGAAGATGGTGGGAGATGGGGTGGTAGGAGGGGACTGTAGAGGGACAGTGGGAGATGAGGTGGAAGTTGGGGACTGCAGGGTGTGATGTGGGAGATGGGGTGGGATGCAGAGGGTGTGACAGTGGGAGATGGGGTGGGAAGCTGTAGGGTGTGATGGTGGGAGATGGGGTGGAAAGCTGTAGGGTGTGATGGTGGGAGATGGGGTGGGAGGCGGAGGGTGTGATGGTGGAGGCTGTAGGATGATGGTTGGGGATGGGGTGAGAGGCAAAGGGTGTGACAGTGGGAGATGGGGTGGGAAGCTGTAGGGTGTGATGGTGGGAGATGGGGTGGGAGGCGGAGGGTGTGACGGTGGAGGCTGTAGGATGATGGTTGGGGATGGGGTGAGGCGGAGGGTGTGACGTGGGAGATGGGGTGAGAGGCGGAGGGTGTGATGGTGGAGGCTGTAGGGTGATGGTTGGGGATGGGGTGAGAGGCGGAGGGTGTGACGGTGGGAGATGGGGTTGGACGCGGAGGGTGTGATGGTGGAGGCTGTAGGGTGATGGTTGGGGATGGGGTGAGAGGCGGAGGGTGTGACAGTGGGAGATGGGGTGGGAAGCTGTAGGGTGTGATGGTGGGAGATGGGGTGGGAGGCGGAGGGTGTGACGGTGGAGGCTGTAGGATGATGGTTGGGGATGGGGTGAGGCGGAGGGTGTGACGTGGGAGATGGGGTGAGAGGCGGAGGGTGTGATGGTGGAGGCTGTAGGGTGATGGTTGGGGATGTGGTGAGAGGCGGAGGGTGTGACGGTGGGAGATGGGGTTGGACGCGGAGGGTGTGATGGTGGAGGCTGTAGGGTGATGGTTGGGGATGGGGTGAGAGGCGGAGGGTGTGACAGTGGGAGATGGGGTGGGAAGCTGTAGGGTGTGATGGTGGGAGATGGGGTGGGAGGCGGAGGGTGTGATGGTGGAGGCTGTAGGATGATGGTTGGGGATGGGGTGAGAGGCGGAGGGTGTGACAGTGGGAGATGGGGTGGGAAGCTGTAGGGTGTGATGTTGGGAGATGGGGTGGGAGGCGGAGGGTGTGATGGTGGAGGCTGTAGGATGATGGTTGGGGATGGGGTGAGGCGGAGGGTGTGACGGTGGGAGATGGGGTGGGAGGCGGAGGGTGTGATGGTGGAGGCTGTAGGGTGATGGTTGGGGATGGGGTGAGGCGGAGGGTGTGACGTGGGAGATGGGATGAGAGGCGGAGGGTGTGATGGTGGAGGCTGTAGGGTGATGGTTGGGGATGGGGTGAGAGGCGGAGGGTGTGACGGTGGGAGATGGGGTTGGACGCGGAGGGTGTGATGGTGGAGGCTGTAGGGTGATGGTTGGGGATGGGGTGAGAGGCGGAGGGTGTGATAGTGGGAGATGGGGTGGGAAGCTGTAGGGTGTGATGGTGGGAGATGGGGTGGGAGGCGGAGGGTGTGATGGTGGAGGCTGTAGGATGATGGTTGGGGATGGGGTGAGAGGCGGAGGGTGTGACAGTGGGAGATGGGGTGGGAAGCTGTAGGGTGTGATGTTGGGAGATGGGGTGGGAGGCGGAGGGTGTGATGGTGGAGGCTGTAGGATGATGGTTGGGGATGGGGTGAGAGGCGGAGGGTGTGATGGTGGAGGCTGTAGGATGATGGTTGGGGATGGGGTGAGAGGCGGAGGGTGTGACAGTGGGAGATGGGGTGGGAAGCTGTAGGGTGTGATGTTGGGAGATGGGGTGGGAGGCGGAGGGTGTGATGGTGGAGGCTGTAGGATGATGGTTGGGGATGGGGTGAGGCGGAGGGTGTGACGGTGGGAGATGGGGTGGGAGGCGGAGGGTGTGATGGTGGAGGCTGTAGGATGATGGTTGGGGATGGGGTGAGAGGCGGAGGGTGTGATGTGGGAGATGGGGTGGGAAGCGGAGGGTGTGATGGTGGAGGCTGTAGGGTGATGGTTGGGGATGGGGTGGGAGGCGGAGGGTGTGACGGTGGGAGATGAGGTGGGAGGCGGAGGGTGTGATGGTGGAGGCTGTAGGGTGATGGTTGGGGATGGGGTGAGAGGCGGAGGGTGTGACGTGGGAGATGGGGTGGGAGGCGGAGGGTGTGATGGTGGAGGCTGTAGGGTGATGGTTGGGGATGGGGTGAGAGGCGGAGGGTGTGATGGTGGAGGCTGTAGGGTGATGGTTGGGGATGGGGTGAGAGGCGGAGGGTGTGACGTGGGAGATGGGGTGGGAGGCGGAGGGTGTGATGGTGGAGGCTGTAGGGTGATGGTTGGGGATGGGGTGAGGCGGAGGGTGTGACGGTGGGAGATGGGGTGAGAGGCGGAGGGTGTGATGGTGGAGGCTGTAGGATGATGGTTGGGGATGGGGTGAGAGGCGGAGGGTGTGACAGTGGGAGATGGGGTGGGAAGCTGTAGGGTGTGATGTTGGGAGATGGGGTGGGAGGCGGAGGGTGTGATGGTGGAGGCTGTAGGGTGATGGTTGGGGATGCGGTGAGAGGCGGAGGCTGGAGGGTGTGATGGTGGGAGATGGGGTGGGAGGCGGAGGGTGTGATGGTGGAGGCTGTAGGATGATGGTTGGGGATGGGGTGAGAGGCGGAGGGTGTGATGTGGGAGATGGGGTGGGAAGCGGAGGGTGTGATGGTGGAGGCTGTAGGGTGATGGTTGGGGATGGGGTGGGAGGCGGAGGGTGTGACGGTGGGAGATGAGGTGGGAGGCGGAGGGTGTGATGGTGGAGGCTGTAGGGTGATGGTTGGGGATGGGGTGAGAGGCGGAGGGTGTGACGTGGGAGATGGGGTGGGAGGCGGAGGGTGTGATGGTGGAGGCTGTAGGGTGATGGTTGGGGATGGGGTGAGAGGCGGAGGGTGTGATGGTGGAGGCTGTAGGGTGATGGTTGGGGATGGGGTGAGAGGCGGAGGGTGTGACGTGGGAGATGGGGTGGGAGGCGGAGGGTGTGATGGTGGAGGCTGTAGGGTGATGGTTGGGGATGGGGTGAGAGGCGGAGGGTGTGATGGTGGAGGCTGTAGGGTGATGATTGGGGATGGGGTGGGAGGCGGAGAGTGTGACGTGGGAGATGGGGTGGGAGGCGGAGGGTGTGATGGTGGAGGCTGTAGGGTGATGATTGGGGATGGGGTGGGAGGCGGAGGGTGTGACGTGGGAGATGGGGTGGGAGGCGGAGGGTGTGATGGTGGAGGCTGTAGGGTGATGGTTGGGGATGGGGTGAGAGGCGGAGGGTGTGACGTGGGAGATGGGGTGGGAGGCGGAGGGTGTGATGGTGGAGGCTGTAGGGTGATGATTGGGGATGGGGTGGGAGGCGGAGGGTGTGATGGTGGAGGCTGTAGGGTGATGATTGGGGATGGGGTGAGAGGCGGAGGGTGTGACGTGGGAGATGGGGTGGGAGGCGGAGGGTGTGATGGTGGAGGCTGTAGGGTGATGATTGGGGATGGGGTGGGAGGCGGAGGGTGTGACGTGGGAGATGGGGTGGGAGGCGGAGGGTGTGATGGTGGAGGCTGTAGGGTGATGGTTGGGGATGGGGTGACAGGTGGAGGCTGTGACGGTGGGAGATGGGGCTGCAGGAGGCTATAGGGTGACGGTGGGGGTGGGCATGTCGGGGGAGGTGGCAGATGGAAGGGGGCAGGGAGGCAGAAGGGGGGCACTGCTGGGCATGAGGGCACAGGCGGCGTGACAGGCCTGATGCGGGTCCATGGGGGGGCGGGGCAGGTTGAGATGCATAGGGGGCCTGTGGCAAGTGTTTGCTGGGAACGAGGGCGTGGGAAGGAGGGTGCTTGGGGAGTGTTGGGGGCACATGGTGCTGGGAGTGGCAGAAGGGGGACTATGGGGGCACATGGCGCTGGCAGAAGGGGGGCTGCTGAGCAGGAGCTGGGCTAGGGTAGGGGCAGCCTGCTGCAGGGAAGGCTGAGGGGTGTTGGTGGGGTCACTGGAGGCACAGGGAAAGCCAAGGGGTGCTGGGGGTGCAGGGAAGGCCAAGGGGCGTTGGGGGGTCACTGGAGGCACAGGGGAGGCTGAGGGGTATTGGGGGGGTCACTGGAGGCACAGGGGAGGTCAAAGGGCGCTGGGGGAGGCCACTGGAGGCACAGGGGAGGTCAAAGGGTGCTGGGGGAGGCCACTGGAGGTACAGGGGAGGCCAAGGGGCATGGGGGTGGGGGGAAACCGAAGGGCACAGGGGAGGCCAAGAGGCACTGGGGGAGGTCACTGGAGGCTCAGGGAAGGCCGAGGGGTGCTGGGGGGCTCACTGGAGGCGCAGGGGAGGCCAAGGGGTGCAGGGAGGCCACTGGAGGCGCAGGGGAGGCCGAGGGGTGCTGGGGGGCTCACTGGAGGCGCAGGGAAGGCCGAGGGGTGCAGGGAGGCCACTGGAGGCGCAGGGGAGGCCGAGGGGTGCTGGGGGACTCACTGGAGGCACAGGGGAGGCAGAGGGGTGCTGGGGGGCTCACTGGAGGCGCAGGGAAGGCCGAGGGGTGCAGGGAGACCACTGGAGGCGCAGGGGAGGCCGAGGGGTGCAGGGGGGCTCACTGGAGGCGCAGGGGAGGCCGAGGGGTGCAGGGGGGCTCACTGGAGGCGCAGGGGAGGCCGAGGGGTGCAGGGAGGCCACTGGAGGCACAGGGGAGGTCGAGGGGCGCTGGGGGGGCTCACTGGAGGCGCAGGGGAGGCCGAGGGGCGCTGGGGGGCTCACTGGAGGCACAGGTAAGGCCGAGGGGCACTGGGGGGCTCACTGGAGGCGCAGGGGAGGCCGAGGGGCGCTGGGGGGGCTCACTGGAGGCACAGGGGAGGCAGAGGGGTGCTGGGGGGCTCACTGGAGGCGCAGGGAAGGCCGAGGGGTGCAGGGAGGCCACTGGAGGCGCAGGGGAGGCCGAGGGGCGCTGGGGGGCTCACTGGAGGCGCAGGGGAGGCCGAGGGGCGCTGGGGGGCTCACTGGAGGCCGAGGGGCACTGGGGGGCTCACTGGAGGCGCAGGGGAGGCCAAGGGGCGCTGGGGGGCTCACTGGAGGCGCAGGGGGGCTCACTGGAGGCGCAGGGGAGGCCGAGGGGCGCCGGGGGGCTCACTGGAGGCGCAGGGGAGGCCGAGGGGCGCCGGGGGGCTCACTGGAGGCGCAGGGGAGGCCGAGGGGCGCCGGGGGGCTCACTGGAGGCGCAGGGGAGGCCGAGGGGTGCAGGGAGGCCACTGGAGGCGCAGGGGAGGCCGAGGGGTGCAGGGAGGCCACTGGAGGCGCAGGGGAGGCCGAGGGGCGCAGGGAGGCCACTGGAGGCGCAGGGGAGGCCGAGGGGCGCAGGGGGGCTCACTGGAGGCGCAGGGGAGGCCGAGGGGCGCCGGGGGGCTCACTGGAGGCGCAGGGGAGGCCGAGGGGCGCTGGGGGGCTCACTGGAGGCGCAGGGGAGGCCGAGGGGCGCTGGGGGGCTCACTGGAGGCGCAGGGGAGGCCGAGGGGCGCCGGGGGGCTCACTGGAGGCGCAGGGGAGGCCGAGGGGTGCAGGGAGGCCACTGGAGGCGCAGGGGAGGCCGAGGGGCGCAGGGGGGCTCACTGGAGGCGCAGGGGAGGCGCCGTTGGCACTGCAGCCAATCTCTGCACCGGGCCAACCCTCGCGGGTCGTTACGCCCCCTGGGAGCCAGGCAGCGGCCCCGGCCCGAGGTTGAGGGCGCTGGGGAGCGTGGGGCTGAGAGCAAGGCCCACATTAGCTCTGCAGGGCCCAGTGTACTCCAGGCAGCTGTGCTCTCCGGGCTGGGCCCCTCTGCCCCACCCATCCCTGGGGATGAGCCTGGGGCCACCGGGGGAGGGATGTGAGCGCCAGAGCCGGGGAGGCTGCTAGGGCGGGGGGTGGCTTGGGAGCATGGCTGCTGCGTCACGGAGCTCTGCCCCGGCCTGGCTGCGCAGCGGGCGGGGGCCATGCTGGGAGGGACGGGATCTTGGCTGCGGGCCCCACGGGAGACAGACCAGGGTGGGGCAGCAACGTGGTTTCCCAGCCCGGCCGGGTGCCAGCAGCTGCTCCTGCCGGGTGTGGCTGGGGCAGCCTTGCCCCCCCTCCCCCCCCCACTCCACCAGGCTGACCGGGGGCACTAATGCTGGATTGTTACTGACGCGGTGCCAGGGGCTGAGCCCTCCGGCCCAGGGAATCTGACCCTGCCCGTCTGCGCTCCTCGCACAGGCAGTGCCCCCTGGCCCCCTCCCCCTCCTGCTGTGCCCGGAGGCAGAGCAAGGGACTGGCCAGCCGGCGGGTCCTCGCCCCCTCAGGGACCGACCCCAGGCCAGGGAGACGTCAGCCCTGTTGGACAAAGGGCGCTTGGGAGGTGCCAAGGTGGGAGGCCGGGGGGCCGTGCTGAGAACACAGCACCCGGGGGGGGGGGCGCCCAGCAGGCGTGGGAAGTTTCTCAACCCGGGGGACAAGGCCCCTCAGGGGACCCGAGACGGCCGGGGGGGGGGGAGGGGGCATCAACACGACTGACATTTGGAGAAAACGGAATTGAAGTTTTACAGAACTTGAGTATTTTTGTACGTTTCACCCCCCAGCCTGCGGCCCTGCCTGGCACCGGGACGTTGTTGAAACAAACGTGTTGCAATGGTGGAAAACAACGGCGAGAGCCGTGCCGGTCCTGGGGGACTCGCACTGGTTTTTAAGGGGGACTCTCCATGAAATGCTGAGACACTGCTCGGGAGGGCTGGGGAGGCCCCCGGGGTGGGGGCAGGAACTCACTACCCTGGAAGGGAGGAGCAGGGCTGATTCCTAACCCCGGGGGGGGGGCGGGGAAGGCTGCAGATGGAGATGGATCCGCACCCCCTTGCCAGAGGGGCCCCCACCACTGGATGGCTCTGACTCTGGCTGCTCCAGGCTCAGGCAGCACCAGGCAAGGGGGGCAAGGCTCTGTCCTGCCCCACGAGCCAGCCCCAGCAGCACCTGGGCAGGCTGCCACCTCCTGCCCTAGGACCAGCAGGGAGGCTTGGTGCTGGCCTGCCCAGCTGAGCGAGGGGAGCCCACAGCAGCAGCAGCCGGCTCCAGCCCGGGGCTAGTGGTGGCAGCAGGGGGATGGAGATGAGCCGTGGGCTGGGCCAGGGACCAAGGTGGGAAGTGGGGTATCCCAACAGCCCCTCCTGGAGCCGCTGGGGTCCTCCCAAGGCCTGCCCAGCAGCTGCTGCTCCTAAACCAGCCAGCAGGGGGCGGCCCCCCAGCCTGCGCCCCCCCCCCCCCCCCCCAAGAGCAGGCGAGGCTCCCGGGAGCAGCCCGGACCCAGCCCAGGGCACAGAGCTGCCCTGCAGCAGGGGATGGGAAGCAGCTGGGCTGCCTTGGCCAAGGGCCGGGCAGACCTGCAAGGGCAAGTGCGCGAGAGGCGGAGGTGCCGGGGCTCGCGGGAGGGGACGGAGCAAAGTGCCTTCTCGGCGGGGTGCTGGCGGGGGCCAGCAGGGGACTAGCCAGGCCTGGTCCCCCCCCCAGCCTGGGTCGCCCCCCCTCCCCCAGTGCTGCTGGCTGCCGAGCTGGACGGACGCGGCCACCAGCACCGGGAAAAAGGCCGTCGTGGAAATGAGAAACCACCTTCCAGAACGCAGATCCTTTTAAAAACCCAAAGCCACCTCGTTCCCAATGCAAACGCCGAGTATTCCCCGCGGGCGCTGTGGCCCGCATGACCACCACTGCCCCCGGCTACGGGACAGCCCCCCCCACCCAACGCCTGCGCGACACCCACCCCCGCGCTCCCCCAGCTCGGCTGCTAGCAGGCTGGGCCGGCAGCTGCTGGCTCCTCGGGCCCCAGGGCCGGCCCGGGCGTGCACCGGCTCGCGGCGTGGAAGGCCACAAGTCCCGGCCAGGCGGCCCCAGCGCTCGCAGGCCCAGCGCGGTGACGAGACGGGCCAGCCAGGCACGGACACAGGAGCTCTCGGCCCTACCCAGCGCGTAGCCCGCGGCCGCCGACTGACAACGAGCACCCGGGCTGAGAGCCGAGCCGTGGTAAGGGGGCCCAGAGCAGCTCCAGGTGAGCCGCACACGCCCCGGTCTCTCTCGGCCCTGGGGCTCAGCTGCCACCCGCTGGGCTGGGCCCCTCACACCCTCCCCCCGTGCTCCGGGGGGAAGGGCTAGCTCTCGCCCACCGCGGGCCGTAGCCTGCACAGCCCCTGCTGCAAGGGGCATCTATTTTTAGCCCCAGCAAGCTGCTGGTGTGGGGCGGCCTCCCGGCTGACAACGCTGGCTTCTCGGTCACCCTCCCCCCGCCAGCCACCTGGCATTTGAACGCCCCCCCCGGCCCAGGGCCCGGAAAGGCCTTCAGCTCCGGCGCTGCTGCTCTGAGCTGAGCCGGCGCCAGCCGCCCCCAGCAATGGGGGTTACGGAGCAAAGACGGAGCCAGGCCCTGGAGCAGCGGCGCAGGGGGCCTGCCCCACACCAGGCCCCCAGCATCCCCTGGGGGATGGGTGCGGGGGGAGGGAGGACCGGGCGCTGGACTTTTGGTAAGGGCCCAGGCCCCCCAGGCTACAGAACTGCTCAGGCCACTGATGGGGCAAGAGGCCCCGGGCGTAGGCAGCCGAGTCCATGCGCTGGGGACGCCCGGCCCATGTGCTGCCCACGCCTGTCCCCGGGGAGCCAGGCAGGGCCAGAGTGCCACCCCTCCCCGGCGGGAGAGTCCTGGGGCTGCAGGGCAGAGGCAGGGCCCTCGAGCTGCATGTCGGGGCCAGGGCTCAGTGCTCTCGCCCAACGCCCGGGGAGAACGCGGGGGCTGCCCCGATGCCCGTCTCTTCGCTCGCCTGCCCTGCCTGCCTGGGAACCGCTACCCACGGTGCGGAGGTGGAGGGCACCGGCAGGGGCACCCCAGGCTCCACGCACGCCGCCTCTCTCCCCTGCAGGCGCAGCGAGGATGGCAGGCTACTCCCTGGGGCGGAGACGACTTCCCTCCGGCTCTGGGACCGGGGCAGGCCGACGCCGCAAGCCCCCGTTCCCGCCTCGCCAGGTCCCTACCGGCGGGGGAGGGAGACGCGCGGCCCCGCTCGGCTCTCCAGGGCGGCCCCGCGGGCGTGTTCGTCAGGGCCGCCGAAAGCAGACACGGCCTGGCCCAGACCCCACCGGCCTCCCTCACTCGCTCGGCGGCCCTGCCTTCTCCTCCGCCCGGCTGGGCTCCGTGGGGTGCAGCTTGCACGTGGACGGGGAGTGCCGCAGGGCAGAGCGCGAGGGCCGGGCGAAGCAGGAGGTGAGGGACTGGGAGCTGCAGTCGCAGGCGGTGTCCTGTTGAGAGAAAGGGGGGGGCTCGGTGTGGCGGGAGCTGGGGCTGGGACAGCCTGGCCCCCCAGGGCAGCTCCCTCTGGCTGGGGGAGGGGCGAGCCAAGGGGGCTGCTCGGGAGCCATGCTGCAGCGGGCCCAGGGCTGGCACTGGGGGAGCCCCGAAGCCGAGGGGCTGCCCCGAAAGCCGGCTCGGCAGCGTGACGCCAACGGGAGCACGAGGAGCCGCGAGTGCTGAGCAGCTGGGTGCTCCCCCGCCCCCCCTTGCGCTGCCTCCTCTGGTGGGCACAGCCGCTTGGCAGCCGCTTGCTCGGTTTGCGGCTGCGCCCTGGAGCCAGCGTCCCTCGCCAGGGACGAGCGGGCTGCCACGCCGGCCACGCCAGGACTGGGCTCCAAACGCCACGAGCGAGCCCAGGGAGGGACGCAGCCCCCGCCTCGCGGTGCCTAGCTCTGACCACCAGAGCCTGGCCCAGATGGCGGGATGGATCGGCGGCCGCCCGG
The DNA here is from genome assembly GCF_049634645.1 of Pelodiscus sinensis. NCBI lineage: Eukaryota > Metazoa > Chordata > Testudines > Trionychidae > Pelodiscus > Pelodiscus sinensis. The sequence goes on along the minus strand of NC_134728.1, from coordinate 33,068,311 downwards.
CTGCGCTCATCCCCCAGGAGCGCCTGGCGCCAGCCCCGGGCAGGGGCAGGCCACTGGGCTAGAGGGGCCGACCCAGCCGATGCGCTCACCTCGCTGGCCATGGCGGAGATGATGTCGGGGTCCCGCGGGGCCCCGTCTTTGCTCCCCTGGCTCAGGGCAGGCCCCTTGGGCTCCTCGCTGCTGCTCTGCTTGGGGCCCTTCTTGGGCACACTCCGGGCAACGCTCTCCGAGGGGTGGCCGGCGGCCGGCTGGGCGTGCTCCTGCTTTTTGGGGCCGTCGTCTCCCAGGGAGTCTCTCTTCTCCGGGGCGGAGGTGGGGCTCTGCGCCCGCCCGCACACGTTGCGGAAGAACTCCTGCACGATGCCGTACTTGGGCCCCTCGGCCTTGGCCTTGCTCTCCGGACAGCCCGGCTTCCAGATGGACTCGGTGCTGCCCGCGTGCTCCACCACGTTGAACAGGCTGGACAGGCCGTCGTTGATGTTGCTGAGGACGGGGCTGTCCCGCGTGGTGGTCGACCGAGCCCAGGCCGACCCGTTCTGCTTGCTCTGATGGAGGTTCCACAGGCTCCTGTCCTTGGAGCCGTCGAGCTTGGCGGAGGAGCGGCGCTGGAGCTTCGGGGAGCCGTACTTGGGGGAGCAGCAGGGGCGCTCGATGCGGGAGTGCACTTTGTCCAGGGAGGAGGAGATCTGTTTGCTCCGCACGGCCATCAAGGCGGAGCCGCGCGGGGACCAGCTCTTGCTGTGGAGGCTGGCCCGGGGCGCGTCCGTCTGCAGGCCGACGCTCACCGTCTGGGTGGTCTGGGTCCCCACGCTGGCCAGCCCCGCGGTCTGGCTGGAGGCGCTCTTCACCTTCCTCTCCAGCGAGCCGGAGCGGATGGCCTGCCGCACGCAGTTGGTGATCTCCTTCATGTCGTCGCTCATGTTGCCGGTGATCTCGAAGGCGTGCAGGGAGGCGGGGAAGGGGGCGGGGGCCCCGGCCTTGTCGGGGCTGTGGCTGTCCAGCAGGTCGCGGTGCTGCTTGGAGAAGTTGCACAGCCACCTGCTGTAGGTGTTCTCCGAGCGCCCGGGGCCCTCCAGCTCCGTCGGCTTGGCCATTGTGAACAGGAAGCCCGGCTCCGTCATGACCTTCCCCTCCTTGCTGGGGAGCAGCGGCGCCTCCAGCCTTCGCGCCACCGGAGGGCTGTAGTAGATGCGGATGCCGGTCTTGTCTGGGGCCGTGTAGCTCCTCTGCATCTGCTTCTGGGCCGGGCCCTGCCCAGGGAGGCTGCTTGCCCAGGACGCAAGGCCCAGCGTGTCCTTAGCCAGGCTGGCAGGGGCGCGTGGCTCTGGAGGCACATATGCGCCGTTTTTGGGGTGGCCTCCGGCAGGGTCCGTCGTGCCAGGAGGCAGCAGCTGTGTGGCTGGGGCCCCCTTCTTGCCGTGGGCGTGCTCCGGGAGGTAGGGCGAACAGTCCAGCAAGCTCTCGAACTCGGACATGGAGGACACGGACTTGGTCCTGGGCGGAGAGAAGAGGGAAAGGGGCCGTCGTGGCGGCTCGCAGATGCTGCAGATTCCCGGGGGCGCCCACACCCCAGCCTGGGAGCGGAGTTTGGAAAGCAGCATCTGTTGGGGCTGCGCTCCCCCGTCCCGCCCACGCACCAGCATGAGGGCCCCAGCCCTGCGGGACCCCCCACCCCCGAGTCAAAGCCCGTGTGCGAGGACACCGAAGAGTCCAAGCGGCTGGGGATCCGCAGGGACCCCGACGTCACCCGGAGCCGCCTTTGCTGCCGGCACGAAACCACTCTCCCTCCGCGGGGCTCCCCTGGCAGGGTGCAGCAGTGTCTTCCTGAGGGCAGGACCATGTGGAAGCCAGGCTAGCACCCTGCCAGGGCCTTGGGGACAGATCTGAGCTGCAGGGTGTTTGCAGAAACAGAAGTGTCCTTGGGCTGATGCCCCCGGGACGTGGGGTCCTGGCAGCCCCTCAGCGCACATGTTCACCACCCAGCGGCACCCCTGGGCAGGCGCTGGAACCCCCCTCGTCCCAGCGCCAGAGGTGAGACAGGCTGGCCGCCTGCACCGGGGGCGCGTCAGTCTCACCTCTTCAAACCGGCTCCCTTGGGGTCTGTCTCAGCCGCCGTCTCTTTGTCCGCGATCTTCTCGTTGAGCGCCTGGAATGACACAGGACACCGGCCCTAGTGGGTAAGGCCCCGGGCAAGGCACGTCCGGCCGGCGGCCCCCAGGCCTAGCGGGTAAGGCCCCGGGCAAGGCACGTCCGGCCGGCGGCCCCCAGGCCTAGCGGGTAAGGGCCCCGGGCAAGGCACGTCCGGCCAGCGGCCCCCAGGCCTAGCGGGTAAGGGCCCCGGGCAAGGCACGTCCGGCCAGCGGCCCCCAGGCCTAGCGGGTAAGGGCCCCGGGCAAGGCACGTCCGGCCAGCGGCCCCCAGGCCTAGCGGGTAAGGGCCCCGGGCAAGGCACGTCCGGCCAGCGGCCCCCAGGCCTAGCGGGTAAGGGCCCCGGGCAAGGCACGTCCGGCCGGCGGCCCCCAGGCCTAGCGGGTAAGGGCCCCGGGCAAGGCACGTCCGGCCGGCGGCCCCCAGGCCTAGCGGGTAAGGGCCCCGGGCAAGGCACGTCCGGCCGGCGGCCCCCAGGCCTAGCGGGTAAGGGCCCCGGGCAAGGCACGTCCGGCCAGCGGCCCCCAGGCCTAGCGGGTAAGGGCCCCGGGCAAGGCACGCCCGGCCAGCGGCCCCCAGGCCTAGCGGGTAAAGGCCCCGGGCAAGGCACGTCCGGCCGGCGGCCCCCAGGCCTAGCGGGTAAGGGCCCCGGGCAAGGCACGTCCGGCCGGCGGCCCCCAGGCCTAGCGGGTAAGGGCCCCGGGCAAGGCACGTCCGGCCGGCGGCCCCCAGGCCTAGCGGGTAAGGGCCCCGGGCAAGGCACGTCCGGCCGGCGGCCCCCAGGCCTAGCGGGTAAGGGCCCCGGGCAAGGCACGTCCGGCCGGCGGCCCCCAGGCCTAGCGGGTAAGGGCCCCGGGCAAGGCACGTCCGGCCGGCGGCCCCCAGGCCTAGCGGGTAAGGGCCCCGGGCAAGGCACGTCCGGCCGGCGGCCCCCAGGCCTAGCGGGTAAGGGCCCCGGGCAAGGCACGCCCGGCCAGCGGCCCCCAGGCCTAGCGGGTAAGGTCCCCGGGCAAGGCACGTCCGGCCAGCGGCCCCCAGGCCTAGCGGGTAACGGCCCCGGGCAAGGCACACCCGGACAGCGGCCCCAGGCCAGGTAGGCACGTCCGAGCAAGGGCACAGCTCCTGGCAGCCAGGCCGCCTGGGTCCAGTCCTCGCTCGAGCACAGCCTCACTGCCCCCAGGCCCTCTACCCAGGGGCCCAGCGGAGACCTAGGCCACCCGCCCCAGGCCAGGAGAGCCGCGTAGCCAGGCCTCAGGTCTCTGGGCCGTGCCCCTAATCTCGGTGCCACTGTAACCCGCCGCAGAGCGATGACCCAAGACCTTGGGTGCCGAGAGCAAGGGGGCAGGCTGGCTGGACCGAGGGCACGGGGCCACTCCCCCTAACACGGGGATGGGCAGTGCCCCCCTCACACTTCCCACCCCCAGCAGGCGGAACATTGCTACGTGCACCACCGTGCAGGGGCCGTGCGACACGTCACTCTGAATTGGTGCACATAACAAAATTCATGTGGCGGGGCCAAGGGGTTCGGAGTGTGGGGGAGGCTCAGGCCTGGGGCAGGGGTGCAAGGGTGTGAGGGCTCCAGTGGGGATACGGGCTCTGGGGTGAGAGAGGGGGTGGGGTGCAGGGGCCCCAGTGGGGATACGGGCTGGGTTCAGGAACGGTGTGGGGTGAAGGAGGGGGTTCCGGGGCTACTCCCCTCACAGCAGCACCTGGGCAGGGGAACACCCAGCGGCTGCAGGGGCCCAGGCTGGGCACCAGGGCCGGGGCTGAGCTGCTAGGACTTGCTACAGGATCAGGGGCTGGGCAGGACTGGGGCCGGAGAGGGCCGAGCCGCTGGGGCCACAGGGCCTGGGCCAAGAGCTGAGCTAGGTGTGGGCAGCCCCCCCGGCTGCGGCAGGTCCCCGGCCCGCGGGGCAGCTCAGCTTACAGGGTCGGAGGGCTGGGCCCAGCGTGCCACGTGCCACGCTCCACCCCAACCCAAGGGCACGGGGCTGCGCGTCTCCGCCCCCAGGACCTGGCCGCCCGCCCCAGCTCACCTCTTTCCAGCTGCCGCCCTGCTTCTCGCCCGGTGAGTGGCTCACGGCCCAGCGCTCGGCTCCCTTCTGCAGCTGGGGAATCACACAGGAAGGAGCCGGTTACTCCACACGGCACGCGGAGAGGCCTGGCCCTGCCACAAGGGCCATTCCTGCCTGGGCTCGGCAGCCCAGAGCGCTCCCGGCCGGCCGCGGGGTCAGACAGGCTCCTCCCGCCCCGCCCCGGGCTGGGGCCACGGGCTGCTGCCTGGGGTGAGGGAGAGCCACACACCGGGCAGGCCCCTCGGCTCAGGGGCCAAGTTCCTCCCCCAGGGATCAGGACACGTCAGCTAGCAGGGCCCAGGCCTGCATTTACCTAGTCACCACAAAGTGTGAGCCACTGTCCACAGGGAAGGGGAAGTGTGAAAATGTGTTCACACAAGCATGCACTAGTCAATCATGTAAGCACGTGCAAAGGCAGGCTGCTACCACTTGCACAGGAAAGAGCGTGGCATTGGGTGTGCCTGCCTATGCTCGTGCGAGCATGCACGGGAGAGAGTGTGGCATTGGGTGTGCCTGCCTATGCTCGTGCGAGCATGCACGGGAGAGAGGGTGGCATTGGGTGTGCCTGCCTATGCTCGTGCGAGCATGCACGGGAGAGAGGGTGGCATTGGGTGTGCCTGCCTATGCTCGTGCGAGCATACACTTGCACGGGAGAGCACGTGGCTGTGGGTATGGCTGCCTACGCTCGAGGGAGCATGCACTGGTGTATTAAGCCGAGCAGAGTCCTGGCTCGAGAGTTCACGCTGGCACGTTCATACAACCCCCCGTGAGCTGCGAGCACTTCTGCTCAGGAAAACGTGCCCATGCATACACAGGAGCGGCTCTGCACACGTGAGCCCGGCCACACGCACGTGTACGCACGAGGCCGTGCTCCAGGCGTGTGTGCATGCACGGGGGATGGCCCCCACCTGGTTGAGTTTGTTCTGCAGCTCTTTCACTTGCTGCTCCGCCTGCTGCTGCTCCGCCTGGAACCTGCTCAGCAGCTCCAGCTTCTCCTGGCTCCAGTTCCTCTCGCTGATCTGCAGCTGCTTGGTGAGGTCCATGACGGCGCCGTAGGACTCGGCCAGGAGGTGCTGGTGCTCCTCTCGCTCCCTCTTCAGCGCCCGCTCCGGGACCCCTTTGCCAGCCTTCGACTCCAGCTGTGGGACCCGAGGGCAGAGATCAGCGCGCAGGCTCGGGCCCTTGGGGCTGCCTGCCCACGGGGGCCTCAGCGTCCCAGAGCCGCTGCGCCACGCTCGGGCGCTGGGCACCTCGGGCCGGCAGCCCCGCTCGGAGGCTCCACGCTGGGATGGCACCGCTCATCCGCCAAGCAAGGAGCCAGATCCCAGCAGGGCAGCGGCCGCCTCCGGGAGAGGGGCCGCCCCTCCCAGCCCCGGCTCCTACGAGCTCACGGGGCCGCCCGATGCACCCTCCACCCGACTGGCTGCGGGACCCGGGGCGGCTCGTCCCACCTGCCGCCGACGCCCTGGTGCTGGCTTGCCCGGCTCCCTCACTCTGGAGCCCGACGCCTGCCCCAACCACTAGGCGTGGCTGCCCACAGGCCGGGCCATGCCAGCCGTCACTGCACGCACTGCTCCGCCTGGGCTCCCCACAGCCAGGACCCCCCACGGGCCAGCATGATCGACGGGATCCCTGTCAGTCCGTTGCTATAGAAACTCCCGGCAGGAGCAGATTGCTAATGAGGCTTCCCACAATGCACTGCTGGCAACCCCGGCCCCAGCGGGTCGGGCGCAGGGCTGGGAGCTGCAGGCGGCCAGGCCCTCCCCCCCCCCGGCCGCTCACCTGGGCGACGTGGCACTTGAGCTCCGTGCGCTCCACCTCCCAGGCCGCCTTGGCCTTGGCCAGCTGCTGCTGCAGCTCGTCGGCGCTGCGCCGCTCCTCCTGCAGCTCCCGGCACAGCTCCTTCAGGGCCCCCTTCATGTCAGCCAGGGCCTGCGCCGACTCGCTGGGCTGCCGGACACGGAGGGGGGTGAGCGGGGGCAGCCGGGCACCGGGCCATGCTCCAAGCATCAGCCGTGTTCCATCGGGGCCAGCCGGGCCGCCCAGCCTCTGCCCCACGGCCGGGGGAGGCAGGTTCGCTCCCGGCCTTCAGCCCTCCCGCAGACGCCCAAGGGCGATGATCCCGCATGGGGGGCGCAGACGGAGCCCAGCGCCCCTCCAGGCAGAGCCGCCCACACGCTGCAGGCAGCCCCAGGGATGGGAAAGGCAGGCTCCTTCGCACTGCCAGCCTTCCAAGGGCGCAGCCCGGGTGCAAGGCACCGTGCTCTCAGCAGCCGAGGCCCAAACACACAGCGGCTCTGGCCAGACTGCGCTCGGACATCGGGGGCACTGGCCCAGCAGGGAGCCCGCCCCTACCAGCTGCCTGGGCGGGGGGAGCTGTGACAGGTGCCCAGTGCCCAGCCTGGCAGCCAGCGCCGACCAATGGCAAAGCACCGGGCCGGAGCTGCGCAGGCCGGGACACCACCCCCCGCGAATGCCTCTTCCAGGGTGTGTCTGGCACAGACCTGCCCCCGGGGGGGACCCACATTCCCATGTTACTGGGCTCGTGGCTCCCTCGGCTCCCCCAGCCTCAGTGCCTATGGCAGCGTGAGCCGTAGCTCAGAGACCCGGCGGGACCTGGCTGTGGCGGGGCTGCCAGCAGGGGGCGCTGCGCACTGCCCCACAGGCCTGCCAGCCCAGGGCCCCAGGCAGCCCGAGCCCCCGGCTCTCTGCTCGCTCTTGGCACTGGCACCCGCCCCGCCCCGCTCACCGTGCTCGGGGGCCAGGCGTCGCCGGCACACATCTTGTTGTCAGCCTGCTGCGGGGGTGCCAGCTCCTCCTCCTCGATCAGCAGGTAGAGCTCTTTCACGCTGCTCACCTGCAAGCACAGCAGACCATGGGGCAGCGGCCTGGACCCAGCTCCAGCCCAGCTGCTGTTCCTTGTTCTCCCGCCTCCTGCCAGGCCAACCACAAGGAGGCTGCTGTCACCGGGCCCGCCCCGCAGGTGCTGGGCGAGCGCGTCTGCCAGGCAGCGCCTGCCCGGAGCTGGCACTGAGCGGGGCAGCTGCCCGGGCTTGGCTGGAGCCGGACAGCCCGCAGTGCGCACGAGCAGCGATGATGCAGCGGCACAGCCTGGAGACTAACAGGCCCCAGCCTGTCTGCTTGGACACGGAGCCGGAGCTCTGAGACACGCCCCGGGCTGGCTCCGGACCCTCCTGTTTCCTGCCCTGTGACCTCCCGCTAGCGCGTGACCACTGTGCGCAGCTGAGCGCGGGCAGGTTTCCAGCAGCCGGCCCCGGAGCCAGAGCAGCGGCAGTAGCCAGCCCCGGCGCCGGAGCCGGAGGAGTAGCCAGCGCCGGAGCCAGAGCCGAAGGAGCAGCAGTAGCCAGCCCTGGCACCAGCTCCGCCCGTGGGACCAGTGACGTGGATGGCCGAGCCCTCCCGCGCTCCATGCTTCCTGCACCGCACCCACCCTCCCCTGCAGAAGGGGCAGCGGCCGGCCAGCCTCGCCCGGGACGTGGCACAGCAGGGGCCCCCAGACTGGCCTGCCCGGCTCCTGCCGTGACCGGGCTCCGGGGGCTGCAGAGCAGGAGGCCACCCTCCGCCAGACGCCCCCAGCCCTGGCTCCCTACCTCCAGGAAGCCGTCGCCCTCGCTGGGAAGGGTCTTCCCCTGCCGCCAGAGCCTGAGGAACCACTTGAGCTTCAGGGCGAGCAGCAGGAAGTTCTGCCTGAACTGCTGCGATTCCTGCACCAGCAGGTTCTTCTCCTGGCTCCAGAACTTCTGCTCCAGCCGCCGCTGGAGGCCCAGGCTCTGCAGCTCGAAGTCCCGCCGCAGCAGCGCCTTCTGCTGCTCTTCCCGCAGCTGGGGAGAGGCGCGTGAGAGGGGCCTGCGGGGCGGGGCTGCTCTCGCGCCCTGGCCCATGGCACGGGGCCACCCAGCTCTCTGGGCCAGGAGGGGAACAAGAGCTGCTGACGTCAGTCTCGGGCGCTGGGGGGCAGGGAGAGCCCACGGGCCCGGGCACGCTGGAGACCTCGAGGCTAGCGGGGACCGGGGGGTTCTACGGAGCTGCTGGCCGCAGGCTGCCACAGAGACTCCCCCCGCCAAGGGGGTGGCCAGGGCTGCCTGGAGCTTGCCCAGGAGGTGCTGGGAGCAGGGTGGGGCTCTGTGCTGGTCTCCCCCAAGGCCCAGCCTGGCTCGTGGCTGCCCCCCCCGGCAGGGGCACAGACGCCACGCTGACCTGGCAGATCTTCTGGGAGAAGTTCTCCAGCTCCTCCTTCCTCAGCTGCCTCTCCTGGGCCAGCTGCTCCTGCAGGCCCCGCAGGCTCTCGTGGGCTTCGGCCAGCACCAGCTGCAGCTCCTTGATCTGCAAGGAGGGGGGAGGGGCTCAGCGCCCGGGAGGACGGGGGGAGGGCCCAGCGCCCGGGGGGCGGGGCTCAGCACAGGGGGGAGGGGCGGAGCCCAGCGCAGGGGGGAGAGGGGGGGGCTGCTTGTGGCCTCCTAGCAATCACCGCTCCCCAGCACAGGGGCGCGGAAAGGCCCTGGCCCGGCTGTGCTGGGAGGCGGTGAGGCAGGCCAGGGCTGCCAGCTGGCCAGGCCCCCTTGGCTTAGCCGCAGCGCACAGGGAGCGGCTCCGAGACACGGGGCACCCCAAGGCACCGCGCCGCCTCTCTGCCCATGCACCGGCCCTGCCAGGCTCCGCTCCCGGGAGGCGCCAGGCAGCAGGGGGCTGGTCTACGGGGGTGCTGCTCACGGGACCCCTGGCATGGGCAGCGGGTGAAGGCCCATCTGGGGAAGACAAGCCCCAGCCCCGCCCCTTCTGCCTGAGCCCCCCCAACACCAGCCCTGAAGCCTGATGTCTCCTGGCCGGCCGGAGGCCTGGGGCTGCCACCCCTTGCCCGCGTCCCCGCCATCCACGAGCCCTCCGGCCCACCCCTGCCACCGGGCCCATCTCTGGAGCTTGGTTAGTGCAGCCCCACTGCTGGCTGGCGTCCCTCACCCTCTCGTCTGGGCTCCCACCGGGATCCAAGCCTCATGCTGATGGCGCCAAGCGTCACCCAACCCTCTGGCTGGCTGGCAAGGACTGGGCTTGGCCCCAGGTGGGGTGGGGAGGGAGGCAGCTGAAGGGGCAGGCTGGGCTTGCCTCCTGGGGTCTGGGATGACGGGGTAAGCGCAGGGCTTCTCAGCGCCTCAAGCCAGAGCTACCCCCGGCTCGCTGCCTGTGCTGCGCACCAGCCCTGGGGCTCGGCCATTCCAGCGGCTCAGAGCACCGGCTGCAGCCCGGCGCCAGCAAAGCACAACGCCCGCGGCACGGAGCCTCGCAGCGCTCCTGGACAGCCACACAGGCGGGCTTCAGGCCAGGCCGGAGCCTGGGGCCACTCGCTAGGGGCGAGCTGCCTGACAGCCACGAAGCAACCGGAACCCCTCGCGGGCCAGGCAGCCCTGGGGCACCGGCAGAGCCCTGTCAGACCTGCTTGGGGCACTGTAGGGGCCAGCGGCATCGCCCGGCGAGTCCCTCTCCCGCAGCCAGCTCCGAGCCGTGCCCGTTTGCACAGGGGCGTGTCCTGCCGGGGGCAGCGGCCTGCAGTGCCCAGAGCACCAGAGGCTCTGTGGCAGCCTGGCACCCTCTCAGCCTCCTCTCCTTCTCCCACCACCACCGGCTCCTTGGCTCGGCCCCCTGGGCTCCGCGGTGCCCTCCCCACACCACAGAGGGGTCTCTCCCAGCGCCTCTCTGGGCCGTGCTGCTCACCCAGCTCTCCTGGGGCGCACCCCCGGGGCCCCGGCAAAGCCTCTCCTGTCCCCTGACAGGTGCCCAGCACCCAGCCTGGCAGCCAGCGCCGACCAATGGCAAAGCACCGGGCCGGAGCTGCGCAGGCCGGGACACCCCCCCCCCCGCGAATGCCTCCTCCAGGGTGCTGGGCTGGCTCGCCCACCTACCTCGGCGGCATAGGAGTCGCTCTCCTCAGGGCGGTGGGGCTTGTAGCTCCGGGGGTCCGCGTCCATGGCGCTGGTGCTGCGGTACAGGTCAGGGGGCCGGCTCCCCGGGGCCTCCCACTCGGGGCCGTCCCTAAAGTCTGGCTGCTGCATGCATGGGCACGTGGATGAGAACGAACCGAAAGGGCGGGAAGAAAAGAAACACAAACCAAACGCTGGGTCTCGGGCCGGCGGGGGCTACACGGCCACGAAAAGGATGAAGAGGAAGAGGAGCTTCAGCGCCGTGGCACACGACAGGGTGGAAACCAAAAGGACACACAGGATGAGGAGACAGGCGGGCTGGGTTGTTGGGGGGCGGGGGGAGAAGAGAGAGGGAAAAAAGGTGCAAACCCCAGTTACGGTGCCTCGCGGGCGGGGAGGGCTACACCCGGCAGCATGCGGGGAGAGAGAACTCTGCACCAGGAGAGTGTGCGTCGACAGGGCCCTGCTGCCCGGCCCCCTGGCTCCCGCCGCCCCGGCCCCCTGGCTCCCGCCACCCCGGCCCCCTGGCTCCCGCCGCCCCGGCCTGGGCAAGGTCCCACGGGCTGGCTGGTTTGGGGAAGAGCGTGAAGCCCAGGGCTGGCGTCCCTCACTCCCACGGGGTCACACCTGAGGTGCGGCGGCCACGGGTCCTGCTGGAGACACTCCTCGAGGGAAGCACCAGCCGGACTCTCGAGGGGGGAGCCCGTTGTGGGCCCCCCGCATGCCGCTGCCCCCAGTTCCCGGAGAGCACGCTCGGGGTCCCGCTGGCGCCATGGGGCCTGTGGCTCACGGGCTGGGCAGCGTCTGGCCGAGAGCTGACAGCAGCCCCTGCCTCTGTCCCACGCACGGTCCCCTCCCGCCTGGCTGAGGCAGGGACGGAGCCCCCAGGGCACCCTGCGGTAGGCTTGGACTAAAGCGCCCTTCCCCTGCGGCTGGCCAGGCCCCCGCACCCCGAGCCCACCCCTCTGCCTGCCCGATGGCCAGGGCGCCCCCTCCCCCCACACACACTCTCAAGAGCAGAGCCCTGTCTGGTCTGAGGCCACCACCATGCAGGGGTTGTTAATTGGAGCTGGCTCCGGAGAGGCCCGAGGGAGGCCACGTGCCAGGGGGCTCAACTGGCTCAAGCAGGAGGCGAGGCACGGCACGGCACGGCACGGCACGGCGCGCAACCACCGCTGCATGGCAACCGCCTACCTGGAGCTCAGAGCCGCGCTCTTTGTGGGAGGCCTGGGTGCCGGAGCTGGGCAGGAAGGAGAGAGGGTCGCCCAGGTGATCCACCTTCCTCAGGAAGGAGCTGAGCTCCTGCTGCAGGAGCCGCAGCCTCAGGAAGATGGCGTTGATCAGCTTGGAGTCGCTGGTGCTGTCGCTGTTGCCCGTGGCCTCGCTCAGCACCAGGTCCACGCACTCCCTGTCCAGGCAGAGCTTGAGGCCGGAGGCGAAGCCGTTGGCGTCCGCAATCAGCACATCGATGGCTTTGCTGACGAGCGCAGCCTGGTCCCGGACGCCGTGCAGCGCCTCCCAGTCCTTGGCTCTCAACGGCCGGCTGGGGCTGCTGTCCGGAGACCTCCCGCTGCCGGGCCCCCTGGCCTCAGGCTCAGCCTCCCGCCAGAGAGGGCTGGGGATGCAGTCTGCGGAGTCGCCGGCCTCGGCGTCCGTCTCCAGCGCCGGCCGGCCGCTCTGGCAGGAGGCCAGGTCGCAGCGCTGCAGGTTGGACAGCAGCACCCGGTTCTCGTACTGCAGCTTCTTCACCTTGCCGCTGAGCTCGCTGATCTGCACCTTGGCCGTGGCCAGCTCCTCCTGGGAGGGCTCGCTCACCACCGAGCAGCTGTCCTCCGACAGGGCCCCGTCCAGGTCCAGCTCCGACCTGTACTTGCTCAGCTCGGCCACCAGGACCTTGTTCTGCTCCTCCAGCTCCAGCAGCGAGCGCCTCAGCAGCTCGGCCTCCTCCTCCACGAACTGCAGGTGGCGCCGCAGCTCCCCCGGGCTCTCCCCCGAGTCCCCAAAGCCGGCGGCGGCGAAGGCGAACCGGCTGTCCGGGCCCAGCAGCTCCTTGTCGCCGTGCCCCCTGGCGTCGTCCATCTCGGCCCTCAGCCCGCGGTTCTCCACCTCCAGCTCCACGATCCGCCGGCTCAGGATGTTGGCTTCTTCCTCCACGAGCTTCAGGTGGACCTTCAGTTCGGCCTCCCGCGAGTGCGGGGAGTCCGCCAGCTCCTCCAGGGAAAGCGAGCTCTCCAGGTCCCCGTGCAAGGAGCGGTATTTCACCAGCTCCTCCCGCATGCTGTCGTTCTCCTTGGCCAGCTTCGTCAGCTTCTTGCACATGAGCGCCGACTCCTCCTTGGCAAAATGCAGCTGGCACTGGAGGTCCGCGCTGTCCTCCTAGGGCCAAAGCGCACAGCGTGAGAAGCCGGGCTGCGAGCGAGTCCCAGAACCCAAGCACCTTTGTGCTCCAACGCAGGCCAATGCTACTGCTGGAGGCTCTAAGACGGCCATGTGGCCCCGCTGCCTAGCTGTGGTGTGAGCCCACAGGGCTGCGCCAGAGCACGAGCCGGCAGCACCAGCCGTGGCTTCGGACGGCCCTGCCTCGGGTCTCGCTGCCGCAGAAACGGGCGGTGGAGGCCACCACCAAGCGGAGCTGTGCCCTCACGCCTGCGGGCAGAATCTGGCTCTTGGGACACGTTCGCGGAGAAACACCAAGCAAACTGCTCCGCAGCCGAGACCGTGCCAGTCAAAGTCCCTCAGGCCGGCAGAACGCCACGCTCCAGGCGCTCCTGTGGCTGGCCCCCGAGGCTGCCCGTGGAACGGGGCAAGCGCGGGAAAAGACCACGGAAAGCCGCTGATCACGGGGCCTCGGGCCCCCCGGCTCTGACTCGCGCCCCGAAGCCCAGCTGCACTGACCGGCAGCCACTGGCTTTCAGCTGGGTTCCACTGGACCAGGCAACATGCTCTGGGCAGTGCGGGGAACAAGCCCTGTGGAAGAATCGGCCCCCGTGCAGGGCTCCCCAGAAAGCCTGGCCCGGCTCTGCAAGTGCAGATAGTGCAACCCCCTCGGGCGCCCAGCCGCCCGGCCAACAGGGCCCAATTGTTCCCAAACAAAGCCGCAGCTTCCCGCTCGCTCCTGGGCCCTCCCTGCACCCAGCCAGCTGCAGGCCTGCCCTGGGCCTGTTCTGAGGTGGGGGGGGGACGACACAGCCGCTCTGCATTCACACGGCGCTGGGCCTGTTCTGAGGTGGGGGGGGGGGCACAGCCGCTCTGCATTCACACAGCGCTGGGCCTGTTCTGAGGTGGGGGAGGGAGGGGGCACAGCCGCTCTGCATTCACACAGCCCTGGGCCTGTTCTGAGGTGGGGGGGGCCACAGCCGCTCTGCATTCACACAGCCCTGGGCCTGTTCTGAGGTGGGGGGGGACACAGCCGCTCTGCATTCACACAGCCCTGGGCCTGTTCTGAGGTGGGGGGGGACACAGCCGCTCTGCATTCACACAGCCCTGGGCCTGTTCTGAGGTGGGGGGGGGACACAGCCGCTCTGCATTCACACAGCCCTGGGCCTGTTCTGAGGTGGGGGGGGGGGACACAGCCGCTCTGCATTCACACAGCCCTGGGCCTGTTCTGAGGTGGGGGGGGGACACAGCCGCTCTGCATTCACACAGCCCTGGGCCTGTTCTGAGGTGGGGGGGGGGACACAGCCGCTCTGCATTCACACGGTGCTGGGCCTGTTCTGAGGTGCGGGGGGGGGGGCACACAGCCGCTCTGCATTCACAAAGCTCTGGGCCTGTTCTGAGGTGGGGGGGGGACACAGCCGCTCTGCATTCACACGGCGCTGGGCCTGTTCTGAGGTGGGGGGGGGCACAGCCGCTCTGCATTCACACGGCGCTGGGCCTGTTCTGAGGTGGGGGGGGACACAGCCGCTCTGCATTCACACAACGCTGGGCCTGTTCTGAGGTGGGGGGGGACACAGCCGCTCTGCATTCACACAGCCCTGGGCCTGTTCTGAGGTGGGGGGGGGACACAGCCGCTCTGCATTCACACAGCGCTGGGCCTGTTCTGAGGTGGGGGGGGGACACAGCCGCTCTGCATTCACACGGCGCTGGGCCTGTTCTGAGGTGAGGGGGGGGGGGGACACAGCCGCTCTGCATTCACACAGCGCTGGGCCTGTTCTGAGGTGAGAGGGGGGGGACACAGCCGCTCTGCATTCACACAGCGCTGGGCCTGTTCTGAGGTGGGGGGGGGGCACAGCCGCTCTGCATTCACACAGCGCTGGGCCTGTTCTGAGGGGGGGGGGGGGGGACACAGCCGCTCTGCATTCACACAGCGCTGGGCCTGTTCTGAGGTGGGGGGGGGGACACAGCCGCTCTGCATTCACACGGCGCTGGGCCTGTTCTGAGGTGGGGGGGGGGACAACACAGCAGCTCTGCATTCACACGGCGCTGGGCCTGTTCTGAGGTGCGGGGGACACAGCCGCTCTGCATTCACACGGCGCTGGGCCTGTTCTGAGGTGGGGGGGACACAGCCGCTCTGCATTCACACGGCGCTGGGCCTGTTCTGAGGTGGGGGGGGACACAGCCGCTCTGCATTCACACAGCGCTGGGCCTGTTCTGAGGTGGGGGGGACGACACAGCCGCTCTGCATTCACACGGCGCTGGGCCTGTTCTGAGGTGGGGGGGGAGGACACAGCCGCTCTGCATTCACACGGCGCTGGGCCTGCCCTGAGGTGGGGGGGGCACAGCCGCTCTGCATTCACACGGTGCTGGGCTTGTTCTGAGGTGGGGGGGGGGGGACACAGCCGCTCTGCATTCACACGGCGCTGGGCCTGTTCTGAGGTGGGGGGGGACACAGCCGCTCTGCATTCACACGGCGCTGGGCCTGCCCTGAGGTGGGGGGGGACACAGCCGCTCTGCATTCACACGGCGCTGGGCCTGCCCTGAGGTGGGGGGGGCACAGCCGCTCTGCATTCACACGGTGCTGGGCCTGTTCTGAGGTGGTTGGGGCGCATGGGGGGGGGCACAGCCGCTCTGCATTCACACAGCGCTGGGCCTGTTCTGAGGTGGGGGGGGGCACAGCCGCTCTGCATTCACACGGCGCTGGGCCTGTTCTGAGGTGGGGGGGACGACACAGCCGCTCTGCATTCACACGGCGCTGGGCCTGTTCTGAGGTGGGGGGGGGGACACAGCCGCTCTGCATTCACACGGCGCTGGGCCTGTTCTGAGGTGGGGGGGGGGACACAGCCGCTCTGCATTCACACGGCGCTGGGCCTGCCCTGAGGTGGGGGGGGCACAGTCGCTCTGCATTCACACAGCGCTGGGCCTGTTCTGAGGTGGTTGGGGCGCATGGGGGGGGCACAGCCGCTCTGCATTCACACAGCGCTGGGCCTGTTCTGAGGTGGGGGGGGCACAGCCGCTCTGCATTCACATGGCGCTGGGCCTGTTCTGAGGTGGGGGGGGGGGACACAGCCGCTCTGCATTCACACGGCGCTGGGCCTGTTCTGAGGTGGGGGGGGGGGGACACAGCCGCTCTGCATTCACACAGCGCTGGGCCTGCTCTGAGGTGGGGGGGGGGGGACACAGCCGCTCTGCATTCACACGGCGCTGGGCCTGTTCTGAGGTGGGGGGGGGGGCACAGCCGCTCTGCATTCACACGGCGCTGGGCCTGTTCTGAGGTGGGGGGGACACAGCTGCTCTGCATTCACACGGCGCTGGGCCTGTTCTGAGGTGGGGGGGGGGGGGGACACAGCCGCTCTGCATTCACACGGCGCTGGGCCTGTTCTGAGGTGGGGGGGGGGACACAGCCGCTCTGCATTCACACGGCGCTGGGCCTGTTCTGAGGTGGGGGGGGGGACACAGCCGCTCTGCATTCACACGGCGCTGGGCCTGCCCTGAGGTGGGGGGGGCACAGCCGCTCTGCATTCACACAGCGCTGGGCCTGTTCTGAGGTGGTTGGGGCGCATGGGGGGGGCACAGCCGCTCTGCATTCACACAGCGCTGGGCCTGTTCTGAGGTGGGGGGGGGCACAGCCGCTCTGCATTCACATGGCGCTGGGCCTGTTCTGAGGTGGGGGGGGGGGGGACACAGCCGCTCTGCATTCACACGGCGCTGGGCCTGTTCTGAGGTGGGGGGGGGGGGGACACAGCCGCTCTGCATTCACACAGCGCTGGGCCTGCTCTGAGGTGGGGGGGGGGGGGGACACAGCCGCTCTGCATTCACACGGCGCTGGGCCTGCTCTGAGGTGGGGGGGGGGCACAGCCGCTCTGCATTCACACGGCGCTGGGCCTGTTCTGAGGTGGGGGGGACACAGCTGCTCTGCATTCACACGGCGCTGGGCCTGTTCTGAGGTGGGGGGGGGGGGACACAGCCGCTCTGCATTCACACGGCGCTGGGCCTGTTCTGAGGTGGGGGTGGGGACACAGCCGCTCTGCATTCACACGGCGCTGGGCCTGTTCTGAGGTGGGGGGGGGGGACACAGCCGCTCTGCATTCACACGGCGCTGGGCCTGCCCTGAGGTGGGGGGGGCACAGCCGCTCTGCATTCACACGGTGCTGGGCTTGTTCTGAGGTGGGGGGCGCACAGCCGCTCTGCATTCACACGGTGCTGGGCCTGTTCTGAGGTGGGGGCACAGCCGCTCTGCATTCACACAGCGCTGGGCCTGTTCTGAGGTGGGGGGGGGACACAGCCGCTCTGCATTCACACAGCGCTGGGCCTGTTCTGAGGTGGGGGGGGGGGACACAGCCGCTCTGCATTCACACAGCGCTGGGCCTGTTCTGAGGTGGGGGGGGGGACACAGCCGCTCTGCATTCACACGGCGCTGGGCCTGTTCTGAGGTGGGGGGGGGGGGACACAGCCGCTCTGCATTCACACGGCGCTGGGCCTGCCCTGAGGTGGGGGGGGCACAGCCGCTCTGCATTCACACGGTGCTGGGCTTGTTCTGAGGTGGGGGGCGCACAGCCGCTCTGCATTCACACGGTGCTGGGCCTGTTCTGAGGTGGGGGCACAGCCGCTCTGCATTCACACAGCGCTGGGCCTGTTCTGAGGTGGGGGGGGGACACAGCCGCTCTGCATTCACACAGCGCTGGGCCTGTTCTGAGGTGGGGGGGGACGACACAGCAGCTCTGCATTCACATGGCGCTGGGCCTGTTCTGAGGTGGGGGGGGGACACAGCCGCTCTGCATTCACACAGCGCTGGGCCTGTTCTGAGGTGGGGGGGGACGACACAGCCGCTCTGCATTCACACGGCGCTGGGCCTGTTCTGAGGTGGTTGGGGCGCATGGGGGGGGCACAGCCGCTCTGCATTCACACAGCGCTGGGCCTGTTCTGAGGTGGGGGCACAGCCGCTCTGCATTCACACGGCGCTGGGCCTGTTCTGAGGTGGGGGCACAGCCGCTCTGCATTCACACGGCGCTGGGCCTGTTCTGAGATGGGGGGTGCAAGGGGGAGGGCACAGCCGCTCTGTGCTCAGACAGCGCTCCACACCGCCCTGCGGACGGCAGCACACCCAGCACAGAGCTGGTTTGTCTAAGGGCTGGGACTGTCGATGGTTCATTGCCTTGGGCTGTACAGTCACCGAACGCCCTCCCCCGCCTGACAGCTGCTGAAGGGTGGTCCCGTAAGCCCTCCCGTCTCTGCCTGTGCCTAGAGGGGGGAGCCCAGCTGGGCCCGTCTGGCTGTTCTGCCCGCGGACCTGTGGGGAGACTCCAGCGCCTGTGGGAGACAGTCCCCTTGGGGAGGCTGCCACGGCCGTGAGTCCTCTCCCCGCTGACAATGGTGCGGCGAGCTGGGCCGGGCCGGCACCGATCCCCAGGCTCTGTCAGGGCAGCCTTCCAGGGCCCCCTCGCCCAGGACAGAGCCACGCCTGGGTGGTGGGGGTCCGATCCCAGAGGGGCCAGAGCATTCCCACGCTGCGCCCTGCATCTCAAACCAAGCCAGGCTGGGCCCGGCGCCATGTGTGCCAGGCAGGCAGCCGGAGAGCCAGCCCCGGGGAAAAGCTCTGCTCCGCGGCACGTCACCAGCCAAGGCCCCGGGCGCCTTTCCTGGGCTGCCCCTGGGCACGAGGGCGGTTTGGCTCCCTGAAGATGAGCTCACGCCCAGGGCCCGCTGGCTGTAAATCCCAGGGAACGCTTTTCATTTCCTGCTGCAGGGCGGGAGAAGGCGAGTGCCTAGGAACGCTGCACCCTGGGGACAGACGGATCCCTCCCTCCCTCCCTCCTTCCCAGGAAACGCTCGGGATCGGTTTTCCAGATGGCCAGTACAGTTTGAAAATTCAAATGCAACTGCCACGCCTGAGCTGGCGTCCCCCTCGGACGAGCAGCCGCTCTCAGCTCTGCCAGCTTCCCGGGCTGCTTTCTGAAACCCAGGAGCGGCTCCCAGCCGTCTCGCTCGCGGCGTGGAGATGGGCAAACCCCCAGGGGACAGAGCAGCCGGCACGTGGCCCTGTGTTCCCCTGCGGCCGATGCCCGAGCCGTGACGCACTGTGCGCTGCCGGGGGCAGGAGACAGCCCTTAACCTGCCCTATCCGGGCCAAACTGCCATGCGCCCGGCAGAGATTTCCACATAGGCCTTAGATAAAAGCCGCGTTTTCAACCCAAACTGCCCGCAGCTCCCACAGCGAACCCACGGGCAGATCTTCAAAAGGGCTCCGCTCCGCTCATGCTGAACCCTGCTCGGGGGTCTGCCCGGGAGCTCAGCTCGTCGGAGCTTTGCCACCTCACTCCTGCAGATCGGCACTCCGGGCGGCCAGGGCGAAGGTGCCTGGCGCTCCAGCAGCACGCAGGTGACAGGCCCTGTCTGAACGCCACCATCCCACCTTTCGCCCTGGCCCCTCGCCCACAGCCCAGGGAGGAGCACGGGAGGAAACACGAGGGGAGGCGGGAGGATGAACCAGCTCCCCAGTGAGCGCCGGGCGGCTCTGGAGACAGCAGCGCAGCCGACAGCGATGTTACCGGTCAGCCCTGTCCTGCCCCCAGCCCGGGTCAGCCCTCGCCAGGCTTTTCCCGCGTCCGCGCCCGCAGCGACATCTCGAGCCCGCCCCGCTCGGATTAGGAGACAGTCAAAGTGGCCGAACGCCCGACAGAGACCAAGCCCTCCCCTGTGGAGCCCGTCTCGGCAGGGAGACCTCACGGCACCCACTAGCCCGGCTGCGTGCGGCAGGAACAGGGCCCACGCCGCCGCCCCTGCGCAGGCTGAGCCTGTGACCGATCTCACGGCGGAGCCGGGACGCTGCTCTAGCCAGGCGCCCGGGAACGGGCAAGGGACCTGTCCTCTGATGCCCGCCCGTGCCGAGCCCGCGTCCCAGGCCAGAGCACTGCTGGGGCAGCCATGGGACGTTCTCCGGAGACGAGCCCAGCTCGGCCTGAGTCAGCAACACGGCTCTCCGCACGGCCCTGGCCCGGAGGCCCCCAGCACCTTGTGCGCGCGGCCAGGTTCCAGGCCCAAAGCCTTTATGAGAACCCCCCCCCGCGCCCGCCACTAGGCCCTGCTGGCCAGGCCTGGACACTGCCGGCTGCGCGGTGCCCCCACCCTGCCGCTGACGGAGCCCTGGGCCGACGGGCTCAGGACAGGTACCTGGACTGACGGCTTCTTCTCCGGCTTCCCCAGAGAGCGGGAGCCCCGTTTCCGCAGCGAGTTCTGGGGGGAGCAGAGACGAGGGTTACGCAGAGCCGTGCGAGCCGCGCCCGCGCCCCACCCCTCTGCTCGCTGCCCCACCCCAACCTCCCAGCCCCCGGGAGATCAATCGACCCGCTTCAAAGCCGGACCCAGCGCCTGCCACGCCACCTGCTCAGCGAGCTCCCCTGCCCACAGCCCCCTGCCCGCGGCCAGCCTTGGCCACGTGTCGCGAGGGGGGGCCGGGCAGAGCTGCCGGCAGCTCCTGGAATCCCTCGGCACTCACGGCTGCTGCAGGTGGGAGTGCCCTGGGCACCGAGCCAACCGCAGGGAAGTGCAGCCAGCCGGGTCGGGGCTCCCATGGGTTAGAGCGGCACAGCCGGGGCTGCAGGCAGCACGCCGATTCCTGGGTCTCCCCACTAGGCCACGCTGCCACCCCCGTTTCTAGGAGCAGCCAGTGAACAGGGGGATGTTCCTCCCGCGAAGTGGTGCCTGGAGCTAAAAAGGCCTCTCAGCACCCTGTGCAGCGTATCTAAAGCAGAGCCTGGCGCCACCTCTCCGGCTTCTCGCCAGCGCCCTGGGAAACCTGCATCGGCACAGAAATCCCAGCACACGCCTGCCGGAGCCGCCCAATACAGTGCCCCGGGCCCGGAGCCGCCCCCTCGGGCCAGGCTCCCCGCAGCGCGGCACGCTGCCCCGGGCCCGGAGCCGCCCCCTCGGGCCAGGCTCCCCGCAGCGCGGCACGCTGCCCCGGGCCCGGAGCCGCCCCCTCGGGCCAGGCTCCCCGCAGCGCGGCACGCTGCCCCGGGCCCGGAGCCGCCCCCTCGGGCCAGGCTCCCCGCAGCGCGGCACGCTGCCCCGGGCCCGGAGCCGCCCCCTTGGGCCAGGGCATGTGGGTACCGGCCCTTTGCCAGGCAGATCGGTGGGGAGCCTCGCACGCGGCGGCCCGTCCCCAGCATGGAGGGCGCCGAGCAGGCTCCAGTGGGCACCACGCTCCTGGGCTGCTCCTACAGCTTCCTGCCTCCCCCCGACCTGCACCCCTTGTGACGTAGTGGGGGGCTGTGCACTCCAGGGCCCGAGGCCCACTCTGGGGGGCATTCGCTGGTCATGGGCCGTGGGCAACCCCTACTGGCCTGCGTCTGAGCACTGCCCAGCGGGGGGCGCCCCAGGCCGGTTCTCACCTGGCCAGGAACCGGGCTGCACAAAGGGAGGGGCGGGGAGAGTGTGGAGAGGGGCAGTGTTGGGGCCCCGCGGGTCGGACGCACTCCAGTCAGCCACGCCAGCTGCCCAGGGCGCCTGCCAGGGTCAGGGCCTGCCGGGACCCGCCCTGCCGTGAGGTGCAAGCCGCGCGCCCCGAGGTGCACGTCCCAGCAGCGCTA
Organism: Pelodiscus sinensis; assembly: GCF_049634645.1. Lineage (NCBI taxonomy): Eukaryota > Metazoa > Chordata > Testudines > Trionychidae > Pelodiscus > Pelodiscus sinensis. The sequence goes on along the minus strand of NC_134728.1, from coordinate 33,047,191 downwards.
GCGCCAGTGGGCAGGGAACAGGACTCCAGGCCGGGGGCGGGGGAGACCGGTCCTGGGAGGGCTGGCAGGGTCGCCACTCCCTGGGCGCGCTGCCGAAAGGGGAGCAGAGAGGCCTGCGGGTTCCCAAGTGCAGAGAGCCCGTAGCCCCACCCAGCCTGCCCCCGGGGCTCAGAACACCCCCGCGGGGGCCGCCCGGCCGCTCACCTCCCGCAGCTTGTCCATCTCGGTCTGAAGCACCTGCTTGGCCAGCTCCGTCTCGACCAGCCTCTGGCGCAGGTCCTCGTTCTCCTCCTCCAGCCTGGCCCGCTTCTTCTCCACCACCGCCAGCTCGCTGTGCAGCCGCACGGACACGTCCTTGGCCACCTGCCGGCAGGCAAGTAGCTCACACCGGCTGCCCGGGTCACAGAGCGCACCAGAGAGAGGGGCACCCGGGTCCTCCCGCACCCGCGGCCTTGGGGACTGAAGAGAGCCACCCGGAACCCCTTACCGCCACGCCGATCCTGCTTCTGCATGCCCGGCAGTGCCCTAGGAACGTGGGCACAGCTGTGGGGCTCCATGGGGTGGGGGCTTTGATGAGCAAAGTGCCTGGGAACCCAGCGGGCGGCATAGGGCCGGTACAGACGGACACCCCAGGACAGAGCCAGGCGCCTGCCTCGCCAGTCACCACCCTGGTGGGGATGCGGCCAATGCCCGACACTCCTGGGCTCTGACCTGCCCAGCTAAGCCAAGCTCCCGCTGCGAGCCCGTCCCAGCGTCAGCAGGGCAAGCAGGGGCTGCAGAACCCGCCCCGCTCTCAGCCCGGCAGGGCCAGCCCCTGCCCCAGCCCCGCTGCTCTGGGGGCGCAGGGGGCTGCAGTGATACTAGACAGCCTGAGCTGCATGCCTGGGGGCCTACCGGAGCCGCGGGGTTTCCAGGAGGCGCAGCCCAGGGGAGTGTGGGACCAGACCCAATTCCCTAGCCCCGTGGCACCAGTCACGTTTCCTAACCTCTCGAGATGGAGGGCCAGGGTGCCATTCAGACCCAGCGCCCCGCCGCCCGCAGCTACCCTGCCTGACAGCACTGCACCAGGAGCTGGCTGTGTCAGGGCAGCAGCATCGGGGGCAGGGGCAGCGGGGGGGGGGGGGGGCAGCGGGGCAGTGTCCAGCACCCTGGCGGCAGGAAGCAAGGTCTGCCCTGCCATCCCCAGCAGGGTTTGGAGTTTGTCCCCCGGCGTGGGCAGCGGCCGTCTCAATGCACCCCCATCCCGGCCTCCAGCCAGTGCCGGGAGCGTTTGGCACACTGCTTTTCCAGGGTCAGCCCCTGGGCCCAGCTGCTCAGCACTGCCGTGTGGGGTCCTGTGGGGCTGCCCCCAGGCCCGGCTCAGCGGGGGGACCACGCGCTAACCTGAGCCCTGCAGCCGGGGGCTCTGCCTGGGCAAGGGAGATTACAGAGCACAGGCCCAGAGACTTCCCGTGGGAGGGAGAGGAAGCCAGGCCCTGCCCGGCTGCAAGCACCCTCCTCCTCCCCCGCCCCGCAGGGACTGCAGCGCGAGCCAGCTGGGGAGCTCCGGAGCCCTGCAGGGACTGGCCCGAGGGGGGCGAAGCGGGCTGTGCAGCCAGCCGAGGACCAGGCAGCGCCCTGCAAGCTGCTGGGTGCAGGAGCCCTGCTGAGAGCAGGCTGGTCAAGGCAAGGGGCGCCCGGCCACTGCGACTCCGGCGACGGGAGCCACGCGACGACACGGCAGCAAGGAAGGGCTCCAAGCCAGCTGGAGGGAGCCTGGCCCCGGCCCGGCGAGAACGCAAGTCAGGAGGCTGACCGGTCTGGGCTGCCCCAGATAGCTGCAAGCCAGGGCCAGAAAGCGCCTGCGGGATGCGTCTGCGCCGCACCTCCAGCTGCACAGCCCAGGCCCCGCCACGCCCATGCCGCAGGGGCGTCCCTCGCTGAGCAACCCCCTCGCTGGGGAGCGAGGGTCCGTCTGCGGGGCCCTGGGGTGTGGCGGCAGCACCCTGGAGCTCGGTCCCAGCTCACCCTACAGCTCTGCCCCAAGGAACATGGGTCACGTGCCACGGTCACCATTCCGCCCTGCCCCACGGCACCACGCCCCACGAAACATGGGTCACGTGCCACGGTCACCATTCCGCCCTGCCCCACGGCACCACGCCCCACGAAACATGGGTCATGTGCCACGGTCACCATTCCGCCCTGCCCCACGGCACCACGCCCCACGAAACATGGGTCATGTGCCACGGTCACCATGCCGCCCCACCTCTCACCTTGACGTCCTGCTCCAGGCTGTGGATGAGCTCGCCGTCCACCTGGCCGGTCTGTGCCACGCGCAGGCTGCGCCGCTCCGCCTTGCGCAGCCGGTACTGCAGGATGCGGCAGGTCTTGCTGGCCTGGTCCAGCTGCTGCCGGAGCTCCTGCAGCTGGTAGACATCCTCCTCCATGTAGACGTCTCTCATCTCTAGCATCTCCGCACGCAGCTCCTCCATCTCATCCTGGGACAGAGGGCCGCGCATCAGGGACAGCCCGCACCAGAGACCCCCCGGCCCCCGAACACCAACCCCAGCCTGGCGCCCCACAGAAAAGCTCCTTCCGCCAGGACTGCCCGTGCACCAGGCCCCCAGCCCCGAGCTGCCCTCCGAAACGACCTTGCATCCTGAGGCCGGGCTGGGGGTCCTTTGCCACAACTCCAGCTAGCACCAGCCCACTCAACATGCGGCAGGACAGCGGGGCAGCTGCAGCCCCAGCCCCACCGGCCTCTCTGAATTGAGCCCCCCTAGCTGCCCAGGCCCGCTGTGGTCCCCTCTGTGCAGCGCAGGCCACGGAGCAGCCCCACGATAAACCCTAGGGCAGGTCTGCGAGAGGAACAGCCGGGCCTACAGGAAACCTGCCCCGGGGAGAACTCTCAGGGACCCCTCCCAGCTCCAACGTCAGCGCGATCCCGGCCCCAGTGGGCAGGTTCAAGCCAGACCCCTCCCCCCGCAGCAAAACAGCCTGGGGGCTTGGCCCAGGGCCCGGGGTACCAGGAGGGACCTCAGGCCGAGGAGCCCGGCGTCGAACTCTCAGCCCCTGGCTCCAAACCCCGAAGGCCACCGGCCCACAGGCCCCTTGGAGCCAGGCCCGGCACCGGCAGCGCCAGGCAGCACGTGGCACGAGCGGGGCGAGTGCTCTGCCCAGCCAGGCCCGGGGGCCCCGCTGGGCCGGCTCAGAGGCCAGCAGGGAAGCAGCTGACGGGGCCACACGAGCGCAGGTGCCTAGGACCCTGCAGGGCTTCGCAGAGGCACCGAGTCCACAGCCAGACCAGGCCTCGCCCTCTGCCGGCACCGCTCCCGCGGCCTCCGGAGAGCGGGCGGGCGGGCGGGCGGCCCCTCGCTCTCTCCCTAGCCGGCCCCAAGGCTGCGAGCTGCCTGCCCGTCCTTCCCATCGGAGATCCAGGCTGCACCTCTGCCCCCCCTCCCCCCCCAGCGCCACTGGCTCCCCCACACGTTCTGCAGGCCCCTTCCCAGCCAGAGGCAACGGCTTTGCTTGGCAGGCGGGCTGGGGGCTGTCCCGGGCTTGCGGTGCAGGGCAGGCTGGAGCTGGGGGACGGGCTGTGGCCGGCCCGCACGACAAGGCCACGCAGCCGGAGCCTGTGGGCCCTGGGGAGGCTCTGGCCGAGCTCCAGCAGCTGCTCCAACGGCCACGTTTCCAGCCCACGCCCAATCCCTGCAAAGCCAGCCAAGCCCTGGAAGTGACCCCAGCTGGGCAGGCAGCCCAGCCCCGCAGCAGGGACAGGCCTGGGTGGGAGCAGGGAAGAAAGGAGCCGCCCCCTGTGCAAGTTCCCTTCAGGCAGGGCCGGGGGGACAGGCGGCCGGGCCGGGGGGACAGGCGGCCGGGCCGGGGGGACAGGCGGCCGGGCCGGGGGGACAGGCGGCCGGGCCGGGGGGACAGGCGGCCGGGCCGGGGGGACAGGCGGCCGGGCCGGGGGGACAGGCGGCCGGGCCGGGGGGACAGGCAAGTCGGGGTGAGCCACGTCGCCCAGGCAGAGCCGGCCCAGCGGTAGCAGCTGGGAGCCAGGACCCTGGGTTCCCTTCTGGGCTCACCCGCTGCCGGGGGCAATTCACGGGGCTGCTTGGTGCCTCTGGCGCCCCCCTGGAAAGGGAGCCCTGCCGAGGCACCTGCTGAGGCAGCCAGGTCAGCCTTTAGGGCTGTACAGGAGTGAGACTGGGATCCTGCCTTGCCTCAGCCACCCCCCACCGCCGCCCGCCCCCCCAGCACAACAGTCACCATGTCGCTGGGCGCCCCGCGACCCCCCCACAGCACAACAGGTGCCGCGTCTCCGGGCGCCCTGCTCCCTGCAGTGAGAAAAGGGTCGGGGGCCGCCTGGCTCAGCTGGGGCAGCGCGACAGAAGCGGCAGCTCAGCCCAGGGCGTGCGGGCGGACAAGGGAGAGCTCTCCCCCGCGCCGGCTGTGCAGCAGGCTGCCCTGGGCACGTCTCACGCTGCAGCCCCAACCCCACAGCCATCACCCTGCGTCCCCGGCGCGAGGGGAACTCCAGGCGTCCTGCAGGCGCGGCCCCTCGCCCGGGGCCGCAAGTCCCTGCCCTGACGCTCCGGCTTTCCCTGAGCAGGTTCGGGGGTGGGGCCAAGGTACGAATCCCCCCGGCCTCCCATGCGGCGAGTCCCTGGCTGTGGCCGTCACGGGGCCTCTCGCCCGAGCCAGCGGGAACAAAGGCCCAGCAGCCCGGCTCAGCCGGCACGTCAAGTCCGATGAGAAAATGAGGCATCATCTCCCGGGGCACCCAAGGCTGCGGCTCAAAGCGCCCGCACAGCACTGCCCCCCCACGCTTCCCGGCCCCAGGCACGTACACCCCAGGGGGCTGGGCTCCAAGCCCCACTCGCACGGGGGGGCCGGGGGGCTGGGCTCCAAGCCCCATTCGCACGGGGGGCTGGGCTCCAAGCCCCATTCACACGGGGGGGCCGGGGGGCTGGGCTCCAAGCCCCATTCGCACGGGGGGCCGGGGGGCTGGGCTCCAAGCCCCATTCGCACGGGGGGCCGGGGGGCTGGGCTCCAAGCCCCACTCGCACGGGGGGGCCGGGGGGCTGGGCTCCAAGCCCCATTCGCACGGGGGGGCCGGGCTCCAAGCCCCATTCGCACGGGGGGGGCGGGGGGGCTGGGCTCCAAGCCCCATTCGCACGGGGGGGCCGGGGGGGCTGGGCTCCAAGCCCCATTCGCACGGGGGGGGCGGGGGGGCTGGGCTCCAAGCCCCACTCGCACGGGGGGGCCGGGGGGCTGGGCTCCAAGCCCCACTCGCACGGGGGGGCCAGGGGGCTGGGCTCCAAGCCCCCTTCGCACGGGGGGACCGGGGGGGCTGGGCTCCAAGCCCCATTCGCACGGGGGGGGCCGGGGGGCTGGGCTCCAAGCCCCCTTCGCACGGGGGGACCGGGGGGCTGGGCTCCAAGCCCCATTCGCACGGGGGGGCCGGGGGGCTGGGCTCCAAGCCCCCTTCGCACGGGGGGACCGGGGGGGCTGGGCTCCAAGCCCCCTTCGCACGGGGGGACCGGGGGGGCCGGGCTCCAAGCCCCATTCGCATGGGGGGGCCGGGCTCCAAGCCCCATTCGCATGGGGGGGCCGGGCTCCAAGCCCCATTCGCACGGGGGGGCCGGGGGGCTGGGCTCCAAGCCCCATTCGCACGGGGGGGCCGGGGGGCTGGGCTCCAAGCCCCATTCGCACGGGGGGGCCGGGGGGCTGGGCTCCAAGCCCCATTCGCACGGGGGGGGCCGGGGGGGCTGGGCTCCAAGCCCCATTCGCACGGGGGGGGCCGGGGGGGCTGGGCTCCAAGCCCCATTCGCACTGGGGGGCCGGGGGGCTGGGCTCCAAGCCCCATTCGCACGGGGGGCTGGGCTCCAAGCCCCATTCGCACGGGGGGGCCGGGGGGCTGGGCTCCAAGCCCCATTCACACGGGGGGGCCGGGGGGGCTGGGCTCCAAGCCCCATTCGCACGGGGGGGCCGGGCTCCAAGCCCCATTCGCACGGGGGGGCTGGGCTCCAAGCCCCATTCGCACGGGGGGGCCGGGGGGCTGGGCTCCAAGCCCCATTCGCACGGGGGGGCCGGGGGGCTGGGCTCCAAGCCCCATTCGCAGGGGGGCAGCGCTCCATGGTTCCCCTGCCTCCCCCCTTCCGCAGCCCTTTCTACTTTGGCACCGGGCGAGTGGCGACGCCGGCGACCTAGCAGAGCCAGGAACAGAGCCTACCTCCTGCCTTCCCACCCAGGGCCCCGGCGCTCACTCGCCCCCCAGGCTCGGCCGTGTCTGGGCCTCGGGGTCCAGGTGGCTCCGCGCGCCCCAGCCCGCCATGCGCCATTGCCCAGGCCAGAGGGGGACACGTCTGGCCCAAGGTGCACAGAGAAGCCATGAGCAGGAAATGGAGCCAGGGAGCCTGGCGTGAATCTGCCCAGCAGGAAGCCCCCCCAAGAGCCTGCTCTGTGACCTGGCCCAGGCCCCCCAAGGCGGCCGCTGTTGAGCTGACAGGCAGCCAAGCCACCCGGGGCTACGAGCCCAGCTGCTCCCCAGAGCCCGGGGACGCGCGCAGCCCGCAGAGCCCAGCTCCTCTTTGGCACCAGTTAATCGGCCGCGGCCGGAGGCCCACACTGCCGGCACCCCCGGGCGCTCGGCGCTGAGGGGAGCGTCTGTCCTAACAGGCCCCGTGTGCCGGGCCGTGGCTGCCCGGGGCCCTGCCGTCACGGTGCGCAAGGGGGACACACAGCGAGCGCAGGGAGAGCGCGGCCTCGCGGGCGACGCGTCTGGAGAAAGGCAGCAGCCTGGGAAGAGAGCAGCATTGTTCGAACCACGGGGGCTGCCACTGCACCCAGCGAACGCGGCCCCGGGCCAGGGCGTGCGGCGGGAGCAGCAGCCTGCCATGCTGAGGCAGGGCGGGGTCACTGGAGCGCCTGGAGGAGACCAACGCAGGGGCGGGGCCGGGCAGCACAGAGCACAGGACACGGGGGGCTGGGGAGAAAGGCCTCCAATGTAAGGAACCCGGCACCCCCAAGAGCTGCCTGACCTCACAAGACCAGCCTCAGATGCCAAACAAGACTCACGCACGGAACCAGAGGCCAGCACAGAGCCAGCAGCGCCTCAGGTCTCGCACGCACCCCGCAGCACAATGGCTGGGCAGCCACGGAGCCAGGGCTCCCTCCCCTGCCCCAGGGCTCACGCCACCACCCCCCCAGCACTCCTGCCTGGCACACATGCGCGCACACCCCAGCGCTTGCGCCCGATACATGCACACACCCCAGCACTCGCGCCCAGCACACGCACACCCCCTGCTTGTGCACACACACCCCAGCGCTCATACCCGGCACATGCGCACAACCCCCCCCCAGTGCTTGCACCGGCTCACGCACACCCCCAGCGCTCATGCCCAGCACACGCACACACACACCCCAGCACTCATTTCCAACACACACGCGAAGCCCCCCCCAGCACCCACCCCCCTCTCTCACGCTGGGGATTCATGACTGCAGAGCTCTGCTCTGCACACCCCCGAGACAGCCTCCGCTGCTGCCCGCGACGCCCCTCGCCCCCTTCCCGCGGGATTACTGGCCCTGGCTTTTTTATAACGGGCAGGGACAAAACACTAGAAAGGGTTTAAAACACATGAAACACCTGACGTGAAATCGCGACTCCGCGGAAGCCGGCGGGCGCTCTGCCACTGGCTCAACGGGCACATCTGCACTGTGGCGACCGCACCGGGCTGGCCGCTTCACGCCGAGGGGGCGCCCCTCCCTCGCGGGGTCCCATGGCCACTGCCGCTAAGCAGCCCCTTGGCCAGCCCCGTGAGCCCGAGTGGCAGGCACGGGCCGGCGGCGGGATTTTAACCACAGTGCCGCCAGGGCCAAGGTTCAGCGCCAGGCGGGACAGGCCCCCGCGCAGTAAAGGCTGCAACCAAGCACGGAGCCCAGCCTCTCACGACACCGTTCATCCCAAGCTCGTTCAGGCTAGCGGCGTTCCACAGGGTTCAGGTACGTAGCCCTGGAGCCCTTGACTCCTCGCGGCACGGCAGTCAGCTCCCCCGAAGCCGGTGTGCACGGGTGCCAGCTGTTAAGCCAGCTCCCTGCAATGGGAGCCACATCCCCACTTCAGACAGACCTGGCCACAGGCTGGCTCCGGCACACCCAGCAAACAGAGACCAACCGCACTCCAGAGCGGGCCCAGGGAGAGAAAGTGAGCCTGGTCCAAGAGCCGGGACATCCCACAGTACTGGTCTGTAAGACGAGACTCCTGGCACAGAGATCGGGCACAGAGAGCACGCTTAGTACGTCTGCGGAGGATCCCAAGCTGGGAGAGGGGCAAGTGCTCTGGAGGACGGGTCATAATTCAACATGACCTGGCCACACTGGAGAAATGGTCTGAGGGAAACAGGATGAAGTTTAATAAGGACAAATGCAAAGTGCTCCACGTAGGGAGGAACAATCCGTTTCACACACCCAGAATGGGCAGCGGCTGTCTAGGAAGGTGCTGCAAAAGGGATCTAGGGGTCAGAGTGGACCACGAGCTAAATGACTCAACAGTGTGCCACTGTCGCAGAAGCAGCAAACAGGATTGTGGGAGGCATTCACAGGAGCGTTGTGAGCAAGACACGAGACGTCATTCTTCCGCCCTACTCTGCGCTGGTCAGGCCTCACTTGGAGGATTGTGTCCAGTTCTGGGCACCGCATTTCAAGAAAAATGTGGAGAAATTGGAGAGGGTCCAGAGAAGAGCAATGAGAATGATGAAAGGTCTAGAGAACACGACCTATGAGGGAAGGCTGAAGGAATTGGGCTTGTTTGGTTTGGAAAGGAGAAGGCAGAGGGGACACGAGAGCGATTTTTTAGTACCTAAAAGGGTGTCACAAGGAGGAGGGAGAAAAATTGTTCCCCTTGGCCTCTGAGGACAGGACAAGCAGCAATGGGCTTAAACTGCAGCAAGGGAGGTTTAGCTTGGACATTAGGAAACACTTCCCAGCTGTCCGGGGGGTCAAACACTGGAATAAGTTGCCCAGGGAGGTTGTGGAATCTCCACCCCTGGGGATATTGAAGAGCAGGTTGGACAGACGCCTGCCAGGGATGCTGGGTTCGGCCGTGAGGGCAGGGACTGGACTCAGTGCCTCTCGAGGCCCTTCCAGGGCTGGGAATCGAACCCAGCAGGGAGCCAGCGGGGGCTGATGCAGGGTAATGCTGGTCTCTGGGGCGTTAACTGGGGGGAGCCGGGGGCGGTGGCAGTGCAGGGGCCAAGCCAGGCAGAAGGGCTCACTTGAAGAGCAGGCTGCAGAGGCCAACGGGGCTTGCTGCTCTCCCTGCGCGCATGTGGGGGGGGGCCCAGAGGAACACCGCAGCCGGAAGCCACAGGGCGGCAACAGAAAGGCAGGCAAAGCCAGAGGCCGGTGGAAGGGCAGGGAGCAGCCGCCGGGCGAGAGGCTCCCAAGCGGAACGCTCAGGCCAGGTCCCAGCAAGCGCCAAGGCCTGCGAGGGGCGGCAGGGGCGAGGCGGGCTAGGGGGGCGGAAGGAAAGGGCGGGCGGGCGAGCAGAGACGGGAACACGAACGAAGGCAGAGCAGGGAGCCCGAGTCAGCAGGATGTCGGGGAACCGGGCCAAAGCCCAATGACCTTTGCCTCAGACTGGGCAGCTCCCCTGGCAAAGCTGCTCGTCAGGAAACGAGAGAGAAGCACCAGCAGCTGTCGGGCTGAGCACGAGCAACCCGCCCAGGAGTTCGAGAGACGCTGCCCAGCGAAGGACCTGAGCTGCCAAGCGAAGCATGAACTCGGGCCGCGAAGGCTCTGGAGAGCGCTGGGGAGACCCAGACCGTCCCAGGAGCCTGACATAAGACGTGGCAGACAGGACCCAAAGGGAAAACGAGCTCCGTCTCTGCAGAGGAAAATCCAGCCTGCTCCAGTTCTGGGCGGGGGGGGGGAGAAATCAGCCAAAAACCGAGGCTGAAGGAGAACCAGGAGACACCGCTTGGATGCTCAGTGAGCCCCGGAGAGACTCCCCAACAAGAGAGAATTCAGGAAATTAGGCTGGCCCAGGTCCATTGCTCAGGGGTGTGAAATCCACACTCCCAAGTGAGGGACTCAAGCCTACCACCCAGGTGTAGGCAGCCCCAGGGCCAGCCGGCTGCCGCCTGGCGGGGAGCTGCTTGGTACACCAGTGGGAGAAGGCTCCTCTCGGCCCAGGCTGTGTCACGTTACCGGAGTTCAAGGGAAGCAGCCAGGTCACTGCAGCGCCCATGGGGGGGTTTGCCCCAAAAGTGGGTACGAAGGGGGCCATGGGAGCTTCCCATCTACTGAGCCTGTACATCCTACTCATGTGATTGTCTAATGTCTGTGTGTGGAGCTATAGGCATGGACTCTGCACGGAGACTGGAAGTTTCTTGGTACGTGGCTGAGCAATGGGCTCAGCCTATGGACATGCTAATTAGCAAGGCTCCAGGGACAATAGGTCTCTTAAGTACCAGAGACCCACCTGGGAAGGAATCTAGGTGCCTGGCCACTGACCACGAGACTGTCTGCAGCTTGGAAGAGCCAGGCGGCAATATAAATAGGCCATGTGGCCGACTCCATCTTGGTGCTCAGCTCAGCTCTTCGTCCCAGAGGCAGCCCCACAGGGATCAACGAGCCGGGAAGAACTGTGGACCCATCCGGACACAGGATGTGCACCAAGGACTTTTAAGCCAGCAGCTGTAACATCTCTGCTAGAAGCTGCACCGAGAACTGGGAGATTCGATGCATGTAACGTACGATACTTTAACAGCCTCACTCTCAGGCTTTTCGTTCTTGTGGCAATAAACCGTTAGATGGTAGATTCTAAAGGACTGGCCCAGCGGGTAAGATCCAGAGTGTAAATTGATCAGGACCTGTGGCTGGTGTCTTGGGACCAGACAGAACTCGTTCGGGGAAGGTGAGATTGGGTCCTAAACCCCCCACTTGTGTGTTAGGCCCGGGGATGTCTGGGGCATGGAGAGAGCTGGGGTGTCCGAGGGGTTTTGCTCATGAGGCTTCTGGCTGGCCAGATCGGCAGCAGAAGCGCTCAGTGGGACTAGTTTGTGGCCTGTTTGGGAAGGTCTCCAGAGCCCTGAGTATGAGCGATTTGCCCTGAGCGGACGCCCTCAGCTGAGCCCCGGCCCAGCCCAGCCTGGCCCAGGCTGCATCCACACTGACCCGCGCCACAGGCACAGCTGTGTTGCAGCAGCCAAGCTCCGCCAGGAATCAGACTGAGGAAGAGAAAACACAGAACTCAGCCGCTCGTGGTCACCTGGCGGGAGGCGCCCCGCGGTCCCCACTCTGACCCCAGCGGCCGCTGGGCCAGATGCAGAACGGGGAGGCAGCAAAGCGAGCAGGCGACCCAGTAGTCTGGGTCTCATGTAGAGAGGAGCCTGGGAAGACCCTCAGAAAGCCCTAAAACCAGAGACCGACGCGCAGGCAAGTCCTCGGAGCACGGTGACAGCAGGGCAAGGCCCAGGGTCACTAACACGGACGGGCTGCACGTTACTTGCTCCCACTCAGGAAAAGTCCCTGCCCCATTTTGGGCAGCGCAGACGAGGTATCTCAGGGACAACCCCGGACAGACCCGCCCCTGGAGAAAAGCAGCTCTGGAGCTGGGCTGTGCCTATTGCATTGCAGCGCTGGACACCCTGCCCTGCAGGAAGCACAAGGGGCAAAGGGCCAGCCACCAGCAATGAACCTGCTGCACGGGCGCCGAGAGATTTAGGATCCAGCCTGGCAAACACGCCCGCCTGGGCACGATTTCCCTGTCGTGCGCAGCCCCCGGCCCGAAGCCAGCAGGGTTGGGCTTACGGAGCGGAGTGACTCGGCGCAGCAGGTTATAACTGCCCCAAGGACGTTTCGTACCATGCCCCCGTCACACCGAGACCCCCTGGCACCAACCACTGGGCGCGAGCGTCGCGGGGCTGCCAGGACAGCAGAGGGAACGCCCCCTCCTGCCTGCCGGCACAGCGAGCGACTGCCAGCCCGGAGGGGCTCTCCCGACGCAGGTCACTGCTGGAGAGGACGGGGCCGCTCGCACCGGGACAGACAGGGAGGAGCCTGCGTTCTGCGTCGGGACACGAGGGACGGCAAGCCCAGGCGCAGGAGCAGTGTCCGTGCGCGGCGAAGGGGCTGCGGGCAGGGCGGGATGGGACGGGGGCAGAAGCCCATCGCTCTGCCGCAGCTGGGCCGCGCTGGGTGGCTGTGATCCGCCTGTCAAAGGGGATTACGAGCCAGCAACGACAAGGCGACACCTCCGCTGAGAGTCCAGAACAAAAGCAGCAGCTTTCAATTAGTGCCAGGGAGGGGATCAGGCCAGGGCTTGCCAGGGAACCGAGATGGGACTCCCACGGGGACGAGCAAGAAGGAAACTGCCAAGGCTTCCTGACCCCACGACAGGCTGTGCCCTAAGCCCCCGGGCCCCGACCCACGGGCACAGCTGACCCCACCCACTCCGCTGCTGCAGGCCTGCGCACGGGGGCCTGGCACAGCTCAGGGGATACAGGCCAAGAGCTACGAAGCACCGAAAACAGCTCCTGGGCCCCTCCCAAAGGGTGCAAGGGCCACATTTAAACCCACTACCCAGCCCCACGCAGGGCTGCCGGCTGCCACCAGGGCTGCACACACGGGTGACAAGAGCGACCATCCCCGATGCGCGTCCCCCCCGATGCGCGTCCCCCCCGATCCGTGTGGCTGCTTGAATCACGCCAAGGCCAGCAAGACCTTGTCTGCCGCTGCCTCTGCTCCAGGTAGGGTCTGTTCTCAGCTGCCCGCTGAGCCGGCGCCAGGGACAGCACCTGCTGCAGGAGAACGGGGTTGTGGTGCCAGCGGGCCTGGGACAGACCTGGCTGAGGGATGGGGGACCAGCCCCTACCCCTGCTCCCCTCTCGAGTCTGGGGCCAAATCCTGGCTCCAGGGGCCTCTCAGCCCCTTTACCCCTCTCAAGCCGGGACACAAAATCAACCAATTGCCTGTGAAAACCTTGCCCGGCTCCAGAGCTGCGGCCTCAGCCGGGGCAGGCGCGGTGGTGAGGGGATGTCACCGGCCAGGCAGGAGCGAGGGCAGCGCGTGTCCTGCAGACCAGGCCGGCTCCCATGGCTCTAGGCGCTGTCCCGAGCCGGGAGCACGTTGGCACGGGGCCAGGGTTTGCGTCTGCGCGTCTCGTTCTGCAAGCGAGCTGCTTTCCGGGCCAGTCGGCCCCGACAAGGGGAACGCCGGCCCGGAGAGCTGGGAGCCGCTGCGCTCCCGGCTTCCACGGGGCTCCAGTGCCTCGGCCTCGCCTTCCACAGAGACGCCCAGCGCCAGGCTGGCATCAGCGCTTCGGAGCTGCAGTACCGGAGGGGGCAGGGCGGCGCGGCCCGGCTCCGTCCCACAGGGCTGGGCAAAGCACCAGCTCCAGCACATCTGGGCTGCATGGAGGTTGGGCTGTAGGGCCAGCCACAGCCCCCACCCCGCCAGCAGAGCCAAACAGGTCGGGGCAAGGCGAACAAGTTGCAGCTGAGGCTTGCTCCAGATTCGCAACACCTGGCGCCACGCCAACGCAAAGGGGCAGGGTTTCAAACCCAAAGGGGCTGCAGAGTCTCGTCCTCACCCCCACCCCACAGTCAGGCCCACGCAGCTGGCAGGTTGGCCCACGCGGCGCCCTACGCTCTGCGGCCACTGGCACGGGGGCAACTCCCAGGCAGGAGCAGAGGCACACGGAGCCACAAGCCCCTGGCTTCAGATGGGAGCTGTGGCCATCTGAAAACCAGCAGCAGCCTCTGGGGTCCTGTCACACTGGGGTCCGGTGCCTCTGCCGGAGGAGGTGTGGGGGGGGGGTGCCCACAGCAGATCAGCAGCACGGTCTTTGGGCATCTCCTGTTCCGCGAGGTGAGAGCAGGAAAGAGCATCGACCGGCCCCGCCGAGCACAGCGCCCCCGGGGGCCCCACCGAGCACAGCGCCCCGGGGCCCCGCCGAGCACAAAATAGCACAAAGCAACTGGGAAGGCTGTTGGCAGGGGAGGGGCGCCGAGAAGCCAAGCCGGGGAGGAGCAGAGCCAGGTTGGAGCCCTGGGCAGTGGCAGGTCTCCGGCCATCTGTCAGTGTCGCCTGCCTGAGGGGGGTTGGGCTGGAGGTTCTGCCCTCCCCTTGGCCCACACTAGAGCCCCGGTGCCCAGCAGCTGCTGCAGGATCACATCGCAGCCCGCCACGGGGGCAGGCAGGCAGGCAGGGGGGCTCTTAAAGGCACAGCCCCTCCCTGGGACGCGCTTGCCTTCGGAACATGCAGGGGAGGCTCTCACTAGACTCCGGAGGCGGCTCAGGGCAGGTGCCCGCAGCAGAGCTCCCGCCCCCAGCTCCGGGAGGAGTCAGCGAGGGGCAGTCCTCTCCTCCAGCACCCGGCGCAGAGCGAGGCCGAGGGACCAGCCGTCGGAGTCAGAGGCTTCGGGGACAATCTTCCCGGCTTCTGCCCAAGTGCTCTTCCGGAGCGACCAGCACACCCAGGGTCTCTGCCTCGTCCCTGCTCCCCAGGCCAGGTGCGAGCCGCCAGCTCTCCGGACAAGCCCAGAGCTGAGCCGAGGAGTCTGCAAAAATCAGAGCCACCGAGACTCCACTCCCCACCAGGGGCTCCACGTGGCTCTGGTTCCAGCCCATCTTGCTACCGATCAGACCCAGCAGGTTCGGCACAGCACAGAGATCCTGCCCAGCAGGGCTGCTATTTTACCAAGGGACTCCCACCAAAACATCCCCTCTTAGTCTTAGTCCCGTGGGCCCCTGGGCAGCAGAGAGGACGGGGGGTGGGGGGGAATCAGTGTATTTGTTTTGCATCGCGACATCGCCCAGACGGGAAGCAATACTCACTGGGGAACCCCCCAACTGCGCTTTGCAAGGAAAGCTTCTGCCACCCAGGGCGTTGGGGGAGGGGGGCTGCCAGCTCGGCAAATATTCTGGCCCACTCAGTCATTTGGAGCAAGGGTGGGTGGGTTGAGGGTCCAGCAGGGGGTGCAAGCTGCAAGGTGAGGCCACCGTGGAGGGGCCTGGGGTACAGCGGGGCCTCCAGGCGAGGGCACAGGAGGGGTCTGGGGATGCTGGGAGATATGGCCCTGCTGCTCCCAGGCCGGGGGCTCAAACTTCCAGCTCGCTGGAGCAGTTGTGCAACGTGGCCCGGGGTCCTGGCGGGGGAGCGGGCCCTGCCCTTCCTGCCATCGGCCCGCCCTCTCCCTCCCATGGCACCCCCGCCCAAGGACAGGGCTTTGGGGATACCAGGAGGGCCTGGCATGGCGCAGCAGCAGTCAGGACCCCCCCAGAGAGGCAGAGCAAGCGGACCCTGCAACTGCCCTTCCCTGGCGTCCCTGCCGCAGCACCCGGCTAGAGATGGGAAAATGGGAGGTTTGTACACATGTAGCCACTGAAACTAACGCCAGCCGCTGTTACACCAGCTCCCCCACGAGCACTGGCTCCCGGAGCCGCGTGTCCCCCGCTGCTGCCTCGGAGACCCCCCGGCAGACTCTCTGGACTGTCTCCTAGACGCTCCGACTGACTTGCTGATCAACGCTTCCCTCTGGCCTTCACACCGAGCAGCCCGAGAACATGAGTCAACGTGGGGATCGTTCTATCCCGCGGCTCCCTGGAACCTCTCTACCACGCTGGGTTTCCTGTGCAGCCCTGCGGGAAAAGCTGCAGAATTCACACAGCAACGAGCTTTCCCCGGCAGCGCACCGCAGGGCGCGTCTGGAGCCCAGCGCAGGACTCCGCGGCCCCGGGCAGGGGCTCAGGAGAGTAACCGGAAACAAGCTTCGAGTACGCGGATAGACAAGTGCGAAAGGCGCGATCAGAGCTGCTGACCCTGGCCCACGCTCCCCATGCGGCGGAGCGTCACTCATCCGCCCGGACCTCGTCCCTGGCATCGGAGAACAGCGTTACGTTCCACAGCCTGTACGGCGTTCCGCGACTGAAACGCGGAAAGCCTGCTACCCTCGAGGGCTCGCAGCCCGCCACCAGCCCCGGCCGAGCTCTGCTTGGCGAGTGCCTAGCCTCACGGCCACAGAATTGCTGCTTTCCCTTTGCAAGCAAAGAAGCGTCTCGCCCCACGGCTGCAAAGCAAACCCTCCAGAAGTGACACCTGAAGCCAACCTTGCACCGGCTTCCTGAGCCTGCAGCCCCAGCGCCTCTGCAGAACACGGCCGTCGCCCTCGCGAAGGGGGAGCAGCGGCACGGCTGAGAAATCCACCCCAGCAGAAACCCTGCCCCTTTCCGGCCCAGCAGCAGAGGTGACCAGGGAAAGGTGCTGCCACTGGCACCGCCGGAGGCCTCGCGGCTGACCCCTCCCAGGGGCAGTAAGAGGCGTGTGCCACGCAGTCACCAGAAAGGAGTCACAGCTGGACAGACAGAACTGTTTCCAACGCACTCCGGGGCTTCCCAGCTCGCTGCCCAGCAGAACCCAAGCGCCGCCCTCCTCGCCCAGCGGGGAGCAAGCGCTTTGCGGACGGACGCGAGGCCTGAGCAAGCGTCCTCGTGGGGTCCCTCTGCCCAGCGCTCACCTCGGAGCTGAAATCCCAACACGCCCATAACCGCCTGGCCTCCGCCTCCGAGCTGCTCTCTCTGAGGCATCGGCAGCAGCTGGGGCCAAGGCATAAACTCCCCTTTCCCAACACGGCCCCGTGTGACGTGGCCCTCCCGACACAGAACCTGCCACACGCAGCCCAACCTGCACCACGGCCCCTGGGAACACCTGGGGGCGGCCCATCCCTGCAGCCTGGCCAGCCTCATTTGCCGGCTTTCTGAGCCCTTTCCCTCAAAGCACGGTCCCCTGTAGTCTCCAGCCTGCGCATCACAGAGCACGCCGCGCAGTGGCACCAGCTCCCTATTGCCAAAGCCCTTGTAACCCATCGACAATCCTGGTTCAAGGGCTAATGAATCGGACGGCAGAGCCACGGGCCTGGAAAAAGGCCCGAGGCACATGCAGGCGCCAGGCTGGCAGTGCATGCGAGGAAGAGCCAATGGAAACGACGCGATTTGGAAAATCGACTCCCGAAACGAGGCGCAGGCTGGGCGAGCCAGCCGCTGGGGTCACGGGCGGTGGATGCTCACAAGGGCTGAGAGAGCATCGCTTTGCTGTGAGCGGCCAGGCCCGGCAGAGCACGGCAAACTGACTCTGTGCTGAGCGGCCCCTGCCCTGCGCCAGGGCTACCCCCGCACCAGGCAGGCGGGCAGGGTGTGGCACAGGCCCCAGGAGCGGGGGCCCAGTTTGGAGCAGTCGTGACTTGCTGCGGAGGGCGAGGAAAGGTCCTTCCATTGCCATGGCGACTCCGAACATCTGCAGCAGCTCTGCTCCGGGCGGAGGGGCCTGGCCTAGAAGCCACTTCCTGCCAAGGGCTTTCAGGGAAAAACCCTCCCGGGGGGGAGAATCCCAGGTGGGCAGAGCCCTCAGGAGCCATCAAGTCCAGCCCCCTGTCCAAGGCAGGACCGACCCAACTGCCCGAGGGGGAGCGTGAGCCAGGCACCTGCATCTTGTGCGCCAGGCTCCCAGCGGCCCCGAGTGCCCGAGTGACCCGCACCCCGAGCCTTTCCGCCCAGCGCCCGCCCGTGGCAGGCCCAGCCAGGCAGAGTCCGGCCGCAGGGCATCGAACCGGCAGCAAGGCGTTTACAGCGGTACTGGCGTTCCGGGAGCGCGAGACGCGCGAGTCCCTGGCAGGGGGGCTCGGGGCTCGCCCCGACCTCACCCAACACCACCCGAGCGGCGTCCCCCGCCCGCCCCCGGCCCCGCACCTTGAGATAGTCGTTCTCGGAGCGCAGCTCCTCCAGCTCCCGCGCCAGGCCCTCGGGCCCCGCGTCCAGCAGCTCCTCGGTGAGGTCGGAGAAGGCCAGCGAGGCGCTGAGCGGCAGGCGGCTGCTGGCCATGGAGCTGGAGGGCTCGTCGGGCAGCGGGGAGGGGCCCGCGGCGAGCCGGGCCGGGGCGCTGCCCGGGGACTCGGGGTCGCTGCCGCCCAGCTCCAGCGAGGGCAGCTTGGCCTCCTCGGCGGCGCTGCAGTCCGAGCCCTCCGAGCTGCTGTCCGTCAGGCTCCGGGCGGGCGGCGGCTCCTCCCCGGCCGGGCCCCGGCACCGCCCCTTCGACTTGGCCCCGGCCCGGCCCGGCGCCCCCTTCCCGCAGCTCCGGCCCCCGGCGGCCTGCGGCGGCTTCCCCTTCCGCTCCGGCCGGCCGCCGCTGCCCCCGCCCGGCCGCCGCTGCCCGGGCCCCGCGCCCGGCTTCCCGCAGAACGCGGCGGGCGCGCCGGGGTGGCTGCGCCGGCTCTTGGCCAGAGACCAGCCGGGCACATCCTTGGGCCGGGCCGGGGACGGCGCCCGCGGCAGCTTCTTCTTCTCGGGCGGCGGCTCCGCCTCGGCCGCCTCCATGCGGGCTGCGCGCAGCTCACCGGCGCCGGAGGCTCGGCCCGCAGGGGCGCATCCCCCGGGCCCGCGGCTGGCTCCGGGCTGGGCTGGCCGGGCGCTGCGCTGCGCTCTGAGCTCGCCACGGGGCTGCCTCCTCCGCCGGCCGCAGCGCAGCGCGTCTGGCTGTCCCCGCCCCGCGGCCGCCGAGACGGTGACGCGCGCGGTCTGGGAACAAAAGGCGGAGAGGGGCGCCAGCGGGGCGGGGATCCTCGGGGCAACAGCGACCCGCTCCGGCCGGGCCGCGAGGGGGACCGGCCCCGGCACGCCCGGAGAGCGCAGCCAGGAAAAACAAACGGGGCCCCGCCTGCGCCGTCCGCTCGGGCCTGGTGCCGTTCGGACACCCCGAGGGGAGCCCCTGGACACTCCCCCGTCGTCCCCACGCCCGGCCCAGCCCGCGTTCCAGCTCGCCAGGGAGACCGGCTGGAAGCTCCTTCATGGAGCCCAGCACCTGTCCCCTTCTGCAGCATCAGAGAGGCCCGAGCATCTCCGCCCCTTTCTGGCTCCTGCACAGCCCTGCTGTGTGCACCCCCCAGCCCCGGCCCACAAGAGCCCTCAGCCTCTCCTGGCGCCGCCACGCCGGCTAGCGATAAACCAGGAGGGGGCTAGGCAGGTCGGTGCTCTCTGACTATTGGGGTTGTTTCCCTTCCTCCCTTGGGTCACATACCCAAACAGAGTTCCCCGGCCTGGTCCCTGGATGCCTTGGAGGAACATGGGCTCAGTCTGAGGTTCTAGGCTTGGGGTCCCCTTCTGGCTCCTTTATTATGACCTGGTGTCCCTCACGCCTGTACTGGACAAGGAGTCCTGTGGCACCTTATGGACTAACGGACGGATGGGAGCATACACTTTCGTGGACAAAGACCCACTCACATGCATCGGACGAAGTGGGTCTTTGCCCACGAAAGCGTATGCTCCCATCCGTCTGTTAGTCCATAAGGTGCCACAGGACTCCTTTTGCAGATCCAGACTAGCACGGCTACCCCTCTGATGCTTGACTCCTATACTCATTTGCCATTATTCGGAGGCACCATTTGGGGAGCACAGTTTGGGGATCTAGCAGTTTGGGGATCTAGCCCTCCGGAATTTTGTACAAAGTGGTCTACACAGCCTAGCACAGAGCTTCACGGGGAGTCCCCAAAACTGGCTGACCAGGCAACACGATGGCAGATAAACTTCAATGCTGCAAAATGCAAAGCAACGCACAAGACAAAACAGTGTCAGAGGGGGAGCCCTGTGGGTCTGTTTCAGCAAAAATAATGAGGAGACCTGTGGCATCATAAAGACTAGCACATTTATTTGGGCATCAGCTTTGCTGGGCTAGCATCCACTTCCTCAGATGCGAAATATAATCCCAAACACACGTGCAAACCATTGGTGTCTAAATTAACCGAATCCATCAATAAAGAGATTGTGGAGTCCTTGTGGATAGTGGTCTGAAAATATCAGTTCCCTGTCCAGTGGCAATGAAAAAAGCTAACCGAGTACTGAGACGCCTTAGGAAAGGGATCGATAACAAGATACAAAATATCATCTTGCCATTTGATAAATTCCCATATTGAGCATTGTGTGCAGATTTAGTCACCCCATCTCAAAAAAGAGCGGATTTGGGAAAGGTACAGAGAAGGCAACTGAAATGATCAGGAGCGCTGAACACCTTCCGTATGAGGAGAGATGAAAGAGACGGGACTTGTCAGTTTGGAAAAAAATGATCAAGAGGGAGACATGACATGTCTATAAAACTATGAATCATGTGGAAAAACTGAATAAGGAATGTTATTTACTCCTTCACATAGCACCAAGAACTAGGAGTCACTCAGGGTATGTCACTCAGGGTAGTTCGAACTAGGGTGGCAGTGTAGACATCCCCTCAGTGAAATTGATAAGCAGCAGATTTCAAACAAAAGAAAGCATTTCTTCACAGTCAACCTATGGAACTCCTTGCCAGAGGATGTTGTAAGGGCCAAGACTATAACAGGGTTCACAGCAGAACTAGATACGTTCCTGGAGACTAGGTCCCTCCATGGCAATTAGCCAGGATGGGTAGGAATCCAACATCATGTTCTGCTTGTCCCTCGCCTCTGTTTGCCGGAAGCTGGGAATAGGTGATGGGGTGGATCACTCAGTGGTTGCCTGTTGTGTTCATTCTCTCTGGGGGCCTGGCATTGGCCCCTGTGGGCCAACAGGACAGTGGGCAGGATGGACTGTTCTCTGACTCGGTCTGGCCGTTCTGATGTTCTTCCATAGAGTCCAGATGTATCTGCCCCGGCTGTAACCACTAGACCTGGAGCAGAGAGAGCCCAGGAGTCCCGATGGGGGGTCTCTCTGCAGAGTTAGGAACAAAGAACGAATGTGGATTGCAATTCTAAACCCAACAGTGTCCCTTGCTACGAGGTGGCAGAACATGTTAGTACTAGAGCCGAGCGGGGCTGTTGTGTCAGAATTAGACATGGGGCTCCTGTCAGCCAGCCACTAAATTATCTGACAAAAACCTTGAGTTTTCACGTGCCTAAGTAGCCCCTGGAAACATGGTTCAATTTGCCCCCCCCCCCATTAGTTGTAATGTCCCCCAACTTCAGTTGGTAACTGGGTTCAGTGGCTCCTCCCCTTAGGCTGAGGGAGGGGCCTTTAGATGAGGGCAGATATGTGTCCACCGAGATCTTCAACAGGTGCCCCAACCTACCACCCCCGGAAGCTTTGGGAAATGCTTCTTGGCAAATGCGGTGCAATTCTTTTTAGATATGATCCCAGACGTCTGTTCTTCAGTCTCGCCAAGAAAATCCCTGTCTTTGCTGTAGCTGCCGTTACACACGTTACACTTCCAAAATGCCATAGACATGGGAGGACTTGGAGCACGGGATGGGCCTGCAGAAATACAGCGAAGCAGACAGGGGAAGAAATACTCCAGATTCTCCTGCAAAGCTTCCAGAGCACTTTCATGAACAATTCTGAGCCCCTACTTAAACCCTTCCCCTATACAGAGCCCCTCCCCTCTCCTCCCTCATCCTGCTAATCAGCATGGAAATCTCTTCACTAGGAGGGTGGGAAAATCTGGTTTGAGTCTTTTTACTATTAATGTGACCCTCAGATTCACCTCGTGCACACAGCGCCTCCTGGTGGCTGGCCCCTGCAGGTCTTTGGCTCAGGGAAAGGCTTGTCCTTGGAAAAATAATCGATCCATGGGTAAGTAGGGGGTAGCCAGGGGAACGGCGTGGGTGTGGTTCATTGCATCAGGCCCTGCCCTTGTATCCCATCATATTTCCCAGATTGCTATGTAAAATGTTCACACGGCTGCAAGAAGGGGGTGTCCTATGGGACCATGTGTGTTGCCTCAGATGATTCGTCCACGTACTGCACTGAGGGCCACGCATTTGAATAAAGCCTCAAAATGGTTCTTGCAAGTTGTGTGGGGAGGGCCAGACACTCCAATTTGCATGTGCAGTCTACAGTGCATCCCTGCACTGAGCAGGCCTCGAACTGTCCCGGGTGCATGCCGAGAGCCAGCTGTACAGCCCCAAATCACACTTGCACTGGGTGAGAAGGCAGCAGGCACCGCTCAGTCTGCTCTGGCAAAGGCCTTGCTGCTCAGATCCCTGCGCTCAGCAATCTGGAGGGACAGGTGGCCCCTGTAAGGGCAGGGCGAGGACACAGCTGTCTGGCTAGGCGGTTTCAATACCACTTTGCACCACAGCCGGGACGCCCCAGGTAGCTGCAGGTGGCTAACGCCAGCAAACACAGCGCCCGGGCGATTTCTTTTCCTCTCCAGCACAAAACACAAATCCAGGCGAGTACCCAGCAAGCTGCAGCCACCTGAGTTTGAAATAGCAGCCTGGTGCCTAGACCCCTGAGGCCTATGGGGTCTCCTCATGGACATGTTTGGGGGCCTCTGCTTTGCAGTACCCCAGACTTTACTGTGACCCACAAGTACAATAAACGCCATCCCCAGGCGCCTGTGCTCTCTACAGGGCCGAGGCAGCTGGTAGAATCCCCCCCAGTGCCGTTCCGCTGGCCTGGTCGAGGAGAGGAGCCGGGAACGCCTCTTGGGAGCCTCAGCTGGCAGCACGCCGCCTGAGGAGCTGCCGGGTGACTAGGCTGACATGGCTGCACCCATCTGCGGGGAGCCGCTTTGTCTCAAGCCGAGCCCCGGGAAGTCATCGGTTCCAGGCGGGGCCGGGAGGCTCCACGCGACGGCGAGCGCCATATCCGCAAGAGCCCACGGCAGAACTCCCAGCGCCCGCAACGCCTTCCTGAAGCTCCCTCGCCAGTCACAGGCCCTTCCCTGCGCCGACACCCTAGGTCTGCAAGGACGGAGCCCTTTTCCTTTGCAAAGCTGGTGCTGACGCCAAGACCTTTCCCTCCACAGAGCTGGGGCTGGGAGGCTTTCAGCCGAGCCAGGTCCCCGGGGCCACCCAGCACTGGATTGCCTCACCCAGCAAAGGAAAGCTGAGTTTGCCATCCTACAGCCCTGGGGCTGGCCGGGACCTGCTGGGCCACTGAGCCGGTTCCTGGCCCCTGCCGGCAATGCCCTCCTATCATCCCAGAACCCATTTCTCACACTCCTTTCCGAGCCTGGCCTGGTCTCCCCGCCACATCCTGCAGGAGACTCGGGCTCCGCTATTTAGAAATCAGCTTCCGCTTCCCAGCCAGTTCACGGCGCCTCAGAACCTTGGGACCCTGCCAGGGGCCTTGGGGGGTCAGCGAGTCCAGTCCAGTCCCCTCCCTCACAGCAGGACCCAGCACCATCCCTGACGGGCGTCTGTCCAACCTGCTCTGAGGTATCTCCAGTTTGCCCTGCACCGGCCCATTAAGGGCAGAGCCCCAGCCCTGAGGGAGGGCGGCGAGTGAAGCCCCAGGGCCGGGCTGGGGGCTGGATAGAGAGGGACTCCTGGTGGGCGGGGGAGAGCAGGAGGATTCCTGGGGAAGGCAGGCAGGGCTGGGGAGGCTCTGGCCAAGTAAGCCCCAGGCTGCAAGGCAGGGGCAGCGGGCCCACACCCCTTTGCCAGTGCTGAGTGGCCGTTACAGATGCAGCCTGCCCCCGAGGCAGGGGCTAGATGGGTCACTGAGGCCAGGTGAGGACAGAGGAACTGGATGTTCCCTGGGCAAAGAACTCGGGACCCCTGGGGAGGGGCAGAGCCTGGAGTGTGCAGTGCACTAAACATTCCCCCCCCCCCCCCCGGAAGGGGATGCAGAGAGACTGGCGTGGGCACTGCCGGGGGGCCGTGTCCTGAAGAGGACTCTGGGGTTAAGGAACATTGGGAGATACCCGCTGGAGGGAGGCGCCCAATGAAACAAGCTAATTCCCCAAGGCAACCAGCGGAAGGTGCCATGCTGGTGAGTCTGCTGCGTGACAGACGGGGATTCCACAACCTCCCTGGGCAATTTATTCCCAGGTTTCACCATCGGGACAGGCAGGACGTGTTTCCTAATGCCCGACCTGACCCTCCCCTGCTGCAGTTCAAGCCCCTTGCTTCTCTCCTCGGAAGCCAAGGAGAACGGGTTTTCTCCTTCCTCGTGATGCCCTTGTAAGCTGCTCTATCTTTTTGTGCTTGTGCCAATAGCATCCCTTAGCGCCAATAGCTGCTCTAGCCTCATAGAGAGCGGCTTGTACTTACCGAGAGCAACCAGAACTTCTCAGCCTCCCTTTGCCAGGCTCCTGTAGCTTCTTCCCATCTGTTCCTCTGATCGCCCTAGTAGCCTCCCCTGCACCTGTTCCATTTAAATTCACTCTCGGCCCTGGGCCCATCACCAGTGATCTGTGCCTTTCAAGTGACCTTAGTCCCGTGGCACCTAGAGACGACCACAAATGTAGATCTAGTGCCACAGGTGTCAGTGGGTAACACCCACTCACTCCGGTGATGTGCGGGACATTGTTCACCCCAGACGTGCTGCGCTTTCCTCTCTCCAGGCCCCTCCCTGCCCTGCCCCACCCCGCCCCAAGCCCTAGGCCACTCCAGAACCCTCCCTCCCTTCAGGGTGCTAGGGTGTGTTCTGAACGGCCCCGTGTCCCCAGGCCCTGGGGATGAGCGAAGCTCACGCTGGTGGCAGCCATGCTCTGCTCAGTCCCCCGGTTCCTGGACAGCGCCTGCATCCAGCCCAGACCCCCAAGCAGACCCAGGCCCGGTGCTGCTGTAGCCGACCAGTGCGAAGGTCGAAGAGGAACGGCAGAGAAATCCCAGGGGCGGGATAAAGCCAGTGAACAGAGCAGAGCAGCCGCGGGAAAGCAGGCCCCAGAGCTACAGGCTGTGGCTTCGTGCCTTCCCTGAGCCGGGCCGCGAGCCCCACACGCAGACTCAGTGGGCCACCGGGAGGTCTGTCTTGGTGCGAGGAACAAAGCCCAGCCACACAGCCCTGGAGCGGGCAAGGAGTCACTGACCGGACGCGGCGCAGGCGGGGCTGCCTTGAGACTGTTCCACGGGACGCCTGAGGCCGGAGCCTGCAGCCCAATCCAGGCAGGCGGCAGAGCACGCTGAGGCCAGGGTGACCCCTCTGCAAGATTTGCTGGTCGCTGTTGGAACCATCTTTTCACAGTGGTGAGCAGCCAACGCCCGCGGGGGGAGGCGAGTCTCCCTGGGGAGAGCAGCCAGGAGAAAGGGAGGCTCCCCCCCCCCCCCGTGAATGAGACTCCTGCTGGGCTACCCGGGCTGGCTCCAGGATGTCCCGGCACTGGGCTCCGCACTGGCCATTGGCAGGGGAGGGGCAGTGGCACCGGGGACCAGAGGAACAAAGGACTCCCCGGTGCCCTGAGCAGCTCCTCTGTCTCCATGGCAGCCGTCCCCTCCGGCCTAGCCCGGCCGTCTCTCTGGGCAGCGGCTGTCACTGCTCATCCGGGGGTGCAGGGCAGAGAGCGGGCTGCAGCCAGGACCCACGGCGCCGGCCCTGCCCGCTGCAAAGGGCCGTCCCTGCTGCCAGGAGCCAGCCTCCGGGAAGCAGCAGGGACCGAGTGGAAGGAGGCTTGGAAACGCGAGCTCGGGCTGCTGGTGCGGGGACCGAGCACTCGCTGGACCAGCACGGTGCCGCCGCCCCTAGTGTTGCTGGGCAGCTTTGCACGGCCGCCCTGGGGTGGGCTCTGCCCCTCTCGCCCCAGCGCCCGGGGGCCTGGCTGACACCCGGACACTGGGTCCTCCCCCCTCACACTCTGGGGAGGGGAGTGTGGGTCTCCAGAGCCAAACTGTGCAGCTGGACCCAACCCAGCTCAGGAATGGGCCAAGCCCCGTCCCCCCCCCCCAGACGTTTGGTGGGACGTGCGGATCCAGACTCCGGCTCCATCCTGCCCAGTGCCAGGCCGTGGGCAGGGGCTGCTGTGGGGGCGGAGGCGGGTTTCACCAAGGCGCAGGGTATCCGTGCGCTGCTGGGGAGGAAGCAGGGGCCAGACCAGTGCAGGAGGGGAGGGGCCAGGCGGTCCTGAGAGAGCTGAGCCCATTTTTCAGCCCCAGCTAGTCGACCTCCCCGCAAGATGCAGCCAGGCAGGTTCCTCCCTCTGCCCGGGGACATGGCGCTGGGCCACTCCCAGGCCGGGCAGGAGGCGTACCGGGCCGGTGCTCGCCGAGTGGGAGGGAGGGAGCCAGAGTCCTGCACACCCCATGGCAGAGGCGCCAAGAAGGCAGCTGAGCTGGGGGAAACCCGAGCGTGTCCCTCGAGAGATGGGCGAACGTGCCCCGGGGCCCCGGAGTGCCAGGCCACGGGCCAGGGGAGGAGCGCTGGGCTCCTCCCGGCCGGCACGGGGCGGTTGCTGTGGCGAGGCAGCCTGGACCGCCGGTTGCACTGGCCTTGAGCGAGCTGCTCCTTAGGGAAGGATTCAATCACTGGCAGGGAACCGCAGCCGCCAGCTTCCTGAAGACTCAAATTGAAAGCTACGAGCTTAACCAGCCCCCTGGGCCTTCCGCGGGCCTGGAAGCCAGCCAGCCCGGAGCCTGGGCTGTGGGCGGCCGCTGGGGCTCCCTATGCAGAGACAGGCCCTGCTTCGCTATGGAGCGCCCCAGGGCCCAGCCGCAGGCCTGGCAGGACACTGGGGGGGGTCAGGCACCGCTGCAAAGGGAATCCCTGAGCCTGCGAAGAGCCGTTGGCAAAGGGGCAAGCGTGCGGCCCCTCGCTCCCCGCGCCCCCGTGCCGCCCGTCACTAGTGCGTGTCACGGGCACGCCCCACGGAGCCCTGCCCAGCTGCCCCCGCATTGGCTCCGGCAGTTGCCTTTGTGCTGCGGGGTCGACTCACGGGGGGCAGTGTTATCCGACTGCCCCCGTCCACCGGGCGCCACAGCAGGCCCAGCGCTGCTCCGTCTGTCGCCTGGACGTGCCAGGACCTGGGCCCAATCCCTGCTGCTGGGCAGGCCGCCATCGCCATGGGAACAAGGGAGGCTCAGCAGTGTGACGTAGTGGGGGGGCCTTGCTAGGGCTGTGGTGACCTCTGCTGCCTGGTCATTATGCAAAGGGGGCTCCAAACCTGTCTGACCAGCTACCCCCCATGGGGAGGAACAAAGGAAGGTGGGATGCTGCCGTGGCTGGGGGGCAGGGCTGGAGGAGAGTTAGTTAGTTTCTGTCTGGGAGCATGGAGGAAGCAGCCTCAGCAACAGACTGGGGGGGTTAGAAGCCGGACCCCCCCCCATATCAAGGGGGGCTGAGGCATCCCAGGCCTGCCCTGTAACCTGGTGACATCTGTGCTGTGCTGTATCCTGGAGAGGCAATAAACTCCCTCTGTTCTACTGGCTGGTGGAGTCTGTCCGTGCCCTTTCGGGGGTGCAGAAGGCGGGGGACCCCAACGTGCCGTCACAAGCAGCGCCAGGCTGTAGCAGGCGCATGCTGGGCTCTCTGCCCCCTGAGCCCTCCCCACACTGGGCCCTCAGGCGCGGCTCCCTCTGACCCAGCGGCTCGGCCCTGTGCGCCTGGGCCCTGCCCCTCCCGTGCCATGTCACTGAGCTGGGGGTGCCACATGGGCACCCCCTGGCCAGGGCTGTTTTCGGTGCACTGGCTTCTGTGTGGGGAGGGGTGCACAGCGGGGAGGCTGCCCAGCTCCTGAGCCCACCCGTGGCGGCTCTGGCTGCATGCAGAAGTGGCTGCGCGTTCACACCTGCAGCGGGCCTTCTCCGCATGCCCTGCTGGGCCACGGCACGCCTGCCTGGGTGCACTCCAGCCCGTGACCCAGCCCGGGGGGTCCCACAGCAGCATGTGCTCTGAGGCAGGAGGCAGGGTTGGGTTGCTTGTTAGCACAGGCTGCATTCCCAGCCCCTAGCCTTGAGACACCTGGGACAAGTCCTTCTGCTGCCCTGTGCCTCAGTTTCCCCAGGTGTAATGTGGGGGCGGTAACGCTGGCTCAGCAGTGTCAGCTCCCATTGCTAGTGCAGCAGGGAAGGCGCCTGGGGGTAGCACAGTGACCAGGAGCCAGACGCCGCACCAGGACCCCAGCCTGCCCACGAGAGGAGCGTTAGGGGCGGGCCCCGGGGGGGTGGGGACAGAGCAGCCCCAGCCTCCGCAAAGGGCCACGCCCGCCCCAGGTGCCCAGCCTTGCTCTGACATTGTGGCTTGTGGCCCCGGGGGGCAGAGCAGCCCTGCTTTTGGGGTGCCTGGGAACATGCAGGCCCTGCCCCACGCCTGCCTCTGGCTGCCGCAGGCAAAGCCGAGCCAAGTTGGGGGACCCTTGGCCCCGTGACATGCTGAGACCAGCCTGGCAGGGCCTGGGGGTCTGCACTGAGCCCTGCACCTGGCAAGGGGGGGCCAGGCTATTTATAGTCACATGCAGCCTGCCCCCAATTAAGGGATCAGAGCTAATCCACTGCCCAGCCCCGCGCTGGCTCCCGGGCTAGCCCCGCAGCCCAGGATTATGGCTAACCAGATTAGCTGCTGCTCCAGCAGAGCGAGGACCCCAGGGGATTGGGGCGGGGAGGGAGGCTCTTCCCCAACTTGCTGCTTCCCGGCTGCCATGCAGAGGAGTGGGCCACACGCCACGGCCGGGGGCACGCGTGGGGGGGAGGCGAGGGGGACCAGACAGTACGTGCTTCTAACAGCCAATCCCCAGCCTCTGCTCTGCACAGAGGCTTGTCCTGAGCATCCGGGGCTCCTTTGGCATCTCCAGCGTCCAAGGGCCCCGCTGGCTGTTTAGCCGGCATCCTGCTTCTGACGTACGTACAGAACATTTTGCTGTTACTTGCTGAGGGTTTGCCTGGCTGCTCTTCACGCTCCTTTCTGGCTTTGCTGCTTATGTTTTTACACTTCATTGGACAAGGTCCCCCAGGTAAGCGTGCCCCGGCCGGCCGGGGGAGGGCGGGAGCCGCGCACTGCCCCATGCTCTGGCTGGCTGGAGGAGGGCTGGGGCTGATTTCCCCGCTTGCTTGAGTGACCATGGGGCTGCGTTCACACCATGTCCACATTTACAACCCCCTCCCCTGCAGAAGTCCCTGCATCCGGGCCTGCGCCAGGGAGCAGGTGTTTGCTGTGGCCCGAGGATACTGTTCGGAGCATTTCACAACCTTTTTCCACTCAGAGGATTTGCACCAGCCGCCACCACCCCCGCCCCCCCCGTGCGGCTTGCACATGCGGCTTAAACTCCCCTCCCCAGACCCTCCCGCAAACCAGATTAGTGCTTTGGCATGTGGACGTTAATTATCCCTAATCTGTTTTGTTCCCTGTGAAGGCCTCCCTGGTGGATCCCCTGGGGTCCCGCCGGAAGGCGCAGGGTGAGCGTTGATTAGCAAAGAGCATCCCTGCCCCGGGCAGAGACCCCCCGGCCCTGGCCAGGGCTCTGCAGAGACATTGCGGCTGCAGCTCAGAATTTCCACATTTGTAAGCACATTTCGCACACGCAGAGCACCCTGGACAAGCGAGTGCTGGTCCCAGCGCAGGCAGGGAGGGGCGACCCCGGCTCCCTTCCCTGTAACAGTTCTCAGACACGCCTCAGCGGGGCTGGATTTGACTCCATGCCTGGTCCTCAGCATAAATCCTGTTTGCCATCCTCTCAATGGCCCTGTGCACGAGACTGAAGGAGCCTAATTTCCAGGCCCAGTCTGCACGCCTCTCGTGCACGTGTGCGACAGTCACATCTGGGATTGCTACGTGCCATGGGCAAGAAAGGGCTCTGCCCAGCCAGGCACGTCCGCTCACGTGCACACGCCGAGGTGCGCGGGCAAAGCAGCTGCACGTCGGAAAGGGCTCCAAATGCATGTCCAGTTGTGGTGGCATGGCAGGTCCCCCTGCCTCCTGCACCCCAGTAGTGGCACAAACAGACTCCCCCAGCCAGTAGAACAGGGGAGTTTATTGCTTCTCCGGGATACAGCTCAGCACAGATGTAAGCTGGTTCCAGGGCAGGCCTAGGATGCCTCTGGCCCCCTTGAGATGGGGGAGACTGGGCCCCTAAATCCCAGCCCCTTGCTTAGGCTGCTTCCTCCATCATACCAGACAGAAACTAAAACAACTGTCCCTTCCAGCCCTGCCCCCCAGCCAGGTGCTGGTCTCCCCTCCTCCCTTTGTCTCTCCCTGGGCGCTGAGCCTGGGTGTCTGGTTAATCCACATTTGGGGGAGTCAGTGAGAATCTCCCCTCCCAGCGCAGGGGGACCCAGGTTGCAGAGCAGACAGCCCCCCGCTGCGCTGCACCAGTCTGGGACTGAAACGCCCCTCGGTGCCGGACGTGGCCGCGCCAGGGCCGGGCCTTGCTCCACATGGTAACCGCTACCCTGCCTTTCGCCCTGCTCCACGGGCTTAGCCCCCGGCTGCTCCGGGCCCCCAGCACCTGGGAGGCGGCGAGGCTCTGGCTGGCGCGTTGCGGCGGTACCCGGGGGCTCACACGGCTCTGCAGAGACGCTCAGCTAGCCTGGGGGCGCCAATGGCTCCTCCGTAGCCATAGCAACCAGGCTGCTCTTTGCGCCCGTCTCTACCCAGGTGAGCCTCACACAAGCATCTGCCACGCGGGCTGCTGGGCAGGAGGCTGCAGGGATCAGACGCTGCCCCGCCCGGCTGCTCCCTGCAGGCCCCAGTGGCGCCAGGAGACTCTGGAGAGGACCAGGGAGGGGCAGCTGGAGCAACAGCCTGCAGGGATATGGAGAGGCCTGGAGCACCACAGCGCCCAGGGGAGACCAGAGCTGTCCCTCGGGCGCAGGCCTGGGGGGGAGGACGGACGCTCCCTGCGCTGGCTGGGGACTCGCCCCTCTGCCCAGAACATGATACCAGACCCGGAGTCGGCAGAGGGCCAGGGACCAGGCGGCTGGGAGATGAAGGGAGGCTGTGGGGAGCGGTCTGAGCGCAGGACAGGCAGCCAGGGGGTCGCTGACTCCCCGCCCTCCGTCCCCACTGCCCCAGCTGGCAGCCCGGGGACAGTCCCGTCCGAACGGCGCCGGGGACAGCGGCAGCGTTGGTGGATGGAGTCAGGCTCCCATGCAAGTGCTGGATGGAGGGAAAGGAAATGAACCTGCATGTCCCGTCTATGCCACGGCGTCTGGGCAGTTCATTGGCTCCGGCGCAGGGACGGTCGGACGTGCTCAGCAAGAGCAGGGGCAGGACAGTGACGTCAAGGTCAAAACCCGGTCTGCAAGCATTTGAAAGATGCCAACCCAGGCAGGCGCTGGCCCTTTGAGAGTGAGGAGGCCAGCACCCCTGTGACTGCTCAGACAATTCCCAGCCCTGTGGTGAAGGGAGGGCACCTGGGCCTGGCAGAGTCGGAGAGTGGGTGGGGGGATGGGAGCAGAGGAGGGGTAGCGGGAGCTGAGGAATGGGTGGGGGGGTGGGAGCAGACGAGGGGTAACAGTAGCTGAGGCGTGGGTGAGGGGGTGGGATCAGAGGAGTGAGCGAGGGGGGTGGGAGCAGAGGAGGGGTAGCGGGAGCTGAGGCGTGGTTGGGGGGGTGGGAGCAGAGAAGGGGTAGCGGGAGCTGAGGCGTAGGTGGGGGGGTAGGAGCAGAGGAGGGGTAGCGGGAGCTGAGGCGTAGGTGGGGGGGTGGGAGCAGAGGAGGGGTAGCGGGAGCTGAGGCGTGGGTGGGGGGGTGGGAGCAGAGAAGGGGTAGCGGGAGCTGAGGCGTAGGTGGGGGGGTGGGAGCAGAGGAGGGGTAGCGGGAGCTGAGGCGTGGGTGGGAGCAGAGGAGGGGTAGCGGGAGCTGAGGCGTGGGGAGGGTGGGAACAGAGGAGGGGTAGCGGGAGCTGAGGCGTAGGTGGGGGGGTGGGAGCAGAGGAGGGGTAGCGGGAGCTGAGGCGTAGGTGGGGGGTGGGAGCAGAGGAGGGGTAGCGGGAGCTGAGGCGTAGGTGGGGGGTGGGAGCAGAGGAGGGGTAGCGGGAGCTGAGGCGTGGGTGGGGGGTGGGAGCAGAGGAGGGGTAGCGGGAGCTGAGGCGTAGGTGGGGGTGGGAGCAGAGGAGGGGTAGCGGGAGCTGAGGCGTAGGTGGGGGTGGGAGCAGAGGAGGGGTAGCGGGAGCTGAGGCGTAGGTGGGGGGTGGGAACAGAGGAGGGGTAGCGGGAGCTGAGGCGTAGGTGGGGGGTGGGAGCAGAGGAGGGGTAGCGGGAGCTGAGGCGTAGGTGGGGGGTGGGAGCAGAGGAGGGGTAGCGGGAGCTGAGGAGTAGGTGGGGGGTGGGAGCAGAGGAGGGGTAGCGGGAGCTGAGGCGTAGGTGGGGGGTGGGAGCAGAGGAGGGGTAGCGGGAGCTGAGGCGTAGGTGGGGGGTGGGAGCAGAGGAGGGGTAGCGGGAGCTGAAGGCGTAGGTGGGGGGTGGGAGCAGAGAAGGGGTAGCGGGAGCTGAGGCGTAGCGGGAGCTGAGGCGTAGGTGGGGGGGTGGGAGCAGAGAAGGGGTAGCGGGAGCTGAGGCGTAGCGGGAGCTGAGGCGTAGGTGGGGGGGTGGGAGCAGAGGAGGGGTAGCGGGAGCTGAGGCGTAGGTGGGGGGGTGGGAGCAGAGGAGGGGTAGCGGGAGCTGAGGCGTGGGTGGGGGGGTGGGAGCAGAGGAGGGGTAGCGGGAGCTGAGGCGTGGGTGGGGGGGTGGGAGCAGAGGAGGGGTAGTGGGAGCTGAGGCGTAGGTGGGGGGGTGGGAGCAGAGGAGGGGTAGCGGGAGCTGAGGCGTGGGTGGGGGGGTGGGAGCAGAGGAGGGGTAGCGGGAGCTGAGGCGTAGGTGGGGGGTGGGAACAGAGGAGGGGTAGCGGGAGCTGAGGCGTAGGTGGGGGGTGGGAGCAGAGGAGGGGTAGCGGGAGCTGAGGCGTAGGTGGGGGGTGGGAGCAGAGGAGGGGTAGCGGGAGCTGAGGAGTAGGTGGGGGGTGGGAGCAGAGGAGGGGTAGCGGGAGCTGAGGCGTAGGTGGGGGGTGGGAGCAGAGGAGGGGTAGCGGGAGCTGAGGCGTAGGTGGGGGGTGGGAGCAGAGGAGGGGTAGCGGGAGCTGAGGCGTAGGTGGGGGGTGGGAGCAGAGAAGGGGTAGCGGGAGCTGAGGCGTAGCGGGAGCTGAGGCGTAGGTGGGGGGGTGGGAGCAGAGAAGGGGTAGCGGGAGCTGAGGCGTAGCGGGAGCTGAGGCGTAGGTGGGGGGGTGGGAGCAGAGGAGGGGTAGCGGGAGCTGAGGCGTAGGTGGGGGGGTGGGAGCAGAGGAGGGGTAGCGGGAGCTGAGGCGTAGGTGGGGGGGTGGGAGCAGAGGAGGGGTAGCGGGAGCTGAGGCGTGGGTGGGGGGGTGGGAGCAGAGGAGGGGTAGCGGGAGCTGAAGCGTCGGTGGGGGGGTGGGAGCAGAGGAGGGGTAGGGGGAGCTGAGGCGTAGGTGGGGGGGTGGGAGCAGAGGAGGGGTAGCGGGAGCTGAGGCGTGGGTGGGGGGGTGGGAGCAGAGGAGGGGTAGCGGGAGCTGAGGCGTAGGTGGGGGGGTGGGAGCAGAGGAGGGGTAGCGGGAGCTGAGGCGTAGGTGGGGGGTGGGAGCAGAGGAGGGGTAGCGGGAGCTGAGGCGTAGGTGGGGGGTGGGAGCAGAGGAGGGGTAGCGGGAGCTGAGGCGTAGGTGGGGGGTGGGAGCAGAGGAGGGGTAGTGGGAGCTGAGGCGTAGGTGGGGGGGTGGGAGCAGAGGAGGGGTAGCGGGAGCTGAGGCGTGGGTGGGGGGGTGGGAGCAGAGGAGGGGTAGCGGGAGCTGAGGCGTAGGTGGGGGGGTGGGAGCAGAGGAGGGGTAGTGGGAGCTGAGGCGTAGGTGGGGGGGTGGGAGCAGAGGAGGGGTAGCGGGAGCTGAGGCGTGGGTGGGGGGGTGGGAGCAGAGGAGGGGTAGCGGGAGCTGAGGCGTAGGTGGGGGGTGGGAACAGAGGAGGGGTAGCGGGAGCTGAGGCGTAGGTGGGGGGTGGGAGCAGAGGAGGGGTAGCGGGAGCTGAGGCGTAGGTGGGGGGTGGGAGCAGAGGAGGGGTAGCGGGAGCTGAGGAGTAGGTGGGGGGTGGGAGCAGAGGAGGGGTAGCGGGAGCTGAGGCGTAGGTGGGGGGTGGGAGCAGAGGAGGGGTAGCGGGAGCTGAGGCGTAGGTGGGGGGTGGGAGCAGAGGAGGGGTAGCGGGAGCTGAGGCGTAGGTGGGGGGTGGGAGCAGAGAAGGGGTAGCGGGAGCTGAGGCGTAGCGGGAGCTGAGGCGTAGGTGGGGGGGTGGGAGCAGAGAAGGGGTAGCGGGAGCTGAGGCGTAGCGGGAGCTGAGGCGTAGGTGGGGGGGTGGGAGCAGAGGAGGGGTAGCGGGAGCTGAGGCGTAGGTGGGGGGGTGGGAGCAGAGGAGGGGTAGCGGGAGCTGAGGCGTAGGTGGGGGGGTGGGAGCAGAGGAGGGGTAGCGGGAGCTGAGGCGTGGGTGGGGGGGTGGGAGCAGAGGAGGGGTAGCGGGAGCTGAAGCGTCGGTGGGGGGGTGGGAGCAGAGGAGGGGTAGGGGGAGCTGAGGCGTAGGTGGGGGGGTGGGAGCAGAGGAGGGGTAGCGGGAGCTGAGGCGTGGGTGGGGGGGTGGGAGCAGAGGAGGGGTAGCGGGAGCTGAGGCGTAGGTGGGGGGGTGGGAGCAGAGGAGGGGTAGCGGGAGCTGAGGCGTAGGTGGGGGGTGGGAGCAGAGGAGGGGTAGCGGGAGCTGAGGCGTAGGTGGGGGGTGGGAGCAGAGGAGGGGTAGCGGGAGCTGAGGCGTAGGTGGGGGGTGGGAGCAGAGGAGGGGTAGCGGGAGCTGAGGCGTAGGTGGGGGGTGGGAGCAGAGAAGGGGTAGCGGGAGCTGAGGCGTAGCGGGAGCTGAGGCGTAGGTGGGGGGTGGGAGCAGAGGAGGGGTAGTGGGAGCTGAGGCGTAGGTGGGGGGGTGGGAGCTGGGGCGGGCCCCGCCAGAGGGCTGCGACCTGGAGAAGACCCCGCGGCAACGTGGGGGCAGAACTGGAGCGTGGAGAGAGGCCCCGGGAGGCGCCAGCCAGAGGGAGGCACCCTGCGGCGGGTAAGAGCTAATTCCCGGTGCTGCCGGCGGGAGGCGCCATGGCGCTGAGTCCCACGGGGACACGGCTGCACTAAGCAGCCAGCGCGTTTGCGGCAGCGGCGTTGTTTGGGATTGGCAGGGGCGTGAGGAGCGATTCGGGGGCCATAGGACACTGCCACACGCAGGCCCCACGATGCACCTACCTCCCATGCAGTGTCCCCTGACATGAGGGCTGGCTTGTGTCTGGGACCTCGGGAGCCGATCCAGCTTCTCTTCCCTAGGGATTAGGGGGCCAAACCCCCTTTCATCCGTTATTGGTTAAACATGACGTGTAACCAGCTGACGGCTTCACCAACCCCTCCCACCTGCGGCATGGTGGGCCCGGCTGCGCTGGAGTAGCTCCCACCCAGTAACTGGTACCCAGTAAGCATCACCCAGTAAAGATGACGCTTACCAGCTAACTGGTTAACTGCTGACACCCCTACTAGGGCCCAGTCTGTCCTGGGATGAAGGGGAAGTTAGAAGAAGGGTTCATTCACCTGTTCACATAACACATCCATCAGGACGTGGCATCTTACACGGGCAGGGCAGGGTACCTGAAAGGTTGTAGCAGGGGAGGTCTAACTCTGGAGGGCCCCGTTTACCCGCGACCGTCCTCGTCTGCAGGCGGCGCTGAGCCGTGTGAGCTGGACATGCTGATGAATGAGTCTCCTCCAAGCGCAGTCCCCCGATGAAGCCAGCGCCCGGTGCCAAGTCCCCGGGGACAGGTCCTGGCCACGGCCCCCTTGCTCTGGCTTGCCAGCCTCTGTGGGAAGCTGAGAAATCAAGGCGGGCTTGTTTGCAAACAGCTGCTTCGGCAGCAGCCTGGTCCATTTGGGAGCCAGAGGCCGGCCTGCCATGCAACCAGTCGGCTCCGCCGGGCTTCCCGTCCCAGCGTGGGAATTCCCAGCTCTGTCTGAATTCCCACGAGTACAGGGACTGCCTGGCTCCGGGTCCTTGTAACTCAGCTGCGTGGGCAGTGATGTGGGGCCTGCAGGCGTCAGAGCCCCTCCAGGGGCCACGCTGCTCTGGGGCCCCTTGGATCACACTTGAACCAAGGGGCTGAGAATTCATCAGGTGGGGGAGGGGTGTTGGCATCCAAGCTGTTTCCTAATGGTCTGTCCGTGCTGTAGCATAGAATCATAGAACTGGAAGAGACCTCAGAAGGCATCAAGTCCAGCCCCCTGCTCTAGGCAGGACCAATCCCACTAAATCAACCCCGCCAGGGCTTTGTCAAGCCGAGACTTAAACACCTCTAGGGATGGAGACTCCGCTACTTCCCTGGGTAACCCATTCCAGTGCTTCACCACCCTCCTAGTGAAATAGTTTTTCCTAATATCCAACCTGGACCTCTCCCACCACAACCTGAGCCCATTGCTCCTTGTTCTGCCATCTGTCACCACTGAGAACAGCCTCTCTCCATCCTCTTCGGAACCCCCCTTCAGGAAGTTGAAGGCTGCTCTCAAATCCCCCCTCACTCTTCGCTTCTGCAGACTAAACAGACCCAAGTCCCTCAGCCTCTCCTCATAGGTCATATGCTCCAGCCCCCTAATCATTTTGGTTGCCCTCCACTGGACCCTCTCCAATGCGTCTACATCCTTTTTGTAGTGGGGGGCCCAGAACTGGACACAATACTCCAGATGCAGCCTCACCAAAGCCGAATAAAGGGGAATAATGACATCTCTGGATCTGCTGGCAATGCTCCTCTTAATGCAACCTAATATGCCATTAGCCTTCTTGGCTACAAGGGCACACTGTTGACTCATATCTAGCTTCTCATCCACTGTAACCCCCAGGTCCTTTTCTGCAGAACTACTACTTAACCGGTTGGTCCCCAGCTTGTAACTATACTTGGGATTCTTCCATCCCAAGTGCAGGACTCTACACTTGTCCTTGTTGAACCTCATCAGATTTCTTGTGGCCCAATCCTCCAATTTGTCTAAGTCATTCTGTACCCTATCTCTGCCCTTAAGCGTATCTACCTCTCCCCCCAGCTTAGTGTCATCCGCAAACTTGCTGAGGGTGCAATCCATCCCCTCATCCAGATCATTAATAAAGATATTGAACAAAACCGGCCCTAGAACCGAACCTTGGGGCACTCCGCTAGAAACCGACCGCCATCCTGACATCGAGCCATTGATCACTACCCGCTGGGCCCGGCCTTCTAGCCAGCTTTCTATCCATCTTACCGTCCATTTATCCAATCCACAATCCCTTAACTTGCTGGCAAGAATATTGTGGGAGACCGTATCAAAAGCCTTGCTAAAGTCAAGGTCTATAACATCCACTGACTTCCCCATGTCCACCGAGCCAGTTACCTCATCATAGAAGCTAATCAGATTGGTCAGGCACGACTTGCCCTTTGTGAATCCATGCTGACTATTCCTAATCACTTTCCTCTCATCCAAGTGCCTCAATATGGATTCCTTAAGGATCCCTTCCATGATTTTTCCAGGAACCGAGGTAAGACTGACAGGCCTATAGTTCCCTGGATCATCCTTCTTCCCTTTTTTGAAGATGGGCACTACATTTGCCTTTTTCCAGTCATCCGGGATTTCTCCCGATCGCCACGACTTTTCAAAGATAATGGCCAAAGGCTCCTCAATGACATTTGCCAACTCCCTCAGTACCCTCGGATGCACTAAGTCCAGACCCATGGATTTATGTATGTTTAGCTTTTCTAAGTAGTTCCTAACCTGTTCTTTACCCACCATGGGCTGTCCATCTTCATCCCATCTTGCGTCACTTAGCGCAGAAGTCCAGGAGCCGACCTTGTCTGTGAATACAGAGGCAAAGAAAGCATTGAGTACTTCAGCTTTCCCCACTCATCTGTCACTTGGTTACCTCCTTCATCCAGTAGGGGCCACACACCCCCTCTGATCACCTTCTTCTTGTTAACATGCCTGTAGAAACCTTTCTTGTTATCCTTCACATTCTTAGCCAGTCGCAATTCCATTTGCGCTTTCGCCTTCCTGATAACCCCCCGGCATTCTCGAGCTCTACATTTAAACCCCTCACTGGTCATTTGTCCAAGTTTCCACTCTTTGTAAGCTTCCTTTTTGTGCTTAAGTTCACCAAGGATTTCCCCTGTAAGCCAGTCCGGTCTCCTACCATGTTTGCCTCTCTTGCTACGCGTCAGGATGGTTTCTTTCTGTGCCTTCAATAAGGCTTCTTTAAAATACTGCCAGCTGTCCTGGACTCCTTTCCCCTTCATGTTAACATCCCAGGGGATTCTGCCCATCAGATCTCTGAGGGAGTCAAAATCTGGTTTTTTGAAGTCCAAGGTGTGTATTTTACTACTGTCTTTTCTTCCTTTGGTCAGGATCCTGAAATCTACCATCTCATGATCACTGCTTCCCAGGTTGTCACCCACCTCCACTTCCCCTATTAGTTCCTCCCTGTTTGTGAGCAGAAGGTCAAGCTGCGCACGGCGCCTGGTCGGATCCTTCAGCACCTGTGTCAAGAAGTTATCCCCAACATTCTCCAAAAACTTCCTGGATTGCCTGTGTACTGCCGTATTGGTTTCCCAGCAGATGTCAGGGTGATTAAAGTCCCCCACGAGAACCAGGGCCTGCGATCTGGAAGCTTCGCTCAGTTGTCTGAAGAAACCCTCATCTACCTCATCCACCTGATTCGGTGGCCTGTAGCAAACACCAACCAAAACATCACTGCTGTTGTTTGCTCCTTTAAACTTAACCCATAGACTCTCAACAGGTTTTTCTCCCTCTTTATACTGGAGTTCAGAGCAATCGTAGTGCTCTCTTACGTATAATGCAACTCCTCCTCCTTTTCTCCCCTGCCTGTTCTTCCTGAACAGTCTATAACCTTCCATGACAGCTCCAGTCATGCGAGTCATCCCACCAAGTCTCTGTTATCCCAATTAAATCATATTTCTTGGTCTGGGCCAGGGCCTCCAGTTCTTCCTGTTTGTTGTCCAGGCTTCTCGCATTAGTGTACAAACACTTCAGGTAACCAGTTGATCGTCCTATCTTCTCCATTCGAAACATGGGTCCTCCTTTCTTGCCCCTTCCTCTCTGCATTTCTTCCCGGTATCCGACTTTCCCACTTCCCTCAGGATTTTGGTCACCGTCCCCCGACGAACCTAGTTTAAAGCCCTCCTCACTAGGTTTGCAAGCCTGCCCGCGAAGATGCTCCTTCCTCTCTTCGTTAGGTGGATCCCATCTCTTCCTAACAATCCTTGCGCCCGGAACAGAGTCCCATGGTCGAAGAAACCAAAGCCCTCTCTGCGACACCACCTGCGCAACCACGCATTTACGTCCTCAATTCGACGATCCCTGCCCAGTCCTTTCCCTTCAACAGGGAGGATGGAGGAGAATACCACTTGCACTCCGAATTCTTGGATCCTTCTTCCTAGCGCTACATAATCCGCAGTAACACGCTCAAGATCATTCTTGGCCGTATCATTAGTTCCCACGTGGAGCAGCAGGAAGGGGTAGCGATCCGAAGGTTTGATCAGCTTGGTAAGCCTCTCAGTGACATCCTGAATGCGAGCTCCCGGTAAGCAGCACACCTCTCGAGATTCCAGGTCCGGACGGCAGAGGGATGGCTCAGTCCCTCTTAGGAGGGAGTCCCCGACCACCACCACCCGTCGTTTCCTTTTGGGGGTGGTGGCCGTGGAACCCCCATCCATAGGACTACGCATCCCATGCCTTCCAGTAGATGGTGTTCCCTTCTGGTTTCTTCCTTGTGAGGTCCCTTCCAGAGCTTTCAGCACTGCAGAGCCTGTGGAGAGAGCTTGAAAGTGATTACTTACCTCTATAGCATCGGGGGATTCCCATGCTGGCCTTTTTCCCCTTCTAGAAGTTACATGCTGCCAGTTCTCTTCTTGGTCATGTGCTGCCCTCTCTGGCTCTTCTGCCTGCCGTGCTTGAAGGATTAAATGCTGCCTTCTATCGAGGAAGTCTTCATCCTCTCTGGTCGAGCGTAGGGTCGACACTTGGGCCTCCAGTCCTCTAATTTTTTCTTCCAAAATGTCGACCAGCTTGCACTTAGTGCAGATGAAATCCGTTCTTTCTTCCGGGAGGAAGACAAACATGGCACACGCTGTGCAGGTAACAACAGCAAACCAATCACCAACCATCACTGCTGTCCTGGAGAAGGGATTTAAAAAGAAAGGCAAGAAAACCTCCCACCCTTCCCAACTCCCTCTCAAAACTCCCTGTTAGCACTCACCTGTTCGCAAGCTCCTTGGTCGCTTGCCCACTGCCTTATAAAGCCCCTCCCCCTACCAAGGCTCAGCCAATCAGCAGAGGCTTCTAGAATTCAAACTTTAATTAGAAGCCAACAGTTTCCACCTGCCAATCACAGCACAAACTCCATCAAGGGGAGGGGGAGGGCAGAGGGGAGGTGGGAAAAAAAAAGCCTCACTCTCAAACACAGGGGAAAATAAATAAATAAATAAACAAAAAACAAAAAAGAACACACACCAGCCCTCACTCACAAACACAAGCTCAGCACACACCAAGAAAGCCCCAAACACCACACCCACTTCCCTCAAGACTCCTGTATCTGCTTCGCCTCTACCTGGAGAACTCCCTCTCTAAAGCCTCACTCAAACAGGGAAAGAAAAAAAAACACACACACACACCTCCACACACCAAACAAACACAAGCTCAGCACACAATAAGAAAGCCCCAATAACAAAACACACTTCCCTCCAGAGTCCTGTATCTGCTTCTCCTTCACCTGGAGAACTCCCTGTTAGCGCTCACCTGTTCGCAAAGCATCTTGTTAGTTCCGACGGGGCTGGATTTCCAGCCACCGTGGGCCCCGCTGAACGTTGCTGGAGAGGGGGCTGTGTGAGCCTGGCTGCGCGCGTCTGTGTGTGTTTTCTCCTGACCCCCGTGGCTGCAGGCCTCCTTGCAAAGCAGCATGCATGGAGCCCGAGC
This sequence comes from Pelodiscus sinensis, assembly GCF_049634645.1. Classification (NCBI taxonomy): domain Eukaryota; kingdom Metazoa; phylum Chordata; order Testudines; family Trionychidae; genus Pelodiscus; species Pelodiscus sinensis. The sequence goes on along the minus strand of NC_134728.1, from coordinate 33,006,550 downwards.
ACCACGGAGGCAGAAGGTGAGGTGGGACTGCAAGGGGCATCGAGTCGAACCCCTGCCAGGGCACAGGGGCTGTTGTCAAACCAGCCAAGAGCGATGGTTCCCCTGCACATGGCCAGCCCCGCTGTGCAGCCACCCCGCCCTGCTGCTTCGCTCGGGGGTTGGAGCATGCACCAGGAGGGGGGCAAGGGGCGGAACAGGCTTGTGCATGGCACTACTGCGACAGTTCTGTGCCAGATGCACTAGAGATTCGTGTGCTGCTCCGGCTTCTACCACCACTCCAGGGATGCTGCCGCCGTGCTCGACCACCGGCCATGGCAGGGCGGGTCGACGCGTGTTCATTTCCACCGTCTGCGCGGCAGAAGGTTGGGTCGGTTGTCTGGGTTCTGTAGTTTCTGAAAGCAGCCCCCCAACTCCTCCTTCTCAGACTTTGGAAGGCAGGGCAGATTCTTAGCCCCAGGGTCAGTGCTGTAGCTGCCTGCAGAAATCTGACATCGGTACCACCTTTGTGTTCTGTCAAATGGCCAACCAACGTGTTCTGAAAGCAAATCGTGCGGGGTCACCAGCCGAGACTGCGGAACGGCAAACGTCTGGCACCATGGGAGTAAACGGAGAGATGTGCAATTCTCCTCCAAGGAGTTCAGTCACACGTTTAATTGATGCATCCTTTTTTAATGAGCCTCATCAGCATGGAGAACTGCCCTCAAGCCCAGTGGCCAAAGCACGGAAGGGGCATACGAATATGTAGCGTATCTGGCATATAAGCGTCTTGGTGCTCCAGTTACAAAAGTGCCATGCAAACACCTGTTCTCCCTTTCAGCTGACACTATAAATAAGGAGGCAGCAGGATCCCTTGAGTATATAAACACACTTGTTTGTCTTAGCAAGTGGCTGAACAAGCAGTAGGAATGAGTGGACTTGTAGGCACTACAGTTTTTCATTGTTTGGGTTTTGAAGGTAGTTACGGGACACACAAATCTACAGTTGTAAGTTACTCTTTTGCACTACAGCCCTTGTGCGAGGAGAGCCGAGAGATACTGGGGTTTTATCCAGTATTTGCACAGTGCAAATATGAGTAAGACAGAGAGACACAGCAACCGGCTGCAGGGCAGCCACCTCCTCGTCCCCACGCCCAGGCTGGCTGGGGCTGCGACAAGTTTACAGCCAATACAGCCTTGCTACAGAGTGTTACAAACAGCAACATGCCAGGTGTCTGCCTGTTGATCCCAAAACAGGAGTACCGCACCCCGGCCACCCTACCCCAGCCAGCCTCCGCCAGCCCAGTGCCCCGGGGCACACAGGCAGGCTGTGGCTGGATCCTCAGGTGAGGCCACGCCAGAGCGCCTTCTGCCTGGGCTCCTGGCCACCCCTTCCCAGAGCCTGGCTGGTGGTGCTGGCCTCCTCCACAGGATCTCACTGTGCACATGGGCCCGGCCTATGGAGCAGCTGCTGCTGTTCACCGAGCCGGCAGGTCCGTGGTGCTGCCTCGCTTCCAGCCGCAAGCCCCACGGGAGGGGAGGGGAGAGAGACCGAGCTCAGGGTTCCCTGTGAGCCGGGCGCTCGGGCGGCCGCTCGAGGGAGTCACACGCTGCCCAGCTGGGCAGCAGCGCGCCCCCAACGCCCGTTCCTCGGGGCGCGTCACTGGGGGTTCTGCACAGGAGGGAACAGTCCCCAGCCCTGGCGGGATGGGTGTGGTGAGAGCAGGGGGCCAAGGCCTGGGCCAGGCCGAGGCATAGGGTGAGAAGTGGGGGCTGGGCAGGGGAGCGGGAGGGAGATGGAATGGGGCCATTGGCTGAGCGGTGCCAGTGGATGGGGATGCAAAATGAGGGGGGGCCGGGCGGAAAGGGGGGCAGAGGAGAGGGCCGGGCAGGGGGGAGGGGAGGGGAGAGTGCAAGGGGAGCCGCGTGTCGCCGCATCTGGCCGCGCTGTGGGGCTGGCCGGATTGCCGGCGCTGCTGGGTTGCGCGCCCCGCTGGGAGCCGACAGCAGCTGGGGCGGACGCCGAGTGTTTCTGCTGCGCCGCGGCGGGGGCTTGGTTCCCCGCCCCCGTGGGTCACTTCCCTGCCCGTGGACCTGGGGGGGCAGGTACCGTCACAAAACACCCCCCGGGCACGGACAAATCGGCTTGGGAAAGCCACCGGGCTCCTCGCTCCCCGCGGAGCCGCCGGCCAGCGAGGGAAGCGGAGAATCCGGCCGCGTTCCGTCCCGCTCGTCTCTGGTCTGACCGGCCGGAGGCCGAACTCCCGGAGCGCCCAGGCGAACACCGGGCACCGGGCACCCCCGCGAGCGCGGAGCTCCCGCCCGCCTGCAGGGGCTGCGCGTAGCGCGGGACAGAGCGCGCCCTGCGGCCCAGGCCGGCGGGGACCCTGCGCTCGGCTGGGGGCGCGGCCGCCGTGGAAGGGCCCTGGAGGCCGCCGGTCCCGGGCTACCCAGAGAGCCGCGCCCTGGCCCCCGCGGGAAGGCGGGGCCGCCCCGCACACACCCGCCCCCAGCGCAGCGCAGCGCAGGCCGCGGGAAGCGGCACGTGGGGCTGGGCGGGAGGCTCTCAGCGGCCCCTGGGCAGGCACCGGCTCCCCGCCCCGGCAGCTCTCGGCGGAGCCGGCTCCCCACCCCGGCTGCAGCGCGGCCCAGGCGCCATGAGAGCTCTGCGGGGCCGCTACACCCTCCTGGTAGGTGCCCGCCGCGCCGGCCGGAGCTCGGGACCAGCCGCGGGCGGCTCCGTGGCGCGCGCAAAGAGGCCGAGCAGGTCGGGCTGGAGACCGCTCGCGGCTCGGCTGCGGCTGCATGGCGCCGCCGTTAGCGGGGGGACCGGGTCGCCTTCACGTCGGGGGGACCCCCCGGGGAAAGTCCTGGCCCCAGACCCCGGATCCAGGGGGCCCCGGTCACCTGGCTCCAGCTCCAGGTACCCCAGGACCGGAGGAGAGCGCGAGTGACAGGGCGGGGCCCAGCTCTGCTTCCCGGCGCTGGCTGCGACCCGTGCACCTGCCCCCCGGGTTACGGGAGCGCCGCGGCGGCCGGGCCCTGCGCCCCCCCCCCCCCCGGGTTACGGGAGAGCCGCGGCGGCCGGGCCCTGCGCCCCCCCCGGGTTACGGGAGAGCCGCGGCGGCCGGGCCCTGCGCCCCCCGGTTACGCGCCTGCTGCCTGCAGAGAGAAAGGCGAAAGGCGAAAGGGCCAGCGCGAGGCCCGGGGCCTCTGTCCAGCAGCACGTGCGCTTGGGCTGTTTGGCTTCCCCTTAGCATGGAGCGAATGGCGCTTGCCAGGACTGCGCCTGCTGCCCCCGCCTGCCCTGCTCCTGGCAGCCGCAGGGCAAAGGGGCGGCGGGTGCAACAGAGCCAGGTCCCCCTGCGCTGGGCCGAGTCCCCTTCCCCGCCAGGCCGGGCGCGTGGGTGAGGGGCTGTCACTTCACTCTGCAGACAGGCCGGGCTGCCCAAGGAAATCTCATCCCTTGTCTTTCTAAACTGGGACCTTTCCGGCCGGGCCGGGCCAGACAGCGGGCGGGTGGCTCTGCACAGCTCCAGCCTGTTTACCAAACAGTAGCTCTGGTTGTGACCGGAGCGGCTCACAGGGTCCCAGAGCTGGGGCGGTTGTTCACATGGAGACGGGTGTGTCGGCGCGTTGGGGTTTCCCGTCTCCTGCACCCCCGGAATGGCCCGGACAGACTCCACCAGCCCGGAGAACAGGGGAGTTTATTGCTTCTCCAGGATACAGCCCAGCACAGATGTCACCAGGTTACAGGAACTGGGGCTAAGAGGCCTCAGTGCCCCCCTTGAGATGGGGGGTGGCTGGGCCCTACAATCCCAGCCCCCTCCCTAGCTCCTTCTCCCCTGCTTCCCAGACAGAAACTAACCAACTCTGTCCCAGCCCTGCCCCCCAGCCAGGGCAGCATCCACCTTCCTTTGTTCCTCTCCCTGGGGGGTAGCTGGTCAGACAGGTTGAGAGACCCTCTTTGCATAATGACTCATCCCCCTGCCCCTGCTGGGCCGAGCTGCCGCCAGCAGAGGTCACCCACAGCCCACTGCCCAGCATAGCCACCAGCAAGGTACCCCCCCCACATCACACTGGGCACGAGCCCTGACCGACTCAGGCCACTGCCGGGACTGGGGTGTGATGTCACCTCCCCAGTGGGGTGCAAAGTGTGTTGGTTTCTGTGCTTGGTGCACATGGGATTCTCCTGCGTGGGAAGGGAAGGGGAGAGAGCCGTGCCTGGGGGGGGCAGGGCCCGCGGGGCGAGAGCCGTGCCTGGGGGGGGCAGGGCCCGCGCGGCAAGAGCCGTGCCTGGGGGGGGCAGGGCCCGCGTGGCGAGAGCCGTGCCTGGGGGGGGGCAGGGCCCGCGCGGCGAGAGCCGTGCCTGGGGGGGGGGCAGGGCCCGCGCGGCGAGAGCCGTGCCTGGGGGGGGGCAGGGCCCGCGCGGCGAGAGCCGTGCCTGGGGGGGGGCAGGGCCCGCGCGGCGAGAGCCGTGCCTGGGGGGGGCAGGGCCCGCGCGGCGAGAGCCGTGCCTGGGGGGGGGCCCCGCGTGGTGAGAGCCGTGCCTGGGGGGGGCAGGGCCCGCACAAGCGGAACCGGTGAGGGGAAGCGCTCGGCCCTGCTTTCCGTCCTTGGCTTGTGAGTGACACGGGAGCTTTCAGGCTCCTGCCCGACCCCGGTGACGTGGGCCAGGGTCTGGGTCCCTCCTTGGAGGGCTGGGGAGCAGCCTGGTGCTGTGGAGCTCCCCGGAGACCTGGCCTGGAGCCGCAAGCCCCTCCCCTAGCGAAGGGCTCCCTGGCAGGGCGAGGCCAGGAGAGCCGTGGCTGGGCCGAGGGGGAGATGCTGCTCTCTGTGCTGGGGTCCCTGGTCTCACTGAGCCGGCGGGGCCTGGCTGCACGAGCAGGAGCACGGCCGGCATGTGGGGGAGTGATCGTTCCCTCTGCGGCACTGGGGAGGCCAGTCCCCCCCCCCCCCCCGCCTGAGAACAGGAAGGACAATTGGGGAGGGCCCAGCGGAGGGCAGCGAAAGGGTTGGGGGGCTGGGCACTTGCCTTCTGGGCAGCGGCTGAGGGATTTGGGCTGGTTCAGTCTGCAGAGGAGCAGAGCGAGGGGGGATTTGTAGCAGCCTTCAGCTCCCTGCAGGGGGGTTCCAGAGAGGCTGGCGAGAGGCTGTTCTCAGCAGGGGCAGAACGAGGAGCAATGGGCTCATGTTGCGGGGGGGGGAGGTCTAGGTTGGATATTAGGAAAAACTCTTTCCCTAGGCGGGTGGGAAGCGCTGGGCTGGGTTCCCTGGGAGCCAGGGGGGGTGGAGTCTCCATCCCTAGGGGTGTTTCAGTCCTGGCTGGACAAAGCCCTGGCTGGGCTGATTGAGTCGGGCTGGTCCTGCTCTGGGCAGGGGGCTGGACCTGATGGCTCCTGAGGGCTCTGCCCGCCCTGCGGTTCTATGACTCTGCTCTCTTCCCCCTGCGGCGTGGGCATCTCCCCCAGACGGGCTGCCTGGAGGAAGCCCAGGCCCTGCAGTGTGTCGAGACAGCTGAGCAGGCGGAGCCGGTGGGGACAGCATCACCCGCGGAGGAGCCCTGCCCGCTGGTGTTGAGTGGAGAGAGCAGCATCCTGCATGCAGGGCAGGTCCAGCAGGTGAGCTCAGTGGGTCGCCCATTGCAGGGCTGGGGCCTCACCCCGGCAGGCTGTGGCCATGTGCTTGGCTGTTCTAGAGCCTCCCCTACCCGCCAGCCCATCCCTGGGTATGGAAGAGAAGAACATAAGAGAGTCTAAGTCTGGGTCAGAGCAAAGGTCCATCTAGCCCAGTGTCCTGTCTGCCAGGTGCCCCAGAGGGAACCAAACAGGGAATCCACACGTGATCCCTCCCCTGTCGCCCATTCCCAGCCTCTGGCAAACTGAGGCCAGGGACGTCCTCCCTGCCCTGCCTGGCTAGTAGTACTAACCTCCATGAAAGTATCTAGGTCTTTTTTGAACCCTGTTAAAGTCCTGGTCTTCACAGCATCCTCTGGCGAGGAGTTCCACAGGTTGACTGTGTTGTGAGAAGAAGTACGGCCTTTTGTTTGTTTTAAACCTGCTCCCTATTAATTTCATTTGGTGACCCCTAGTTCTTAAGTCACTTTTAAATAACTTTTCCTTATTCGCTTTCTCCACACCACTCAGGAGTCTATAGATCTCTATCCTATGCCCCCTTAGTCTCCTCTTTTCTAAGCTGCAAAGTCCCAGTCTAATTAATCTCTCCTCGTGTGGCAGCCATTCCAAACCCCTCGTCATTTCTGTTGCCCTTTTCTGAGCCTTGTCCAATGCCAAGAGATCTTGTTGGCGATGAGTACTGGGCGCAGGCGCGGTCGCCTCAAGACGTGGCCTCCCGTGGATGTCTAGAGAAGCAACGAGAGATTCTCTCTTAGTCTCGATCCCTTCATGTTTCCCTGCGCTCCGCTGGCTGTTTGCAGACTCCCCCCAGCGCTGCCGAGAGCTTACAGAGTCCCCTCTCCGGCCGCGGAGCTGGGCTTGGGGTTTCCGGTGTTGGGACTCGCTTCCCTGGTCGGCCCAGGTCGCTGCTCACGTGCAGGCCGGGCAGGGCTGCCATTGGCACCTGCTGGCCCCAGGGCCTGTCAACAGCCGCTAGATCCCCCCGCTGGGCAGCACTGAAGGCTGAGGGGGAGAGGGGAGCTGACTGCCTTGGCCCCACCCCTTCTGCCCGAGCCCCCACCCCTTCCAGAATCCCCTTCCCCGGGGGCCTGGCAAGGCTGTCGGCCCCCCGGCACCAGGACTGGCCAGCTCAGACCTCGGGGACTCCGTGCAGCTCTTCTAATGCCACAGGCTGCAGCAATCTGCCCTGTGGGGCTCCCAGGCCGTCCCCCCCAGACAGCCTGTCGCTGGTGAGCTGCCCCCGGGCCAGCACCGGGCCCCGACCTGGCGGCCGCAGACAACATCCTGGCAGGCAGGATCCACAAGCCAGTCGCCCCGCGGAGCCGAGTCCCCGCGCCAGGCAGTCATAGCACCACCAATAAACGCAGCTGATCAGCCCCTTGCCCCAGCCGGTCGCTGCCCAGGCCACAGGCAAACCCCCTTCCAGGGACTCCCTCTTCTGGGGCCGGGCCCCGTTCAGCTCTCCTGGCTCCCTGCGCTGGGCCAGGCTGCCTGTGCCCCCGCTGGACCGTTGTCCCCTTGGGGGCAGGGTCTGGTCTGCTTGGAGCATGCATGTGCGGGAAAGGCCTGGCCGGGGCCACCCCGCTGCCTCCGTGCTGCTCTGCCCGCAGGGCCGTGCTGTCCTGGCGGAGGGCTGGCGGCTGGGAGGTGCCCGGGTTGCTAACATGTTCGGGGTAAGGGCCCCTTCCCAGCCTGTCAGTAGGAGATGGTGCCGTGGGCCAGCCTGTGCCTGCCCCGCCCCGCCCCAGCAGAGCCCCCCATGGCGTGGGCGGAGGCAGAGCCCTGGGGCTGACGGGTGAGGTGGGCGAGACCAAAGCAGGTGCCTGGGAGAAGACGGCTGGGGGAAGTCCCTTGGGGAGGCTCTTCCAGAGGGTGGGGGCAGAGAGGTGCCCTGGGGGGCATGACTCTGTGGCTCTTCCCAGCTGGCGCCCCACCTCCCGCCGAGAGTGACCGGGCACCCGTGGATCCTGCTGTACTGCACGGCCCGGGACGGGTTCAGCCTGCGGAGCATGTACCGGAGCATGGACAAGCTGAGCTCTCCTGTGCTGCTGGCCGTCAGGGAGACCAGCGGGCAGGTGAGGCGGGGATGGGCTGGGCGCCCCCAGGCCTAGGCCCGTGCTGCAGGGTGGGGCCCAGCGCTGCCCGGCTGTAAGACCCCCGGCTCTGCCCTCCAGGAGCCAGGGAAGTGGAGCTGCATTTCTCTGCTCCCCTCGCCCGCTGGGGGTGAGAGCAGGGCACGGCCCCGGCCCTGGCTGCAGGCACCAGCTATGCCCTTGGGCTGCCAGAGGCTCTGGCTCCTTGCCCCTCCCCCCATGGCATTTTGGAGGGTCACATGCCCCCTTGGCGCGGCCCCCGTCCCGGATCAGCATGGCTAAGTGCGACGGGGCAGGCTGAGCTGTTGAGGGGCTGAGCAAATCCGCTTGGTGTCCCTGCTGCTTGTGTGTCCTGGGTCTGGCCCCAAGTGGCCCTGCACAGGGCTGGCTCTGTTCTGGAGCACTGGGGGTGTTGGGCCTGGTGAGCAGGCGTGGACACAGCCCCCGGGAGCCTGGCTCGGTGGCACAGTCAGACCCCTCGCCTCGGGGCAGCCCAGCCCTGGCCGGAGGGAGGGATGGCGCCGGCCTGGGCTTGTCGGATTGGCCCCTGTCCAGCCTGGCCGGAGCCCTGGGTACCAGCTGCAGAGCCTCCTCACTGACCGTCTCTCCTCCGCTTCCCTTCCAGACCTTTGGGGCTTTCTCCTCCACCGCCATCCGGCTCAGCCGCTGCTTTTATGGCACAGGGGAGACGTTTCTCTTCTCCTTCGCCCCGGAGCTAAAGGTGACAGCGACACCCCCGCTCTTGGGGCGGTTCGGCACCAGCCTGCCCCTCCCTCTCCCAGGGGCGGAGACCGGGGCTCTTACTGGCCATGGCCCAAGTGCGGCACGGGGTGGGAAGGGCAGGCCAGTGTCCCTCCCAGTTTTCATGTCCATGTGCGGAATGAATGCTGCTGTTGCACCGACACGGAGGGGACGTGCGACACGGAGGGGACGTGCGACACATCACCTCCATACTGGTGCACATAACAGTTCATTCTGCACATGGATGGTCTGTGGTGTGGGTGGAGCTGAGGGGCTCAGGGTTGGTGGGATGAGGCCCCTGGCTGGGGTTGAGATGCTGGGGTGCATGAGCGGGCTTGGAGCAGGAGGCTGACGTGCAGGAGGGGGCTTAGGGCTGGGGCTCTGGACTGGGGAGCACTTACGTCAGGCAGCTCCCTTTTGGTGGGGGGAAACAGATGGTTTCACCCTGTCCCATGCTCCCCTGCAGGCCCCGCCCCTTGCAACTCTCATTGGCCATGATTCCCAGCCAATGGGAGCTGGGGGGCGGAGCTTCCTGGTGCCCTTGGCAGCACCGCTCCAGCCTGGCGGGAGGGCAGCTGAGCCGCCCCGCCCCACATGGGCTTTCTGGGCTGCAGGCTCTAGCGCCTGTCCTCAGCCGGCCCCAGGCCCTGGGCAGGGCGTACCAGACAGCTGTGCGGCAGCGGGAGCCTGGGTGCAGGCTTGCGAGGGGGGGAAGGTGGCAGCATTTCTGCTCCCCCTGCCTCTAGAGCAGCTGGCGCTCAGCACCGCGGCCCAGGCTGGGTTGGTGTGGGGCTGGCAGGCTCCCGAGCTAGCGCCATGGGCCAGCGTGCTCGCTGAGCCGCCCCGTTGGACGAATCCGTTCACGCGGTGCCGCCTGGGCTGGCTGTAGACCACCTTGTGCAAGTCACTAGGAACAAAGACGCCGAAGCCACTGGCCCCCAGCCACGAGGGCAGCCACGCCCACAGACCGTGCGGACGACTGGGAGGCTCACGCCCAGGGAACCCCCCGGCGCGGTGCCGCTGCGTGTGCTGCTCTGTACCCGGTGCGGTCACGCTAGCCCCGCGGTGCCAGAGTGCAGCTCTGGGGCAGGGCGCCCCAGGTTTCCCTGCGAGCTGGCCAGGACCCAGGAGCCGGTGCCTGCGCGGTGCAGGGGGCGCAGAGACAGGCCGGGCTAAGCCTGGGCCAGTAGCGCCTGTGAGCTCGGTCGCATTGGCGACTCCAGAAGTCACTGAGCCACGGCTCACCGGCTCCCTCCCCACTGCAGCGGGGCTCCCCGCACGTCGCTGCCCCTGCTCCCACTGCTGACGGTCGCCCCCTCTCCTTGCAGGTGTTCAAGTGGACGGGCAGCAACACCTTCTTCATGAAAGGAGATGCAGATTTGCTAGTGCTTGGCGGGGGCAGGTATGTAGCCGAGGGGGGACCTGTCTTCGCTGCCGGGTGAGGCTGCAGCATAGCACGGCCCTTCCCAGCAGCACCCTGCATCCAGCCCGAGGGGCGGCGGGGAGGGGGTGTCCGTTCACATGCACCACCCTCCTGGCGCCCGGAGCCGGGCCTGGCTGCTGCTCTGGGAGCCGGGGCAGTGAAGCCCCGGCACATGAAGTGGGGCATCTCCTGCCAGACCGGCACCCCTGCCCCACCCCGCCCCGCCCCACCCCACCAGCACTGAACCCCGGGGGAGGAGCTCAGGGTCACAGCACTTTGCGCGGCTTCTCAGCAGACAATTTGGGCCTGGTCCTTTGCGTGTAGCCGTGTCGTCTGCCTGCGGCCAGTCGCTAACCCCCCAAGGCTGAGCCTGGCCGACCCACTTCCGCTCAGGGCTCCCCAGAGGCGATGGAGGCAGGACCTGGGAGTGCACCAGGAAGAGGGCAGGCTCACCAGCCCAGCCTCACCCAACCCGCCAGCGTCCCTGGCCTCAAACTCTCGTGCGGGAACGCAAAGCAAAAGTGCTCTGCAGCCCGGTGCCCCGGCGCCGTCCCCTGCGCCCTGGTCCTGCACGAGGGCCGGCGCTAGTGAGAGGCCGTGGCCTCGGCTCCCTGCGGGTTACGCAGCCTCTCGCGCTAGTCCCCAGCCGTGAAACAAGGCCAGACGCCCTGAGCAGGGGCTGTAACGGGCCATCTTGTGAGGCCCTGCCTGAGTCTGTGGCACATGCCTGGCTACACAGGAGGCTGCTGCCCCAGGTGCTCAGCCAGGGGGGCTCTTCCCGTCTGAGATCTCAGTAACGCGGGTGCTGCAGGGCGAGCCGTGCCCCCGGGGCTGGGCTCTTCCCGTCTGTGATCTCAGTAACGCGGGTGCTGCAGGGCGAGCCGTGTCTCCGTATCCCCGGGGCTGGGCTCTTCCCGTCTGTGATCTCAGTAACGCGGGTGCTGCAGGGCGAGCCGTGTCTCCGTGCCCCGGGGCTGGGCTCTTCCCGTCTGTGATCTCAGTAACGCGGGTGCTGCAGGGCGAGCCGTGTCTCCGTGCCCCGGGGCTGGGCTCTTCCCGTCTGAGATCTCAGTAACGCGGGTGCTGCAGGGCGAGCCGTGTCTCCGTGCCCCCGGGGCTGGGCTCTTCCCGTCTGTGATCTCAGTAACGCGGGTGCTGCAGGGCGAGCCGTGTCTCCGTGCCCCCGGGGCTGGGCTCTTCCCGTCTGTGATCTCAGTAACGCGGGTGCTGCAGGGCGAGCCGTGTCTCCGTGTCCCCGGGGCTGGGCTCTTCCCGTCTGTGATCTCAGTAACGCGGGTGCTGCAGGGCGAGCCGTGTCTCTGTGCCCCCGGGGCTGGGCTCTTCCCGTCTGTGATCTCAGTAACGCGGGTGCTGCAGGGCGAGCCGTGTCTCCGTGCCCCCGGGGCTGGGCTCTTCCCGTCTGTGATCTCAGTAACGCGGGTGCTGCAGGGCGAGCCGTGTCTCCGTGCCCCCGGGGCTGGGCTCTTCCCGTCTGTGATCTCAGTAACGCGGGTGCTGCAGGGCGAGCCGTGTCTCCGTGCCCCGGGGCTGGGCTCTTCCCGTCTGTGATCTCAGTAACGCGGGTGCTGCAGGGCGAGCCGTGTCTCCGTGCCCCCGGGGCTGGGCTCTTCCCGTCTGTGATCTCAGTAACGCGGGTGCTGCAGGGCGAGCCGTGTCTCCGTGCCCCCGGGGCTGGGCTCTTCCCGTCTGTGATCTCAGTAACGCGGGTGCTGCAGGGCGAGCCGTGTCTCCCTGCCCCGGGGCTGGGCTCTTCCCGTCTGTGATCTCAGTAACGCGGGTGCTGCAGGGCGAGCCGTGTCTCCGTGTCCCCGGGGCTGGGCTCTTCCCGTCTGTGATCTCAGTAACGCGGGTGCTGCAGGGCGAGCCGTGTCTCCGTGCCCCGGGGCTGGGCTCTTCCCGTCTGTGATCTCAGTAACGCGGGTGCTGCAGGGCGAGCCGTGTCTCCGTGCCCCCGGGGCTGGGCTCTTCCCGTCTGTGATCTCAGTAACGCGGGTGCTGCAGGGCGAGCCGTGTCTCCGTGTCCCCGGGGCTGGGCTCTTCCCGTCTGTGATCTCAGTAACGCGGGTGCTGCAGGGCGAGCCGTGTCTCTGTGCCCCCGGGGCTGGGCTCTTCCCGTCTGTGATCTCAGTAACGCGGGTGCTGCAGGGCGAGCCGTGTCTCCGTGCCCCCGGGGCTGGGCTCTTCCCGTCTGTGATCTCAGTAACGCGGGTGCTGCAGGGCGAGCCGTGTCTCTGTGCCCCCGGGGCTGGGCTCTTCCCGTCTGAGATCTCAGTAACGCGGGTGCTGCAGGGCGAGCCGTGTCTCCGTGTCCCCGGGGCTGGGCTCGCAGGGAGCCGGCTCTAATGCTCATCAAAGGCCTACTGCAATGCACGGCACAAGAGCAGCATTTACGCTGAGCCGTGCTGGGAGCTGGGGCTGCCCTGCATTTGGCAGGTCCAGGCCCGGGGGGAAGGGCAGGGAACGCTCCTTAGCTGAGGGGCAGCCTGGGGCCCGGGTCCTCTACTCAGCGCTGTCTCCCTTTGCTTTCAGGGGCAAGTTCGGCCTGTGGCTGGACGGGGACCTGTACCACGGGGGGAGCGACCCCTGCGAGACATTCGGCAATGAAAGCCTGGCGCCCCACGAGCAGTTCTTCATTCGGGACGTGGAGGTTTGGGCCTTGGCCTGAGCCCTCCGAGGCCCCGTTGGAGGCCGTGGAACCACCAGGCTGCTTCTGCGTGGCCCTCGGCTTGGCCAGGCAGCGCTTCCCGGCTCGCTCCGGCCTCTCCCGGAGGGCGGAACCCCGACTCCATGGCAGCACGGGCTGGGTGCTCAGCAAGGGCATCCCCGCCCTGTCAAGGCACAAGCCTGGGGGGTCAGACCGCCCCCGGCTCCGGCTTTCAAAGCAAAGTGAGTCTCACCGGCAGCAGGGCAATTTGAAGGGAGAATGGTTCGGGCAGCCTGGGAGCAGCTGCTGGCCACTCCCTGCCCACCATGGCCACAGTCCCACAGCCCCCACGGCACAGAGGGCATGGGCAGCACAAGGGTATTCACCGGGGCTTGCTGGGCCCAGCTCCTGGAGCAGCTCACTGACCAGGAGCGGAGGGGCCTGCGCACGCACAGTCATTTGCTGCTTGTAACGAGCTGGGGCTGATCTCACCCCGCTCTGGGGGGGAGCGTCCGAACCCCACCTCTGCCTCCTGGCACCACCCTGGCTGCGCCTTCTCCCGTGGAGCCGTGGGGCCGTGCAGAGCCAAGGACTTGACCCAGCCTGCCCTGAGCCCACTAGGTATCTGCCCAGGCGGGGAGCCTGCAGCACGGGGGCGCAGTAGCTGTTGGCAACTCAGAGCCTGCTGTCTGCTGCTGCAGCGCTTCCTGCCTGTCACCCAGCCATGCCCTGTTTTCTGGGCCGGGCACCTTGGTGCCAACAGCCACCAATGTGAGTCCCATGCAGAGCAGCTGCACCCCCGACTTCCCACGCTGCGAACCAGCCAGGGCTCTGCTGTGCGCTCTCCTTGCGGGGGAGCGGGACTGCGCACGCCCCTGCTCGCACCCGGCTGCTGCTCTTCTCAAGTGGCAGGAATCGTTCCCGGCTCAGCTCAGACTGTGCATGGGAAGGCACGGGGCCCAGCGCTAAACACCCCAGCAAATGCAAGGCTGCCAGGCGGAACTGAACCGGCCCCAGCTGGCCCTTACTGCCTAAGCTGCTGCAGCCCCAGCTAAAAGCCAGCTGGCTCTCCGCTTTGGCTGGAAGAGCGCTCTCTGCGCGGCCTCTGCCATGCGACCCGGCCCCCCGTGCAGCAGGGTGTGGGCTACACACGAAAGCAACACTGGCTGTGTTTATGGGACCGGTCAACAGCGGCAGCAGGGGCGGTGAGGAGCCAGCCTGGAGCAGTCACAGCCCTGCCGTGCTGCTTGGCCCCTCGGTGCTCACTGAGCCATGGGTACCCCAGTGGAGAACATTCTCCCACCAGCAGGCCCCCCGGCCTTACACACATCGCAGCGCGAGGCCCCGAAATGAGGCGGCCTGCAGGGGTGGCAGGTGATTGGCCTGCTGCAGAAGGCCTATGCATCCCCTTCGGAGCATCGCTCCAGGGAGGCTGGGCTGGGACACGGGAGGGCCAGGGCCGCTGCGTTCTAGGCCGTGCGCCCAGTCTTGAACCAGAGAAATCTTTGCAGCGCTGCAGACACGACTGGGCAGCTTGGCTGGGCGCTCACGGCTGTTGAGATGTCCCAGCCCTGGGTTCATTCGGGGGGCAAGGAAGGAGGGTGGATTGGGCCCAGGCACTTCTTACCCCTCTCTGTCCCTGCCCAGGCAGAAAGCACTAAGCGCATCCACCCTCTGCCAGCAAGGGGGAGGGTGGCGTTTCTATTCATGCTGTACAGCCTGTGGCTCAACCAGGCATCTGGGACCCCCCTTGCCCCCACCTCAAAGTACAGCCTGTGCTGGGGCTGATTAGAAAGCCAAAGTCCTTCTGTATGGGGCCGAAGCCTGGTGCACGGGGCCCTGCAACCTGGCTGCCAAAACCCCACTTAGTTTGGGGCCCAGGGCCATTTCCTTGCCTGCAATCCCCCAATGCTGGCCCCAGCTCTTATATGCAGAAAGCCCCTTGTGGCACGGGGGGGCCTGTGGAGTTTTTATAGCGTGTGGGGTGTCAGTTCCCACAAACATGTGTGTCCCCCCGGTTTAAGGACTCACGTTGCAAGAGCGCTGGCCTCTTGGTGCTGTCTAGAAATGGAGCCCCAGAAGGGCTTTTGTCTGCACTTGTGTCCGTTGGATGATAAAGTCAGTGCAGAGAAACGAAATGATTTCTTTGGCTGAGGATGTATGGGGGCTTCCCAAATCTGCACCGTCCTTTGTGGGTGATGAATCTGAGGAGCTGTCCCGGATTGAAGTGTCATTAGAAGAGGTTTTGGAACAAATAGAAAAACTTAATGTTAACAAATCTCCGGAACCAGACGGCATTCATCCAAGGGTTCTAAAAGAACTCAAGTGGGAAATTGCTGAGCTATTATCTGTGGTTTGTAACCTGGCCTTTAAATCGGCCTCCGTACCTAATGACTGGAAGGTAGCCAACGTGACACCACTATTTAAAAAGGGCTCTAGAGGCGATCCTGGCAATTACAGACCAGTAAGTCTAACAAGTATCTGGCAAATTAGTCAAAAGAATAGTAAAGAATAAAATTGTCAGGCATGTAGACAATTTGTTGGACAAAAGGCAACATGGTTTCTGTAAAGGGAAATCCTGTCTTACTAATCTATTAGAGGTCTTTGAAGGGGTTAACAAACATGCAGACAAGGGGGACTCCAGTAGATATAGCGTACTTCTATATTTTAGAAAGCCTTTGACAAAGGCCCTCACCAAAGGTTCTTGTGTAAATTACATTGAGTGAAGATTCTTTCGTGGATTCAGAACTGGTTAAAAAACAGGAAACAAAGGGTAAGACTAACTAACTGGTACAGTTTCAGAGGGGCAACTAGCTGTGTCCCCCAAGGGTCAGTCCTGGGCCCAATCCTGTTCAACTTATTCATAAATGATCTGGAGAAAGGGGTAAGCAGTGAGGTAGTAAAGTTTGATACCAAACTGTTTAAGATAGTCAAGACAGAAACAGACTGTGAAGAACTTCAAAAAGATCTCACCAAACTGAGTGATTGGGCAACAAAATGGAAAACGAAATTTAATGTGGACAAGTGTAAAGTAATGCATATTTGAAAAAATAACCCCAACTATATGTACGGTATGATGGGGGCTAATTTGGCTACGCCAAATCAGGAAAGAGATCTTGGAGTGATCGTGGATAGTTCTCTGAAAATTTCCACACAGTGGTCAAAAAAGGCTGTTAGGAATTAAGAAAGGGATAGAAAATAAGACCCAGAGTATCTTACTGCCCCTGTATAAAACTATGGTATGCCCACATCTTGAATACTGTGTACAGATGTGGTCTCCTCACCTCAAAAAAGATATTTTGGCCTTGGAAAGGGTTCAGAAAAGGGCAACTAAAATGATTAGGGGTTTGGAACGGGTCCCATATGAGGAGAGGCTAAAGTGACCAGGACTTTTTAGTTTAGAAAAGAGGAGACTGAGGGGGGATATGATAGAGGTCTATAAAATCATGAGTGGTGTGGAGAGGGCGGATAAAGAAAAGTTATTTAATAGAGAAACCAGAGGACACCAAATGAAATTAATAGGTAGCAGGTTTAAAACTAATAAAAGAAAGTTCTTCACGCAGGGCATAGTCAACCTGTGGAACTCCCTACCAGAGGAGGCAGTGAAGGCTAGGACTATAAGCTGTCTCTACACTGGCACCCTTTTCTGTAAAAGGGATGCTAATGAGACACTTTGGAATTGCAAAGTAAGAATAAGGGATCTTTTGGAAAAGGGCTTATTTTCCCCAAGATCCCGTCTAGACTGGCGCTTTTCTCCGGCAAAATCCCAAGCCGGAAAAAAGCGGCAGCCATGTTCATGCAAATGCCACGGGGGATATTTAAATCCCCTGCAGCATTTGCAATTCCGAAGTGTCTCATTAGCATCCCTTTTATGGAAAAGGGGGCCAGTGCAGACACAGCCTACGAGTTTAGAGGGAAGCTAGATAAATTCATGGAGGTCAGGTCCATAAAAGGCTATTAGCCAGGGGGTAGAAACAGTGTCCCTGGCCTCTGTTTGTCAGAGGCTGAAGACAGCTGGCACAAGATAAATCACTTGATCATTGTCTTCAGTCCACCCCTTCTGGGGCACCTGGTGCTGGCCACTGTTGGCAGACAGGCTACTGGGCTAGATGGACCTTTGGTGTGAGCCCATGCAGCCAGTCTTATGTGTTCAATGCACTTCCTCCAAGAGGCAGGATGAGCTCATCCCACTCTTCCCTTCCCATCCCCATGCAGATTAGAAATGGGTCATCTCTTGTTTTTGGCTTCACCTTGCTTAATCTCATTGAGACAGAAGACAGAGTGAAGAGATGGCAGCCATGCACTTTTGTAATACAGTAATGGCCTATACCCTCAACTTGGTTCAACAGCGTGACACTTGAGGCTCAGGCCCCTGTCTTTCTATACCAGCAAGCCTGAGTACATAGCCAGAGGGTAGGGAAGGAGAAATGGGGCTGGCCGGGATTGTGCACTGCCCAGTGAGGGCATTAGCGCTAGCTACAACTTCAATACCTCTCACTGCTGCTTCCAGATACGTCTTCCAGACCAGACCATCCTAAGAAAACACAAAGCAAGAAGAATCTAAAAAGCCCAAGTTACCAGGGAAACAGCTAGGCTGGTACCCGTGACAGGAGAGACAGTATTGGGTCTACAGGGAACAGCCATGACTGAATTGAGCAGGATGTCAGACAAACATTAGCCCTAGTTGGGTGCACTCTCATGCGGCACAGGCCTAGCACTCACCATTACCAATACAGTCATTCATTAATCCTCATGAGCACCTTCTCAGGTCTGGCAAGCTCCCCTTTTTCTGACAGGCCCTGAGGATGGAGGATAGATGGCTCTAGCAGTAGGCATTTGATCCAGGTGTTAACAGCATTGGGAAGCAGGCTGCAAGGCAGACTTAATTTGGATTTATCTTTACAAATTTGGCCATTGATGATCCGGGTAACAGCACTGTAAATAATGAATTATGGTTGCTACTATGACAATTGCTGTGTTACGGAATCTTCTGTCTGTAAATGTGGACTCCACTGTGGGCTAACAGCACATAACGTGCACACAGACAACGGAGAGTAGTCAACAACTATGCTGACCATACAATGAAGCTACTAAGAGGGGGAGAGGGGTGGCTGAAGCTAGAACCAGTTTTCTCCAAACCTTTATGGTGAGTGGAAAATTACCTACAGCAGAATGAAGAAGCCAGGTGCTGGCTGGATGGACAAATCTGAGAGACTCTCAGCACAAGTTTTGAGCAGAAGCGGTTGATGTGGTTTAGCTACAGGACAACCGAGGTGCAAAGATAGAAACTATTTTAAAAAATAACCTGTTGTCTCACCGCCTGGGAATAGAGCCAATGCATCTCTCCCCACAGGAACATTTCTCAAGTATGAAGGGCAGAGGAAACGGATGGAAAGAGTAATTAAACATTGGGCTCCCTTAGCTGAGAAATAGACTTGCTTTAGCAATGAATGTGTGCCTTTAAGAAATGCACTTGACATTTTTCATTTTAACTGTGCATTAATTGTATTTAATACAAACAATCCATGTTGCAATACCATTAAAAGTTATAAAAATATATGTATACATTCTTTGTCAACTCAGGGCTCAGTTTGAACTATTTAAAAAAAAATCCAGCTCGGAGGTACAGTACACCTCTCAACAGTTTCAAATAAGCAAATACCTTGAAGTGTGATCTGTGAAATTAATAATTATTCTGCATGTAATATCTCCAATTGCCTCGAATCACGGGATTTTACCACACTTGCTTCACTGAGTCTGGTGAAGTCAAGTACAAAAGGCTTATCCCAGAGCGGTTACATCTGCGCTTCACAAGTCGGTGAAGATTCCTGGTAACAACCTTGTCATACACTTGGAGATCTGAACCACTGGTAGTGCACTGAAGGGAGGGTTTACCCCTCCTCTGGTGGCCACGTTGGCTAGTGCATACAGAGAACTGCAGAGTTATGGCACAATCGAATCCCTTGCCTCCATCTGGGCACTATCAAATGCCATTGCTAGCAGGGACAGTTAATGTTATATAAACACAGCTAGTGTCTCCAGACCTCATTGCACTGATTTGAGATTCAGACCCACTAATGACCAATGTCTGACTCCTGAAGCCAGAGTTCATTTGTTTTCTTCTTGTTTCAGATACTACTTTAAAAAAAGGACACAGGCAACTTAAAAATCCCATTTCTGTACGTTTTACAGAACCGCTAAGTGAAACATTGGAGAAAAATCTGCCTAATTTGTTTGGCCTGTGTATTGGACAGCCACCCGTCGGAAGTCAAATCAGTCCCCATCCCATTTGTGCTGTATGAAAAGAACCAAAAGAAAACATTTAAATTACAGGAAAAAGTGACTGTAAAGCCACAAAAACAATAGAAAAAACAAAAAAAGCTACATCTCACTGAGGCACTTTTTCACTTCAGCAAGGCTTAAGAAATCTGAGCTAAATGCTTTGCTCTATTAGAAAATGGGACATCACAATTACCTTAAAAGTAAGGAATATGAAGTAGGAGACAGGAAAAAAAACCGAGACGCTCTAGTCAATTTTCTCTATGACATTTGCTTCAGTAAAGGAAGGTGGGCACTCGCTGCTCACAGTTCTCTGATTTTAAGGAAGTCAAAACTGCTGAAGTGAAATGCTAGCTCTACTCCAACAATGGTGAAACATTAATTTTCTACATTTAGGATCTTTCAAAGGCCTTCATTTTGAAAAGTGCTCTTGCTACACAGCCTCAATACTCTTATAGCCTTCAAGTCAAACACTAGAACAGCTGTTTCTGTTCTGCTGCAAGTCATCACTGGTCACTATATAAAATTCCCCTTTGAACATCAATACACGTAAAGCTTTTAAATCACTATTGTACACATACAGCATCTTAAAATATACAGTATTATAAATTTGCTCTGTAAAGCTTTTCAGGTAGGTTTATAAAAGTGTGCTGTTCCCTTTCAAGTATTTTTAAAGGGCTAGAAGGAACAGTATAAAACTGTTCCTGGAAAGACTTTAAATATTACAAGTAAACACCATTTAACAAATGAGTTATTGAAAGAGTCTGGTTCTGGATTTTGAAGCTTCCCTGCAGTCATTTGGACTTTGCAGTTCATCTTCCTCAGGGTCATTCCAGCTTGGTTTCATTGGAGTTAGTTCTGGGGCGACCACATCACCATCCTAGAAAGTCATTCAAATGAAGCTGAGAAAAGGTTAAGTTTTACAGGCACATTCTTACTTCATAATTTGTCTTATTGGAGGAAACAGCAGCTCACTGTACAAACAGAACAAAACCAAGCAGCTCAATTTTAGGCTTATGAACAGAAAGGATGAAAACTGAGCCATAAAAGGGTGAGACTCTGCTAAAAAAACGTACCTGAACAATATGGCTGGTTCCCAAAGCTTGGTCACCAGGAAGTTGGTGAGCCAGAAAACACTTAGTGTATCATCACATCAAGTAAGCCCAGTTACCATCCCACTGTCCATAACAAATGGCCACAACAGAAAGTGTACAGCACCCTGGCAAACCCATGGCCTGGGCCACCCACATTCAGTTTTACAGACCTGGCCATGTTTCACCCACCCCTTGAGACACACTATGGTGTAATGAACAATTGTGCTGGCTGCAAAACTGGCTGTGTGATGAAGTCGATATTACACAGGGATGCCGGAAGCAGGGAAAGCTTTTTACCAATCTCACGTGCAAAGCACACTGTAGAAACGAAATGGGTTTTGCTCTTAGAACCCAGAACAGTCACAAAAAGATGACTCCTAAGGTAAATCTCATGCCCATAGTTGCAGATCGTGTCTGGGGAAACCATACGCCAGTGGCTGCATTTCAGGAGGTACTGCACGACCACCCACATTAGCTG
This sequence comes from Pelodiscus sinensis, assembly GCF_049634645.1. Taxonomy (NCBI): domain Eukaryota; kingdom Metazoa; phylum Chordata; order Testudines; family Trionychidae; genus Pelodiscus; species Pelodiscus sinensis. Next base: position 32,986,166 of record NC_134728.1, on the reverse strand, counting down.
TGGGTGCTCAACACCCCTGGAAAATAAACACGGGGGTCTATCACGTTAATACCTTGTATTTACTGAGCATTTTTAAAATTAACGCTTTGGCACACTGAAGGGACTGAAGCGTTAACAGTCACTTAACGCTCTACATTTTGTATCATGGGACATGAAACTGATCTGTGATGTGAGCATGTTTCTCTCAGAGCCTTTCCAGATTACATTTTATGCAGCTAAAGGCATCTGAGAGAACATCTAGGCCTGAAAGAGTCAATACAGAAAGAAGCAGCTTAATCCTACACAAAGATGAATTATTAGCATTCAGAACCAACCGCTAAGAGAAAACCTTTTACTGCTGGTGAAAAACACCTTGTCATGCTGTCTGTACCCAAGCTGATGGACAAGTCACACCTACTCAGGATTACTGCCCAGAAAACTGGAGGTTCAATGCAACTTATCTAATGCCATGATTTGCATATTCAATAAGTGTAAAATACCTAATTTGCATTCTCATTACATCATTTCCATCGTATTAGCTGCTCTGCTACAGTGATGGAATAAATAACTGCACTCGCTAATGAATGACAGAGGAGGGGCAGGCACGGGGCAGCACAGGGGAAGGAGATGCTGGCTCAGAGGCGGCCCAGAAGTGCTGAGATAGCTCTACTGACATTACAGCTGCCACCTCTGGCAGGAGCCTGAGGTTCCTGTTTCCCTCAGGATCAGGTTCTGTCCCTTAGGGATGGTCTTTGATCCACTGGCTCAAGATCTCCAACTGCTAGAGCCACTGAGCTGGCTGGGGCTCTGCCCCCCATTGCAAAAGCCACAAGCGCAGAAAGGACCAGCTGTGTGCTCCATGCCCATCATGCCCCGCAGTATCTATGCTCTGAGGTCTGACAGCAGCGGGGACAACGAGGTGCGCTTGGAGTCACTACCCTCTTCCTGCTCAAGTCAAATCACAGAATCCCAGGGCGGGCAGAGGCCTCAGGAGTCATCGAGTCCAGCCCCCTGCCCAGAGCAGGACCAGCCCCAACTGGGACTTAACCTTTAGGGATGGAGATTCCCCCCCCTCCCCCAGGGAAATAGTTTTTCTTAGTGTCCAACCTAGACCTCCCCCACTGCTACGCGAGATCTTTGCTGCTTGTTCTCCCATCTACCACCACTGAGAACAGCCTCTCCCCCTCCTCTTTGGAACCCCCTTCAGGGAGTTGCAGGCTGCTCTCAAATCCCCCCTCCCTCTGCAGAAGAGCAGACTAAACAGACCCAAGTCCCTCAGCCTCTCCTCGTAGGTCAAGCGCTCCAGCCCCCTAATCATTCTGGTCGCCTCCGCTGGACCCTCTCCAATGCGTCCACATCCTTTTTGTAGTGGGGGGCCCAGAACTGAACACAACACTCCAGATGTGGCCTCACCAGAGCTGAAAGTGCTTGTTTCCCCAGGAGACTGGGGCTCCTGAACAGGGACCCATTAAAAAAAAATCATAAAAACAAAGCGCATTTCCCGGGGAAACAGGAAGCATTATGGGCGGGGACAAGAGGAATCGGCCTGAATGATTCCTTGGAGAATTACCGAGCTCCACGGTGGTGGTCTAGGGCTGCTCTACAAACTAAACTTGCACCGGTTAGTTACACTGGGGGGGGTGGGGGGGGGGGGACGGGACTCTTACTTCAGAATAAAAGCGTCTCACTTCAGTTCAACTAAATCCTGTTCCCAATCAGTGTATGTTACCTGACAACAGCTCTCCTACAGCAGAAATAAGGGCGTTCACACAGGGGTTTGCACTGGACGAAGTTCAATCCTTCGGTTAGAACGTGCCATGCCTCACAGGTAAAAATCCCTAACTATGTGCAGATTTTAACAGTCCCAAATCCACATGCCATAGGGATTATTTTGGGCAAGTTCTCTGGCCTGTGTTGCACAGGAGACCAGTCTAAATGATCACAACGGTTCCTTCTGGCCTGGAGCTGGGAAGCGGATTATGAAGTAGCACATTACCTGTGGCTTGGTAAAATCCATGTCCATACACCACTGAATAAAATACTTTGTTGCAGCATCTAAACTCTTCTCATCCTTTTTTTTGCAATAAACCCGGATAAGCTGCTCTGCAAATGTTTCTGGCAGAAGCCTTGAAACCTTTTGAATAGAGGAAAAGAAATTGAACTGTTTCTTGGAACCCAGAGCCAACTGACCAATGAATGTAAGTAGAAAAAATTAAGTTTACATTACACAACATTGGGAGTCCCACAAAGTGCATTTAACTGGAAAAAATATAGTCTGATGAGAACAAGGAATGGGTTTTAAGGCAGACTGTGTTAAATACCAAGACTCCAGACTGTGGAGTCTCCCACCCTCCTCTCCACATAATTGCAAAGAAATGCTTCCCCAACCTGTTATATGAAAGGCCTTCAAAAGCCAGCCAGGTATGTTGGTATCCTGCCTGGCAAAGCAATAGCTACCTGTTCTTTCGAAATCTTGACTGCCTGGCTCGGGTCAGACTTGCAATAGAAGCGAACTTTATCAATAGGGTTCTGTTCTTTCATTCCATAGTCCATATTGATAACCTTGATGGAGACAATTCAGAAATGGACACAGATGAACAAATACCTATTTTGGGTAGTTTTCTAGACTTGAGATCACCAAGAATCTAACAAGACACACACTATAATTAGTAGTTAAGAAACAGCAGGGATTATTCAAAATCTCTAGATTAACTGAAAGAGTTCATCTTTTTGCATACAGACTGTCTCAATTATTTTATGAAATTAGGTTCCCTGATGTGATGAGCTTCAAGAATTTTGTGAAGTATCACCTTAATGTGATCTGCAATTAGCCAACGAGGCGCCCAGCAAACAGAGTTGAGGGAAATCGCAAGTGATTTACAGATTACCTTTCAGATCTGTTTGGGGCTTCTGAACAGGAACCCATAAAAAACCACAAGCGAGATTCTCCTGGGGAAACAGGAAGTGTTACAGGCCAAGAGAAGCAGGGGAAGCCTTTTACATTTTTAATTTTGTCTTAATATCTTGACAGTGCAGCCACGATAGTTTTGGCAATTGAACCAAAGAAAGGTTAACACACCAGTGCTGCCCTCTATCCAAGATGTATAATGTTCCTATTTGCTTTCCAGAATATCTGAATTAAGAAAACACAGACTGTTTTCAGGTGGAGGGGAATAGAGCAAGCAAGAGAAGATAGACTTTCCTTACTGAAATTGATTTGCTTTCAGAGAAGCATTTCCTTTTTCCAGTGACTCGGATGTAAATGAAGGCATGCTTTGAGGACAATGGGGTTACATCAGTATGCCAGAGGGCAGCAACTGGTTTACAGAACCTTTAGTACTAGTGGGGATGCACAGAACAGGAAGACACTGGTTGATTTCAGCTCTCAGAGCTAGTTTGGAGCGCTGGCCATTACATTTGTGTGCAGGCACAGTACAGAGTATGGAGAAACAAATGTTAAACCCTAATGGGTTTTTTTTAAGCAAGTGAACTTTTCCAAGTAGAGCAGCTCTGAAAAGGTCTCGATCAAGGTCACGCTGTCTGTGTGCAGGGATAATGGCTTATAAAAAGACATATTCCAGTCACAAAGGTGTGGCTGAACACAGCATAACTCAAGGAATAAGGAATGCTTCAGTCTCTTTCTACTGGAGGGTGTAACACTTCAGTTGCATTGTCTGTGATAATTGTAGATAGCTATCCATTTTCAAGGTCTAAATATTCCAGGAGAAAAAACTGTTCCCCTCAAGTCCAAGCCTACCACCAACATGGGGCTTAATGTACCATGAGAACATGAGCAATAATGAGACTGCTGTCAGAGGAGGCTGATTCTTGACATTAAAAGTAACCTACAAAGGTTTTTGCATTTCATGGCACTCAAGTTAGCATGCCCGTTTTCAAGAACTCTTAATTTTATTTCTATAAGTATGTGGTGTGTGTATTTTAACATTATAAAAAGTCAACTACACTTAAAAACTAATTAAATAATCATTTAAATGATTAACAATCATTTAATACATATTTATTTTTTTTTTCAGTTTTTTCTGTTTTTTTATTCCCTCTTGAAGTTTTGTCTTTGGACACATTCCTGTGCTCTCAGCAGCTCCTGTCATTTTGTTTTCTGTCATAGAACACTAGAACCGGAAGGGGCCTTGAGAGATCATCAGGTCCAGTCTCCTGCCCCCATGGCAGGATCAAGCACCATCTCTAGACCATCCCTGACAGATGTCTGTCCAACCTGCTCTTAAATATCTCCAGAGATGGAGATTCTACAACCTCCCTGGGCAATTTATTCCAGTGTTTCACCACCCTGACAGTTGGGAAGTTTTTCCTAATGTCCAACCGAAACCTCCCTTGCTGCAGTTTAAGCCCATTGCTTCTTGTCCTGTCCTCAGAGGCCAAGGAGAACAATTTTTCCTCCCTCCTCCTTGTCACACTGCTTCCCCTTTATTTCCCCCACTTCAGCACACTGCTCCATTCCACCTACTCTCTACTCCTCCTAAGGCCACCACCTCACCTTATATATGAGGGTTCAGGGTCCAGACACCTAATTAGTGGAGCCACGCCTGCAAGACACTAAATAGGTGAGTGACCCAATGTTCATTCTCTCATGCGCATCTACTCACATGTACACCTAAGAGGGAACTATTCAGGGAGCACAGTTTGAGAACCTCTGTTCTGTGTTTTAGTGTCCCTCCCGTCCAACGAGCAACCAACTTGCCCTGAGCGACACCTTGTGTTTGCATGAACTATTCCTGAGAAACAAGACAGGCATCACTGGCAATCCAGATCCACACACACCAGGCAATAGGGAAAAGCAGCAGGTACTGGTTTCTGCCAGGTCCGGAAGAGGTAACTTTGTCATACCCATAATTTCTCACTGTATAACTTAAATCCATTATGACTTCTGAAATGCCTTCTGGATGAAAGACACTAGAGAAAAAAAAAATCACCAAAAAAGGTCTACCACTGTGGTGGGGAAGTCTGCCAGCAATGGAACCACAAAAAGCTCCTCAATGCTTTCCTAACATTACTCCTCCATTGCCACAGGGATGTTACGTGGTGACGAACCGAAGAGGGAAATGGTCCATGGAAGCCCTAGGAAGGGAGGTGTGCACAAGGCAGTCTTAACATATAATCCACAGTATGAAAATGTTTGCAAACCATAATACAGGGAAACTGCTAGACCCTAAATAGCAACTGTATGCATTAAAGAGGGATGGGAACACACTGAGGGTTACCTTGTACCTTACAATGTCCCTGCACTGTACAGTTACAGTTCAAATAGGACAAATCAGTTTCTTATTTTGAATATAAAGTGTGCTCAGCTTTATCTGCAAACTTTTACATGGGACACTTGGAGCATTTCTTTTACACTAAGCTTGCTCAGGAAGGACACACTTACATCAACTATAAAGTCTGCAGCATACAACTCAACATCCTGAGGCGCGTTCCTTGGCCTGGAAGCAACAATGTCAGCTGGCAGCCTGTCATACTGCTCCTGAAAGACAGAAAACTTGCAGTTCTAGCCAAGCACAACCAGTTCCAGACTTGTGCAACTGAACCCACGTCTATAGGGAGAAGGCTGCCATGCATCCAGGCTGGTTGAGAGAAGGGTAGATTACTTTAAAAACCAGCTTTGATGTAAATAATTCACCTTTCAAAAGAAAAGTTCAAGTGAAGGAGATTTCCATCTGCGTTAACAGAGCATGACTGCGACTGAAGACTGTTCGCATGACCAGGTGAAGCTATACAGAAAGTGTCTCAGCAGAGGGACTAAAACCTGCATGCAAGACTAACTTTGAGGGACAAACATGTTCCATGATAACCATGACATTGGCCAGACACACACTACCATGCTGCTGGTTTTAGATGGTCCCATAGAGAGTAACAAAAATCTCTGGTGACTAGGGTAATCTACTGGCCCTCAAACAGAAGGAAACTGACCTCCAGGGTGTGCCTTTAAGCACATTAGCCAGTTTCCCATTAAATAAGGCAACTTCCTCAACTGGTTCTACACAGACAGACCAGACAGTTCTTGCAGAGTTTGTTTGCAATGTTGACAACGGATGCAAGTATTTTGTCACTGCTGGAAATCCACCTGTTTCTGCTGCTATCAGAGCATCACCACAGTTTGTCACCAGCATTGAACATTAGACCACACAGACCCCTGCTGCTTGTGCTCATGGAGTAACTGAAAACTGTAGCAGTACTGAATGCTAACTCAGCCATACCACTTTAAAAAAAAACCAAAGCCACTCTGAGGAAGACTTGGAGCCAAAATTGCACCAGATTCTGGTGAACCCTGGTGAACACTGTTACTGTTCCCTTGTATTCAAATGGTGTTGGTTTTCATGCCAAAGTGAAGTCTTTTGACATGGCATTCCCTATGTTTTTGCAGGGCGCATGTTATCTGAAATAAAAGTATCCCAAAAAGTCCTCAGCACAGCAGAGGATTTTTTTTTAAATCAAAAAGCACGTATACTTCCCCTTGGATTCCTCCATGTAGTAGTCCTTCATACACTTAATGGCTGAGCTTTGAAGAAGACCGGCAATTCACAACTGGTCCAAGCAATTTTAAGAGTTACAGTCAGACAGACAAATTAGCAGACTAATTAGAATTGCATATTTAAGAGAGAGAGCAGAGTTTGGAGTCCTCTATCAATAGAGATTGGATTAAGAATGCTGCTTACCTCTGTAATTTCTTTTCCTGGTTCAGTCCGAGTCTCTCCTAAATACTTGTAAAGATCACGTAGTTCTATTTTACGCAAAATTTCTCGTGCCTCAGCCAGCTCTTTATTACTCGAGTACAGAATCTCCAGAAAGATGTTATCTGTCAAAGTTAAATACATTTCCTTTACATAGCCACGTACCAATTGTTGCAGCACAGAAACTGTGCACCTATGCACAGATCTCTACAGAAAATCTAGCCCACGTGCCAAGAAATGGAAACACCATTTTCAACGAACTACCCAGCACGCTAACCCAACAATTTCAAAGTTAGTTCCAGAATAGTGTGGGCTGCCACAGGCTTTGCACAGTGCCATAATATCAATGTGGAAGCAGAGGTTTGCTGACCTCCCACCTTAAGGACAAAGTTGAACAGCTTCAGAGTTACCCACCCTCTTTCACTGCAGATCTTCGCACATGCCAGTCCTCAAGCATTACAGAACACAACGCTATTTTCCCAAGTAAAGCATGGAAAGTGCTACATGTTACAGGGAGCCAACTAACTTAGACCAAGTGGTATTATCATGTATGCAGATGCAATGCCTAGGATTATGGATGCTGGCAACTAAAGGCCATTTCCCACCCTCCCCACACAGCAAGCTGCACTAGTGCAAACAGTAACCAGTACATTTTACAAGAGATGTGCAGGGGAAAGAGTGATTGCTTATCTCGATCTGGTTCTTTGATGTGTTTCCACTGATGGTGAAACATGCACCCCCCAGATTTCTGCTTGGAGTCTTTCAGGCAGCAATGTCTGTGTGTGGCTGTAACTGTCCTAAAGGCGGAGTGACCCCAACCATCCCCTCATTCCTCTGAGGATACAAAATCCCAGTGCTACCAGACTGTAGTACAGTAGCAGGAGGAGGGAGGCAAGTCATGGTATATATGGACAACACATCAAAAAAACCTCAGTTGCTGTAAGGTAAGTAACTTGTGTCTTCGGGGGCTTATCCATGTACATTCCACTATCTGGTTCAGAAGCAATGACCTAGATCACAGGATGTGGGTGCTAGAAGTCAATTCTTGCAAAGAACACAACACAACTGTGGCAAAGCGAGCATCAGAACTTGCTGATTCTACTAGGGAGTAGTGTTTGAGAAGGGCATGCACAGAATTCCACTAGCGGGACACTTCTCAAAGAGGCTGCAGAAGCTGCTTGAGCCCTGGTGGAGGAGACCGAGTCCTCAATAGTGGGTCTAAAGAAGCTACTGTCTGTCGAGATGATTTGCCAGAACATGCTGCCAGTCTGCTAAAAGCACTTTGGGATTAACAGGTTATAGGCATCAAATCCAACGCTAATCTGCTTTATCTGCTTCTCGATAAAAGGGCTGAGTCCGGATATAACACACTGCTGTAGTGTCAGTCACGATCAGAAAAGCTGAACCTCTCAAAATTAGTAGGAATGCTGCCCAAGCTCTGTGCTGGGTTAGATCACAGAAGTCCCGTTGGGGTTAGCCCTCAATGTGCCGATGTAGCCACTGAACCCGCATTCCTGCCCTCTGGGGCTCCTCATCACTCTCTCTGGCTGGGCCAGAAGCTCTGGTCTGCCCCAGCCAAGGCACAGAGTTGGGGTTATCTCCTTTCCCCTCCACCCACAGAGCACCATAGACACTGAGCCAGCTCAGCTCTGGGAGAGCTCAGTTTCAGAGCTATTTGTGCCACCCAGGACCAAACCCCCAAATAAATCCATCTTACCCTATGAAAACATTTTACACAGAGGAAGATCATAAGGTCAGTCCCCTTTATCATTCAGACACATGCACAGTGGCTGCTCCTCCTCCTCCAGGTAGCAATTATTTACACTGGGCTTCATGAAAAGTATTTTTATACTTGTTATATTTAAGTGATGGCAAATGAAAACAGACGGATCAAAATAAATTACTAAACCAAAATAAACAGAGCATGCCAGCTGACCCTAAGCCACTAAAACTTATTAGATGGCACAGTCTTACTCTGACCAAAAGACAGGACTATGCAGCACGTTAAAGACTAACAGGATGGTTTAATAAACCCTGTTAGTCTTGAAAGTGCTGCATAGTCCTGTCTGTTGTTTCAGCAAGGCCAGACTAACACAGCTGCATCTCTATCACTCTGAACAGTTTTTCTAAACATTCATTGCACAAGCTAAGCAGCCTCCTAGCTTGGGCTCAATCCTTCCCCTTGTTCAGTCTTAGGATACGTCTACACAGCAACATTATTTCAAAATAACTTATCTACGTCTACACAGCAGGCACTTATTTTGAAATAATGTCAAAATACTGTCAAGCTGGAGGACTTCTTACTCCGACTCCTGTAACCCTCGTTGTACAAGGAGTAAGGGAAGTCTGAGGAAGAATGCCCTATTTCAAAGTAAGTGCTGTGTGGGCACTCCCAATTTTGAAATAAGCTACACAATTGTAGTGTCCGCCCGGCACAGCCCCCAGCCGGCTCTGCGAGCAGCTTGTGCCGCGCTGCCTCCACCTGGCACAGCCCCCACCAGCTCTGGGCCCAGCATGCTGTGGACTACAACTCCCAGGAGGCAAAGGGGGCCAGAATGGAACCTCCATTTTTATCATTGCACCTATGGGGAAAAAGGGTTTGGCTTACAACGGCACGACTTGCAATGGTTCTCCAGGAACCAATTAGGTCCTAAGTGTGGGAGTCACTTGTACTGTGTGCAACCATGTTTAAGAAAGAGAGGAATCCAAACTGGGACAAATGCAGAGAGGGCTACTAGGAATGGAGTGTCTACCTTATAAGAGCAGATTTTAAGGAGCTTAGCTTATATAGTCTAACAAAATGAAGGCTAAGGGGAGTTACAATTGCACTCTACAAATTAGGACTGTCAAACTATTAAAAAATAATAATCACAATTAGCTGCAAGATTAAAAAAGTCACCACTAATCCCATTAATTGCCGTTTTAATCATGCTGTTAACACAGAATACCAATTTCAACTTCTTATAAATATTCTTGGATGTTCTATCTTTTAATATTTATTTATTTCAATTACCAAAGAATACAAAGTGTACAGTGCTCAGTTAGCCTCCAAGTCCACTCAGTCCAACTTCTTTTTCAACCAGCTGCTTACAGAAATAAACTTGTTTGCATTCATGGGATTGTTTACATTCATGGGAAGTAATGCTAAGTTTATGAGGGGATGGTGTGATGAGGTTGCCTACAAAGGCATACACCCCATCTGTGACCACTAACAAGTATCTCCAGAGGCCAGAGATGGAATACTAGATGAAGTGGCTTGAGTTGCTACAAAGAATTCTCCTTCAGGTGTCTAACAGGTGGGTTTTGCCCACATGCACTAGACTTTAATGATCACCCCATTTGAGGTCAGGAATTTTTCTTCAGTCCAGGCTGAAAGAGGTTTTTCACCTTTTTGTGTGACACGGGGCACAGGCCACTTGCTGGTCTGATCTAAAGTAAATGGTGGATTTTCTGTAACTTGAAGTCTTCAAATCAAGATCTGAGGACTTCATTAACTCACTCAGAGGTTATAGTACTATTGCAGGAAGGGGTGAGCAAGGTTCTGTGGCCTGCAACGTACAGGATATCAGACTATATGTAGGCCCTAAAACCTACAAGTCAACTGTAGTTAATAATTGTCTGACACATTCCATGCCTCATAAGTGTGAACATTTAAAGACAAAACTATGTGCAAATTTTAAAAATTCAGATTCTGCCTCACTTACTTTAAATAGATACACCATGTAAGCTGTCATGAACATGTCACCAATGAAAGTTTACCTGTCAGTTTGGTGTAAGCTTCCATATCCTCCATTGCTGTAGAAATTTTGTAGTGTTTTCCTCCAGCGCCTGCTATTTTAATATAGGGATCTGCTTTTAGGAAGGCATCTGTAATCCTATTTTGAAACACGGGATATAGATTTAGTGTTTTAAAAAGAGAAAGTAAAAAGCCACAATGTTTACAAATAATGTACCATTAGCAAATAATCATTGCAGACACAAAGCCAGGAGAAGTCAGTGATACTGCCACATCTTCCATTGACTAAACTGGGCTTGTAACTAAGCATGGTTGCTCAAGCTTGTGCACTGACAGACAGTAAATAACCAACCTTTTGACTAGTTAACTAGTTAAGTGCTTTCACTTAAAAACCTGTAATTTGGATGAGCTAGAAATTTATTTCTATGTAGTGCTTCAGACTGAATGTTTGGCGTTGCTATTTGGTTGACTATAGGAGTCTGGAGGTCAATGACCAATGCTCAGACTGTTGTAATGCAGAAGTACTGCACAGCAGAACACACTTGGTGGTAACTAAATACTCCATGAATTAATAACTAAGCTGGATGAATGTCTGTAAAGCATTTTTAGAGACAAGGTGCCATATAAGTTCTATGTATTAGTGTATCAATATGTCATAACTACATATGTGGCAAAAATGATTTAAAAAGACAATTTTTGTAAAATAGTTAAGCTCCTCCTAAATTGCAAATTCAAAGACATCCAGCATCTATGGAGAAAAAGGCAGTATGAAGAGTGTGACATTGCACTCTATATTCTTTATGAAAATTTGCTCATGCTATGGATGTGACATAACTAAGATGTATTTTATGGCAGATGGCATATGTATGGTATCGCTGGAAAGGTTATGATTTACTGAATGTGATTATCCCATTTGTTTGCCTGTATCATCTCTGTATCTGAAGTTAGGAATATTGATTGTGTATCTGCATTACACGTGTGCTACTTTGTGCACCACCCACAACTAGACCTTCAGATACAACAACTAAAAGTCAGCCAGGGCTGATGGCCCGTTAGCCCAGACGTGTAAAAGAGCCTAGCCTTCCTATGGACTCTCAGAACAGCCCACGAGTAATGGCTGCCACAGCCCTGCAAAGACACCTGACAGTGGACTCCTCTTAGAATGCTAGTGCTTTGCCACTGGAAGGCCGGATTCCTGCCTCACATGACTGCTGTATATGGCAGGGGACACCGGGATTCTCCTCTGCCTCCCCTTGCAAAGAGACACTGAAAAACACTTTGAAGCAAGAACTGACATGGGGGAAGAAGAGTGGGCCCATGCTGGAATGGCGACCAGCTCATAATACCTGAGGTCTCAAGTTGCAGGTCTAGACAACTGCCTTTCAAGACTTTCTGTAATCTGCTTGCAACAAAATAGCTAGAGCAAGGAACTACTATTTATAACCAAATTCTTTAGTGAATCAAGCATCATTTGGATACTTTGTTTTATTCACTTAGTAATTTTCTTTGTTCTATTTGCTATCCCTTATACTCAAGTGAAATGCACCTTTTGTAGTTAAACTTATCTCTTATTCATAACATTTAATATAACAGAACCCCATTTGTACAGTTCATAGTGGGAGATGGGGGAGAAGAGGCTACGCAGATTGAGGGAGGAGGTGAATTTCATATAACTTTGAGTCTGCACTCTTAGTGAGGTGGGCACCTGAGAGCTGGGGGGCAAGTCCCTTAAACTGAGCCTTGCCAGAGCTGACCTCCATGACCATATTGTTATGTAGTTGGGTGTGTGCTGGAGGAGGCTTAAGAGCTCAGCAAGGGTGCCCAGGTATCTCAGGACATCAGATGACATCCTCAGCGAGGCAACTGGTCACAAAAGACATCTGCTCTATTACTGGGATTGATCAATCTGCTGCCAATCTGAGTTCTCAGTATGGTCAGAAAGAGCTCTTATACCCTTTTTTGTGATTTCTATTTATGAACAAAAGCACAACCTCCACCACTGCAGAACTTTAAACGTGTATTTAAAGTTAAGTCTTGAGTAACCCAATGGAAATCAGTGAATTGTACACCACTTTCTATCTTCTTATTTATATATCCCAAAAATGTTCTGCTAAATCTGTTTATGACTACTGAAGTTCAGAGGAATGAAGGTATTTCTAGTAGTTGGAAAGATATTGAGCTCAGATTGATTTTTTTTTTTGAAATGCATTAGTCTCTTTAAAAAAAAGAATCAGTTTATTTAGAACCAAAAGGTGACAGGCTATATTTTAGTGTGATGAGTGGACCATGGCATGCTCAGAAATTAGGGTATAGAGGATCCTATAAAACTGCATTTAGAAAACTTCATTGTGCCTTCTACAGAGACAAATACACATGCTTGGTTCCACAGAAACCCTAACTGCAGGTTTTCATTCATCTCAGCAACTTACCAGGAATGAGGCTAAGACTGTGTCCTGGATATTTTTAATAAAAGTCACAGACCAATCCTCGGCAACAAAAATAACTCACAGAAGCTTAAGACCTGCCCCTGAATTTACCAAAATATCCATGACAAAAAGGGGAGCTGTGGAGTCCCCACACTGCCCACAATGACTGGGCAGCTGCAGTGTAGCAAAAAATGTATATTTTCATATTGGTTAGTATTGGGTATCAGACTAGAAGTATGATGCATAATGATTTCATGTATAATGACTTGCTTATAAGTTCGGTATGCTTCTATTTCTCTCTCTCTTGATTAGGTGTTTACTGTAAGGCCTTGCTCCCTGTTAGCATTACAAATTAAGTTGTACCTCATCTCTGCATCAAACTAAGTTGTCTTCTAGTAATTCTTGATCACATCTGAAACTCTGTACAATTGTGTGGTGTGAGTGAAGGCTGTGTGAGTGTGTGAAAGCCAGCACAGGTGCCCAGGTAATCAAGAAGTGGAAACTTTGAAGATAACGAGGAAACATGCATTGTGTTTTGAGGCTGAATTAAAAACTGGCAGCATTGGCGACCTTGGAGACAGGCAGAGAGCCTCCCAAGAGTGAGACAATGATGGTCGGCCTGACAATCACCAAAGGATAACTCCCAAAAACACAGATTAGAACCTCCTAAGGGTGGATGACGGCAGCATGACACTGCAGTATCCATAGACCCAAATGGGAATGGACATGGATAAGCAAGGAAGCCCTTGCCACGGGACTCTGGGTTCAGTACTGCAAGCCAAACCTCGGAGGAGCCTCGAATCGCAATCAGAAGACCCCCAACTCCTCACTCAGTCAGCCTTGCCAGTAAGACTGACTTGAGCCACCATGGACTGGTAACTATGCACCATCTGCAGGGGTATGTGTGTGTGTGTGTGTCGTCATAAAGCAGATGCTAACTGCTTCTCTACTGTATTCTCAATAAACAGTGTATTGCCTTTTCCCCTGAAAAAGAGCCCGTGTGATGCTTATAAGCATAACAGCTAGGCTCCCCACTCAGAGCTCAAGGGGCCTCCAACGCCCCTAGGGAGTTGACGCTCCAGGGCCCTCTTGCAGCCCAGGGCTCCCAAGAGCTGCAGAATACCTCCACCACCTGCAATGGCTGGCACTCCAGAGGGTCCTGCCGCCTGAGGCAGTGGGAGATACTCATAGTTCCCAGCCACTATGGGGACCCTACAACTCCCTGTTGCCACTGGCTGAAGTCACAGAGGTCTCTGCAAGTCACAGATTCCATGATAAAATACTAGTCTTAGCCATGAACATTCAAAATATACAACAGACACTTACATGGTTTCAATGATGTTGCCAACCTTGTGCTGGTAAGCTCTGCGGTGCAAGCAGTTCCGTGTATGGAACATGTCATATAGATTTCCAACCTCCTGTATCAAAAGATGAAGTTACTTTTTATTTCTATATTGACTTAAGTCTACTGTGTACTACACTCAGGATTCAAAAGAATGCAACTGTCACAGTTCAGTTTCCACCGTACAACAAAATGGGTGATATTCGCTATTCTGAAGTCAGGAGCAGCTTCTACATCTGGATTTGTTATGATGTGCGTACAGTCCCATTTTTACTGTGCTTCTTCTATTCTGGCTTCCATAGCTGTGATTAAAGAGACCGTAAGTATTTCAAAGGGACGTTGTTAAGGGCCCAAAAGCAAACAATTCCGCTGTGTAGGAAAGATAGAAAATATGGCAAAAGACCAGCTTGGCTTAACAAGGAGATCTTGCATGATCTCAAAATAAAAAAGGAGTCATATAAAAAATGGAAACTAGGACAACTAACAAAGGATGAATATAGGCAAGCAACACGGGAATGCAGGGGCAAGATTAGAAAGGCAAAGGCACAAAATGAGCTCAAACTAGCTACAGGCATAAAGGGAAACAAGAAGACCTTTTATAAATACATTAAAAGCAAGAGGAAGACCAAGGACAGGGTAGGACCACTGCTCAGTGAGGAAGGCGAAGCAGTAACAGGAAACTTGGAAATGGCGGAGATGCTCAATGACTTCTTTGTTTCGGTCTTCACCGAGAAGTCTGGAGGTGTGCCTAACGTAGTGAATACAAGCAGAGAGAGGGTAAGTTTAGAAGATAGGATACACAAAGAACAAGTTAAAAATCACTTAGGAAAGTTAGATGTCAGCAAGTCACCAGGTCCTGATGAAATGCATCCCAGGATACTCAAGGAGCTGATAGAGGAGGTATCTGAGCCTTTAGCTATGATCTTTGAAAAATCATGGCAGACAGGGGAGATTCCAGAAGACTGGAAAAGGGCAAATATTGTGCCCATCTATAAAAAGGGGAATAAGAACAACCCAGGAAACTACAGACCGGTCAGTTTAACGTCTGTCCCAGGGAAGATAATGGAGCAGGTAATTAAGGAAATCATATGCAAACACTTGGAAGGTAATAAAGTGATAGGGGATAGCCAGCATGGGTTTGTGAAGAACAAGTCATGCCAAACTAATCTGATAGCTTTCTTTGATAGGATAACGAGCCTTGTGGATAAGGGAGAAGCGGTGGATGTCATATACCTAGACTTTAGTAAGGCATTTGATACGGTCTCGCACGATATTCTTATTGATAAACTAGGCAAATATAACTTAGATAGGGCCACGATAAGGTGGGTGCATAAGTGGCTGGATAACCGTAGTCAGAGAGTTGTTGTTAACGGTTCTAAATCCTGCTGGAAAGGGATAACAAGTGGAGTTCCTCAAGGGTCTGTTTTGGGACCCGTACTGTTCAATATCTTCATCAATGATGTAGATATTGGGATAGAGAGTACGCTTATTAAGTTTGCAGATGATACCTAACTGGGTGGGGTTGCAACTTCTTTGGAGGATAGGGACATAATTCAAAATGACCTTAGCAAGTTAGAGAAATGGTCAGAGGTAAACAGGATGAGGTTTAATAAAGAGAAATGCAAAGTGCTCCACTTAGGAAGGAACAATCAGTTCCATACATACAAGATGGGAAGCGACTGTCTAGGAAGGAGCATGGCGGAATGGGACCTAGTGGTCATAGTGGACCACAAGTTGAATATGAGTCAGTGTGATGCTGTTGCAAAAAAAGCAAATATGATTCTAGGTTGTATTAACAGATGTGTTGTAAGCAAAACTCGTGAAGTCATTCTGCCGCTCTACTCTGCACTAGTTAGCCCTCAGCTGGAGTACTGTGTCCAGTTCTGGGCACCACATTTCAAGAAAGATGTGGAGAAATTGGAAAGGGTACAGAGAAGAGCGACAAGAATGATTAAAGGTCTAGAGAACATGACCTATGAAGCCAGGCTTCATGAACTGGGCTTGTGTAGTTTGGAAAAAAGAAGATTAAGGGGGGACATGATAGCGGCTTTCAAATATCTAAAAGGGTGTCACAAGGAGGAAGGAGAAAATTTGTTCCTCTTGGTTTCTGAGGACAGGACAAGGAGTAATGGGCTTAAAGTGCAGTAAGGGAGGTTTAGATCGGACATTAGGAAAAAATTCCTAACTGTCAGGGTGGTCAAATATTGGAATAAATTGCCAAGGGAGGTGGTGGAATCTCCCTCTCTGGAGATATTTAAGAACAGGTTAGATAGACATCTGTCAGGGATGGTGTAGACGGAGCTTGGTCCTGGCCTTGAGGGCGGGGGGCTGGACTCGATGACCTCTCGAGGTCCCTTCCAGTCCTATGATTCTAAGGTGACTGAGCAACAAAGAGGATCGATTTTGAAAATAATTTTCGAGGAATCATATACTACATTCTAACAATGCAAGAGAAAAGAGCTTTGCCGCTGGAAGTTGTATCAAACAGACAGACTTATGCCTGATGCTTTATTCCATTTGTGATGCTTTACAAAGTGATCAGCACCATAACCAATGGGCAGTATGAACACGTAGTAAGCGTGAAAGCTCTCTGCTGGGGGTAGTCCATTGTAACCTCTGACTGTTCCTTTGATGTCTAAGCCCTTCTTTTAAGTCTAATATTTTCAATGTGTTTCATGTTTACAAAGCAGAAAGTAATTTTTATTCATGCAATCTTTTTTCTCCCAGAATTAAGTATAGTTCACGAGTTATAGTCCTGGACATCTGGTTGCTGCATCATTAAACCTACAAAATTATTTTACTTTTCGGCCAGATGGTTACCATCAGCAATAAGATCAGAAATACTGATTTTTTACAGCTATTTGCTTTTTTGACTGCTGCTGCACAGTGGTGGATGTTTTCAGAGAACTATCCACAATGACTCCAAGATCTCTCTCTCTCTCGAGTAGTTTTAGCTAAATTAGTCCCTATCATTTTGTCTATATACTTGGAATTATTTTTTCCAATGTAAATTACTTTACATTTATTAACATTAAATTTTATTTGCCGTTTTGTTGTCCAATCACTTAGTTTGGTGAGATCTTTTTGAAGCTCTTCACAGTCAGCTTCGGATTACCTATCTTGAGCAGTCTGGTCTCATCTGCAAATTTTGCCACCTCACTGTTACCCCTTTCTCTAGATCATTTATAAATAAGTGGAATAGGATTCCCACTAAACAAACACCCTACCTAAAATCGTAGTTCATCCATTTTTAGTTAATGAGAAAGTAGACAAAAAATTCAGACTGTGGCATCACTGTGTGCATCCCTCAGCTCCTGGTCCGTGTGCTCACTTTACTCCAAATGCCTCTAAAGGAATGGTGGAATTAACAAGAGAAGGGGGAAGGAATGAGCTGCTCCTTCAATTCCTTGCCCAACTTCCTTAGGCTGCCATCAACCCAGGGATTTTTGCTGCTTTCCTTTCTCCACCACTATGCTAGCAAACCTGCTAGGCTCCCCCATGCAACCCACATCAGGGCTGCATGCCATTCGTTGAGCAGCACTGACCTCTGTTCATTTTATTGCAGGTTATGTTGGTACAAGAGAGGAATACTTCATTGCATTACACTCGCTGTTTTCCCCAAGGCTGTTTACCTTGTCACGGGTGCAGATATGCTTCTTGCTTTTCACTTCACAGACACGAGCAAATTTAAGGAAGCGCTTATAATCGAAATTATTCTGGATTCCTAAGTGATGGCAATCCCTAGAAGTTTTCCAGAGAGAATGAGTTAAACATTCAATAGTGAAATCTTATTTAAAATAAAAGCAGAAGTATTGGGCACTTGTTTTGTTTGTATATAATAAAACTAAGATCAGGAAAATTTGTACCTGGCAAAGTAATCCCATTTGTCAACATCAATGCCATTTCTTTTGTTAGCCACTATCTCATAAAGGAAGCTTTTTTCTTCTCGTCGACCACGGTATGGCCACTGGAAAACCAGAACAGCTTATTTAGAATAGCTTATTTCACAGTGTGTTTATAGACCTCAGGAAGAATTTTGATTTTGCCCATGACAGTATGGATAAATACATCAAAACTACTGATTTAATGAAGAAAATCTGACAAAAACAACTAACTTCCAGAAACTGAACTTACAACACTAGTATCTAGGGCTGGTGTTCAAGCAGCAAACTCTCATAAAATGATTAAATGGCCCAAGGAAAGCAGGGTACAAGAGTGCTTAAGTTGCAAGCTGTACCAGAATTAAAGAAAATCTGCAGTTTTAAGCCACTCAATAGAACTTTATAGTGATGGCAGTTTGTGTTCTCGCTGGCTCCTCCAAGCTCAGACACAAGCTGCCAACCATAAGGAGGGGAGAGAGATTCTTGCTGTGCTGCTCAAAATGCCAGGCATGACTCTTTTGAAACATTTGCACCCCTCAGTCCTGGTTCGCTCCAAAGTCAGCCATTACCAAGCACTGGAAAAAAATCAAAGAATGTCAGTTACAGGCAGTCCCCGGGTTACGTACAAGATAGGGACGGTAGGTTTGTTCTTAAGTTGAATTTGTATGTAAGTCGGAACTGGTACATATTGTAGGGGAAACTCTAGCCAAACATTTTTTTTAGTTTTGGATAGCATAGGGAAAGGTTAACTCCCCTCTAATGTTTGTTTTGCTGTCTGTTCCCCTGTTCAGAAGATTTCACATCTATTTCTGTCCCTGTGACAAACTCAGGACTAAAGGAGTAACTCATCAAATACCAAACAGCTCTGCACCATGCTTTGAGCTAATAGCTTTATTTCCACACACCACCCAGGGTTCTAGGAGGAGGGTCCTTTTTTTGCTAACACAATGAGGCCAGCACTTTGTTTGTTTTGGTGGAGTCTTTGTTTGCCCAGGGAGCCCAGCATGTATAGGGGGAGGAGGGGCGGAGAGGCTGCTTTTGTCTGCTGTTCGGCAGCCTGTTGCTCAGGGGAGGGGGCAGCCTGTTGCTGGCAGGGGGGGAGGGGGGAGGCGTGCAGGATGCGAGGCGGGGGGGGGGGGGGGCAGCAGGCGTGGGGAGGCACTTTTCCTCTGCCCGGCAGCTCTGCGGGATCCCTGTCCCTGTGGCCAGCTGCTGCAGGCAGAGGCCAGTTGGAGCCGGCCGAAGAGGAGGAGAAGGTGGATTCTAGGACCCAGGTGAGCGAGCCCCGGGGACGCTGCTGCGCTCCGGGAGCCCGGCATGTATAGAGGGGAGGAGGGGCAGAGAGGCTGCTTTTGTCTGTTCGGCAGCCTGTTGCTCAGGGGAGGGGGCAGCCTGTTGCTGGCAGGAGGGTGGGGGGGGGGCAGCGGGCGTGGGGAGGCACTTTTCCTCTGCCCGGCAGCTCTGCGGGACCCCAGTCGGAGCCGGCCCGAGGAGGAGGAGGATCCTAGGACCCAGGTGAGCGAGCCCCGGGAATGCTGCTGCGCATGTGCGGGAGTTGCCTCACCCCGTTCGTATCTAGGGATCCGACGTAAGTCGGATCCACGTAAGTCGGGGACTGCCTGTATTGTAAGATGTATGGTCCGTGCATGTTAATGCTTCTCATGAGTTTAACCAAATACTACCTTCCATGAAAAAGTAAACACAACCAACAAATATTTTGCTTTTATGTTGCCTATTTATCAGTCTTCCCTACTTAGAATATGAGCTCTGTGGGGCAGGCTGCAGTGTCTATACACTGCATTGTATTTAAGGGTAAGGATGTTAAGGACTAGTCGATTAGTCTGTCAACTAGTCGATTCTTCTCCTCTCCCTCCCCCCGCTGCCTCTGAAATAGAGGCAGCAAAGGGGGGGCAAAGGGGTACTTCAAAGTGGCAGTGCCACACAGCTGAGCTGGGGATCACGGTGCGGCGCCGTCACTTTGAAACCCCAAGGCGGTGTTTCAAAGGGGCAGCCGCCGCACACCTGATTCATGGTTCAGCTGTGCGGCGCTGGCCCTTTAAAACACCAAAGCATGGAGCCCAAGGTCAGCTGGGGACTCCGGGCTCCACAGCTGCACCTTTGAAATACAGAGGCCTTGGCATTTCAAAGGGGCAGCACCGCACAGCTAAGCCAGAGACTCCCCAGCTGATCCCGGGCTCCGTGGCTTTAAAATGCACAAGAGCACCTGCTGGGGACTCTTGTACATTTCAAAGCAGGCAGCTGCATACAGCCCGGAGTCAGCGGGACTTCCCACTGGACCCAGGCTGTACGCGGAGTTCTGCACTCCTCCTTTGAAAGATACAAGAGCCCACTGGGAGTGAGGAAGTGCCTATCGACTAGAGGAGTAGTCAATGGAAATTCCATCGACTAGTCAATTAACCACATTTTAACATCCCTATTCTGTACGCTCTTGAAGATGGTGACCAAAAGGAAACTTGATGAGATCGTGATTGGGAGCCAATGGAGGGATTCGAAGAAGGAAGTGATATGATTAAATTAGGCAGGGAAGGAGAGTGTACAATTATTCATTTTCATAATCCGGTGAAACATCCAAGTCTTAGCTTGGTATACAGGTGAAGAACCAGAAGTACAGATGTTGAACGACTTGCCCAAAGTTATAAATTCAGTCACTGGCAGAGCAGAAACTAGAATATAGACATTCTGAAAACCAGCATGCTTGTCTGATGACCAGACTTCTTGTTTTCAAGGGAAACTGTTCTTACCAGAGACTCCAATCACTACAGCAAATTACAAAAGCTTACTCAAAAACCCATACATGATAAATGGAAACTTCTATCTTGACAGCTTGATACAAAATAGAATTCAAAGATTCCGATTTGTCCTGACAAATATTGGAGTTCACAGTTAAATATGCGTATTAAAGTAATTGCTAGAGGCTGCCATCAAGATTAGGATCCCTTCAGTACGGATGTTAAAATGTGGTTAACTGACTAGTCGAATAGTCGATGGAATTTCCATCAACTACTCAACTAGTCAATGGGCACTTCCGCATTCCTCCTCTGAAAGGGTCTGTCTACACAGCAAAGTTATTTCAAAATAACAGCCGGTATTTCAAAATAACTTTCCTAGTGTCTACACAGCCAAACTGCTATTTTGAAATTAAATCAAAATAGTGGAGTGCTTATTTTGAATTTGGTAAATCTCATTTCCATGACGAATAACGCCAAATTCAAAACAGCTAAATCGAAATAAGCACTGTGTAGACACTTATTTTAAAATAGGGGGCCTCCAGCCCTTCCAAGGAAAACTCTTCTGCTCCCTCACCAGCCTCAGAGCTCTTAAAGGGGTAGACTCTGGCCACAGTGCCTGTGCCAGCTGCAAGCCGCCAGCACAGAGCCAGCAGTCTGTGCACCTGGCCCAGCATGAGCCAGCAACCCAGTAGCACCCAGCCCTCCACCGCTCCCCAGGAGCAGGCTGGCAGCTCCCAGGAGCCTGCCAGGGGCTGCAAAAGGTGAGCGCCTTCCTGGTCTTGTGCGGAGATCATGGACATCACTGACATTTGGGGGGAGGCTCCAATGTTCACGATCTCCACACTAGACACAGGAACATGGCTGTCTACAGGTGGATGGCTGACAGCCTGGCCACCAAAGGCCACATGCGCACCCAGGAGCAGGTGCATATGAAAATAAAAGAGCTGTGGCAGTCCTATGCCAGGGCCTTGGGGCAGTTCCCAGCCAGGGGCTGACCCAGACCCCTGCCCCTATTACAATGCCCTGGACCGCATCCTGGGGGGGGGGGGGGGGTCAGATGGTCCATGCCCCCCAGATGGTCATCGACCTGGGGCAGAGAGCCCTGTCCATGACACCAAGGGGGACGATGATGGCTAGGAGCCGCAGGAGCCTGGGGAGAGCGTGCCCCGCACCAAGGACCCCCGAGCCATCCCAGTCTGTCGCAGGTGTGATCCGAGGCCGGGGAGACCTCGACATGTGAGTGCCATCACTGTCTCCTTATGCAGGGTAGGGGGGAGGACCAGGGACCCCGCCTGTGGTCCTTGCTGACCATGGAGCACAGCAATCTGTGCATGTGCCATGCCACCCTGGGCATGTGGCCCCAGCTGGCTGCCACACAGGGGCCCTGGCCTGTTACCCACACACATGTATATATGAAGGCACATGACATGCTCTTGACCCCAGGGAGGGACACTGAGCAGTGCCCTACCTCCACAAGCCCCCTCTACACAGAAGCAGGGCACATCTCCTCCCCCCGCCCCACTATATACAGCACAGGGGCCAGCTCACACTTTGGGGATAGCAGGACATGATAGTGCAGGGACCTGCCATCTTTGCCTTGCAGAGGGGGCTGGGCTTCACCCACTGTGTCCCTAGGGAGAACTGACCATTTCTCATGTTTCTCCATAGCTGCAGCACCTGAGAGTGCAGGGCGCACCACCTCACCCAGGATATCCTCCTGCACCCGGGCCCTCAGCAGGTAGACCTGGAACCAGGAGTACCACCAGCAGCAGCACCTGGGGCTCCTGCGAAGGCAGGTCTGCTGCCAGGAGCACTGGGCGGGAGAGCTTGCGGGAGCTGCTCGACCAGGGCTGTGCCATTTGCAACCACCTGCAGACCCTGGTGCAGAGATTGGTGCCTGCTGCCGCTCCAGCCCTTGCAGCCACCCCACTATCCATACCCGCTCCCGTAACGCCCCCTCCACCACGATGCAGGCCCTGCCGAGCTTGGCATTAAAGGCCTGTTGGTAGGAGTTGAGGAGTCCCGTGTAGGGCTTCATGAGCCAGGGTTGCAGAGGGTAGGCCGCATCCCCCACCAGGCACATGGGCATGTCCATGTCCCTGACCCTGATGTGGCGGTCGGGGAAGAAAGTCCCGGCATGCAGCCTCTGGCACACAGAGGAGTTGCGGTACACCCATTCCTCGTGTGCTTTGCTGGACCAGCCCACGTTGATGTCTACGAACTGGCCCCGGTGGTCTGACACAGCCTGCAGGATGACTGAGAAGTATCCCTTCCGGTTGATGCAGAGGGAGGCCTTGTGGTCCGAGGCATGGATGGGGACGTGAGTCCTGTCGATTGCCCCCTCGCAGTTGGGGAAGCCCAGGGCACCAAACCCCTCGATCACCGCCTCCAAACCAGTGAGGCAGATGACTCTGCCGAGCAGCACTCTACTGATGGCCTTGACCACCTGCAGAGGGACGCACAAAACCACCAAGAGTCACTGGGGTGCCAGGGAGTGCTCCTTCCCCGCCACTGCCCCATGCCCCCACTCCAAGGAGCAACCCCCCCTGCAATCCTGGCCAGCAGGGGCAGGCCGTAGTGCAGCTGGGACCGATCAAACCCTCCCGGGGAGGGGACTTTCACCACATCCCCCCCTTTTCCCTAGGGCAGCCCATCCCCTCCTCTCACACCCCCACTCCTGGCACAGTGGCTGGAGATTGCCATACCTGCATGAGCACTGCTCTGACAGCGGATCTCCCCACGTCAAACTGGTTCCCCATGGACTGGTAGCTCTCTGGTGTGGAGAGCTTCCAGAGGGCGATGGCCACACGCTTGTGGAGGGGAATGGCGGGCCTCATGCGCGTGTTCCATTGCCACAGAGCAGGGGCGAGCCACTCACAGAGCTCAAGGAAGGTGTCCTTCATCCTGCAGTTCTGGGTCCATTGTTGGTCTCCCCAGCGCTCCAGGGACGATGTGATCCCACCAGTCGCTCCTGGTGTTGATGCTAGATGTGGCGGGGCACACTGGCGTCCGGGCACTGCTGCTGCTCCTCTGCAGCCCCCAGGGGGGTCGGGAAGAGGGCCTGGGCTGTAGCAGATGCTGCCAGGCAGTCTCCAGCAATTGCAGCCAGGCTTGCAGCAACATGTCCAAAATGAGCATCAGAGTGCCCAGGGATGGCTCTAGCTCCATGGTGCCAAGTGCTGAGGTGTCCCGAGTCAGGGCAACCAAAGCAGACAGAAAGAAACACTCTTTGCTGTCCCTCGGCGAGGTAGGCAAGCAAGCAGGGAAAGCTGAGAACCAGCTGTCCAGGAGGGTCCCTTTAAGCACAATCCTCAGCCTCAGGCAGCAGCCACACAAAGCAACTACTGACCTGATGCCCTGCTGGAACCAGTTTCAGCTGCCCTTAAATGCGATTCAGCGTCCAATCAGTGTGGGCGCGCTATTTCGAAATCCATTTTGTATGTAGTCACATTATTCTGAAATAACTTATTTTTAATTAACTATTTCAAAATGAGATATTTCGAAATAACGCTGTAGTGTAGAAATACCCAGAGGTACAAAAGCCTCCGCTGGGGCTCTTGTGCCTTTCAAAGGAGGAATGCGGAACTCCGCATGCAGCCTGGGGCCAGCGGGAAGTCCTACCGACTCCGAGCTGCACGCAGGTGCCTGTTTTGAAAAGTACAAGAGTCCTCAGCAGGGGCTCTTGTGCATTTCAAAGCCAAGGAGCCCGGGGTCAGCAGGGGACTCCCCAGCTGACTCCAGATTCCACATGGCATTTCAGCGGAACCTGCGATCAGCTGAGGACTCCCCAGCTGACCCTGGTTCTGGGGAAATGCCACGTGGAGCCCTGGGCTCCATGGTTGCCCTTTTGAAATGTGGAGGCAGCGTTTCAAAGGGGCAGCTGCTGCACAGCTGATCCCCGCTCAGCTGTGTGACACTGCCGCTTTGAAGCACACCTACCCCCCCTTTGCTGCCTCTCTCTCACAGAAGCATCAGGAGGGGGCGGGGGGAAGAGAGGAATCGACTAGTCAACAGATGCTTATTGGATAGTTTGGCTAGTCCTGAACATCCTTAGTACAGAATACTGCCCCTTGCTCTCGTCAAGTGTCTTCTGCTCCATACTCCCAGCCTTGGCAGTCAACTTCTCATTCAACTACCTCCTTGTGGCTCCCCGTGCAAGATGCAATTACAAGCTCATCAACAAGACCCCTAACTTGTCCAGATGTAAGTTCCCACTATAGACCAAAGTCAAAGTTGTAGACCATGAAAAAGTTGATTTGTATACAACGGCCTCACTTCCTTTCCTGGTAAAGATCTTCTTGTCATTCTGGCCTTAGGTTTTGAGCTTCTTGGAGCAGGGATTGAACTTTGAAGGTTTAAGTGCCTAGCACTATCAACCAATCCACCAACTAACAACCCACTAACAACAATGCACTCTTGAGATGCCTGAATGGATTGTGCTCCAAGTAATACTTTAGCACCTTGTACCCTGGGCCCTTTACTCCATTCACCTGAAGAAGTGGGTTGTGCCCACGAAAGCTCATGACACTATCTACATTTTTTGTTAGCCTCAAAGGTGCTGCAGAACTGTTTGTGGGGTTTTTATTAAAGTTTTTTCTCCAAACTTAAGTACCTGAAAGTATGCCACAAACAACACAGATAATCTTAAATTGAGACTAGCAGCAAAATATTTTTATTTCAATTAAAATGAAGAGCATTTAAAATAACTTCCACAGAACTGGCAAATTGACTTACCAAACCCCGACGTGGGGTTGTATCCAGGGGTCCCCCTATTTGTTCCTTGATGAAATCCATATCTTCTTTCAGGACAAGACCATAATCTTCCATGACTTTTTCTAGCCCATTGGAAGTAATGAGGTGTTCAAACATCTCAACAGAAGCCGTTTCATGCTGCAGAAAGCGTACATATGTATGTCACTTTATCAAAACACGTAAGCTGCTATCAGACTTCGCCAAAATCAAGTATCAGAGCTGGGACCAAAGGAGCTTCAAGTACTTGTTTTAGCCACTGAACCAGGCTATCTTCAGGAAATGCAAAAGTTAAGGTTCTTATAATGCATGCATATCGAATTTTGATTACTGGGCTATTAAGCTTGCATTTTAATATCCAGTGGATTCAATGGTGGGAAAGTTGCTTACTAAGGAAGTTAACTTTGATACTGACCAACTTCATTTATACTCCATAACAAGTTCATGCATCTGAGGAAGTGGGTTCTAGCCCACCAAAGCTGATGCCCAAATAAATTTACTTTTTAAGATGCCACAGGGATTCCTTGCTGTTTTTGCTGAAACAGACTAACACAGCTACTCTGATATGCAAGTTTTCTGTCTACTTCTCATGTACTGGCACAATGAGGATTACAAAGGATATAGGGGAACATTTGTTGCATTTTTTTAAATCCAAACAATACTAGAAAACCTGTGTATTTTTTTAAATTAAAACCTACATTTTAACAGCCTTTTACCTTTTTACATTAGATTTCTGTTTTAAAATAAAATCCAAAATAAGATTGAAAAGAAATTATTACTGTCTACAGTTATTGATTTATGCCTATAAAAATCTGGGTTCTGGGGAACGCTACCCCATATACATTAAGAAACTGTGTCAACTTGAAAATGGTCACTTTAAAAAGCAAACTTAAACAATGATTGGTTAGTAAAATTATACTAAAATAATTGTTTAGGGTATAGCTAAACAGGACTCAAGTTTCACTATATAAATTAAGGTCCAAGAAGACAAGCAAGTAGAAAAAAGGAGGAAAAGGAAAAGGAAGACCAAGAAGGAGGAGGGAAGACCTGGAGAACTCACCTCCAAGATACAGCCTAAGACCAGAGCTGCCAGGACTCCACTGCACGACTATGACATGCAGGAGCTAAGATCCAGAGAGAATGACCTTGCCTGGCCAACAGGGCAAGTCTGCATCTGAAGAAGTGGGCTGTGCCCACTAAAGCTCATGGTACCATCTACATGTTTCATTAATCTATAAAGTGCTACCAGACCATTTGTTGTTTTTTTCTGTATCAGGATTGAGGAGCATGACACTGTATGCTCTGTTCTGCTTGCTTGGGAAATGTCAATAGATAGAGACTAAGAATATTACTGTGTGAGGCTCTTTCAACAGCAAAAGACCCTGCAAACCTGCAGGAAGTTACGCCCTGAGCCCTAGGAATTGGGCGTGTAAACTAACAGGGTTGTACCTGGAGCCCTAGGAATTGGGTAAAGGCGTGCATCCCTAAACTGCTGAAGGGATAGAGAAATTTGATTTGTGCAGGTAACACCTGGGGTTAATAACCACTGGTGCAGTTTATTTACAGGCTTCTTCCTACCACCATTTCACTTGACCCTTCACTGTCTGCAGGCAGGTGAGAGGGAAGAGTTACATCCCTGCCTTTTCCCTTTCTGCTCCCTCCTCAGTTTCCTTCCCCTAAAGCTTTTATTCAGCTCAAGCCCAGGTAGGCAGCAGCTGCCTCTGCTTTCCCAATTAGGGCCATGTTCCCTCCAGTCAGCTCTCGCTTATTCCCCTACAAGGGAGATGGCATAACAAGGGCTGAATCAGCAACCCTGTGCCCAGTCACAGCCTTCCTGAGCCCCTCTGAACATTTTATGACCTGTCCAAGTTTTTTTGTTTTGTTTTTTTTAATTTCCTCATCCCCCCATTGCACAAGAGTCAGAGTGCATGTGCATGAGCAGCAGGGTCTCAGCTCTCTTACACACAGGTCAGGCAGACAGCTGGTGCAAATAACTACCCCCACTGCTCCTCTAGCCCAGGGTCACATGCAGAAAGCAGTCAGGAGTGCATGCAAAGAAAAGAGAAAATTCCTTCTGCTCTTGCCCCGCTTGAGTATTAGGAGACAGAATAAAAAGAACAAGCATATTACCATGATGGGAAGAGAGAAAGCTTTTCTGAAATTTAACCATGGTCAATATGCTTGTCACTCATTAGAACACTGCTCACAAAAGCAGGCTATATTGGCTGCCCATATCCTGAAAGGTGAATTACCTTTTCCTTTCAAAAAAGTGGAATATTTTGCTTGTATATTGTTCTCTGTGTAAAATATTTACCTTCCATTTCAGTCCTGGGCGAGCAAGTGGAATAAATCTTCCATCAAACATGTGTGAAAATGGTCCATGACCTTAAAGATAAAGAGTGTACAGGGTTAAGCTGAAACATGTTTGTCAGCAAAAACATGTCGGAACTGTGTGAATTTGTGTTCTCTCACTTCATTGTACAGCTGTTCACAGAACTAGAGTACAAGAGTCTAATTAAATATCATCTAGTGTGACGGGTGCAGTCTCAGAAGATCCCTTGGGACTGTTCCCTGGTGTACCGATCATGCCACTGACACTCGTGTTCAAGATCTCTGGAGCCTCACACCACCCTGTCCTGCTGGGCCCAATTCCCTGGTCTCCCCCAGAGAAGACACAGAGGAGGGGTAACATCCCCCCGAAGAGCAATACTGAAACTAAACTACTTCAGCTCTGGGAGAACGCAGTTCTAGGGCACAGCGCTCAGGAAGCCAACCCCCCACAGGGATCAGAACCGCAAATCTATCAGTCTTTCAAGTACAACTGAGCTCACAGGAAATGTCCTGTGTAAGCAACGCAATGGATGGAGCAGCACAAAATGTAAAGTGGCATTAAACAGCTGGAAAGGGGCAGTCTGTTCCTTAACCACTTTCACTTTAAAATGTTACTAGATGAATCAGAAGGGGTGCAGTGTTATAGCCATGTTGATCCCAGAATACGAAGACAGACAAGATAGGGGAGATAAATCTTTCATTGGACTCTGCTGGTGAGAGATCCAAGCTTTGGAGCTCACATAGTTCTTCTGCAGGTCACTGCAGAGCTCCATGTAAATTTGTCTCATTCACCAAGAGGTAGACAGAGGGAAAGGGCCTTGGGGTGCTTGCTCTTGTTTTTTATAGTTCCAGTCACCCTCCTGAAAAATATTTCCACAAAACGTCTATGTGAAAGGATGTTCCCTGATGGGGTTTTTTCCACCTGTGTGAGTTTTCTTAGTATTCCCCTCCAGCTTGCACTTAAATGCAAATTAAGGCAAGTATTCCTTCCTTTAGCACAGAGCTGTGAGATTTAGAACAGGTCTTCATATCACACAGGTGAATCTTATCACTTCATTGTGATGGTGTATTTCATATTCTTTATGGAAATAGGCTTCGGAATGGGAATGTGCTTTATGCAGAATTTTTCATTAACAGTATAATTGGAAAGCTTGCAATCCTCTGAATGCATATTTTCTATTTGTATGTATGTACCATGTCTATACATCCAAAATTAGGAGTCTTGACTGTAGATTTATCATCAATGTGTTTATGCTGGGGAAAGCCTATTTTCAGCCCATCAGGAACAACAATGAAGTTACACAGAGCTAATAGCCCATTAGCAAGAGACAATTGAGTGGAGTAGAACATATCACCTGATGCTGCAATCCATCTCAAATTTTGTACTTTTCCATAGAGGTGTTATGGAATTGAACAAAAGCTGCCCACCCTCGAGAAATGCTATATAAGACAAGTCAACAATGGGGGTCTTCAGCTGACTTTTCAGACTGCCTCACCACCCCAAAAAGGTGTGTGAAAACACCTGATACAGAAGGACTGTAATGACAGAGGTGGAGAGGAACTGCTGGACCCAGATCAGAAAGGACATCCCTGGCCAGAGAGGGACTTTGCCTGAAGTATGAACTAGGGCGAGAAATTATGATTTGTAAAAATTTCTCTTCTTGTATTAGGCTTAGCTGGCATGTTTTGTTTTATTTTGCTTAGTAGCTTTCTTTGATCAGTCTGCTATCACGTGTAACCACTTAAATCTTACTTTTTATACATAATAAAATCAATTATTAAACCAGTGCAAATAATGGTTAAAGAGGCAAGAGCTGTGCTTCTCTTCTATAGATAATTTAGAGCATGTCTGTGTGTCTGTTTGTCCATTTATTCAAGAACTCCTCCTAAACTGTAAGAGCAAGGACCACCAAATTTGGGGTGCAGCTTCCTCTTATCATAACTTAATTCAAGGTCTGGGTTTGGTTGTGCCTGGAAAACAGGAAGTGCAGAGAATGGAACTGTTTTCAGTAACATGGAAAAGAAGGGTGCAGAGAGCAGAGGGGCACAGAGAAGAGGGAGTGGGGAATGTGACTACTGGAGGCAGCTGCAGCACAAAAGAGTGGCCAGCAGGGTTGGGGCTCCGCCATTTGCCTGATTCCAGACCAAGTAAGGAGGCCTCTGCCCCAAACCCGGAGCCTGCCTCCTCCCACAGGGAGACCCTGCAGACCCTGATAGAGGAGGGTGCAGCCCTGAGAACTTGTCCCTCCTCAGACAGCCTGCAGGCTGTGGAGGGGCCACTGGAGGGCAGGGCCAGCCTGCAGAACACCAGCCCTTCCCCAACAGACTACAAGACAGGGTGGCCACCCCCCATGCAAGCCTCCCTCCCGCAGAGCAGCTGCAGGCCAGGGGCTGCCCCTTCCCTCTCCCCACCTTGACAGGCTGCAGGCCTGGAGCTGGCCCCCAACAAGCTGCAGGCTGGGGGAGGAGAAGCCAGCTGGAGGCCAGGGCCAGCCCACAGCGCTCTAATCCCCACCCAATAAGTGCGTAGACCTGGATCCCCCACTCCAGAGAGCATAACCCCAGCCCCTCAGGAGCGCTGCTGGCCAGGGACCACTACGACAGCCCCCTAAGAGGAGCTGCGCCAGAGCAGCACCACCCTTACTACCACAGGCAGCCCCGGTAAGCCTCTTCCCCCCACCTCCCTGCCCCACGTCCTGCGCGTCCCAACTGCCTTGACTTCTGCACCCTCACCTCCTTCCCCATAAGCCCTCCACCTCCTTCCTCCTGCCCTTAGGCCACCACCCCCGCCTTAAACCCACCCCCCCACACACACTTCCCAACCCTTCTTACCACAAAATCCTCACTCTAGCCTTCATTTTTTAAAGATACAATCATTGAAATAAAGGCACACTTCATTTACTCCCTCCCCCCCACAAAAAAACCCAAAAAACTCAAAAAACAGAAAAACAACTTCAGTTAAAGACCTGAGCAATGCCAGGCACATCATTGATAAAGGGGGCAAACAAGTCATGTGCTTGCTCTGTAAAAACTTAAGAGTCAGACAGATTTATTTGTGGCCCTAGTCCCCCTGGGTGTCAAGTCCCATTGAGCCTTCCCAGAGCTGAGCTGCTCTCACTGTCGGTGTTCTCTGCTGTAGGCTGTGACCCCAACTCTGTGCCATTGCTAGAGGAAACCAGAGGGTCTGATTCAACAGGACAGAGTGGTAGAGCACCCGTCATCAAGTGACAGTCTCGGGGGAAATCTCTGTGACTGAACCAGTCACATTCACAGATAGGGTTGCCACACCTTTTATCAAGACAATACCTAAGCAAATTATGAGTTTTTAAATCATCCACATACCTTGTCCTAAGATTATCACAAAAGCGTGTAATATATGGCTCTATTCCATCACACCCAGAACCACTTAAGCTACCAAACAATTGCTTTGAAGAGCTACTTACCCAAATCATGACAAAGTCCAGCAATCTGGACACAGAGAATATCTCGCTGGCTTATCTCCAACTCTGGCTGTCTTTCATGTAATGCCCGGACCAGACATCCTGCTAGATAGCCTACCCTGTTCCAGGTAGAAAATTGGAGATCAAGTTAATTTCAGACTAGAGAAACTTGCAAATTCAATTCTCCCTTTGGTACTGTCTTTGGCGGGCCCTCTGTGGGGCTGGAGCAGAACTTTGCTCCCCTCCAGCACTAGGGATGTAATAGTCTAGTCAATTAACCAATAAGCAAAAGCTTTTGCTTATCAGTTAATGCTATAGACTACACACATCCCACTCCCCCTCGCCAGTACATTTTTAGTAGGCTGACCAGCAGCCTGGCTCACTCCTGGATCAGGGACTTACCCCTGCTGCGGCTCTGTATTTAAATTGTATTAGGAGCCAGATGGGGAGGCAGGCCAGCTCAGTTTCAGCTCATGCCAGGTCCAGGAGCTCAGACCCCCCCTCTGGACAGGCAACAGCATGGGGAGATAGGCAGCCGGTCCACGAGGGGAGCTGGTTTTTAAACTGGCTCCCCTCATGGACCAGCTCCCGCCTGGCATCCCACGCTGCTGCTTCTGATGCAGAGGCAGCAGCACAGGGTAGCAGGAGGCTCCTTGGGAGTGGGGCCGGAGTGCACTGGCTGATGCTCCCACCCCTAGGGACTGTAGAATAGTCGAGTAATGATAAGAATTCATGAGGTTAACTGACTATTCAATTAACCTATTTTTAACATCCCTATACAGCAGCTACCAGTTAACGGGGAAAGAGTAAGCATCACCTGTTTAGAGTGATTCTTACCACTAACTGGTTAATCTTTTCCAGCCCTATTACCAAGGTCATTTTCCTCTTGTAACTCCAACACAAACCCTTCAAATAGCTTCCTTCACCAGTACAAAGTCAAACACCTTTTGCTCATTTTCAAGGCCCTGCACAAGCTTGCTCCTGCTTCTCTCTCTGCCCTTATTTCCTTCAACTCCTCCCACCCTCAGACACACACTGAAAGGATACGTCTACACTGGCCCCTTCTTCGGAAGGGGCATGCTAATTTTGAAAGTGGGAATAGGGAAATCCGCGGGGGATTTAAATATCCCCCGCGGATTTAAATAAACATGTCCGCCGCTTTTTTTCCGGCTTGGGGAAGTAGGAATAAGAGATCCTCCAGAATAGGGCTTTATTCCGGAGGATCGGGCCAGTCTAGATGCTTTTTTCCCGGCTTTTCCCCAAGCCGGAAAAAAAGCGGCGGACATGTTTATTTAAATCCGCGGGGGATATTTAACCCCCCCCCGCGGATTTCCCTATCCCCACTTTCAAAATTAGCATGCCCCTTCCGAAGAAGGGGCCAGTGTAGACGTAGCCAAATTGTTTACACCAGGAGTCCATCCACTCAGTACCGTGACAGTGGCCAGTAACCATATGCCATTTAGGATTAGAAAAAGACATCACTGGACACCTATGGATTATCCTGATTATGGAAGTTCCTTCCAAACACAATGAGTTATTGATTGTCTTACACCATGGAACATGAATTTTATCCCTTATTTTTAATCCTACTTTAGGCAACTGTAGATGTTCATTATCCACAGAATACTTTACCATTTTAATCTCTTGACCCTAGTTATGTATTGTGGCAATAAGTTTTATAGGTTAATTATGCATTATACAAGAATATTTCTTTTTATCAACTTTAAGTTGGTCATTAAATAATGCATCTTCTACCTTCTCTACACTTAATTATTACCTCTATCTTATTCGGTCATCTCTAAACGGAGCAGTACCATCACCTTTTTTGCTGTCAGACAATTGTTTGTCAACGCCTTTAGTAATTTTTGTTGCACACCTCTGGGAACAAACATCAAGTAACTATTCAAACAATGTATCCTCGTTGTCTAAAATGCACAGTTTAAGTTCCAACTACACACTATATGCCAGACCAGCGCTACAGTCACACCACACTGGGGGGGAAAGGAAGATAGCTCTTGGCAGAGAAAGCAAAATGGAGATTTATATGCACAAGAATATTTCCTTACCCCAAAGAATGCTCAAAGCGGTTGTGTGATGCTCCTGGGAAAACATAGTAAGTGCCTCCCAGCTGTTTAATATATCGCAGGCGCTGAAATTGAGGAGTGTCAATGATTCGAACGAGGAGAGGATGTATTTCAATATGCCCATGAATAGGATCATTAAAAACCTAGAAAATGTCAATGTAATTGAAAGTATGGTTTAACAATATGAGCTACAAAAGGGAAAGATTGTCTTTCCTTTCCTTTTTTTTTTTAAAAAAGGACATTAAAATTCAGTTCTTGTCTATCCTGGAAAATGGTGTAGAACTGGAGAACAGGGAAGTTATGACATTAAAAGGACTTAGAACTAAAAACAGAGGGTAAGAGATTTCAAGCCAGCTATCTTAAAATCTTTTTCTACAACAGAAAGCAGCAAAAAAATGCAGCTCCAACTTAAGTTTCTTGTAGATGACCTTTAAGTAAGATTATACATTTTAGAAACATTTGAGTTATGAATTAAAAGATATAAATTTAAACTGATACTTTCTAAATCTGGGCATTCATTCCAGCATGAAAGAACAAGGCAAAGAATTATGATTTAAGGACAGGAGATTGAAGCAACAAAAATTACTACTATCTAATTTCAGTATCTGTGTACAACCACCTTTTCAGTATTCACTGTAGATGTGCCTTCTATGACAGTACTAAATGGGGACCTACAGGTCCAAAAACCTACTTCACCTACTGGAAAGGACTCAGGTTCACAACACCATTGCAAGTTCAGAAACACGTCACTATTAAGAACTGCTATTGCTATCTTCCTTTGCCTGTTTTTACATCACAAATATTGTTTTTCCAACAATATAGTACCTTGAGTCTTTATGTAAATGTACTTAAAACAGTTTCTCAAATGTCACCAAAGGGAGAAAAAAAACCAACGAGTCCCATTTTAAAAGCAGAAATAAGATCCTGAGTGTTGATCAACATATTATTATAGAATCATAGAATACTAGAACTGGAAGGGACTTCAAGAGATCATCAAGTCCAGTCCCCTATCCTGATAGCACAACCAAACACCATCTAGATCATCCCTGAAAGATGTCTATCCAAACTGCTCTTAAATATTTCCAGAGATGGATATTCCACAACCTCCCTGGGCAATTTAGTCCAGAGCTTAACAATCCTGACCATTAGGAAGTTTTTCCTAATGTCCAACCTAAACCTCCCTTGCTGCAATTTAAGCTCATGGCTTTTTCTCCTATCATCAGAGGCCAAGGAGAACAATTTTTCCTCCCTCCTCCTTGTAACACTTTTAGATACAGGCAGTCCCCGGGTTACGTACAAGATAGGGACTGTAGGTTTGTTCTTAAGTTGAATTTGTATGTAAGTCGGAACTGGTACATATTGTAGGGGAAACTCTAGCCAAACATTTCTCCAGAGCTCAGTTTTATTCTCCCACACCTCACTTCCCTCAGTCCTTTATTCTCAAGCTGAGGTGTCTGCTGAGAAAAGCTGCTCCGCGTCTCCCTGGTCTGCTGGGGGGGGGGAGGGGGGGGTCGCTAGCTTCGCGTCTCCCTAGTCTGCTGGGGGGAAGCAGCTAGTGCTGGGTTGCCTCACCCGGTTTGAAAGTAGGGATCCGATGTAAGTCGGATCCATGTAACCCGGGGACTGCCTGTACTTGAAAAATGCTATCATGTCCCCTCAGTCTTCCCTCATAGTTCATGTTTTCTAGATCTTTAATCATTTGTCTTGCTCTTCTCTGGACCTGCTCCAATTTCTCCACATCTTTCTTGAAACATGGCACTCAGAACTGGACACAATACTCCAACTGAGGCCTAATCAGTGCAGAGTAGAGCGGAAGAATTACTTCTCGTGTCTTGCTCACAACACTCTTATTCTATTACTGCTTCCCAGAATCATGTTTGCTTTTTTTGCAGAAGTGTCACACTGACTCATGTTTAACTTGTTGTTCACTCTGATCCCTAGCTCTCTTTTTGCAGTACTCCTTTCTAGACGGTTGCTTCCCATTCTGCGTGAAACTAATTGTTCCTTCCTAAGTGGAGCACTGCACTTATGCTTACCTTCATTATGTCAGCATGATTTTGTTCTAGCTTTTGTAGGCAAACAAGCAATTTCAGTCTCAAGTCCAACGGTCTAGAAATATCAAGAAGATTTGAAGGTTACTGTAAATTGAAAAACAAAGTAACTAGGCTGCCAAGTAATTAAACAAATTAATCGTGATTAATTGCTCTGTCAGTAAAAGCTCTGCTATCCAGTACTCAAGTGACCAGAAAGCTCAGTGAACTGGCATTTCTAATATCTCCCAATACAAGCCTTCAATCAAATAACCGGGACTTGCATACTGCTCAGGAAGTCATGCACTTGTAAATCTTGCACTCTGCAGAAGAGAAGTAAAGAAGCTGAAATCAATGATTTATTCAAAAAAAACCGCTTCCAGGGTGTGCCATAGGGACACTACAGATTCAGCCCAATCTGCTACACTTTATGCATCCGCAATATCTGATGTTGATAATGATGACTGAGGCACTAGATGATCCTCAAGAGCCTTCTGAATCAAAGAAAGATTAAACTATGTGCAGTATAATTTGAACATTATTTTTACCGATCTGGGTGTATGCCATGTGCTCCCCATAGTCATATGTAGCATCGTAAACTAACCTCCAGTATAGAAAACTTTACCAGTATACACCTAAGTGCTTCAAGAAACCACCACACTTTGCAGTGCAGTGTAACTACTGAACTGGTGAGTACCTGTTTGCTATTTTATACTTCATTAATTTAATTTATTTTAGTTCTTTAGAAATTGGTATTCCATTGGTAAAGTATAATGCTCACTTAACCAGAATACTTGATTAACCAGCACTCCTCAATCCCACCAACATGCTCAAACCATGTCTGACGAAGTGGGTCTTTACCCACGAAAGCTTATGCTCCAATAAATCTGTTAGTCTATAAGGTACCACAGGACTTCTTGTTGTTTATGCAGATTCAGACTAACATGGCTACCCCTCTGATACTTGTCACCAGGCTCATAGGTTAACCATACAAACAGTTAAGCTTTTACACCCGTAGTATAGACTGTGGCATTAATAGAACTACCTGGCCCCCCGACTCCTTCCAACACCCCATCTCACCATGCTACATACAGCTAGTAACGGGCATCTCAGAGATGCTGAGGAAATTGGGAAGGGGTTGGGAGATATATGCTAGTTGGTAACAAATTAGAGCCGTGGTCACCAACCCGCCGCTCACAATCAACTGGTCGATCACGAGGCCTCGACCAGTCAATCGTGAGGCATTCGGGCACCCCCACCCCCCAGAAGCCCCACTACCTACCTCTAGTGTAGTGCCGGCTTCCCGCCGGGTGGACATAAGTTCTGTCTGAAGCCTGTGTCATTTCCGGGGGTTCCGGAAGTGCGCAAGCTGCTCCCCTCCCACAGCTCTGTTGCGTGCTGGGGGAGGGGGCGTCGGCCCCAGGGGAGAAGTGCAGCGGCTTCCCTGCGCTGCCAGCACCGGAGGGGTGAGTTGAGCGCAGGGGTTTCCCTGCGCTGCGGGAGTGGGGGTTGGCCCCGGGGTTTGGCCGCACTGCGGGAGGGGAGGGGAGGGGGTTGGCTGGGCCAGGCCGCACCGCGGGTGTGGGGTTTGGCCCAGGGGCTGGCGCCCGCGGGGGTTGACTGTGCTGCAGGAGGGGAGGAGAGGGGGTTGGCCGGGCTGGGTCGGGTCACGCTGCAGGAGGGGGGGTTTGACCCCGGGGCATGCGCCCGCAGGGGTTGGCCATGCTGCAGGAGGGGGTTGGCCACGCTGCGCCGCGGGAGAGGGTTTTGGCCCCGTGGCAGGCGCCCACAGGGGTTGGCCGTGCCGGGGGAGGAGGGGTTGCCCCCAGGGGCAGGCTCCCGTAGGGGTTTGGCCCCGGAGCAGGCACATGCAGGGTTTCCCTGCGCCGCCAGGAGGGTGGGTCGGGCCCGGAGGAGGCGGAATGTGCTGGCTTCCCTCGGGGGCGGGGGGGGGGGGTAAGAATCCTGGGAGGAGGCAGATGCAGGGGACTCTCTGCTGCCACTGGCACCCCACCCCCTGTCCCCACTCCCCTGTCCCCACTCCCCGAACTCTGTCCCCACTGGCACCCTGTCCTCAGCTGCAGAAACCTGTTCTCCTTCCAGCACTCTGTTCCCTCTCCCCTGCCCCCAGCTGCAGAACCCTGTCCCCACAAAATGTATAATTATAAATGCTTCATTTTAGATTTCAATAGCATGAATAAAAAAGACCATTTCATAACTATAAACACATGATTTTAATTGTATATATTGCATAATTTAAAAATAAGCTGTTTATCAGAGTGTGTAAGGGCTGGGGATAGCAAGTGATGGACAGGAGGAGAATAAAGAGGGCGGGGCTTCAAGGAAGGAGCAGGGCAATAGATCTTTGTCTGTTCTGAGATTTAAAAAGTGATCTTGGGTATAAAAAGGTTGGAGACCACTGAATTAGATTGTATCCCAACATCCACTTGGAGTCTCTGCATGGACAGTGCTTGACCAACTAGCAACTCTCCCAAGGTGATCAATAGTTTAAATATCTTTCTAATTGCTTTCATTTTCTGAACACCAACACCAGTTAAAGGTCTATGGAACGAAGTTCTCCCCTCATCGGAAGCATGAGGGTTTGGAAAAAGAACAGCAAGTGGATGATTAGATTCATGTGACATTCCAAAGTTACATTAGGAATGAATTTCAGATGGAAGTGAAGACGACTTCTCTTTATGAGAAAAGAGCTTGCTCACCCTTCCACCTGATATGATGGTGACCAAGAAGGCAACTGTCATTGAGAGGTGGGTCACAGAACACATGGCTTATGGTCTGAAGGGAGTTCTGGTGAGAAATGAAAATTGTGATCCCTATTGAGATGCTGTTTTTATCATTGGTGGAAAAGTTTTAAGAAGTCCCTTCAGAAATCAAGTTACCTTAGGTGGAGTAAAAATAGCATGCACTGGCCCTTACGCTATATGGTGAAAGGTGGTGATTTCTGTGAGGGGATCCACAGGGAACTAACTGATAGACCTAACATTTTACAGGTAAGTAGATAATCTAAAATAAAAGACTCTGGAGATAACCTATGCTGTTGTGATCAAGAGGAAAAATATTTTCATTTGGATGAACAGCATCTCCATCTTGGAAGAATCTTTTCTGTTTTGGTTGAGGAGGATTGAACTGCAACTAAACACAAGCGCTCTATGGCCACTGCCATTCAAATATCAGGCCCTGAATTATAAAGCATGTGGGTTAGGGTGCCTGGTTACACCACTATATTCCACCAGCACATCTGGAAATGGTTGGGTATTGATGGGTGGAGAAGGTTAAATATTGAGGAGGTCCAAAAGACAGATCTATTTTGGCCACCTGGGTGTGATGAAGATGACCCCAGTATTATGACAAATGTTTCATAGGATTTGTGGTATTAGTAGAATGGGAGGGAAGGCATATCTGAGGTGACCCATTCAGGGTAGCTAAAGCATTGCCCTTTGAGCCTTGGCCTGAGCTGCTCTGAAGCAGCAAGGGCAGTTTCTTCTTCATGTATAAGACAGATATCTAAAGACTGGATGCCCCACTGCAGGATTCAGGACGGAATCATGACTCTCCCATTTGTAGTCTGAGGAAAAGCATCTGCTGAGATTGCTAGAGATTTCTGCACCTCGGTAGATACACTGATGACAAGATTATGTGGTTTCTGATTCATCACTTCCAAAAGGCTGGTTGTCTTGTTCCCCATTTATGTAGAAGACAGTCATCATGTTGTCCAACATTGCCTGGATAGGTCAGGATTGGATGAGTAGACAGAATGCATTGCAGGCCTGATGGACTACACTTAATTATGGTAAGTGAAACTGCATCCTGGCCTTCCAAAGGGACCTTGGACTCCTCAGCCTAAGGAGACATCAGCAAAGATAGCTGGTTCAGGTGTAGGTGTGGGGGAAGGAATTCCCACCCAAACTTCTTCAGATTTGCCCAGCAAGTGAAACAGGCCATAACCCTGGCCTGAATTGTTACTCTAACATTGATATTGTCTCTGGTGAGCAGATGCACTAAAGCCAGGTGTACAGGCAGCAGAAATGGACCCTGGCAAATGGTGTTCAATGGATACATGAGGCCATGCTGCCTAGAAGGGAAAGGCAGATCCTGACTGTAGTCTGAGGATGACCTATTATATCAAATTGCTTATTGACTAGAGCTTCTTGATTGGGCTCTAGCTGCAGTCAAGACCAGAGTTGGTCCAATTAAATCTGTGGTCTTTGTAAGAGTCAAAGTTGACTTTTCGTATTTGATACAGATTCCCAAGGTAATGGTCTTGCTCGAGGAACAGTTGTGAGATAAGCATCTCATGTCCAGAGCCACAAACCACATGCCTTCTTTTAAACGGGAAATTCCTGATACCCATCTGACTGGGTGGCATTTTACACTTTCAGATGTTAAATTGGCTTAGATCAGAAATAGATCATGATCCTCTGTTCTCTTTGGGAACTAGAATCTGTTTTATTGACATTGAAGTGGAACTCGTTTTAGTCTCTGCTCCAGTGAGGACGGATAGATATATCCTTGCGTGTACTGGCTCCCACTTGCCCTCACCCCCCCCCCCCGTGCAGCTTCCTTTGATACAAAGGCAGCAGCGAAGGAGTGGGGGGGCAAGGGGCAGCTCCTCCCTGCATGTAAATGTGTAACTGCTGAAATTTTCACACAAACAAACATTTTAACTTCCCCAGTACCAGTTCATCCATTACCCGTTCACATCCCAAATGTACAGTTGGGATTGTACTTTCCCATGTACTTTATACTGAATTTATCAACATTCAATTTCATCTTCCATTTTCTTGCCCAGTCACCTAGCTTTGAAAGATCCTTTTGTAGCGTTTCACAGTCTGCCAGGGCCTCAACTATCATGAGTAGTTTTATATCAACTGCAAGTTTTGCCATCTCACTGTGTACCCCTTTTTCAAGATCACTGATGAATAAACATGTCGAACAGGACTGGTCCCAGAACAGACCCCGGACAGACACAGCCATTTACTTGTCTCCATTCTGAATGCTGACCATTTATTCCTAGACCTGTGGGTGTGATTTGCGTAAGTGCTGAGCACAACTGAAACTGCAGTCACTGAGAGTTAAGCGTTGAACATACTAATTCCTAGTTCTCTGAAAAATCAGGTCTTAAGTATCTCAAGTTCGACACTCAAAATTAGTGGACAGTTTTGACTTTAATTTCTCTGCCCCCATCTCTATAAGACCAACTCTTCACCTCAGAAGTGTGTTGTGAAAATCAGTATTTGCGCATAAGGCAGATAATGTAGAGATAAGCACCAGAGAAAAGCCCATTGGGAAGTTAATAATTCCATCTTGAGACTAAGATTTAAGAGTACACAGTAAATAAAGCCTGGAGCCATGAACTGAGCAAGGAAAAAACCTGAAAATTACAGTCCACAGAAAATGAGTGCAGCGTGACCACCTGTAAAAGTTAAACTGAACTGATTAGCATCACACAGGGACTGTGTGGCAGTTCAGGAATAGAATCCAATTCTCCAGGGCAGCACCTCTGCACTGAACCATACACGTGAAATACACCAGCATCCACAACTCTTGATAATATATATGCAACTACAGATTAACAATCCAAATTATGCTCTAGTTACCTCCCTTGTGCTTAGTTAACCTCTCTTCCCTGTAAATGGTTTTGACATCTCTTTTCTAATAGTTCGGAAAGTTACATATTCTGCCATCAGGGGCAGCCCCTGCATGAGACACGGGGGTTTGCTATAGCCCAAACTGGCTGGAGCGGCACCCCCTGCCCACCTCCCCTTTAATCAGGGACCTGATTAAACAATACATTTAACCCGTTAACCAGTTAAACTGGATTTTACATCCCTAATCCTCAGTTTTTAGCTCTGTTTAAACAACTGGCTTATATATCTCTTTTCAAATAATTACAGCTCCTATTTTTGATCAAGTCGTTTTTTACAAAATACACCCTTTCACACATCTCTCCAAACATATCAAGGTGTTTCACTTATAACAGGTTGTCAGCCTTGACATGAATAGCTGAAATTACACAATAGCAAAAAAGAGGTGAGCTAACAAAGACAACATACTAAAATATCATGCCACAGAAATCAAGGACAACATTTGCAGTCAATCAAGTGATGACGACTTGTCTTTCCCAAGATGTATTATTAAAGTTTGGTTAGTTTCAGTGAAGGTCAGTACCAACAGATCCTTTATACCCATGTTTCTCAACCAGTGGTACGAGTACCCCTTAGGGGTACTTGAGAGAAGTCTGGGGGGGGGCTACATCAACACAACTGTAACTTGGACAAAACTGAATTTTTGTTTTAAGTTTTACAGTGCTTTATTATTTTTGTACTTTTTATACCCAAAAAAGTAATTGCCCGCCTGGCTACGATTAAGCTGTTTAAACAAATGTGTTGCAATAGTAGAAAAAAATTGTGTGTCTGAAAACCTGTAGGTACTGGGGGGTACTTACAAATTTTTTTTTTTAAAAGGGGTACTTTATAAAAAAAAAAAAAAAAAAAAAAAAAAAGGTTGAGAAACATTGCTTTATACCACCACATTCACGACTTGTTTTTATTTAAGACATAGGCAAAGCCTTGGACACTTGAAGAAACAGCAAGTCCCAAGTTACTAAATCACCAAAATTTCTCACACAGGAACCACTCTAAAAAATTTAGTAAAAGTTGTTCTTACCCAACTCCTAAGTCTTTAAGTTCAGATTTAGTGAGGTAAGGCAACACTGCTCCGGTTATCTGATTTTCTGAGGAGTGAAAGGAATAACTTTTATGTCTAGGCTTTCCCCTACGTATTTAAGTTGCTGAAATATTTCATATAGAAGTATTTTAGCACTGTTATCTTTACCACTTCATTTTAGCTTACTTCAATTTTAGACCCTTATCCAACCTCCCCTCCTTCCCACCATGTGACTGCACCACCCGGAGCACTACAGATGTCCAGAACTGCAGCCATGCCACCCAGACCATCAGGGCTGGTGGAGTGGCAACCATGCGGCCCAGGCACTAGGGGAGCTGAGGCTTTGAGGGATGGGTGGCAGAAGGGAAGGCATAAGCCCCCACAAGCTTGCTGCACTGCCCAATAGTCGGTTTGGCACCTCCTTCCAAGGCAGCTCTGACCCAGCCTGCCTAGAGGAGCTTGGGGGGCAGATTGAAGGGTTCAACAGGCCATACTTTGCCCACTACTGATTTAAGTGGGCAAACAAAAAACACCCTGTACATATATTGTTTTTGCTTTCCAAAAATATGTAATTAACTATCACCTTTCCTCAACTGCCCCCCCAACCACTCATTGTATATTGGTTGTTTTAATGCAGGCATGTCCAAAGTCCGGCCCGCGGGCCAATTGCGGCCTGTGTTCCGGTTTAATATGGCCCCACAGGTAATTTGGCAATATCTATCTTTTACGGCCCCCAACGAATCCATATGTATTGAGATGAATACATTGTAAAATCTCAGTTAATGTCAGTTGGTCTAAATCAGTTATAAATCTATTTGGACACAACATGTATACTTGGTGTTATGTTCCTGTTCATATTTTTTTTAACTTCAAAGTTGACAGACAACCTTTATTACCAATAATATGTAATGTACTTTACAATGTTCCTGACATTTCAGCTTCTTGGATTTTTTTCCCATCTGGCCTTCAGATATGAAAGGCAGAGTGATTTAACACCTGTTAAGATTTGTCATCCATGTGACGAAATGAAAAGTATACTGTTTGCAATAAACTTTGCATAAGATAGTTAATTTGTGTTTAATTTTAATGGTTCAAAGAATGTCAGGCAAAATGGTCGGCCCTCACGCATGTTTACTTCATCAAATCTGGCCCTCTTTGAAAAAAGTTTGGACACCCCTGTTTTAATGCAACATGTTTCTTGGAGAGGAATTAGATCCTGAGGAGGCAAAGGAAATGAAGCGGGTGAGCGGGAGCTCTGCAGACTCAGGATGTTAATTGACTAGTTGAGCGGTCAATGGCACGTCCACCCACTAGTCACGGGCACTTCCGCACTCCCCCGTTCATACTCCAGAGCGCTCCTGCGCCTTCCAACGGCGGGGTGCGGACTCGGCCCGGGCCAGTGGCAAGTCTAGTGCCCCCGGCTGCACGCCAGTGCGGATCCGAACTGCACAAGAGTCCCCCTGACCCATGCTATGGGCTCCCCTGCCCCGGGAAGCCGCTGCCTCTGCAGGACGGGGGGGGGGGGAGCAGGCGGCATGCCCGGAGGAGGGGGCTGCAGGGAGCCGGGGGGGAGCAGGCGGCATGCCCGGGGGGGGGGGGGGGAGGCGCAGGGAGCCGGGGAGGAGGCGGCATGCCCGGGGGGGGGGGGGGGAGGCGCAGGGAGCCGGGGAGGAGGCGGCATGCCCGGGGGGGGGGCTGCAGGGAGCCGGGGGGGGCCGCAGGGAGCCGGGGGGGGAGCAGGCGGCATGCCCGGGGGGGGGGGAGGCGCAGGGAGCCGGGGAGGAGGCGGCATGCCCGGGGGGGGGGCTGCAGGGAGCCGGGGGGGGCCGCAGGGAGCCGGGGGGGAGCAGGCGGCATGCCCGGGGGGGGGGCTGCAGGGAGCCGGGGGGGGCCGCAGGGAGCCGGGGCATGCCCGGAGGGAGCAGGGAGCCGGGGGGGGAGCAGGCGGCATGCCCGGGGGGGGGGGGGCGCAGAGCCCAGCCCGGCGCTCGCCCGCGGCTCCTCCCCCCAGCGCGGCGGCGGGGCGGGCAGCCCCCCCGGAGGAGCTCGCCCCGGCTCGCAGACCCCGGTACCTCGCACGCGGCGCAGCAGGCCGGGCTCGCCGAAGCCGCTGCGGCAGAGGAAGTCGCAGACCTGCTCGGTGTCCCAGCGGCGCGGGGGGGGCCCGGGCGGGAGCGCGGGGGGGGCCCAGGCCGGGGCCCGCTTCTCGGGGGTGCGGAGCCCATCGGGGGGGCTGCCGGGCCGCGCCCGCTTGGCGACGCCGCCCGCCCCGGCCTCGCTCTGGCTCCGGCTCAGCATCGACCCGGCTCCACCGC
Source organism: Pelodiscus sinensis (assembly GCF_049634645.1). Lineage (NCBI taxonomy): Eukaryota > Metazoa > Chordata > Testudines > Trionychidae > Pelodiscus > Pelodiscus sinensis. Next base: position 32,941,712 of record NC_134728.1, on the reverse strand, counting down.
CGCCGCGCAGGCGCGCTCGCTCGTGCCCACCAGGCCGGCCGGGGGCGGGCCCCGCTGGCTCCGCCCACACCCGCCCCGCTCAGTGGCCGCGGCTTCCGCCTGTCTCAGCGCGGGGGCGGGGCAAGGCGGCCGGAGCCGCCGCTGCCTTCGGAAGGCGGGAAAGTCACTGACTCCCCCCCCCCAACCGACACCCCGTCACCGACACCCCAACCAATACCTCAGTCACTGACCCCCCAACCGACACCCCGTCACCGACACCCCAACCAATACCTCAGTCACTGACCCCCCCAACCGACACCCCGTCACCGACACCCAACCAATACCTCAGTCACTGACCCCCCCAACCGACACCCCAACCAATACCTCAGTCACTGACCCCCCAACCGACACCCCGTCACCGACACCCCAACCAATACCTCAGTCACTGACCCCCCAACCGACACCCCGTCACCGACACCCCAACCAATACCTCAGTCACTGACCCCCCAACCGACACCCCGTCACCGACACCCCAACCAATACCTCAGTCACTGACCCCCCAACCGACACCCCGTCACCGACACCCCAACCAATACCTCAGTCACTGACCCCCCAACCGACACCCCAACCAATACCTCAGTCACTGACCCCCCCAACCGACACCCCGTCACCGACACCCCAACCAATACCTCAGTCACTGACCCCCCAACCGACACCCCGTCACCGACACCCCAACCAATACCTCAGTCACTGCCCCCCCCACCGACACCCCCGTCACCGACACCCCAACCAATACCTCAGTCACTGACCCCCCAACCGACACCCCGTCACCGACACGCCAACCAATACCTCAGTCACGGACCCCCAACCGACACCCCGTCACCGACACCCCAACCAATACCTCAGTCACTGACCCCCCAACTGACACCCCGTCACCGACACCCCAACCAATACCTCAGTCACTGACCCCCCCAACCGACACCCCGTCACCGACACCCCAACCAATACCTCAGTCACTGACCCCCCCAACCGACACCCCGTCACCGACATCCCAACCAATACCTCAGTCACTGCCCCCCCAACCGACACCCCGTCACCGACACCCCAACCAATACCTCAGTCACTGACCCCCCAACCGACACCCCGTCACCGACACCCCAACCAATACCTCAGTCACTGACCCCCCCCAACCGACACCCCGTCACCGACACTCCAACCAATACCTCAGTCACTGACCCCCCCAACCGACACCCCGTCACCGACACCCCAACCAATACCTCAGTCACTGACCCCCCTACCGACACCCCCGTCACCGACACCCCAACCAATACCTCAGTCACTGCCCCCCCCAACCGACACCCCGTCACCGACACCCCAACCAATACCTCAGTCACTGCCCCCCCCAACCGACACCCCGTCACCGACACCCCAACCAATACCTCAGTCACTGACCCCCCAACCGACACCCCGTCACCGACACCCCAACCAATACCTCAGTCACTGCCCCCCCCACCGACACCCCCGTCACCGACACCCCAACCAATACCTCAGTCACTGACCCCCCAACCGACACCCCGTCACCGACACGCCAACCAATACCTCAGTCACGGACCCCCCAACCGACACCCCGTCACCGACACCCCAACCAATACCTCAGTCACTGACCCCCCAACTGACACCCCGTCACCGACACCCCAACCAATACCTCAGTCACTGACCCCCCCAACCGACACCCCGTCACCGACACCCCAACCAATACCTCAGTCACTGACCCCCCCAACCGACACCCCGTCACCGACACCCCAACCAATACCTCAGTCACTGACCCCCCTACCGACACCCCGTCACCGACACCCAACCAATACCTCAGTCACTGACCCCCCCAACCGACACCCCAACCAATACCTCAGTCACTGACCCCCCAACCGACACCCCGTCACCGACACCCCAACCAATACCTCAGTCACTGACCCCCCAACCGACACCCCGTCACCGACACCCCAACCAATACCTCAGTCACTGACCCCCCAACCGACACCCCGTCACCGACACCCCAACCAATACCTCAGTCACTGACCCCCCAACCGACACCCCAACCAATACCTCAGTCACTGACCCCCCCAACCGACACCCCGTCACCGACACCCCAACCAATACCTCAGTCACTGACCCCCCAACCGACACCCCGTCACCGACACCCCAACCAATACCTCAGTCACTGCCCCCCCCACCGACACCCCCGTCACCGACACCCCAACCAATACCTCAGTCACTGACCCCCCAACCGACACCCCGTCACCGACACGCCAACCAATACCTCAGTCACGGACCCCCAACCGACACCCCGTCACCGACACCCCAACCAATACCTCAGTCACTGACCCCCCAACTGACACCCCGTCACCGACACCCCAACCAATACCTCAGTCACTGACCCCCCCAACCGACACCCCGTCACCGACACCCCAACCAATACCTCAGTCACTGACCCCCCCAACCGACACCCCGTCACCGACATCCCAACCAATACCTCAGTCACTGCCCCCCCAACCGACACCCCGTCACCGACACCCCAACCAATACCTCAGTCACTGACCCCCCCCAACCGACACCCCGTCACCGACACTCCAACCAATACCTCAGTCACTGACCCCCCCAACCGACACCCCGTCACCGACACCCCAACCAATACCTCAGTCACTGACCCCCCTACCGACACCCCCGTCACCGACACCCCAACCAATACCTCAGTCACTGCCCCCCCCAACCGACACCCCGTCACCGACACCCCAACCAATACCTCAGTCACTGCCCCCCCCAACCGACACCCCGTCACCGACACCCCAACCAATACCTCAGTCACTGACCCCCCAACCGACACCCCGTCACCGACACCCCAACCAATACCTCAGTCACTGCCCCCCCCACCGACACCCCCGTCACCGACACCCCAACCAATACCTCAGTCACTGACCCCCCAACCGACACCCCGTCACCGACACGCCAACCAATACCTCAGTCACGGACCCCCCAACCGACACCCCGTCACCGACACCCCAACCAATACCTCAGTCACTGACCCCCCCAACCGACACCCCGTCACCGACACCCCAACCAATACCTCAGTCACTGACCCCCCCAACCGACACCCCGTCACCGACATCCCAACCAATACCTCAGTCACTGCCCCCCCAACCGACACCCCGTCACCGACACCCCAACCAATACCTCAGTCACTGACCCCCCAACCGACACCCCGTCACCGACACCCCAACCAATACCTCAGTCACTGACCCCCCCCAACCGACACCCCGTCACCGACACCCCAACCAATACCTCAGTCACTGACCCCCCCAACCGACACCCCGTCACCGACACTCCAACCAATACCTCAGTCACTGACCCCCCCCAACCGACACCCCCTCACCGACACCCCAAGCAATACCTCAGTCACTGACCCCCCTACCGACACCCCGTCACCGACACCCCAACCAATACCTCAGTCACTGACCCCCCTACCGACACCCCCGTCACCGACACCCCAACCAATACCTCAGTCACTGCCCCCCCCAACCGACACCCCGTCACCGACACCCCAACCAATACCTCAGTCACTGACCCCCCCAACTGACACCCCGTCACCGACACCCCAACCAATACCTCAGTCACTGCCCCCCCAACCGACACCCCCGTCACCGACACCCCAACCAATACCTCAGTCACTGACCCCCCAACCGACACCCCGTCACCGACACCCCAACCAATACCTCAGTCACTGACCCCCCCAACCGACACCCCCGTCACCGACACCCCAACCAATACCTCAGTCACTGACCCCCCTACCGACACCCCGTCACCGACACCCCACCAATACCTCAGTCACTGACCCCCCTACCGACACCCCGTCACCGAATCCCCAACCAATACCTCAGTCACTGACCCCCCCCAACCGACACCCCGTCACCGACACCCCAACCAATACCTCAGTCACTGACCCCCCTACCGACACCCCGTCACCGACACCCCAACCAATACCTCAGTCACTGACACCCCCCAACCGACACCCCCTCACCGACACCCCAACCAATACCTCAGTCACTGACCCCCCTACCGACACCCCGTCACCGACACCCCAACCAATACCTCAGTCACTGCCCCCCCCAACCGACACCCCGTCACCGACACCCCAACCAATACCTCAGTCACTGACCCCCCAACCGACACCCCGTCACCGACACCCCAACCAATACCTCAGTCACTGACCCCCCCAACCGACACCCCGTCACCGACACCCCACCAATACCTCAGTCACTGACCCCCCTACCGACACCCCGTCACCGACACCCCAACCAATACTTCAGTCACTGACCCCCCCCAACCGACACCCCGTCACCGACACCCCACCAATACCTCAGTCACTGACCCCCCCAACCGATACCCCGTCACCGACACCCCAACCAATACATCAGTCACTGACCCCCCCAACCGACACCCCGTCACCGACACCCCAACCAATATCTCAGTCACTGACCCCCCCAACCGACACCCCGTCACCGACACCCCAACCAATACCTCAGTCACTGACCCCCCCAACCGACACCCCGTCACCGACACCCCAACCAATACCTCAGTCACTGACCCCCCCAACCGACACCCCCGTCACCGACACCCCAACCAATACCTCAGTCACTGCCCCCCCAACCGACACCCCCGTCACCGACACCCCAACCAATACCTCAGTCACTGACCCCCCAACCGACACCCCGTCACCGACACCCCAACCAATACCTCAGTCACTGACCCCCCCAACCGACACCCCGTCACCGACACCCCACCAATACCTCAGTCACTGACCCCCCTACCGACACCCCGTCACCGACACCCCAACCAATACCTCAGTCACTGACCCCCCCCAACCGACACCCCGTCACCGACACCCCACCAATACCTCAGTCACTGACCCCCCCAACCGATACCCCGTCACCGACACCCCAACCAATACATCAGTCACTGACCCCCCCAACCGACACCCCGTCACCGACACCCCAACCAATATCTCAGTCACTGACCCCCCCAACCGACACCCCGTCACCGACACCCCAACCAATACCTCAGTCACTGACCCCCCCAACCGACACCCCGTCACCGACACCCCAACCAATACCTCAGTCACTGACCCCCCCCAACCGACACCCCCGTCACCGACACCCCAACCAATACCTCAGTCACTGACCCCCCAACCGACACCCCGTCACCGACACCCCAACCAATACCTCAGTCACTGACCCCCCCAACCGACACCCCGTCACCGACACCCCAACCAATACCTCAGTCACTGACCCCCCAACCGACACCCCCGTCACCGACACCCCAACCAATACCTCAGTCACTGACCCCCCAACCGACACCCCGTCACCGACACCCCAACCAATACCTCAGTCACTGACCCCCCTACCGACACCCCATCACCGACACCCCAACCAATACCTCAGTCACTGACCCCCCAACTACAGCCTATACTGGAACAGGATACCATACTCCAAGAGGCTCTGGGAGACAGACCCATAGTCTCCTATAGACAACCACCTAACCTCAAGATGATTCTTACCAACCACCACAGGACATACCACACTAATACCAACCCTGGTACTTTCCCTTGCAACAAACCCCGTTGCCAGCTTTGTCCACATATTCATTCTGCTGATACCATTATTGGACCTAACCAAGTGAGTTATAAGATCAAGAACACATATTCCTGCGCATCCAGAAATATAATCTATGCTATCATGTGCTGAAAGTGTCCGTCTGCTATGTACATTGGACAAACATCTCAGACACTTCGCCAAAGGATCAATGCCCACAAAACAGATATCAGACAAGATCACAAAGAGAAAACAGTTTCTTGCCATTTTAACCAGAAAGGACACTCTCTCAATGACTTAACCACCTGCATTCTGCTACAAAGACCTTTTACATCTGCACTTGAAAGGGAATCCTCTGAACTGTCATTCATGTTAAAATTCGACACTTTCCAACAAGGACTTAACAAACATTTGAACTATCTCACCCATTACCAAGATAGTTTCCCCAATTATCACCTGTAATACCATTAACTCACAAACATCCCACTCTCCTTACCTCTAATATCATCAATTCACAGACACTTACCTTCCTTCCTCCCCCCCGCCCTGCATTCCCCTCCTGTTCTGCAATGTGATTTGTCCTTTTCATAGTTGTTCATTTTTTTTTATTGTATCCTTTGGTATATATGGTTGTGACTACTTTCTTCCACTATTTGATCTGAGGAAGTGGGTCTGGCCCACGAAAGCTCATCATCTAATAAACCATCTTGTTAGTCTTTAAAGTGCTACATTGTCCTGCATTTTGCTTCTCATTCTGTATGTGTGAAACAGATTGTTCCTCCCTAAGTGGAGTACTTTGCATTTGTCCTTATTAAGCTTCATCCTATTTACCTGAGGCCATTTCTCTAGTTTGTCCAGATCATTTTGAATTATTACCCTATCCTCCAAAGCACTTGCAACCCCTAGTGTGGTTCACTGTCCCATGGGGTGGCACTTAGACCACTTACAGCAAGAGATAAGAAGAAGTAAGCACAATACCTAAGGTGAGAGCTTATAAGTGTACTCTCTATGCCAGTGGTCCCCAACCTTTTGGGGCTGCCGGGCGCCTGGGGTCGGGGCCGCTCACGCGCTGCACTTACGGGGGCGAGGCCACTCACAGGCCACGTGACTGGGTGCGGGGCCAAGCATGCGCCGCACGCCCGAGGCTGGCAGCGGCATGTGCCGCGATCCCGGGCAGGGGCTGTCCAAGTTCCGCGCAGCCGGGGCCGGTGCGGGCACACGCGGCGCCCCCAGGCCCAGCGCCAGGGCCAGCAAGGGCACGCGCGGTGCACCCAGGGCCGGGGCCAAGGCCAGCGCCAGGGCCGGCAAGGGCACACGCGGCGCACCCGGGGGCGGGGCCAGGGCCTGCAAGGGCATACGCGGCGCACCCGGGGGCGGGGCCAGGGCCAGCGCCAGGGCCGGCAAGGGCACGTGCGGCGCACCCGGGGGCGGGGCCAGCACCAGGGCTGGCAAGGACATGTGCGGCACACCCGGAGGCGGGGCCAGCGCCAGGGCCGGCAAGGGCATGCCCGGCGCACCCGGGGGCGTGGCCAAGGCCAGCGCCAGGGCCGGCAAGGGCACATGCGGCACACCCGGGGGCAGGGCCAGGGCCGGCAAGGGCACGCACAGTGTACAGAGAGGTCGTGCGAACTCATATCAGCTCTGCTGCAAAACAGTGGTGGTGAGGCAGGAACCTAATAGAGGCCTGTGTACTGACATCAGCTCGACAGGGTCAGGTTACTGATGGATACGCCAAGAACCTTGCAGCATCCTGGCCCTTAATATGAGAGCAGCAGCAGATTATATTTTGGCAAGACTGGAAACTCCCAGGGACAGTGCCCTATCATTTATCCAGCAGAAAGACAGAGGTAAATGAGATCAGGATCTCACAGGCTATGTTTACACTAGCATGATCTTGTGCAAAAACTCTTCCAGAAGAGAGCATCTACACTGGCATATGCTTTTGCACAAGAGATGTGCTTTTGCACAAAAGCGTCCATGCCAGTGTAGACGCTCTCGTGCGCAATAAAGGTCTCATGGCCATTTTAACCATAGAGCTTTCTTGCTCAAGAAGTTCATGTTGCCTGTCTGCACTGGCCTCTTGCACAAGAACAGTTTCGCAAAAGGGCTTATTCTTGAGCGGGACCATCATAGTTTTTGCTCAAGAAGCCCTGATTTCATACAGTAGAACGTCAGTTTACTTGCGCAAGAACACACGGCCAGTGTAGACAGGCAGCAAGTTTTTGCGCAAGAACAGCCGCTTTGGCGCAAGATCGCGCCAGTGTAGACACAGCCACAGAGACTTGTTCCGTGTCAGGTAAGGTTTTGTATTCCCCATGCTATGCATAGAATGGGGCGTTAGACAGCTGTATGCTAGATCGGGTGGCTTGTACTATATTGTAAAATGAAGGCTAGAACTCTGCAGGCTAAGAGTGATATAACCTTGGCAGACAGATTCATTTCCCGAAATTGTATTACTGTTTTCACAAATTCCACTTCTTGGCTTTTAAGCAGGCAGTGGAAAAATTCAAGTAAATATAATGGTTCTTCATAGTAATTTTTTCAGCTCGCTGCAATAAGGCTTAAGTTGTCTGATGTCTTACTACACTGAAGTGTCTGCTTAAAAATACTCTGTCTTTTAATTTCTTAGGCCAATTAAGAAATACACAAGTAATGTTAAATGTTCATTGCCCCTTTTTTATATTCTGCTGAAAGTCTGTTTATATCCATCCTAGTTTCTGAGAGTTCCTTTGGCTCTTTTTCTGCCTTTGCAAAAACAAACCAACAAAAAAACCTCCTGAAAGCAGAATCACTTCAGATGAATTGGCAGAGACTTCTAACAGTTCTGAGAATACAGCTTTAGCAGATTATAAACAAAAGACATGAGTGCCTTGATTGTTTTGTCTAAATTTTCCATTCTCTCATGGTTGTTTTCCAGATGTGGTTTAATCATCGTGCAGTCCAACTCCAAGGGCATGAAGGAGGTATTAGACACTTGATCCATTATTTTCTGTAGACCTCAAGATAAGTTTGGAGGCACTCAGATTTGCACAAAATGTATTTTCACCTTTATTTATGCTACTGTCTACTGATGTTTTTATGAATCAAGAAAGCGGCACGTATCAAGAAAGAGCAATGGCTAAGAGCTTGTTTACATGGGCAATTTCTTTTGGATTAAGGAGGCAGGGTGCAGCGGGAGATCCAAGTCTTCCTCCACAAACTCCTACACTGGGGAGTCCACCAAGACCAGACTGGATGAACTTGCCCTTTAGGTGCCGGGATTGACGTGCCAGTCAACAGTGCTGGGATTGATGTGCCCGTCTTTTGGTGTCCTGACAGGAAATGCACCATGGGTACGTCTAAACTACATGCCTCTGTTGGCAGAGACATGTAGATTTGTTTGTTTAGCAAAGGCAAATGAAGCCGCGATTTAAATGATCGCGGCTTCATTTACATTTACATGGCTGCTGCGCTGAGCTGACAAACAGCTGATCAGCTGTTTGTCGGCTCGCGCGCTAGTCTGGACGTTCCCCCTGTCGACATCAAAGCCCTTTGTCGGCAGCCCCGGTAAACCTCATTCCACGAGGAATAACGGGGCTGCCGACAAAGGGCTTTGATGTCGACAGGGGGAACGTCCAGACTAGCGCGCGAGCCGACAAACAGCTGATTAGCTGTTTGTCGGCTCAGCGCAGCAGCCATGTAAATTTAGATGAAGCCGTGATCATTTAAATCGCGGCTTCATTTGCCTTTGCTGATCTGTCTAATCTACATGCCTCTGCCAACAGAGGCATGTAGTCTAGACACAGCCCATGTGTCTTGTGTGGTCCTTTTGGCCAAAGAGTGGCCCTGGGCCTCATTCTTCTTTCTCTTTTGCGGCATTGAAAACTGTGAGTGGAGCCGCACTGATGAGCCAATCCTCTACTCAAGGGAGCAGTGCTGATATCCTTGTGGCTGTCTCTCCTGGGTGGCAAGGTGTCCCACACTGAGGCGGGGGCACTGTGCACCAAGGCTGCCAATACCAAATTGTGCATCTGGGGCAGAGTGCAGACTCCATTAGGAGGAGTCTGGCTCATGGGTCTGAGCTTAAAGCTCTTATAAATGCTGCACTTGTCTTGTAAATGGCTCTCTTCTAAACACTTTAGATAAGCAGCTTGCAAATCTGCTCTGAGCATAGACTTGCAACATGAGTCACACTATTTAACCACTGCATGCCCTGGCAATGGGGGAACTTCTAATGGGGAGTGGGGGATGTACAAAGTAAACAACAGCAAGAAAACTAAGTTCTAAGTTCTCTCTGATGCTACTGCTACACTTCAAGCTTTTTCCCCAGAAGAGGAAATGCAAATGGAGAGCTCATTTACATATGTTGTGCTCTCATTTGCATTCTCTTCCGATCCTTTTTTCAGAAGAGGTTTTTTGCACAAAAAGTTCTGTGCAGATGGCACCTTTTTGCACAAAAAAAGCCTCAAACAATAGAAGGGCTTTGGCACAAAAGGGGGTTTTTGTGCAAAAAGGTGCCGTCTACACAGTGCTTTTTTGCACAAAAACTTCTTCTGCAAAAAGGATTGGAAGAGAAAATGCAAATGAGAGCACAACATATGCAAATGAGCACTCTATTTGCATTTCCTCTTCCGGAAAAAGCTTTAGTGTTGCTGTAGAGCTGTAGCCTAAGAACTATCTACATGGAAATCTAGGGATGACTTGCAAAGCAAGAGATCAGTTGTTTCAAAGCCTGTCACTGGAGATAAGAAGGAACTGAGCAGGTGGTGGGTCTGCAAGGACTTCTATACACCTCCATAAAGATGTCACTCTAAGGGGCTCCACAACTGACCCAACAGCTACAGCGTGAAGAAACTCAGCTGGAAATTGTGCATGTGGCCTGTGCACACACCTTTTGGAACGACCATAAGCAATGATGGCAAGAGTCACTGTTTTCCTCAGCTTTTGAAGATGTATTTTGTCACATTGAAATTTGCAAATATGTAGATGTTTTCTTGTACCTGAAACCAACGTCCTGAATATTTAGAATGACACGTATTATGTTCATTCCAAAGGGCCAACCAAGAATGTGGTCCCATTGTGCTAAACACTGTAATGACCCCAAGTAATTTTAAGGACTTTTCTTCAGTCTACATGTGGATGTTAACAACAGAACTTTTGTGCCTGCTTATGTAAACTGAGTGTGGTTACTGGGACATGTCACAGCACCCCCCAGACTAAGGAAAAGCCGTGTCATCCCTGTCCTCTAACCGGGGGTGCCCTTTACAAAGCTTTGTTGCTATCACAGATTCAAAGTTCCATATTCTTTCAGCCATCTTAGGGTATGTCTACACTAGCCCCCTAGTTCAAACTAGGGAGGCTAATGAGGGCAACCAAAATTGCAAATGAAGCGCAGGATTTAGCTATCCTGTGCTTCATTAGCATGTTCCCGGGCGGTCGCCATTTTGGAAATTGACTATCCCCGAATAACTGCCTGCATCTACACGTGGCAGAGAAGGGCAATTCCGAAATAAACCCCCGAGGTTTAACTGGTAATTCGAAGGAAGGGGTTTATTTTGGAATCGCCCTTCTCTGCCGCATGTAGACACGGGCAGTTATTCCGGGCTAGTCAATTTCCAAAATGGTGACCGCCCGGGAACATGCTAACGAAGCGTGGGATATTTAAATCCCGCACTTCATTTGCAATTTTGGTCGCCTTCATTAGCCTCCCTAGTTTGAACTAGGGGGCGAGTGTAGACATACCCTTACTGAACAAACTCTCTAGGTCAGGACCCTTTCTCCCAGAATTCAGTGACGGCTTCCTCTATTGCTTCAGGTACAGAGAACTGATGGGCAGAGAGGATGGGCAGGTCTGAGCATGTTTTGCCTGACTCATTATAGTTTGAGATCTATATGGAAGGCTAGTTTGGTTTAAACAGATTAAGACCCTGAACTTTCTTGAGAGCCTGCACCGTGCCACTGTCTGATGAACTGCACACAGTTAATGTGTTATCAAAATCTGAACTGGGGCTTTGCAGACAAGATTTTTCTTTACCTTCTCAAGACTCTCTTGACATGCCCTTGTCCATGTGACTTTGTAAGGTTCAGTCTCTTTTACACAGATCTGGGAAGGCAGATAAAGCACTTTGACCCCACAATTTCCAAGATTTTTTTGTGCTCAGACCAAGTGTTGCTAAACACTGCAATGGTATCCACATCTGTCCTTAGAACGCTCTGTAAACCATTTACCACTTGCTTGATCAGCCGCTGAAAAATGTCTTCTGCATTAATTAACCCAAATATAATGTTATGAACTCACAGCCTCATATCACTGATGAAAGCAGATTGTTTCTATTCATTCCTATCAAAAGGAATTTGCCAATAATTCACAAGAGCTAAGACATTTTGCTTTGCTTAAATTCGGAATAGACCTTGGGAATGAAAGCTGGGTGGTGTCTAAGGATAACACAGTCCTTCTGGAAGACGGAATATGGGGGTACCACCATCAGCGCGGATATCTCACTAGCTCTACAGGCCAAGGTGATGATGAGAAGAAATACTAATTTTCTTGTTAAAATCTGGAGAGGTGTTGTGGCTAGTGGCTCAAATGGCAGCACCATGAGTGTTCGTAGGACTAAGTCCAAGATCCATAGTGGGGGAAGAACCTGAAGGGGGGGATTCAAATTTGTCAGCCTATTTGTGAGGGGATGAGCAAACATGGAAAACCCCTCAGTTGGTTGTCGAAAAGCTGCCATTGCTGCGAGATGGACTTTAAGTGCCGTTAAGGCTAATCCTGTTTGTTTCAGCTCCAGTATGTAGTCCAGTATGGTGTGGATAGGAGCAGTCTGAGGGTTGATGTGGCGTTGGGAGCACCAACAGGTGAACCTTTTCCATTTTGAGAGGTAGGTAGTGTAGTAAATTGAGGGTCAGTAACATGGAGTCAGCAGGCCTAAATTGAGGCCTGTAACATGAAAACAGCAACAGACCTGCAATCTAGTGAGCAAGACTTTGGTTCAGTAACAGGAGCCAAGAAAGAGGCCCTATTGATAAATTGTGTGATTGTGTAAGTTAGGTCGAGCATGGAAGGACACAGGAAGGTACTGGGTACAGACTGTGAGCCAAAGGGGAGTATTGGAACATCTTAATAGAAATGTCTTGGTACAAAAACTCCCTAAAAACTAATGCACATACCAACCTAGGTTCAGGACTGGGTCGAAATTGACAGCATGAAGGATAGTAAGTAAGCCCCCCTTCCATAAGGTGAGGGGTGGTAACTAGGCAACAGAGGGTGGTAACCTGGTGCGTAAAGAAATGATGTAAGTTGTTTGTACCTGTCTATAAAAGGACACCGCAGAGGGTGCTCTCCGGCCGACCTTGGGGGGGGCGCACTAGGCGCCTGAACGGCAGGTGTCATTGCCTAAACTTACAGAGTGCACAGTAGCTTAATTTTAACTAACTGCTGTTAATATCTGTTATATGGCAATAGGCCTGCCCGGTGTTGGTACCTTGTCAACGCGGGCCATAGTGCCCAGTGGTGTAACATTGTACTGATCTCTGTTACCAACTGGTAGAGCTTCGCATTTGACAATAAACCTGCTCGATTGATTTCAAACCTTGCTTGCATCTGTCGTTTCCGGGGCCTCTCAGAGATCTTTTGTGTTGACCCAAGTGCACGGGGTCTAACACGCTAGATAAAGGGAGTACCGATTGTTACGCACGCAGCCGAAAGTTTAACAACGGAGTAGAGGTCCTGTCAGAAGCGCGCCAGGACAACCCTGACCAGACGACGCTGACACTGACAGTCCAGACCACCGAAGGTACCGAGGTACGAAAATACCGAGGTACGACAGGTAGTCCTTGTGTTCTGTCTTCTACTGTGTATCAGCACATTTTTTACGTGAATGGAACATAGCATTTCAGACGCATTTAACCGGCTAGGTACCACGCTGTCAGGTGCAGAGTGTGAAGCTGTGGGTGTAGAAGGTGACCACGATCTTGAGAAATTAGGTCTGGGAGCCGTGGTAACTGATAAGGAGGATACGGGGACAGTTGTAGGAGAAGTGGGAACCAGTGTTGTATTGCCCAGGCCAGAGCGACCAATATCACTGTGGCCCTGTCTAGTTTGATCTTCTGAAGAACTCTGGGGATGCGTGGTATGGGTGGGAAGGCATACATCAGAGGACCCTTCCAGCTGAGGAGAAATGCGTCCCCTAGAGAGTGGCAACCAAGTCCCACTCTGGAACAATAAAGGTGGCACTTTATTGTTGTTGTAATTGGCGAAGAGACCTATGAGTGGTGTCCTCTACCAGTGGAAAAGAGAGTGGAGACCTTTGTGGTGAAGCTCCCACATGTGATCTGGCACGAAATTCCTGTTGAGAGAGTCTGCTGTTATATTGTTGATGCCAGGTAAGTATGATGCCACAAGAGTGGTACCATTGGCAATTATCAGTTCCAGAGTGGGACTGCCTCTGCACATAGGGATTGTGAGCATGTGCCTCCCTGATGATTTATGTAATACATTGTCTCTACATTGTCTGTAAGGAGCTTTACTGTGCAAGTGCAGATCTGGTTGTAGAAGTGCTTGCAAGCACTGGCAACTGCCCTGAGCTCTAGAAGGTTTATGTGAAGCAATGTCTCGTGGGGCAACCAGCAGCCTTGTATGGAGACTCTGCCCATGTGTGTACCGCAATCCATGAGGGAAGTGTCCGTGGTGATCTGATATCGGGGTAATGGGTGGTGGAAGGGAGCTCCAGAACTCGAGCTGTGGAGTTGTGACCCATGGCTAGCCAATGTTGTAAAGTACGGAAGTGAAATCTGGCATGGAGGACTACAAACATTGTGGTGGCCATATGACCCATAAGCTTTAGAGCTGTGAGCAGCTGTATTGTGCGTTTCGCGCAAAAAGTGTCTAGCAATACTTGAATTGAGTGAAATCTGTTGATGGGCAGGAATGCTCTTGCTGTGCTAGTGGCGAGTCGCACCCCAATAAATTCCAACTCTTGGGTAGGCTGTAATGTCGATTTGTCCTCGTTGACGAGTAGGCTTAGGGAATGAAAACTTTGTCTGGTGATGTCAAGCATTGTGGATACATCCACTGAGGATCGACCCTTTATGAGGCAGTCATCCAGATAGGGGAATATAACAACCCCTTTGCGGCGAAGGTGAGTGACCACTACTGAGAGTGTTTTCATAAACACCTTGGGGGCACCGGAAAGTCTGAATTGTAGGACGTGGTACTGAAAGTGATCTGCACCAAGAGTGAAGCGGAGAAACTGTCTGTACACGGGATGAATCGTAACATGAAAATATGTGTCTTGTAGGTGAAGGGGAAATCTCGCTCCCCTGGGGTACAGAGCCCCCAGAAGGGTCCGAGGCCAGAGGTCAAATCAGTGAGGCAGGAGAGAAACCTAGAAGGAAAAACGTTATGATGCATGCATGCAGGCTGTCACTTCCAAGAGTGAAAGCAGCAGCCCTGACAGACAGATTCAGGGAATCTTTATACAGTAAGTTCAGACAGCTCAGTTGTGGATTGTTTTTCTTTAACATATCAAAGTCTCAGCAGAAGCACTCTGAGACTTCTGTTCACCCCAGGAGTGCTAGAAGTAAGTTTTTACAGTACACAAAGCCACATGAGAACTTGAGTGGAGGAGTCTACAAGGCAAACTGTGACAAAGATAAGGGTTTACATGACAAATTGTGACAGACTAGGAGTCTCCATGAACTTGAGATGGGAGGCATTGTAAGGGTCTTGATTAGAGTTAATTTGATTTCTCTCTGTTACAGGGAGAGAGGCCTGGAAAACTTTTTAACCCTTACAGCAGTTTTCTTTTAGAGAGTTTTGATTTCCGCACAGTCCCCCCTTTGACACAATTGGAGTTATTTGATTTTCCCCACATAGGTCGAAAGCAGCAAACCAATTGTTCTGTTCTAGGGTTACCACCTTGAAACGTTTTCAGAGATATTTGTTCAGTTGCCTGAGCTCCAATATCGGTCTCCACCCTCCAGTTTTCTTCTGCACCAGGAAATAACAGGAATAAAACCCTTTCCCTGTGAACTGGTCTGGTACCTTTTCCACCGCACCAATAGCTAGTAGATGGTTGATCTCAGTGCGGAGTAAATCCCTATCTCACCGAGCTCTAGCTGTAAGCTTAGAGCAGTGAGGGCACTTTTGTGGAACGTGACCCTCACCCAGGCAACGTATGCAGGCTGAATGGCCGTCTGAGGTGGGCATGGCCTCGAGGCAGGCCTCGCATTTTTTAAAACCTGGCAATCCTGGCATTTTGATAACTTTTTTTTTTTTTTTGTAAATAGAGAGAGAGTGTGAACTATATACAACTGGGGAGTTAACAGCCAACTATAACAACCTGAAGCTAAGTAACTGTTAATTAAATTCTTTTTCTCTATTTTTTAAAACTTATGAACAGGAGAACGATAATGAGAAAAGACTATATAACGAAAGGACTATTAAACAGTTAACAACTTTGATTTCTCTCACGAATGAGGCAATCTGAGGAGCTCAGCTCATTCCGTCTGCAGCCTGAAGCGGTTAAGAGGAACCGGCTGGAACTGGACCACGCAATGCGAAAGAGCGCGAATGCCACGAGACACCCTCTGCGCATGTGCAGTCCGGCCGACTACCACTATGAAAATCTCCATACTGCGGCGCTGGGGCAAGCCCAGCACCTACAGTGGAGCACCCCCGGGAAGAAGAACCCCTTTTACACAGATCATGTTTATCATGGCTTCCCAGGTGTAATACACCTTAAGTCTGAACTCACTGCAGAACAGCATTACCAGGTGGCTTTTTAAAAGGATATGAATCTTCAGTAACGTAGCAATCATCTTGTGATGGGGTTTACCCGGCCCTTTCAGGCCTCCTGCTGCAAGCCTCAGGGTCCTACCACATCGATCTCACCCCAGCAGCATACCCACCAGACTGGATCAGACCAAAGGTTCATCTAGCCCAGTGCCCTGCCTGACAATGGCCAATGCCAGGTGCTCCAGAGGGAATGAACAAAACAGGGAATCATGAAGTGATCCCTTCCTTATTGCTCATTCCCAGCTTCTGCCAAACAGAGGCCAGGGAAACCATTCCTACCTATCTTGGTTAGTAGCCATTGATGACCCTAACCTCCATGAATGTATCTAGCTCCTTTTTGAACCCTGTGATTGTGTTGGCCTTTACAATGTCCTCTGGGAGGGAATTCCACAGGTTGACTGTGCATTGTATGAAGAAATACTTCCTTTTGTTTTAAACCTGCAAGCCACTAATTGCATTTGGTTACTCCCCCACCACCACCCTCTTGCGTTATGGAAAGCAGTAAATAAGTCTTTATTCACTTTCTCCACACCAGTCATGATTTTATAGAGCTCTATCTTTGTCGTTTCTTTCCCAAGTTGAAAACTCTTATTAATCTCTCCTCATATGATTAATCTCTCCTTTTCTGATTTTGTTTCATATGGCTCCCATTCCAAACCCCTAATCATTTTTGTTGCCTTTTCTGAACCTTTTCCAGTGCCAATATGTCTTTTTTGAGATGAGGTGACCACATCTGTACTATTCAAGATATGGGCATATCATAGATTTATATAGCAGCAATAAGATTTCTCATTATTCTCGATCCCTTTTTTTAGTGATTCCTAACATTGTTAGCTTTTTTGACTGCTGCTGCACATGGAGCGGATGTTTTCAATGAAGCATACACAATGACTCCAAGATCTCTCGCGTGTTAACAGCTTATGTAATCCCCATCGTTTTATACGTGTAGTTGGGACTGTGTTTTCCAATATGCATTAATTTGAATGTATCAACTAGAAAGGCTGTCAGAGCACAGCAGGCTCAATGAAAAGGAACTGCAGGGCTGGTATAAGGAAGGTGCTCCTTGCTGTAGTTCAAAGGAGAACCACAGATGAGTTCTGGTGGCACTGACATTCAGGGAGGAAGAAGAGGAGTTGCAAACTTCCAGCTCGTGGTAAGATTGAAGAGGAAAGGGCTATGTGGGTAAAGAATGTAAGAATGACCAGACTGGGTCAGACCAACGGTCTGTCTAGCCCAGTGTCCTGTCTGCCAACAGTGGTCAATGCCAGATGCCCCAGAAGGAAGGACCACACCAGGTAATCATCACCTGATCCCTCTCCTGTCATCCATTTCCAGACACACAGAGGCTAGGGACACCATTCCTACCCATCCTGGCTAATAGCCATTGGATGGCCCTACCCTCCATGAATCTATCTAGCTTTCTTTTGAATCCTGTTAGTCTTTTTAATCTTTCTTCATATGGGACAAGTACCAGTTCCAAACCCCTAATAATTTGTTAACCTTTTCTGAACCTTTTCCAATGCCATTATATCTTTTTTGAGATGAGGCGATCACATCTGTATGCAGTATTTAAGATGTGGGTGTCCCATGGATTTATATTGTGGCAATAACATTTCTCCTTCTTATTCTCTATTCCTTTGGTTTTATGTAAAGGCATTGCTCAGTGAATGCAGTAGCAGCTATTACAAGAAATAGCACATGGCAGCTATTGTAGGGTCTCTGGTTGGGATCCCAGAGCAGTGGGCAGGCCTGGGTGCCTCATTGGCCACTGACTCTGAAAATGAGACAAGTTCAGTAAGCCCAAGAACGGGGCTGGAATAAAGAGCTCAGAGAGGGGCTGAAGGCCCTGTAGTGTTAAGGGTAAAAATCCTAGGCTTTTCATGTTTAAATATATGATAGGGCATCCATTTTGAAAAACAAAATGGAAAATCAGTCCCATGACACTGGGTCTGATAGGCAAAGGTTTTCCCGCCTTTTTACAGCTGAGGTAAACAAGTTCCAGTTAGAATCAGAATTACCTCCAAATATCCTATAGGGTTTCCTTGTAGGCAGGAGCGGCCCTAGGCCAGCTGCGGCAGCTGGCGCCCCAGGCAGAAGGCGCGATCTGCGCCCCCACCTGCACGGCCGTCAATGGCCGTGATGTAATCACGGGGCGCCCTGTTACGTCATCATCGGGCGCCTAGTTTGCCTAACCTCACGGGCCTCCTCTGCTTGTAGGGGCCGATTCCACAGGGTCTCCCTCACAGGGGTTTCCTGCCATAGTTTGCATAAAAGGCTGGCAGCTGAACAGCTCAGGGCTGCCCATCCTAGTGGCAGGTTGTGCTGGGTTTTCCTTTCAGGTCATCTAGACTCCGGCCAGACCAGACAGCCACAGCCAAACTGAAGACTCCACATATACCACCAGATAGCCAGCAACCTTGCCAGCTACCTTCCACCTGAAGCAGGGAAGACTACGAGGGTTCTCCTCAGTGCCCCTCCAGGAGCCACGAGGTCTGAGGTCCTGAGTGTCCGTCTTAGGAACTTTCAAGGTCTCTATAAAGTTGTCATACTTCCCTTATCATTTATACTCAGCCAGAGGCTCCTCTGTTCAGTGGGTTCTGGGGACTGACTACTGTACAGAGTAAGTTGTTCTTTTGTTTGTGAACTACTTCTGGTTACCTGTTGAATTCCCTATTTTTGTAAATTTTCCCTAAATACATTTTCTATATGTTCAATTTACCTACAATGAATTGTCCCATCTGATTAACTAAGGGACGAGGGAGGCCCACCACCAGATCACAGATGCTGGCTGTCAGAGAACCGAACAGAGGGTCTCGTTTTGTTAGGGGACCTCCTTGCAGGCTTATCTTTCTAAAAGCATTTGAACACCTAAGAATAGACGACTGCGGCAGGACCTCTGTGATTGGTGGTGCCCTCAGGAAAATCCTGTCCATTTTATTTTCTTTGGTGCAGTAGTCAGCAAGGCCCATGGCTGTGGGAGGGATTTTCATGGGACTGGGCCCTGACCACAAGCAAAGCATAGATACCACAAGGTCCAGGGAGCCTCAAGGAGGAAGAAATCTATGTGTAGTTAGAGCAAGTACGGAGAACCCATTAACCTTATATTCTGTTTTGGTTTTGGCTGAGGAAAATGTTGATAATTGCAAAGTCTCGAGAGGAGAGTAGTTTGGGGACAACGTAAGTCATCCTGGAAGCAAGTGTCCATGGCTGCCTGTCAGTAGTGGCTGCTTGTCAGCAAGTGACAGGGACTAGTCCATGTACATTCTAGTCTTCTAAAGGGTAGAGATAAGGCCCTTAGGAGATCTCGACCCACGATGGACCGTGTGTTTTCGCTGAAAGGATGGGAGACAGAGTCAAATAAATTTTCTTTGGATGACTGATGCTGGCTGTCACAGAACCAGAGAGAGGGTCTAGTTTTGTTAGGGGACCCCCTGCAGCCTTATCTTTCTAAAAGCATTTGAACACCTAGCAGCAGAGAATCAGTCACTTGTTAGATTGAGTAAAATAATTTCCCTTCGGGGATAACACTGACCCTGTCCACACAAGGAAATTGATCTGAGGTTGGCAGATGTCAGTCATAAGACCCCGGGTGTTAGTTGTGGATGTAGATAAAGTCAATTTACACAACACACCAGTTACAGAAAGCACGATTCAAAAATTAATTTTCCTAGTATATGCAAGGCCAATGTAAACTGCAAGAATTTTAAAAAAATTCTAACATTTTACCTTTTTACTATTGTCTTAAACTTAGTCTCTTTCTGTCTGTCACTCAGGAGCATTATAGTTGTTCTTTGAGATGGTACATTTATTGAGTGAAGTATAAGGAATCTGGAAAACTATGGAAAGAAAGTCTGGGGAGATACCATTTATCTATTTGGCACAGAGATAGAATTGGACTCAAATGCATGCCTGCTTTCCAGTCAAATGACTAGAGACAATGTCAGCCATGAAACAGCTTTAAAGAACGGTTTACTGTAAAATATACTTTTTACAAATGAAGGCACTTTTAAACCACAACAAAAAAACTCTAAAAAATCTAACCGCCTGTCAAACCGTTCAAGTCCAAAATTGTCTCTGCTCTATCAAAATTTGCATCTATTCTGGGTCAAATGTATTAAATCCAATGTAATACTTAAAATTTTAATATAAAAATGAAATCTAATCATCATTAACAAAGTGTCAGCACTACTACTTTAATTTAAGATTACAGAAACTGAAAGATAGCATATTCCTAAAATGCTGGGTTCATATGATGAAAAATTAAAACCAAGGGACTGAATTAATGCATCATCCCATACTGCTGAGTGACCTGTACTATTTGGCAGTCCATCCTAGCCTAATTTTCTGGATGAATATAATTCCTCATGCAAAGATTTAAGCACAATTGGCTCTGGTTATATAAAATCTAAATCAAGATCTCTTTTCACGCCAGGGTCGTTTTTCCTGGGCTGGGCTCAGGCCTATGATTACCTCTGCACAAATATATCTGGTCAGTAACCCAAGATTGGAGGTTGGTCAACCCTTAACATATTACATACAAAAGATATACTAATCTTAACTGTAATCTGCATTAGCTCCTTTTATCTTTTGTTATGCCTTTTATAACACCGCAGTCTTCATTCTTAAAACTTTCAAAAGGCAAAGCACCTCTCTCAGAGCAGTGTAAACCTGCACAAAGTTAGTCTGTTATCAAAACCCTTGGGGACTTGTGAACTTTCCCTTCATTGTTGATTACCAATGTGAATATACAAACTGAACTTTCTCCTTTATAATCAATTTCATACATCAGATTTCCCATTCTGTTACCAGATAAATTGGGTGAGACTAGAACATGCGACTTAACTTCTTTCTTCCATTGAAAATTCTGATGCATCAAAATCCTGGAATGCTCAGTAACCAAGCTAATTACAACTTGAGTAAAATACTCAGAGCTCAAGAAAAGAATTGTACATTAAAAGACAGTTGAAGTTTGTAAGTACAATATGCTTACAGAAACTTTGAACAGAAAAGTACAATACAGAATTACCTTATGGCTCTAAGCTTAGAATCACAAGTTTAAAATCAGACTGTTTATATACAGCATTAAATACACAAGTTTTCCTCATCTTGATAAAACAAACCTATCAAAATTGTCTTTCATTAACATTTTAGCTGTAGGAGTTTTGCTGGAATTTTACATAATGCCATTGGAATACAGCTAAAGCTATACATGTAACAGCTACAAAAATCCTATGTACAAACACGCCTCCTTTGGTTGGGCTTACATTCTGTGTAGATACTACACAACATATGAGAGTACACTTGTCAGAAAAAATACAAAAATCCTAAAGAATAGAAACTGTAAGTTCATTAAATGAATGATCACACATGGTTACAGCAGTAACCGATGGCTAAAGCCCAAACCTGTTTAATCACTACTGATACAACCTAGCCCTTCTCAGTTAAGATACAGTATCTATGACTATGTAGCACTGCAGAGCCGTGCAGAAGGAAGGAGTGCTTCAGATCTGTTTCCAGGGGCAGCATTCACTGCTCTGGTAGCACAGTTCAGAAGTGGCTCGCAAACAGCCTCCCAACATTCTAGAAGTTTAGGCCTCTGCAGTTGTACTAGATAATTTAATTTCCAAAGGATAAGAAATATATTGAATGCATGTCACAATATTCGCTTTAGCTGACATCTGAAAGTAGCTGGAGTACAGCATTTTACTAGTTATATTCAGCTATAAAAGCCAAAAATTAACCCTGCTCAAATCACACTCTCAAGTCTCTGATAAAAGGTGACTTTTTTCATGTGCTATAGAATGCAGAGTGAAGAACAGACGGGTTTACCTAATCCTTAATGTAGTAAAACAAACAAGCTTTCTCCCGATCTGTCGACACTGAAGTAACACATAAGAGTCTCTATGCTTTATGTAAAAATCAAAAGGCACTTGAGGTGTTTCCTCGCAAACAGATCCCCAAAGGCTACGGACAGTGATTACCGCTGCTTTCCCACAGCCAGTCAATTCAATTTAAAAAACTAGAACCACTGCAATTAGAAGCTGACCCTTTTGCTCCAAGCAGAACTGCGACACTAGCAGGTTAGAGGTGAAGATCTGACTCCCCGTCATCCCTATGCATAAAGCCCACAGGTCCTGTGTCGGGGGGTGAGTCTTGGCTACATGTGCAGGGGTGGGCGGGGAAGTTACCTGATTGCTGCCACAGGCCAAACAGGGTTGCGGACAGACTGGCCAAGCCCCTCAGCAAAGTGTGTGTGTGTGTGGGGGGGTGCACTGGAACATGGAAGGGGCAGGGGTGGGAGCTAGTCTCCACCACAGCTTGTGATGTCCAGGGCACCAGTGGGAATTTAAAAAGCTTGGGACTCTGGCTGCTACTGCGATAGCAGTGCCAGTGACTGGGAGCGTTGAGGCCTCTTCAATTGCAGGGCCCTAGAGAAGCTGTCCCTTTTACCTCCTCCCCTGGGAGTGGCTCTGCCTGAACCCAGCTCCCTGCTTGCTGCAGGCTGGAGCACTCTGACTTATAGAGAGCCTCACAGCCAAGTGAGGCATTTAACCCCTTCTCTGCTGGACTCTCCCATGGTGAAGGGACGGGGTGAGTGCAGGGGGGCCTGGGCTAGAGGTGGGAACAAGTCATGTGGGATCCCATTCATTCTAAGGACGGCGCCGCTGACACGGCTCAAAGAACCATTTCTACATGCTGATCAGCAGATAGATTCATAGCGCGTCTGACTACAATAAAACCAATAGCCTCTAACTCTCCACAGTCAGTCAGGAGACAGTCCAATTTTACACATTAATTAGTAAACAGCTTGCACGCACCCCATCTGGAAAACTGGCAATACTGCCTTCCAAATGCGATAAACGTTGGGGGCTTCAGCTCCTTGTAGAGATTAGTGATTTGCTCTTTCACTGACAACATCCTGAAGACGTTTTAGTAAGACATCATCATTTTCCTGGCAGAGTCGTTTTGCTGGAGACTCACTGTCACTGTCAATCGTAATTGCTCGTTTCTTACTCCTGTGTTCGCCTTGTTTGATCATATTGTTGATGTCTTTCAAGCTCTGTCAATGAGAAGATGGTTTTAGTAATCAATAAGTATTCAAGCCACTGGACAAAGCACCTTCCAACTGTGGAGCACCAAGTGATTTACACCGCGTCTGTGACTGCAAGACCAGTTTGAAGAAAGCCTTTGCAGCACTCTTCTGAAAACTCCCAGAGCCATTCAGAAATCTGGAAGAGGGAGAAATCTTTAAGCTCTGCGGTCGTTAGAGGTCTTATGTGATGCTCTTACCTTAGAAGGGCCCCCGTTAAACTTGTACAGTAGAGAAGTCTGAGGTGTCAGGCAGGCTCCATTCTTGTGTGGGGAAACATACACGGAGTGCTGCTGAGATATCCGCCGAGGAGACACGGGTTGCTGTTTAATGTTGGGGAACGGAGAAAGTGGAGGGGCTTCCATCTTAAAAAAAAAGGCACACCCAGCATTTGTATGTAGGGATTTACCAGCAGCACATTTCAAAGAATAAACTTCAAAAATAAACACAAAGCACACCCATGCCCGTGCTTAGCAATGTATCCTTTTGGGCCTTCTGTCCCAGGTTATAGCTACATTCTAATATTCCAATTCAGTATTCAGTCTACAAATCACAAAAGAAATAATATTATTTTTCAGCCGTTTCACATAGATAACCTAAGGGACATTTAACTGCCCCTCAGTTTCCCCCTTGTCCGTTTCGGCTCCATTTCCACGGATAGCCTGTTAGAAGGGCAGACATGCAATTTTGCTGATGCAGTATGTTATAGCTCACAACGATGTGACTGTTTTATTTATGCAAACATGTAGACACTAGGGATAGAACAGGATAACCATTTACATGGTTACATGCAGGCTCCCGCCCTGCTCCTGGGAAGTCAGCTTCCACTCTGCACTGCTGGCTCTGACACAGAGGCAGAAGCACGAGGTGAGGGCCGGTGTGTGCCGGGAGTTGGCTTTTACCTGTCATCCTGCTCCTGGGGAACTGGCTGCTGCCCTGTGCTGCTGCCTCTGATACAAAGACAACAGCGTGGAGCAGCAGACAGTGCACATCGGGAGCTGGCTTAAAAGCTGGCCCCCGGCGCTCACCAGCTCCCGGGGAGCTGACTACCAGCCTGTGCTGCAGGTGTGTATAACTGATGAATTTTTCAGTGGTTCCATGGTTAGCCAATTACCCACATTTTAACATTCCTAGTAGAAACACACAATCAGACGATGAGGCGGATCCATTTTATGTTGCGTGTCAGAGGGTGGGTTAGAACCCTGATGGGCTGCATGTGGCCACGAGTCACAGGTTGCCACTACCGATCTACAGACATTTGATGCCTAAAAGGAAATAGAACAGCCACTCAGCATGTATGCTCACTATCAAAAATTAGAAGCATTTTACATACTATGTGATCCTGGTTTGTGACATCATATTTGAGTGCAAATGATTTTACTCTTCCTACATAGACTGTGTTGTAAAATTTTATCAGATCTCCTCTCTCCTCCTTTCCCGAGTCACTGGAGTTCTCTGGTATTGATCTTATACGTGAATGATACACTTTCCCAGGAGAGTCTATCATAGTAGAAAACAAGAGAAAATGTCACAGATTTCAAATTCTTAATGTCAGCAATCTAAATTAGATTCTTAAGATACAAGCTAATACACAGCCAGTCACACTTCATATAAAGATTCCACTTACAGAGTTAGTACATGATAAAAAGAGTACTTGCCTGGTGTGATAACTGATGGTTAGGCCTGTGGCTGCTCCACTGTAGGCGTCTATGCACTCCGTACTAAGAGATTTGTGGCAGCAGAACCTGGTTGGGTCATGCATACATCATCTTGTGCTGCTCCGGTGGTTACATAGCGCTGCATAACCAGCCAGCCCTCAGTTCCTTCTCTACCACTGAGAATCTGTGAAACCCCAAAGTGAAGGGGAGAAGGAAGGCTAGTGAAGCATCCACAGGGACAACCAACTCAAAGAACCTCAGTTACTGCAGCAGATAAGAAACCTTTTCATCTTCTCTCTGGAACGTCCCAGTGGGTGCTCCACTTTTGGTGATTGTTGGGCGCTGCCCCTCATGGAAGGGAGGAGCTTTGGAGTTCTGTTATTGTTGGTGGATAATACTGAGACCAAAGCAAGTGCCTAAAGTGGATTCTTGCTCCCCTGCGCAGCATTTTGTCAATGTGTGGACTGATGTGCAAGTTGCTGCTCTGCTAATGTTGATAATGGAGACGTTGATAAGAAAAGCTATGGATGCTGAAAGAGCTCTGGTACAATGTGTGAAGCTTTTGATAACAAAGGTGGATGCATCCTGATAACCACTTGCCTATTTTAGAATCATAGAACCCCAGGGCTAGAAGAGCCCTCAGAAGTCACTGAGTCCAGCCCCCTACCCAAAGCAGGACTAATCCCTCAATTATCCCAGCCAGGGCTTTGTCAAGCCGGGACTTAAAAACCTCTAGGGATGGAGATTCCACCCCCTCCCTAGGGAACCCAGCCCAGTGCTTCCCCACCCGCCTAGTGAAACAGTTTTTCCTAATATCCAACCTAGACACACCCCTCACTGTACAACCATTGCTCCTTGTTCTGCCATCTGCCACCACTGAGAACAGCCTGTCTCAATCCTCTTTGGAACCCCCACCTTCAGGAAGTTGCAGGCTGCTATCAAATCCCCCCTCACTCTTCTCTTCTGCAGATTAACTAAAGCCAAATCCCTCAGTCTCTCCTCATGGGTCATGTGCACCATCCCCCTCATCATTTTAATTGCCCTCCACTGGACCCTCTCTAATGTGCCCACATCCTTTCTATACTGAGGGGCCCAGAACTGGACACAATACTCCAGATGAGGCCTCACCAGAGCTGAATAAAGGGGAATAATCACTTCTCTGGATCTGCTGGCAATGCTCCTTCTAATTCACCCTAATATGCCATTAGCCTTCTTGGCTACAAGGGCACCCTGTTGACTCCTATCCAGTTTCTGATCCACTGTAACCCCCAGGTCCTTTTCTGCAGAATGCTACTTAAGCCAGTTGGTCCCCAGCTTGGTCTCAATTATTGGGATTCTTCCGTCCCAAGGGCAGGACTCTGCACTTCTCCTTGTTGAACCTCACCAGATTTCTTTTGGCCCAATCCTCCAATTTCTCTAGGTCACTATTCCTGCCCTCCAACATATCTACCGTTCCCCAACTTAGTGTCATCCACAAACTTGTGAGGGTGCAATCCATCCCCTCATCCAGGTCATTGATAAAGATGTTGAACAAAAACAGTCCTAGAATTGATCCTTGGGGCACTCCACTTGAAACCAACTGGCAACCAGACATCAAGCTGTTGATCACTACCTGTTGGGCCCGACTATCTAGCCAGCTTTCTATCCACCTTACAATCCATACTCCCTTAACTTGTTAGAAAGAACATCCACTGGCTTCCCCATGTCCACAGAGCTGGTTACCTCATCATAGAAGCTAATCAGGTTGGTCAGGCCTGACTGGTCCTTGGTGAATCCATGTTGACTATTCCTGATCACTTTCCCCTCTTCCAAGTGCTTCAAAATGGATTCAGGGACTGAGGTAAGGCTGACTGGTCTGTAGTTCCCTGGATTGTCCTCGTCCCTTTTTTAAAGATGGGCACTACATTTGCCTTTTCCCAATCATCTGGGACCTCTCCCAATATACACGACTTTTCAAAGATAATGGCCAAAGGCTCTGCTATGACATTTGCCAATTTCCTCAGTACCCTCGGCTGCATTAAATCCAAACCCATGGATTTGTGTATGTCTAGGAGATGGTTTCTCTCATTGAATGTTCTGTTATAGAGACAAACACAGGTTGAACCTCTGAAATCTGGACTTCTCTGGTCCAGCAAGACACCTGTTCCGGCACTGTCAATGACCCGCTGGTTACTCTGGGGCTGGAGCACTCTCAGGGAAAAACCAGCTGGCTGGGGCCAGGAGCATTGCCGGACAATGGAAGAGCAACAGGCAAGAGTAGCTGCTCTCCAGCACTGGGAATAGCAGAATCCCAGGAGCCAGCAGCCAGGAGCGGTGCCCTCTTCAGCAAATTCCCTGTTTTAGGACTGGTCAGGTCCCAAGGGTGGCTGGACTAGGGAGGCTCAACCTGTAATTCTGGTGACTTTCTCAATGGTTCTGTTCCTTCAGTGTAGAAAGCTAATGTTTTTCTAATGTCCAGAGCGTGGACTAATGCCTCTCCTTTGTCTATATGTAACTGTGGAAAGAAAAAACAGGGAAGTAAAAGGATTGATTCAGATGAAAGGGGAGAGGGGGCAACCTTGGCTAGGAATTTGGGATGTGGTCTTAAGGTAACTTTATCTTTAAAGACAGTTGTGTATGAGGGTGTGCAATTAGGGCACCTAGCTCCTCCAACCATCTGGTGGGTGCGATGGTGATGAGGAAAGTCATTTTCATAGACAGGTAGAGCAGTAAGCAAGTGGTTAAGTGGCTCACAATTTTCCCATAACTCCATGTATGATGAGATGAGCAACCACAGGAGGTGGGGTCTACTTCAGGATACGTGTTCTCAGTGCCCTGGAGGAAATGATTAGTTGTTGGATAGGCAAATACGGTGACCCTTATTTGCTGTGATGGCATTTATGGAGCTCTCCACTTTTTTCAGTTCTAATATGTAAACCAATACCCTTCATGAAGGGGAAGATGTTGGTAAAACACGTCTCTCTTGGCAACAAGTTCCAAACCATTTCAACTTATGGGTATATGTCTTTCTTGTGCTTGTTCTTCAGCTGTTCATTAGGATGTCTTTTATTTCCTCTGAATAGGCCATCTCAGCTTCTCTCAAGGTGTGTCTACACAGCACCCTAAACTTGAAATAAGATATGCAATTTGTGGTATACAAATTGCGTACCTTATTTCAAAACTATTTTGAAATGTGGCGTGTCTACACTGTGCCAAATTTCAAAACACCACACTATTTCCAGCCATCCCTTATTCCTTGTACGACAAGGTTTACCAGAATGGTGAAATAGTGTGCCTGTTATTTCGAAAAATATTTCAAAATAATGGGTGGCTTCTGTAGATGTGTGGTAGCTATTTCAGGATGCCTCCGGAATCCCGA
Source organism: Pelodiscus sinensis (assembly GCF_049634645.1). Lineage (NCBI taxonomy): Eukaryota > Metazoa > Chordata > Testudines > Trionychidae > Pelodiscus > Pelodiscus sinensis. Next base: position 32,913,208 of record NC_134728.1, on the reverse strand, counting down.
AATATCTGTGCAGTATAGACGTACCCTGAGATATGGACAAACTAGATCTTAAGGTGGAAGTACTACAAGGTTGGGATGGTGGATGTGTCCTGCATCTTGTGACAGGCGGTGAGATACTGGGGGAAGGATTTGACCAGTGTTCCCTCTAATTTTTCCCACCCGAGAAGACAGAATTTTGTTATGTGCACCAATAAGGAGGTGATGTGCAACACATGTTCATATTAGTGCACATAAAGTTAATGTGGTGGGGATGGGCCAAGAGGTTCACAGAATGGGAACATGCTCAGGCCGGGGACAAGAGATTGCAGTACAAGGCTCACTGGGGTGCGGATTCTGGGGTGTGACCAGGGATGAAGGGCTCAGGGCTGAAGCAGAGGATTGGAGTGCAGGGGCATGAGGGCTCCAGCTGGGAATACAGGCTACAGGGTGGGGTTGGGTTCAGGAAAATTTTGGGGTGAAGGAGGGTGTTCTGGGGCTATTGTGAGGTGAGAGGATCACCCCCATCTCTCTCCCTAGCACCAGCACCTGGACTGGGTGGGTGAACGCCAGGCTGCTGGGGCTAGATGGGGGGCAGGGATGAGGCCAGATCCAGACCAGGCTGCTTATGGCAGGGTCTGGACTGGAGCCCAATGGCCTCAGCCAGTTGGAGAGTGGGCTAGTTTGGGTCCAGGGAAGGGGTAGTCCTCCCCCAAAGGCCACAAGTTCCTGGTCTGCAAAGCTTTGTTGAGTGACTGTGGAGTGCAAAATAGGGAATTGTGTTGTTGTTCAGACGTGCAGCTTACAGGGACCTTAGGATTTGACGCTGGTGCATCGCCATCTTTACCAGATATGGGAACCAGGCTTGTCAAGGTGATGTAGGTGCTATTCGAATGACTCTGGATTTGTCCCTTTTGATCTTGTGTATGACCCAAGATTAAGAGGAAGGGGGTGGGGTACATTAACTGTGCATCCCATCTGATGAGGAGAGTATTGCCTAGGAAATGGTGTCTTAGTCCTGCTCCAGAGCAATACTGAGGGCACTTGGTGTTCTGGGATGTTGCAAAGAATCCCTGTAGTTTGAATATAGCATGTCAAATTCTGGGATCCATCTTCCATTCACGACTCGGTAAGAACTCTCTGCTTAGCGAACCCGCTATTTGTTCTGACATCTCAGAACACTGTATGTTGATGTGGCTGATGCATCAGTTCCAGGGCTGTATTGCTGGTCCCAGAACAGACCCTTGGAAGACACCAGTTATCAATCCACGAGAGGATCTTTCGTCTTATCCCTCTTATCCCATGACAGTTCACTTTGCTTAAGAGCCTTTGGTGAGGGACCTTGTCAAAGGCTTTCTGGAAATCTAAGTACACTACATTCATTGGATGCGCCTTGTACAGACGCTTGTTGACCCCCCTCAAAGAATCTGAGTAGATTGGCGAGACATTAATTCCTTTTACAAACCTATGCTGACTCTTCCAACAAATTATTTTTATCTATGTTTCTGACAATTCTGTTCTTTAGTTTCAACCAGTGAGCCTGGTACTGAAGTCAGGCTTACCAGCCTGTGATTACCAGGATCATCTCTGGAGCTGTTTTGAAAATCTGGCGTCACATTAGCTATCTTCCAGTCATTTGGTGCAGAAGCTGATTTAAAGGACAGGTTACAGGCTATAGTTAATAGTATGCAATGGCTCTGCATTTTGAATCTGCCCGCCGACATGCTGAAGAGGAGGTGGCGCAGGAGGAAGGAGAGATTGGCTTCTAGTCATGGTCAGTAGCCTCCTGCTATATCTGGAAACATCTGTCCTCACTGTAATAGACCTTGTGGTTCAAGGATTGGCCTGATCAGCCACCTGCAGGTCCACAACTCCCATGGAAGATGATCATACTCGGCAACGAGTGATCGCCCATCATCAATAGCTCTGCAACTTCACATTTCAGTTCCTTCAGAACTCTTGGGTGAATAGTCCAGTTGACATATTACATTTAATTTCTCAATTTGTTCCAAAACACAAAACTCAGACACCTCAGTCTGGGACAGTTCCTCAGATCTGTCACTGAAAAAGAATGGCTCAGATTTGGGAATCTCCCTTACATCCCCAGATGTGAAGACCGATACAAGAATTCATTTAGTTTCTCCACAAAGGCCTTGAGTGCTCCTTTAGCAACTTGACTGTCCAGTGTTCACACTGGTTATTTAGGAGGGTTCTGCTTCTGATATACTTTAAAAATTTTTTTTTGCTATTACTTTAAATCTTTCGCTCTCTGGGAATTCCCAGTACTGGAAGGTTCTGGTGTCTTGCAATCTGATGTGCTCAGTTCCGAGACAAACTATAGTCAGGGATCACTTCTTCTTGTCAGATTCCTGGTATAGTGACATCTAGAACCACTTTTTGGTAACCTTTGTGGGTCAAAGGCTGCCACTGGTGAATGTTGGTCTGGAGGTGTCCTGGACTTTGGGTTCAAGGCCATTCTGATGAATTTCTCCATAACAGAGAGTTTGGTATTAGAGATCCCTAGCTTTTCTTGTTCAATTTACAGGAATGTGGACATTTTTGAGGAATGCGTGTCTTGCTGGGACAGTGGACATGCTGTGCGTGTCCTTCAGAGACAGGGACTACAAGTCAGGCAGTGTTTGAAGCCTGGTGATCTGGGCATGCTGGAGATAGTCTATCTCAAACAAGAATGGAGCAGTAATTCTATAGGAGTAGAAAAGGAACCAAGGGACAGTGCAGGACAGTGATGGAGTGTGCTTGACCCAAATGGGCACTGCTACCACAAATTTCTGATTGCAAGTGTAGGGAGCATAGATACCATAAGTGGAGCATTCACAGAGACACTCCTCGAAGAAGAGATATGACAAGTTTGTAACAAATATGAGTAGTATGAAAGGGTTGAACAACCTATTGACCAGCTGTTCTCTATAACGGACTACAGGCAGTCCCCGGGTTACATGGATCCAACTTACATCGGATCCCTACTTACAAACGGGGTGAGGCAACCCCGCACTAGCTGCTTCCCCCCAGCAGACCAGGGAGACGCGAAGCTAGCGCCCCCCCAGCAGACCAGGGAGCGGCTTTTCTCAGCAGACACCTCAGCTTGAGAATAAAGGACTGAGGGAAGTGAGGTGTGGGAGAATAAAACTGAGCTCTGGAGAAATGTTTGGCTAGAGTTTCCCCTACAATATGTACCAGTTCCGACTTACATACAAATTCAACTTAAGAACAAACCTACAGTCCCTATCTTGTACGTAACCCGGGGACTGCCTGTACAACAGTTTAAAAAAAATCCACTATCCACCATTTATCAAATCTGTATAAACTATTTACAAATGGAGCCTTAACATATAAAGCGTGACCACACTGCCACCTATCCCACAAACATGTTATTCTTAGTGAAGAGGGTTACAATTCTTCTTGATGAGAGGGGGGAAGACCCGGTTGCTCAGACACACATTTATATTGCTGATTCTTCAGTCCAGAGACAGCATGAATAAAGTTTCCTACTTACCGATTTAAATCATTTTGATTACAATTAATCCACTATAGGGCAAGATAACCAAGGGCCCTGGCTCAGCATCTCTAACTTGCTGGACTAATGTCAAGATACTGACCACTCTGAAATGATTGGTCAACAGCTTTAGTATGCTGATCTACGTTATGTAAAGACCAAGACTTCTATGAGGCCACTCTAGCTTGCTAAGCTGATGTCAAAAGAGACAGTTCTCTGAAGTCAGTGGTTCAACATCCCTCACTGACAAGATAATAGAGGCCCCAAAATGATTATACAATGTATAGACCAACTAAGGATAACTTTCCTGAATAAATTAGACTGTTATTGATCACTTTTACTGTTTGCAATGGTTAATGCCTTATCAAATGTGCAGAAGCAGAGAACAAGAAGAAAAGCATGTAGTCTATAGCATTAACCTATAAGCTTTTGCTTATCGGTTAATTGACTACACTATTACATCCCTAATCTACATAAGGGCAATAAGTGTTTTAATGGAAGAGATCTTCATTGTGCTTTCCTAAAGAAGTGAATCAAATCAATCTACCTTCTGACATTTTAAAAAGGTGTTTCTCATCAGTCTTTAGAGTATCCTATCACTCGCTCATTCCATGTATTAAACATTGTCTCAAGAGAGTTGCAATTACATAGAAATTATCATCAGCTGATCATTTAAAAATATTACGGTTCTACCAACCTAATTTAAAAACAGGGATTCTTAAAGCTATTGCGAAAGGTATCCTATCCCATGTCCTAGCTTACACAGCATCTATCAGCACCTGTCTCCTTATTTCAATACTGTTGTTTTTTTAAGGTTTATGATAAAATTAAATGCTAATGTTTTCCTCTTTGCAATTAGATGCAACTATTATACTGGCCTTTACCCTACACATTAGTTCTTTTAAAACCATTTTATGATAGCAAATTAATTTTATGAACTTACCACTACCTCTCATCTCCACATCTTGCGTTAAACTTGTATTTTCGGATGTGACCTCTTTGGGACTATTTTTCAACAAAACACTCCTGTACACCTACAGTACACAGGAAAAAATGCAGTTGTCAAGTAATACAAGAATCTCAAACTTACATTAAATCAAGAGTTCTCAGGTTAAAAGCGTATAATGTTCATTTTCCAATATTAGTATGAGTCTACTTGAAAGAGAACTTGTATCAAATCTTTATCTATAGGTAATACAGTGTTATTTACTCACATTGCTGTTTGCTTGTGGCTGGTTCCTGTAGCTTTTCATTATGTCCTGAAAAGTTCTTTCCTCTTTGGTCACCTGGAAAAGACAGAAACCCAAGAGGAACTACTTGAGACAAAACATGACTGTTATATTAGAACATGAGTATTTATGCTTATTTAATAGTTTTTTTCCAGCGTTTTTTGTATTTAATTTAGTCTGAAAAAAGTTATGAAGTAAAGAAAAGTAAACACTATTTAGAGTAGGAATAACTCTCATACTTTTACTGGCCTACAAAAAGTTGCTCTTCTGTTTAATGAACGGTCTACTTCAACTGCATTACACAGAAAGGGAAAACTGTTCCACATTCAAGAACTCTTACTATGTTGAAAGACTTTGGGTTGATGTAGAATTTCACAGCAGTGAACCCTCATTTGCCTCTCTTCCTCCTCCTTACAAAACAACCTCTCAAAAGGAAAGGATAGGAAAGCAAATCCTACAAGAAATCAGCCTTACTTCAGCAGGGGAGAAAAATGAATATGTCTGATTCCAACATATTTTAATCTTGTATCGCTCAGCTTGTAAAGGCTATGACTTTAACAGGGTTCAAAAAAAGAGCTAGATAGATTCATGGAGGTTAGGTCCATCAATAGCTATTAGCCTGGATGGGTAGGAATGGTGTCCCTAGTCTCTGTTTGTCTGGAAATGGATGACAGGAGAGGAATCACGTGATGATTACTGTTGTGTTCCCTCCCTCTGGGGCATCCAGTATTGGCCACTGTCGGCGGACAGGATACTAGGCTAGATGGACCTTTGATGTGACCCAGTATGGCCGCTCTTATGTTCTAACTTGTGTAATTTTGCTATGATGTTGCATATTTCAGGAATATGCTTGTACATTTGATTTCAAATCAATACTGTACATTTTTCATGAGCATTATATGTAGTTTGACCTTATATGTTTTTAAACAATGGAGTTCTGACATGTGACTGTGACATGAGATCAGTTTTAGTTAACAATTCCTACTGCTCATCTGAGCTTGTAAAACTATTGTTCATTTAAGCTGAACCTTAAAAACTACTTTTCTCCCTTCCCCTTCAGAAGCTACCTCTGAACTGGAAATGAGAACAATTATTAAGTCTCAGTGGGCAAAGTAAAAATGTTAGTGATATCTGAAAATTGAATTTCTTAACCTTTGTAACTGCTATCTTATGTTCTGATGCAAGGTCAAACAGGGACACACACATCAGCTGTTTTAAGCTGTATCACCAATTTTAATAGCAAGCAATCAACAGTTTTGCAGTAGAACTATAAAAAAAAGTATCAAGGTCTGCTTGCTACAGTTGGGCTGTCAGGTCTCATTGCTCTGGAGGCAACACTTCAGAGAAAAGCAAGAATAATGCAGCTGGCACACCTACTCAGCAAGACAAGGGCACATGGAACTCACTCAATGATGGCATTTTTCCATGAACCCCATAGCAGTGTCCAAATTAATCTAAGAATTAAGAATTGTTTACAATTATTAAAAACAAAAGCAAGTGCAGGTTGAACCTCTCTAGTCCAGAAGTCTCTGATTCGGAAACATCTGTCGTCCGGAAAGACTTTAGTTGGCAGGATGTCCACCATCTATATATTTTGTGAGTCTATACAGTGCTACCAGACCATTTGTTGTTTTTTAAGCTTATCCTGTACAGACTAACTCGGCTATCCCATGAAGCACTTTTCATAGGTGTGGCCAAGTTTCCCATGCTCCCATAAAGCCCCAAGTCTTAGTTCTCAGTGTTCTGTGCTGTTAATTTAGCTCTAAGTTACCCTCAAATGTCCTCTAACAGCCCAGTAAGCAGCAGAAGTGTTGGTAATGCTGCTAGACAATATTGACCTCCCATGGTCCAGAAAATTCTCTGGTTTGGAACCGGTCAGGTCTTGAGGGGTGCAGACTAGAGAGGTTCAACCTGTAACTGTATTCCATGACAGCTCCATTCCACAGGTGATACCTCTTCTCATTTAGTCTTTCCTATGCAGGACTCACTGGGCAACTAAATGTAATATTCTCATCCCATTCAGCACAGTGGAGTCTTAGTCTATGACTACAGCTCCCAGCTGCTACAGCAATACAAAATAATTATACTGCCACCTTGCCTTGAGTTCTGGTTTAAAAATGAGTAGTAAAAATGAAGGGATATTAAATATTGGTTAGCTGAATAGTCAATAAACCTCAGGAATTCTTATCAGTTACTCGACTATTCTATAGTATCCAGGGGTGGGGCCAGCAGCCAATGCTCACTGGCCCCACTCCCGAGGAGCCCCCCTAGCATTCTGTGCTGCTGCCTCTGCACCAGAGGCAGCAGCATGGAGTGCCAGGCAGGAGCTAGTTAAGAAGGGGCACTGGTTTAAAAAACAGTTCCCCTCAGACTGGCTACTTATTGCTTGCTACTTATACCAGAGGCAGCAGCATGGGGCAGCAGCAGCAACCCCTGTCGGAGGTGCGGGGGGGAGGGAGAGCAGGGCTGAGCTCCTGGACATGGTGGGAGCCAGAACTGAGCCGGGCTGTCTCCCTGCCTGGCTCCTAATACACTTTAAATGCAGAGCCACAGCAGGGCTATATACCGGGCCCAGCGCAAGCCAGACCTGAGCCAGGCTGCTGGCCAGGCTGCTAAAAAATTTACTGGTGGGTGGGAATGATGTGTGTAGTCTATAGCATTAACTGATAAGCTTTTGCTTATTGGTTAGTCAACTACACTATTACCTCCCTAGTCCTCTGGCACCTTAGAAACGAACAAAAACTATATATTATCATGAGCTTTCATTGGTAAGATCCACTTCCTCAGATGAGTTGGCTTTTGTTTTTCACCTAAGTGTTTAGCAGTCGGAAGTGTGTGAAACTGGATTACAAAACTCACTTGTGTATTAAGTTGGGCTGTTTATAGCACCTCAAAACATAATGTGAACAAGCTTGCACAGTGTTTCCTGTAAGCTGGGCGCTTCTGCAGCTGCTCAGGTGAGATTCAAATGCTGCCCAGCTGATTAGCGGAGCGCCACAGTTACTTTTTTTGTTTCTACAGGTGATGCACATTCACACGTGCCTTGGTGCAGATAAAAAAATTATTGTATACATGGATGGAACAAATTTGCATGCAGATGAATCCCTTTTTATTTCTTAGCAAAACATTTTATTGCTAAGAAACTCTTAGCTAGGTTCCTCAACCTTAATATCATGTGTTTGCAACTACGAGAAGAATTATTTTTCTGAAAAAAGTGAAGTGTGGCTATATAAAAGTAAATTATTCCGTGTAGGTGTGAGCCCCAGCAGCCTTTGAGTTAGCGCTCTGCATAACTACATAATTGCACCTGACTATTTTTAGTGATAGTCTCCCGCTTCATGGACTAAATAAGCTAAGCAATGTGAGGTAATCCCTTTTGGAGACAGACTACAACCAGTTTCCCTTATGTCACGTGGCTGCCTATCTAGGGCCATGCGGACACTCATGGCTGAGGCAGGGGGAGGTGCCTCTCCCCCAGTCCCCAAACCTGCTGCAAGAGGCAGAAGTGCCTCTCCCCATAGTACCATCCTATAGCCTGGACCCCCAGCTGTAGCCCTCACTCCAACACTCTCTGACCCAGCCCTGAGTCCTCTCCTGCACCGTGAACCTCTCATCCCTGGCCTCACCCCAGAGTCTGCACCCCAGTTGGAGCCCTCACTTCTCTCCACAACTCTGAGCTCCCACCCCCACTCCAAACGCCTCAGCCCCACACCCACCAAACATTACTTCCACATCGGTGCACAGAACACAATTCATTCCACACATGCATGGGAAAAATTAGAGGGAAGATTGACTATAACTATGTCCTGTCAACTGAACAGTGTGAATGGGCAAACAAAAAAAAGGAGCACTATCCAGTCCTGAGTCAAAAGTACTTTCGAGATAGGACCTTCAGGGAGGATATATAGAGCAAAGGAAAGAAAGACTTCCGGGCTTCATCAAACCTCTCAGAAGCAATTTCACTCCCCAGTAAGATATCAAGAGTAAAGCAGTTGGATAGCAGATTTACAGTTTATTTTATTAGTAGCTGGAAATAGTTTAAGATAGGATACTTCCCAAAACCTATACATTACCTTTGCCATAATGTAAAAGGCACAAAGGAGGAGTTGATCCAAATGTCTGTCTTTCATTAGATCAGTGCAATGAACTAATGTGAATTCAAAACACGTCCATATCTTTCTGCGCAACTCAATGGAAACATCCAGTTTTAAGCACAAATCACGCAAGCGCACACTTGCTAAATGATATACCTGGGATGGAAAACAGCACAGCAAAGAGTGAAGCTAAATGAATCTTGATTCCACTTTATCACAATTGTGAGTCTTAAAACAACAAAGCACACCAAGCAATTACAAGGAAGAATTCCAGAAAGCACTTATTTATCTGTACATGTTTCTGCATCTCAGAAACAGCAATCTGAGATAGATGGGCTGTATGTACTCCCATCTCCATGGATTAAATAGCTAGATAAGCTGCTACCTGTCAGTTTTAGCATCTTTTGGATCTAAATCCAGCTCTTCGTGTTCTAGTTCAAGACAAATTCTCCACAGCATCAAACACAAACACTCAAAAAGTTAAAGCAGGAAATCAACAAATCACAATCCTATTTAGCAAAATAATATTTGCTTAACCAGAAACAATTTGCCTTGACACAGAACAGATGTACAGATCCCACTCTTCTAGTTTTCTTGGCTCTTAGCAAACACAAATGAGAATAGAAAACTTCAATCCCTGTATCTGTATATATAGGTAAAACCCTACTTCCAAATTCACAAGTCCAGAGCCGACAGGATGGGAAGGTGACTCACCAGTGCAGTAACTGGAGTTCTTCGAGATGGTTGTCCCCGGGGGTGCTCCAGTGCCGCTGAGCCTGAGCTAGAGCCGGAGAGTTGTGACAGCAGTATCCTGGGTCGACCGCATACGTGAGGAGCCAATGTGTGTTCTGAGGAGGCTAATGCGCATGTGCAGCCAGCCCCTCCCTCTCAGTTCCTTCTCTACCCCGGACACCGAAGCAGAGGAGAGGAGGGAAGGCGGTGGAACACCTACTGGGACAAATCTCAAAGAACTCCAGTTACTGCATAGGTGAGAAACCTTCCCTTCTTCTTTGAGGAGTGTCCCCGTGGGGGGTCCACCTTAGGTGATTACAAAGCAGTATTTGTAGTAGGAGGTGGGAGCTTCGAATGCTGAGCCTGTGAGGCCGAGATTATTGAGTGGCCAAATGTTGTCTCTGACTCAGCAAATATCTGTACCACATAATGTTGCGTGAAGGTGAAGGTATGTGTTGATGCCCATGTGGCAGCCCTGCAGATGTGTTCTATTGGGACACCCTGTAGGAATGCCGTTGTGGCTGCCATTGGCCTCGTTGAATGAGTTTGCACAGTTGGTGGGGGCTCTGTCTGAGCTATGGTATACGCTAGTTTAATGCAACTAGATACCCCTTTTGAGAATCTTTGTTTTGATATAGGCAACCCCTGTGACCTCTCTGTTGATGAAACAAATAGCCAAGGAGTTTTCTGAAAGGGTTTTGTTCACTGTAGGTAGAATGCCAGAGCTCTGCGGACATCCAGGATATGGGGAGCTGCCTCTTTGTTGTTCTTATGTGGTTTAGAGATGAAGACAGATAAGTATATGGCTTCATTGCAGTGGAACGAGGCAAGTACTTTAGGTAGGAATTTGGGCTGAGTCCTTGTCTTTATGGAATATTGTGTATATTGGGTCTGCCATTAAGGCTATTTCACCAATTCGTCTCGTAGAGGTGATTGCCACTAAGGATGTTAAATTGCAGTTAATTTACTAGTTGAGTAGTTGATGGAATTTTCATTGACGACTCGACTAGTCAATAGGCACTTGTACATTTCAAAGGAGGAATGCAGAACACCGCCTGCAGCCCAGGGTCAGCAGATAGTCCTGCTGACTCCAAGCTGCACGAGCGTGCCAGCTTTGAAATGTACAAGAGTCGCCAGCAGGGGCTCTTGTGCATTTCAAAGTGGAAGCGCATTCCTGGAGCCCAGGGTCAGCAGGGGTCTCCCCAGCTGATCCTGGGCTCCTCATGGCATTTCTCCCAGCTGATCCTGGGCTCTGTGGAAATGCTGCACGGAGCCTGGGATCAGCTGGAGAGTCCTTAGCTGACTGCTGGTGGTGCTGCCACTTTGAACTGCCGCCTCCGAAGGGTGTGTGAAAATTGAGTGTCCTTGTACAGGAGCGTGTAGAGCAGAGACGGAAGCAAGGTGAACCCTAATGGTACTCATGGAAAGACCCGCCTTGTGTAGCTCTAATAAGTACTGTAGAATACGAGGCACTCCAGTGTGGAGTCGTTCATAGTTTTGGGATGTACACCAGGCAACGAATCTTTTCTGTTTTAGACCACGGATCTTTCTTGTTGCAGGCCGTCTGGAATTTGCAAGGATGAGCTGTATTGCTTCAGGAAAACTCCTTTCCGTGGAGGTTAACCAGCAAGCATCCATGCTTGGAGTTGTAATCTGTGGATGGCTGGGTGGGGAATTTGACTGTTTTGTTGCCTCAGTCAGATGTGACTGGTGGAAATTGATGTGGTGGCCAAATGCTCATCTGTAACAGGTACGGGTACCACGTTTGTCTGGTCCAGTTGGGTGCTATGCTAGGAGTATTACTCTGGCTCTGTCGCATTTGATCTTGAGGATCACTCGTTGTAGAAGTGGAAATGGTGGGCACGCATATGCCAGGTGTGCTGTTCATTGTATACTGAAGGACTCTCCCAGGGAGCGGAGACCTATGCCCGCTCTGGAGCAGTACTACTACTAACGGAACATGCGATTTGATCAAATACGTGCTGTGTATTTTGCTAATAAAGCAACGTAGTTAGCCATTCTCATCTGCAGGCTTGCTGACGAATATGCCTTTTCCCCCATGGTATCCAGCCTATTCCAATCCTTATCATTGGGAACTCTGTGTATTTTGTCGCCTCCCTCTTTGATTGACCACTTCTATGACCAGAGAGTTTGGCGTTGGGTGGGAGAACAGAAATTGTGCTCCTTTAGGAGCTACGTAGTATTTTCTGTCAGCTCTTTTATAGGTTGGCGAAATTGTAGCCGGGGTGTTCCATACGTTCTTGGCTGGGCCCACGAGGGCCTCATTCATGGGGATGGCTAGTTCTGGTTGAAGAGACGTGTGTCAAATGTTTGTGAGCTTATGATGTGACTGCAGAGCATCTGCGAGAGGGATCTCCAGGGCATCTATGACTCTCTTGAAAAGCTCCTGGAATGATTTAATATCCTCCCCCACTGTTAATGGTGGAGGCATTATCGTGTCGTCAGTACATGTGGCTGAAATAAGTGCAGGTGGGGAAGGTGGTGCACTGCGATCTTCCCCCAGGGTATCCCCCTCCTGCTCTTCCATGTAAGAGCTGTAACGCTCTATGGGCCACCTGGTTGATGAATGGGACCGTGGTGTCATGGGAAGCTGTGTAATTTGTTGTCGTCTGTAGAGTGCCCAAGGGCCCCAGTATGGCCAATTAGGCATGACAGATGGCGGCATCCACTGTGGTGGCTGTCATTGCTGAGCCTGTTGCAGAGGCTTATGAGAATAACGCCTCGGTACGTGATGAAGTTTGTACACCTCGTCCTAATCATTGCTAAAGCTCGCTGCTACAGAGTGGGCTGGAGTGGCTGCAAGTGTGCCCCGCAGAGTGTTAGGGATACCATCGGTAACAAACAGGGGCGTCCCCGGTACCGAGTGAACCGTCAATTCAGCTGCCATTGTGAACTGAGGCATCAGTTGGTGGTAACGGAGGGTGGGAGGCATTTGTGGCGACATTAATTGGAACAGAGGCTGCAACGAATGACCTATTGGTGCCATGTGTTTCTGCGGTGCCAGTGGTACCTGTGTCAGGTAATGCGCTCTGGCTCGGTGCCATGTGTGAGTGTGGTTTGTTTCAAGCAACAGCTGTTGACGTGAGTTTCCCTGCTGACAAGGAGGCTTTGCTTTTTGCCTCTGTCAGCGCTTTGTCTGGCACTCGATATGTGAGTTTGGGATCTCGGCTCTTCTCCTTTCTGGTCCCTTTAGATTGCTGCTTGTCTGACCCCTTTTGTGTTTGGGATTCAGCATTAGTATGGACTAATCACTTCCTTAATGGAAAGTCAGTCCCTGAGGAAGAGTAGGACCTTTCGTTAAGGCTACTTTTCTCCCTTTCCTTAGGGCTCGACTCGGAGGGAGCTGCTCTTTCTGACCTCATCCCGGGTGATCTTTGTCTGGGAGGGGTGGATTGATCAGGGTCAGTAGGCAGTCTAGAGCTGTTCTGTATTTGGAGCATTTTTAATTGAAACTCCCTCACTCTCCTAGAGTGGTTGGTTAATTTCTGGCAATATGGGCAATTTTCTGATACGTGCTGCTGCCCAAGCCAGCGGAGACACTGTTCGTGGCTGTCAGAGTGAAATAGAAAGTTGCAGGTTGCACACCTCTTGAATCCAGGCGAACCCAGCATATCCCGGATGGTAGTAGAGTGCGGTTGATATGTGCTGCTAGCGTCGTGAAGCGATTGCCGCTTCTCTCTCTCTCTTTTTATTTTCTTCACTAACTAAACCTTTAAAGAATATAAACTGTAACTGATCTTGTCTGAAGTAAACTATTTACAAAGAAGTAAGTCCTGAGTGAGGTGAAGGGGAGACTGCTGATCTGCAACCATAGCTGGCGGCGGTTGAGAAGGGACTGGGGGGGGGGGGGGGCGGCTGCGCATGCGCATTAGCCTCCTCAGAGCACATATTGGTTTCTTGCACGCGTGGCCAGCCAGGGGTATGCTTGTCACAAATCTCTGGCTCTGAGCTCCAAAGGTGGAGCATCCACAGGGACACTCCTCAAAGAAGAACTACATTGTAAAGATGATAATCCATCAGCTAATACTACTCTAATAAAAACTGTTAAATCTACCAAACTTGCCACCCTACCAGTTTCTGCAAGGGGGGTCTGTATGGCAGGAGGTGTTCATATAGTGAGTTGCCATCTCTGCCTTTCAGGTAACAGAAATTCAAAGTTTGATCCAGCTGGCCAGTATAATTTGACAAGAATTGTACCTATGCTACTCCACTTACCTGAGCACATACCTTGGGACTCCTCCGAATAAGCAGGACATTTGAAGAGGTCATATACTGCACTTACACCCAAGTAGAGCCTTGGATCAACCTGCATAGTTTTTAGCAGGTTTCTTTTAAAAAAAAACTAATTCAGATGAAAACCTGAGATTCCCTTGGCAAGTGCAACATGATTAACTTTCTTTCATTAACTTTAGAAGTTCTTTCCCCTATTATGAGAACTAAGAACACAAAGACATTTATGTCTGGAAGAGTAAACAATTATCTGCTCTACTGAAAAAGTTTCAGGAGCCAGGCAGAAAAAATACTCTTTTGTGCACAAGGGTTTGTAATTAGAACTTGTAACCAAAAGGTCAACATTTCCTTCAAGATGTGGTTTAATCGGAGGCTTGGATTTTAACTTTCAGTAACAGGGAGGAGTAGTTTTGTTTATTATGTTATTTTCCAAGCACAGGGTGAAAGCAAATAGTGATCCATGAAACCACCATATGATTGACAATACTGCTTGCACATTGGTTGGACATTAATTTAGACCACCTTAATTCTCAGATCTCCTCACACAAAAGGCAGGGATATCAGCTGTAAGACTGAAAGCAGAGAACCAAATTCCATTCTGCCTGTGAACTACTAAGGGAAATTAGAATCTCTAAGACTAAGTTTTATTTTCCTCTTTCTATAACAAAGCACTCAAATGAATCTGTCATGGCTAGTTTCTGGCTGAAATTACGGCCACCAGGAAAGCTACTCTTAAATAAAGAAGAGAGAAAACTGAAACAGGGAAGCACACAAGTAGTGTAGGTACCATGATTACATTTCTGGGTGTCAGATTAAGACTGATCTTGTATTGTAGTCTGGTTGGAGGGTCAGCCTCCACCCACGAGGGCTCGAGGGGGTTCCTCCCCCTCCAAGTCAGTGGTCGGCCACTCTACCTCAGTACACATACAGGGAATCAGTTGCAACAACAGTTAAGGAGCTCAGGCCAAGCAGTCAGTCAGTAAGCCAGGTCCTCATGTAGGGTGGGCAACAATAATTCAGGGCCGACTGTCAGTATACTCAGGCCCTAGTTCAAAGCAGGGTAGCAAACAGTCAGATCTCCTAGCTCTTCCATGTGCTTGTCAGCTCTCCGCATTTTGCCTACACAGGTGGGGGAGAGACTGCCACCCACAGGTTGGAGTGGCCAGGGGGTGGGACACAGGCTGACCTGTTCCACTGTATCCTAGCCCAGGGCCCTAACAGCAGCAGATCAGTCTGCCATTGGGTCAGTGGGATCCTGACCACAACACGCTGACTCATTTACAGGCACTGTTTCAGCCAGATCAGGGTGGGCTATCCCTGGGCCACTTACTAACTCCTCCTTGGGGCAGACCTCACTCACTAGCAGGCTTTCTGGGTCATTAGGGAATCGTCCAGCAGCTCCTCTGGGTCGGGGTCTGTCTGAGGTCCTGGCCTCTCTTCGACTTCCTTTAGGACCGAAGCAGCTTGCAGCTCGGGAGCTCAAGGTAGGTATCTGGCTCCTCCAGCAGCTGGGGTCTAAATGAGATCCTGGGCCTGCTATTTATACTTCCTATCCCGCCTCCTGACTTTTGGCAGGATGGTTGTGTGGGGCAGGGCTCCACCCACCAGGGCTCAGGGCGGGCTCCCTCCCGCTCCAGGTCAGTGGGTGGCCACTGCCTCAACTGGTATGCTCAGGGGACCTGCACAATGAAAATGTAAGGCATCCAAATTTTTCCTTAAAGTTATTCATCCCTCAAATTCTTTCCTTCCTCTCACATGTTATTCCTTTCTGAACATTGTCCAGAGGGCTTAAGTATCCAGCATAACTTTGTGAAGCCCATGTAAGCAGCAAATTCTGGCCTGTTTGAGGGGTCCAAGATACAGGTGTTACTTCCAATGGAAGAGATGACAGTCAGAGACAGGAGAAGCTGAAATAAGACAGAGAGAGAGAGAGGGGGGGGGGAAGGAGAGACTGATCAGTTATAGTCTTTCCTTCAGTAGGTCCAACCCATGTATCTGAGAGGGAAGACGATAGTTTCCCAAGTTGTAGTACAAGGGGAGCGGATAGCCTCCATGTGCCCCTGAGCAAGGGAACGGGGGGAGAGGGCAGCTTCACACTCCCAGAAGGGCCAGGGCCGGAGAGGCCAGCCCTCTGGGCCATAAAGAGCAAGCATGGTGCCCTGTACCCCTCTCAGAGCTGCATGGAGCGTGCAGCACTCCGATGATGATTTAAAGGGGTTGGGGCTTCAGCCACTGCCGGGAGTCCCAGCCCTGTTTGACACATTGGGCCCCAGGGTAACTGCCTCCTTTGGCCCCCCTGTTGGCAGCCCTGCCTCACTCAAAACTCTTTAGAAGAAAACAAGGTCAGAGAGATTTAGGAGAGAAAACCACCCTTATTTGAGGCCTGACTTCAGCCTACAGAGTCTATGTGCACTGTCACCTTTCTCCGAGAATTCAGGCTAAGCACTAAGGAGTCAGAGCTGGTCCTCTATCTGCAGCCTCAGTAGAGCTGAGAGGCAACGATAGCAGGAATAAGGAACCAAAAGCTCAACAATTTGTGGCTAGCTATTGGAGATCAGAGAACAACCCGTCCGGCCCTAATTAGCGTATCTGCAAAGCAATGTTTCAGTAATAGTATTTAAAAGCATTTTCTGGCACAAGTACTTTTTTTTAGAGCCAAAGGAAAAGTAACTGAGTAATGGAGAATAACGAGTGGGGAATATTAAAAAGCATTTAATATGGTAACCATGTAGCTGCTAAAAATCTTAGCAGCTAATGGTTACGTGCATCAGAGCCTGCAGCAAAGCGTCCCCGGGCACAGGGCCGCCAGCCCTAGCCAGCATGGCTCCCAGGGAGAATTCACAGAGCACTTGGGTCAATAAAAGATTATTCCACCCATCTTGTATCTCTAAAATAGAGAGCATCATTTAATAACAAAGCACCTCTTTAGCCAGGACATTTACCTTTCTGTAAAACAGTGCCAGGGAGCCCGTTTTCTTTGGTTTACTTCCTGCTGACAGATGTGCATCCTGTGCTTGATTCATAGAGGAATGGTTTGGAGATGCACTAATTAAAGCCTGAGCAGTGAGAGGTACTTGTCCATGATTCTCCACTTTAGACTGCTGAGATAAATTCACTGAAATGGGAATCAAAGTGATCCTTCCAGTCTCGTTTGTAATTCCTGAAGACATACATAGAAAAACATTATTTTGTAGCTAAGCTGAATAGTGTCATTG
Organism: Pelodiscus sinensis; assembly: GCF_049634645.1. Lineage (NCBI taxonomy): Eukaryota > Metazoa > Chordata > Testudines > Trionychidae > Pelodiscus > Pelodiscus sinensis. The sequence continues at coordinate 32,896,197 of NC_134728.1, read as the reverse complement.
CAAAGACAATCATAATTCACAGAAACATTTACTGTTAAGATAGACTGTTCTACAATGTTTGATGTCAAAGGAAGCTGTACTTCTCTGGCAGTGCATTCATAAAGAATCAATTTTATCACATTCTTGAAAATACTTCCTGGGAGCGATACTATCAATGTGAAAGATCACACTTCTGTCAAACTATTGGTACAAGAGTTACAAGAAATATTAAATATTCCTATAACTAAAAGCTAGAAACCTCTTATTTTTTTCCAGTTTACTTTGGGCATTTGACACTACTTAGTGAATAGTCAATTTCACTTCTCTCCTGGGTTACCAGGTTCTCTCTCAAGCATCAAAGTGGAGAATTTTTTTTAAAAATTGTATCTATGTTAGAAACGCCCCCAAGAGTTCCTGGTTAATTAAAAAGCATAATCAGAAACAAATATTCTGAAACTGACACGTTTACAGTGAACTAGAACGGAATGTCCCTTGAACAAAACAGTTACTTACTGTCGCTGTGGTTCTTCAAAATGGGATGCAGACATGCACTTCAGTTAAGCGTATGCATGCTCAGCACATTGCAGCCAGAGACTCTTGCCCAGCAGTAGCCACAGAGAGGCAGAGCTTGTGTCTAGTGGCCCCTCCCCGGCTATAATGAGGTGGCACTGCTCTCCAGCCTCACGCAGTTCCTTCATACTGAAATCCCACCAAAGGAGATTTCAATAGAGAGGGGCAGAGGGTGAGTCATGAAATGCGTATTTACATCACATCTCAAAGAACCAAATCTACAATAAGTAGATGCAAATGTGTATTACGCTTCGATGACTTAGAAGCAGTACCCAACCTGTAGGCAGAGCTCAGAGATCACAGGAATAGGGATCTCATGACAGTCTTTCTGATAATCAACCCCAGAAATAGTAATGCATTCAACACCATCATAATGTGCAGTAAAGGAAGATGAGTAAATATCTTACCATGCAGCGGGATCGTAAGTTTTTGTCCCATTGTCCCTGCTACAGTAGCTGTTGCCATTGTCAACAATGTCTGTCCCGGTGAGACAGACACATTTTCAGCTGCAATTCCTGAGGCAATTTTTAACTTAGTTCCTTCAGATAGAACCTTTTCTACCTGCATTTCTTTTGGGCTATCATCGCCAAAGAGCCTTCTCTTAGCACTTCCCGCTGTAGGAGAACTGTAGCGCTCTTGAACAGAGATCGGTGACAATGGCTGCATGTCTAATGTGAAAGAGGAAAAAACCATCACAACAATGTGCAGTAGTTTAATGGAAATATCCAGAATGAAAGAACTGCTAGTCCCCAAGGTAGAACACGCAAATTAGAATCACAAGAATTCAACTGACAGAACAGTATCACCATAATACACAGGTGCTACTATATGTTCTCTACTCCTTCAATTGCTTCCTTCTCCACTGCTCCCAACCAGTTTCATTGGACTGACAATGTTTGGTCTCCTAGGCACTCGAAAAAAATGAAGACCTCCTCCCTTCAGGAGAAGAGATTTTCATACAGAAAGTTTGAAAAGACAAGTGACTAAGATTCTCAGCAAACAGTACAAAGTCACCCAGGATTTCTCTATGTATTACTATGAATGGTTTGAAATACTATATACCACAAACACATCAGAAGCTCTCAACTTACCCCGCCGTAAACTCCCACCAAGATCTGTGCGAACCTCTTTCACCCGAGGGTGCACAATAGGAGATACGGGCATCATTGGGAGGTGCCCTAGCCCACTTCCGCCATTACCTACTTCAAAATTACTTGGGAATATTACCTAGGATATAAGAGATGCCAGTTTAAGAATAAATAATCTTTGCCTCTTTATACCAAATACCATTATTAAAAATAGTGTCAGAGAATACTATGTCTTAGTTTTTATTGTAATTATTTCAATGCTGAGTAAATTGTTGCATTTGTTTAATATCCCCTGGAAAATATCAGCCTTGGAGAAGGAGCCTGCTTGTCAACATACTTCTTCACAGGTTGGGACTTTGTTTTCTGAGGCTTGTAGAGCTTTCCATAAGGCAGAGTCGCTGGTCCAGGCTAGACTCTCTAGAATTTGTTCTTCGATGCTGTTGAGATGCTTTACCATGTCTCTGGAGAGTCCTTCCTCAGATCGAATCAGTACTTCAATCACCTGAAGGGAACAAGGTAGTTTCATCAGCCATGCTAAAAGCAAAACACACCAGCCATCCTTTACTCCAATGTGACAGAATGCTAGCCATTGCGCACTGGTCACTGACGTTGCTGGGAATAATTAGCTACTTTCTGTAGGAGGATTATGAGAACCTGAGTGGTAATTCCTTGACTACTGTTACAATCGGCAGTAACTGGGAGGAACAGGTAGCATGAGGGAAAGCTCAGAAGATGAGCACTACAAAAGACAGTGTGTACAAAGGCTGTGTAGGAAGTTATTGCTGCAAAAAATGGTTACTTACATTTTATAACTGATCTTCGAGATGTGTTCATCCACTCCCATAGGAATGTGCATGATTGGCAAAAGGTTTTTTCCCCTAGCAGGACCCATCGGGCCGGCGGTGGAGCCCCCTGGAGTGGCCATATAGAATGCCTGACCAGCCCTCAGTTCTTTCTTGCCAGCTTTCCAACAGAGGAGGGGCGGGTGGCATTTGGAATGGACATGAGCAACACATCTCGCAGAACAACAGTTACAAAAGCTAGGTAACCATTTTCCTTTGAGTGATTGCTGCAGGTCAGCACTAGCCCCTCTGCTAACCCTAACCTAGGAACAGAGGGCTTCATCATCTAGGACTCTCAATCTAATAGTAAAGAAAGATATTTTAAAAGGTTATAATTCAGATGCAAGTACTTGAATAGGATGTTTATGATTACCTTATAAAAATAGAAAGGTCGGAGATCAAGAACCTCAATAATCCAAGGGAAAGTTCTCAGTGAACTATATGCAAATAGCACAATCTCCAAACAACATGCCATCAAGGAACGATGGAAAATATCTTGCTCCAAGAGAGCCTAGAGAGAACACAGAAATAGTTTTCAGCCACACCACTGAGACATTGCATATAAATGTTTTCTTAAGTGTTACTGACAAAGAAGAGTATTCACCTTGTCATACATACACACAAACTCTATCCGCACTACATGAAGTGTGATGATTTGATCTGCTAAAGTCTGCATTAAAAACAAAATCTAGAATAGGTTTTTTAAGTTTTGTTTTAAATCAGACCCTAAATTTACTACCCATTAATTAAAACTTGACTGCAGCTAGATCTGGCATAACAAAAACTTTACAGAAGAGCAAGCACTTAATAAAACCAAGGGAGCCAGAGAACACTGATTCCAAGGCCAGAAGGGCTTTCGATTATCTACTGTGATCTCTTGTATAACAAAATACTAGAGAGTTTTGCCAAAATAATTCCTAGAGTAGATCTTTTAGGAAAACATCCCATCTTGACTTAAAAATTGTCAAAGGGACTGAAAATCCACCACAATGCTTGATAAATCATTCCAATGGTTAATTATCCTTACTTTAAAAACTCACCCCTTATTTCCTGTCTGAATTTCTCCAGCTTCAACTTCCAGCCACTGGATCATACTATACTATACTATACTATGCTATGCTATGCTATGCTATACTATACACCAGGCATGTCCAAAGTCCGGCCCGCGGGCCAATTGCGGCCCGTGTTCCGGTTTAATATGGCCCCACAGGTAATTTGGCAATATCTATCTTTTATGGCCCCCAACGAATCCATATGTATTGAGATGAATACATTGTAAAATCTCAGTTAATGTCAGTTGGTCTAAATCAGTTATAAATATATTTGGACACAACATATATACTTGGTGTTATGTTCCTGTTCATATTTTTTTAACTTAAAAGTTGACAGACAACCTTTATTACCAATAATATGTAATGTACTTTACAATGTTCCTGACATATATTTCAGCTTCCTGGATTTTTTTTTTCATCTGGCCTTCAGATATGAAAGGCAGAGTGATTTAACACCTGTTTAGATTTGTCATCCATGTGACGAAATGAAAAGTATGCCGTTTGCAATAAACTTTGCATAAAATAGTTAATTTGCATTTAATTTTAATGGTTCAAAGAATGTCAGGCAAAATGGTCGGCCCTCGCGCATGTTCACTTCATCAAATCTGGCCCTCTTTGAAAAAAGTTTGGACACCCCTGCTATACACTATACTAGTCTCTGTCAGACTTAAGATCCCATTAGCAAAAAATTATTCCCCCAAGGTGGGTTCTTCTAGACTAATCAAGTCTTTGACCTTCTTTATCTAGATAAATAGATAGAGCTTTTTGAGTCTATCACTAGCAAAGCATGTTTGGTATTAATCATTCTTATGGATCTTCTCTGAACCCCATTCAATTTGTCATTACCATGTCTGTTCCACTTTTTACAGCCAGATTTCCTGACTTATAAGTAGTACAGGTGCTGACACTCTGGAGAAAGAATAGTAGATAAATCAACTGTATTACAACTAACATTGCTAGATGATGACAGTTGAATCTAAAAAAGGAAACTTCCAATAGTGTGCTTTACATATTAATTCCCTGAAAGATTAATTACTGTTTCTCTTGCCCTTTCTATTTGTCCCTGCTTTTTAAAATACAAAGACTGGTTTTCATAGAATCATAGAACTAGAAGGGACTTCGAGAGATTTTCAAGTCCAGCCCCTGCACTCATGGCAGGACCAAGCACGAGCTAGACCATCCCTAACAGATGCCTGTCTAACCTGCTCTTAAATGTCTCCAGTGATGGAGAGTCCATAACCTCCCTAGGCCATTTATTCCACTGTTTCACCAACCTGACAGTTAGGAAGTTTTTCCTAATGTCCAACCTAAAAACCTCCCTTGCTGCAATTTAAGCCCATGGCTTCTTGTCCTATCAGAGATTAAGAACAGTTGTTCTCCCTCCTCTTCGAACAACCTTTTAGGCTATGTCTAGACTACCCGCGGCCTCTGAAAGACATGCAAATTAGGCGCAAATCTGCATATCTTCTTCTGATCCCTTTTTCGGAAGAGTTAAAAAAACCCCCACAATACGGCTTAGACGGGAGTTTTCGTGTGAAAACCACCATTTTTGAAAGAACCCTGCACACCTCATTTTTTTTAGAAAGAAGTTTTTTTTCGAAAAAAGACTGCTTTTTTTTTCCGGGGGGGAGGGGAGGGAGGGAACCACACACACAACACTCTTCGAAAAAGGGATTGGAAGAAGATATGCAATTTTACCCCTAATTTGCATATCTTTTAGAAGCCATGGGTAGTCTAGATGTGCCCTTAAGATACTTGAAGGCAGTTATGTCCCCTCTCAGTCTTCTTCTCCAGATTAAACAATCCCAGTCCTATCAATTGTCCCACATAGCTCATGTTTTCTAGATCTTTAATCATTCTTGTTGCTCTTCTCTGGACCATCTCCAATTTCTCCACATCTTTCTTGAAATATGGTGCCCAGAACTGGACGCAATACAGGCAGTCCCCGACTTATGTCGGATCTGACTTATGTCGGAGCCGCAGTTACGAACGGGGCTTGCCCCGGAGGACACGGACTGCGGGACCTAGCGGTCCTGCCGCCCGTGTACTCCGGGGCTTTCTCCGCGTCTCCCTGCCCTGCTGCCCGAGCCCCCCCCCGCGGCTTTGCAAAGTCTCGAGGAAGCTGGCAGCGGAGCAGCCCAGGCGCCCCGCGGCTGTCCCGCTGCTGGTGTCCTCAGTGGCTTTGCTCCCCGTCTCCCTGGTCTGCTGGTCTCCAGCAGACCAGGGAGACGGGGAGCAAAGCCGCGGAGGACCCAGGCGGCGGGACCGCAGTGCGTCTCAGTCCGCTGCCCGCGTCTTCCTGTTCTGCTGAGGTGGGGGGGAGGGCGTAGCTAGTACGCCCCTCCCCCCCAGCAGACTAGGCTTTTCTCCGGACGCCTGTGGCAGAGCAGCTGGGGCGCTGCCGGTTGGTCCCGCAGCGCCGCTCTGGGCGCTACTGGACTAACCCGGCAGCACCCCATCTGCTCTGCCCCAGGCGTCCTGATTCAGCCGCTGATGGTTAGTTTCAGCAGCGGCTGAATCAGGACGCCTGGGGCAGAGCAGCTGGGGTGCTGCTGGGTTGCTCCAGTAGCGCCGAGGAGCGGCGCTACTGGAGCAACCCAGCAGCACCCCAGCTGCTCTGCTCCAGGTGTCCCCAAGTCAGCTGCTGCTGAAACTGACCAGCGCTGACTACAGGAAGCCCGAGACAGAGTTGCTCTGCCCTGGGCTTCCTGGAATCAGCTGCTGATCAGTTTCAGCAGCAGCTGACTTGGGGACGCTTGGGGTTCTTAAGTTGATTCTGTATGTAAGTCGGAACTGGCGGTCAGTTTCAGCAGCGGCTGAATCCGGACGCCAGTTCCGACTTACATACAGATTCAACTTAAGAACAAACCTACAGTCCCTATCTTGTACATAACCCGGGGACTGCCTGTACTCCAACTGAGGCCTAATCAGTGTAGAATAGGGCAAAAGAATGACTTCTCATGTCTTACTTACAACACTCCTCTTAATACATCCAAGAATGATGTTTGCTTTTTTTGTAACAGTTTCACACTACTGACTCATATTTAGTTTGTGGTTCACTATGACCCCTAGATCCCTTTCTGCAGTATTCTTTCCGATGTATTCATTTCCCATTTTGTATATATAAGACTGTTCCTTCCTACGTGGATAACTTTGCATTCGTCCTTATTGAATTTCATCCTATTTCCCTTAGACCATTTCTCCAGTTTGCCCAGATCATTGTGAATTATAATCTTATTCGCCAAAGCACCTGAACCCTGCTAGTTTGGTGTCGTCTGCAAATGTAAGAGTACTCTTAATGACATTCTCTAAATCACTGATGAAGATATTATATTTGTTTATCTAGTTATAATACAAGTAAAAGGGGAAGCAGACCTATAGTGCCAATGGCAGTAAAGCTGCTTTGATATTATGGGTAAAAGGATAAAAGCCTGCTCACCAGGAGTTAAAGCAGAATGCAGGGTGTGCTATCTGCAGTTATTGCAAAGCAACAGACATTTTGTTGAAGGATAAAGAGGAGAACAAAAATGACTTGCCCAGCATCTATGTTCTAAAAGACAATACAGGCAAAGACAATTAGCAATTATAGGCACCTTTATATAGAGTTCTTATTACTGTCAAATGCTAGTCTATTCAGATACATATCAGACAAATACCAGTTAGGAAAAAAAGGGAGCTACCATACTATTAAATGCAGATTAATCATTTGAGATGCACGCAAGAAGCCATAACAACTTACAGAAGAAAAACAATCTTGCAGAGAAACAGCTGCAAGTCGCTTTTCTTTATCAGTTCAAATTACTTGACAATCCAGTTTTTGATTCAAGGTAGTTGTAGTACAGCAGCGTGTACACAATATGGTACACAGTCATAAGCAAATATAAAGGAAGGAATAATGTTAGTTAAAAGACTACTGACATTGAACAAATATTGAGCTCTCAGGAACTACATCTGGGTTCAAGTATTGAAATCATTTCACTTAAGGAATGAAATTAATATTGAACTGGAAAACTGAGCCCATCAATCAGTAGACTAAAAAACCAATTCTACCTTCAGATTGCTTTAAATGGATTAATACAAATACTGAATTTTTCTGAAAGCATTCATAAGGACGAATGTAAAGAAGAAATACTTGTGTTCCAGTTCTCCACATACCGTCATGTCCTTTCCATGCAGTCTTCGTGTTTCTTGTACCACTATACTCTCCAAAATTTTGTAATACAAAATTTCTGCCAGTTTTAGTCTGTTAACAGCAAAATCTGCAATGGAAACCAAACATTGCTGAAAGCTTGTATTCCAAGTCAGCAGTTGGGAAGTGGGAATAGATGAATAAACAGTATTGATTGAGCTAACCAATATTTTATTTTCCTTAATAGAAACAACACGTGTTGTAAATCAATAGGAAATACCTCTTAAAGTCTTTAGTAGTGTAATTAACATACATCAGACTCTAGAAATTGAAACTTTAGAAATGCTTTTGTGTAAGGTCTCCCATTTAGTAAATGTCTTCTGAATTTCAAATATGCCGTACAGTAACACACATGCAGGAAAGTTCATTTAATTAAGTAATTTTTTCCTATTTCTTATATTGTTTTTGTGTGTACTATTTCCTTTTAATTGTATCTCTTGAAATAAATTGTTAGATTATTCAAAGTTTATAATCTGTTAAGTGTTTCAATATAATTTCTTTCAAAGTCTTATTCTGAACTATAACTTTGCATAGTTTCATTCAACTCTGTACAATGTTGTGTTTGGTAGTTACTGACCTGTTGCAAAGAAGAGATGCTATCAGTTTCAAACCAATAAGTAGAGGATCAATATTTTTAGTTACTGTTGCCTTTACTATGTCACCCCTTATTTATTAAACTTTTTTAAAAAAATACTCTTTAGTTTGATAGCTGATTTCCTCAATGCAATATTCTTATGCTATAAATGTCTCAACAGTTACACTGAATACACCTTCACATTCATGAAGTTGGGGTTGATGTATGGATAAAATGTCCTAAAACACACACTATATGGACATTTATCTCTTCAAAGCTTTAGAAAAGAGCAATAAAAATAATTAGGGATATGGAACAGTTTCCGTGTGAGAGAACATTAAAAAGACTGGGACTTTTCAGCTTGGGAAAGAGACAACTAAGGGAGGGGATAGGATTGAGGTCTATAAAATCGTGATTAGTGTTGGAGAAAGTACTATTTACTTCTTGTAACACAAGAACTAGGGGCCACCAAATGAAATTAATAAGATACAGGTTTGGACACAGACTGGCTAACCTAGTGAGGAGGGCTTTAAACTAGGTTTGACAGGGGCAGGTAACCAAAGCCCACAGGTAAGTGAAGAACATGGAAACCTGAGAGACAGGTTGGAAATGGGAGGGAGTGTGGGCTACAATAGCAGAGAAAAAAGAGGGGCAAGGCAGAACTGAGGGGCAAGATCAAATCAGTATCTTAGATGCCTATATACAAATGCAAGAAGTATGGGTAATAAGCTGGAATAACTTGAAGTGCTAATAAACAAACACAACTATGACATCGTTGGTATCACAGAGACCTTGGGGGATAATACAGGCAGCCCCCGACTTGCAACACAACTGGTTCCTGGGGAAGCATCACAAGTCGGGGGCATCATAACTTGAACCCTCATTTCCAACAGCCGTTGTGCACCATCATAAATATGGGCCGAGGATGTAACTTGGGTGTTTTCAGCCCCTTCAGCACTTACAAAAATGGTTGTAAGTGCGGAGGTTGCAACTCGGGGGTTTCCTGTACACACAGTTGGAATACTGGTATAGAAGGGTACAGCTTACTGAGGAAGGACAGGTGGGGAAAAAAGGGAGGAGGTGTTTCCTTCTATATTAAAAATGAACACACTTGGACTGAGGTGGAGATGGATGTGTTGAGAGCCTCTGGATTAGGCTAAAAGGGATAAAAAAGAAGGGTGATGTCATGCTAGGGGTCTACTATTGGCCACCTATCCAGGTGGAAGAGGTGGATGAGGTTTTTAAACAAATAACAAAATCATCCAAAGCACAGGATTTGGTGGTGATGGGGGACTTCAACTATCCAGACATATGTTGGGAAACTAACAAAGCAGGGCACAGACTATCCAATAAATTCTTGGACTGCACTGAAGACAACTTTTTTATTTCAGAAGGGGGGGGGGATTTGATTTTAACAAATAGGGAGGAACGGGTTGAGAATTTGAAAGTGGAAGGCAGCTTGGGTGAAAGTGATCGTGAATTCATAGAGTTCATGATTCCAAGGAATGGTAGAAGGGAGAACAGCAAAACAGAGACAATGGATTTCAGGAAGGCAGATTTTGGGTAAGCTCAGAGAGCTGGTAGGTAAGGTCTCACCATGGGAAGCAAGACTAAGGGCAAAAATTACTGAAGAGCGTTGGCAGTTTTTCAAAGGGACATTATTAAGGGCCCCAAAGCAATCTATTCCACTGTGTAGGAAAGATAGAAAGTCTGGCAAGAGACCCCATTGGCTTAACCAGGAGATCTTGTGGAACTCTTTGCCAGAGAATGTTGTGACGGCCAAGACGATAACAGTTAAAAAAAGAGCAAGGATGAGCAGGGATGGTGTCCATAGTCTCTGTTTGCCAGAAGCTGAAAATGAGTGACAGGGGATGATTCCCTGTTCTGTTCAGTCCCTCTGAGGCACCTGGCACTGTCCACGGTCAGGAGACAGGAAACTAGGCTAGATGGACCTTTGGCCATTCTTATGTTTAAACTTTGATCAGCCTGGTCCAATCCGTAAACAGCTGGAGTAATATTAATACATTTCTATGCAGCAAGTTGCCCCTCTATTGAAAATTCAGTTTTCACCTACACCAATTATTCATTTTACCTAATAAAGTAAAACTCCAATTGTCCAGCATCTAGTGGTCCGGCACTCCTGATAGTCTGGCACCAACTGGAACCCGGAAGTGCTCCAGCCAGCCGGACAATTGGAGCTGCTCTGCCCGTGGCTTCCCCAAGTCCGCCGCTGGTCAGTTTCAGCAGCGGTGGACTTGGGGAAGCCCTGGGGCAGGGCACCCCAGCTGCTCTGCCCCCGGCTTCCCCAAGTCCACTGCTGCTGAACTGACCAGCGGAGAATTGGGAAGCCGGGGGCAGAGCAGCTGGGGTGCTGCCAGGTTGGTCCCACAGCGCCGCCCTCTCCCACACTGAGCAGTTCTCCGTCAACCCCTCCCCACCGACCCCTCATAGCCCCCCTTCCGGTATTCCGGCATATCTGATAGTCCAGCACCCCCTGGGACCTAAAGGTGCCGGATTATTGGAAGTTTACTGTACATGAAGAATCACCCCAAGTACTTTTTCTTCACAAAAACATTTTGTCTTGGAAACACAAGTGATGCAATGCACTTCAGTAGCTGAAATACTCTATGCATTTCACATATTCCTACCTATGTGAGATCCTGGCTGGTCATTTATTGACTGAGTATAGCTCCGACAGAAAGTCTCACCGATTTCTTTTACTGTATTCATGATGCTGTCCATAGGGTTGCGTATACAAGACCTACAACAGGACCCAAAGAGATAGAAATCTCATTTGTATACTATAGAAACATAAGAAAGCCCACTGATAATCTTATCTTTGGAAGAAAGGATTGCTTTTGCCAAACTTGCCTTTTGGCAGCCAGCACCCTGTCCTTAGATGCATTACATATATGAAAAGTTTTACAAGCTAACCAGAAAGAGAGATAGACTGTTGGTTCTAATATTTCTCCTTTCAGGTCCTATTTTGGACTATAACCTGGCATTATTTTATTCCATTCCGTACAACATTCCATTCAATAGTTCTACACAAAGAAAAGATGCAAACTGTGTTCCAGAACAATAGAAATACAATATTTTAAAGGCCATAAGGATTTGATAGCTGGAAAAGATTGACGGCTTGTCTACATAGTGGAGTAAGGCACACTATGGAAGTATGATTTCTAAAGCGCACTAATTATTCTGGATTAACTGCTCTGAGCAGATCTTGCTGGTGCTCATTAAAGATTTCCTAGTGCACTTACATGTAGTAAGAGGAGGTTACTCGCCTGTGCAGTAATTGACATTCTTTGAGATGAGTGTCTCTGTCAGTGCTCCACTCCAGGTGTTGGTGCACCCCTGTGCCTTTGTTTGGAGATTTTTACTGCAGTACCTGCACACGCAGTGCCTACCTCACATGCTAGATGCGTCTCAATAGTGCATGTCCATGATCAGGCTCCTCAGTTCCTTCTCTACAACAGAGACAGCACTGTGGGTTGCTCTTGTAATTCAGTTGCAGATACATGCATTGATGCAAGAGGAGATGTGTGGTCACTTCTGGGGATGTCTTAGGCTGTGTCTATATTACAAAGAAGAGTTGGAAAAAGATATGCAAATGGAGAATGCAGTTTGCATATCTTTTTCTGCTTTTCTTCTGAAAAAGGCTTTTCCGACATTTGGCCAAATGTTGGGAAAAAAAACCCTCTTCCGGAACATCCCTTTCTCGTAAAACAAGGTTTACAGGGATGCTGAAAAAATGTGCCTGCTTTTCCGAATTTTTTTCGGAAAAGCAGACACATTCCTTGGACACGACAAAGCTTTTCCAGTATCCCAGAAAAGATCTGTAGTTTAGATGTACCCTTAGTCAACATGGTGTCTCCTATATGATCCCCATGGGCTCCAGTAACACCACTGTCCAGGGAATGGCATGGAGGTCCCATCCATGGGTGTGCACGCCAGGGCAGTAGATCCCTGGGGCAAGAGGACCTTGATCCCGTGGTGACCAGTCTGCAGCTGGGGGGAATGGTATGGTGAAAAGCCTCACTGAACGTGAGAGGGACTAGGAGAGAGGCAGTCAGGGCCATGTTGACAGGTCTGGTGTGAGATCGGTATCAAGCAAGGGGAACTGTAGGGTCAATGATACACTTGAATCTCCATAATCTGGGTGTCTCTGATCTAGGAACACTCATGGTTTGGACTATGGCCAGGGGAGAAAGCAGCTCTGCATGCTACTGGCTCCCTCCCAGCTGGGGGATTGGCAGTGCAGCAGAACGCTGGTGTAGAAGCTTTCCCCCCACTGCTTCCATAGCAGGGACTGTGAAGCCGTGTGTGCCCCCCCGGGAGCAGGGCACCAGGTAAGTGCCCCACGCCCCTCCTCCTCACGTACCCTTTTTCTTTCCCAGATCTTACTCCCTCACCCCCAGTGCACTCCTGCTCTCTCCCTTCATCTCAAACCCCACCCCCAGCATGTTCCTGCACCCTCCCTCCCAGACCTCACACCAGCACTCTTCATTATGGCGAACACCTGTGGTCCAGAAAATTAAATAATCCAACACAGCCTACCTCCCAAGACTGCTGGATTACAAGAAGTTCAAGTGTAATTCCTTGAATGAAAGAACTGCGGTGCCACAGTCCTTGCAGGAAGAGTGCTTTGTCAACTGCAAATGCTATGCTGTGGAATCCGGACTGTGTGGGCAGGCATTGTTACTTGAGACGCTGGCAGTATCACGGGAGCAACTAAACTTGGCAGGCTTAGTTGGGTTGGCATTGTGTTGTTCCTGGTGCAATTGATACTGCATGAGAAAAAGCAGGCAACTTTGAGCCTGAAACCTCGACACTGGCACAATGCGCATCAGAAGTGGCCAGGGTACAGGTGATACTGGAGGAGCCTGGCACTTCATAGATGGTGAGCCGCAGACTGTGCAGTAGTAAGGCAACAGATCTGCTCAGAAATGGTTTGGTCTCTGTGAGGCAAGGCAGGCGGTCTTTTTTTTTTTTTTGCTTTTTAAAATCTTTTGCTGACCTAGTAGGGCTTTGTCTGGCTGAAGAGTCTGCACCTGGGTCAAAGGCAGGTCCAAGGGACTTCTCCATTAATATTAACTTGAACTTGAGGTGCTTAAGAACTGGTGAACCAAGCATAGTATGAACTGACAGGAAATACAGAAACAAAAAACTGAGGTGTTTTGTTTTTGTTAATGAGGGAGAGGAAAAATAAAACTCATCTGACTAAATACATGTAAACTATGTAAAAAACTAACTCGGCTAGATAAAAGTGAAGATCCATTTCAGGTCAGGGGCAGTAGAAAAGGAACTGGAGTCTAGCAGCACAATTGCTATTGTGACAGCTGGCACAAAAGGCAGGCACTGTGCACTCATGGCTAGTGCGGGTACTGCTGTAAAAACCTCCAGGTGAAGGTGTGGATAACACCAACACTTGGAGTGAAGCACCCACAGGGAAATCTCCAGAAGAACTAGTGCTTTCAATATTCATTTGCATTAAGAACTTTTACTGCGCCCCAATAAGCACAGACCAATTCATCTGCAGCATATTAGGGTACTTGAGGAATCACACTCCCATAGTGTGCATTACTCTCTGGTGTAGATAAGCCTTAACCCCATTATTTGTGTATATGAGGAGTGCTAGATAAAGAACATGCTTGTATAAACCGAATGCTGTTGTCCAGAGCAGTGCACTATTGCCCCCTTCAGAAATAATGACTTTTGTTTCTTTTTAACTAGGACTGTCACTCATAATCATAGTAAACTCACGTGATCAAGTCAAAAAATTGTAACTAAAAAATTAATGATTACTTGCCGTTTTAATCACACTGTTAAAGAGACTACCAACTGAAATTTGTTAAATATTTGGGTATTTTTCTACATTTTCAAATACTCAGATTTCGATTACAACACAATACAAAGTGCAGAGTACAGGCAGTCCCTGGGTTACGTACAAGATAGGGACTGTAGGTTTGTTCTTAAGTTGAATCTGTATGTAAGTCGGAACTGGCGTCAGCCGCTGCTGAAACTGATCAGTTTCAACCGCGGCTGAATCTGGATGCCAGTTCTGACTTACATACAGATTCAACTTAAGAAACCCAGGCGTCCCCAAGTCAGCTGCTGCTGAAACTGATCAGCGGCTGATTCCAGGAAGCCTGGGGCAGAGCAACTCTGCCTCGGGCTCCCTGTAGTCAGCCGCTGGTCAGTTTCAGCAGCGGCTGACTTGGGGACGCGTGGGGCAGAGCAGCTAGGGTGCTGCTGGGTTGCTCCAGTAGCGCCGAGGAGCCGCGCTACTGGAGCAACCCAGCAGCACCCCAGCTGCTCTGCCCCAGGCGTCCTGATTCAGCCGCTGCTGAAACTGACCAGCAGCGACTGAATCAGGACGCCTGCGGCAGAGCAGCTGGGGTGCTGCCGGGTTGGTCCAGAGCAGCGCTGTGGGACCAACCCGGCAACCCCCAGCTGCTCTACCCCAGGGGTAGGCAAAAAAAGCCTGGTCTGCTGGGGGGGGGGGGCACTAGCTGCACCCCCTCCCCCCAGCAGACCAGGGAGACGGGGGTGGCGGGACGCCCAAGTCCTCCACGGCTTTGCTCCATCTCCCTGGTCTGCTGACCTGGGAGACGCGGATCAAAGCCGCAGAGCACGCGGGCAGCGGGACAGTCCAGGCGCGCCGCGGCTGTCCCACTGCTGGCATGCTCCGCGGCTTTGCTCCCCATCTCCCTGGTCTGCTGGTCAGACCAGGGAGACAGGGAGCAAAGCCGCGGAGCACGCGGGCAGCGGGACAGCCCAAGTGCGCCCGGGCTGTCCCGCTGCGGGCGTGCTCTGCGGCTTTGCTCCTGTCCCCCTGGTCTGCTGGGGGGCGAGGGGTCCAGCAAAGCAGCTGGAGCCCCCCAGCAGACCAGGGACACCCGAGCAAAGCTGCCGCCTGGGTGGCTTAGCGCGTTTGCCCGGGAGCAAAGCCACCACCTGGGCGGCTTTGCTCGGGTGTCACTGGTCTGCTGGGGGGGGTCCAGCGGCTTTGCTGGACCCCCCCAGCAGACCGGGAGAAGCTTTTCTCGCCCCGGAGGACACGGGTGGCGACCCGCCACCCGTGAGCTCCGGCGCGAGAAAAGCCCCGTTCGTAAGTGTGGATCCGACATAAGTCGGATCCGCGTAAGTCGGGGACTGCCTGTACTCACTTTATATTATTTTTATTGGAAATATCTGCACTGTAAAATGAAAAAAAAAAGTTTTTTTTCAATTAATTTCCTACTAAGTTCTGTACTGCATTTTCACAAAAAAGAGACTGCACCCTTGCAAATGTAGATTTTTCTCCTTTTGTTACATAACTGCATTCAGAAACAAAAGACCATAAAACTTTAGAACGTACAAGTCCACTCAGTCCTTCTTATTCAACCAATTGCTTGGAGAAACACGTTTGTTTGCATTTATGGGAGATAATGCTGCCTGTTTCTTCACAATGTCACCTGAAAGTGAAAGCAGATGTATCCATGGCACTTTTGTAGCCTGCATTGCCCAGAGAGGGACAGAGAGATACTGAAGGGGATTAACATAAGAACAGCCATACTGGGTCAGACCAAAGGTCCATCCAGCCCAGTACCCTGTCTGTCAACAGTGGCCAATGCCAGGTGCTCCAGAGGAAGTGAATCGAACAGGCAATGATCAAGCGATCTCTCTCCTGCCATCCATCTCCACTCTCTGACAAACAGAAGCTAGGGACACCATTCCTTACCCATGCTGGCTAATAGCCATTAATGGACTTAATCTCCATGAATTTATCTAGTTCTCTTTCAAACCCTGTTATAATCCTAGCCTTCACAACCTCCTCAGGCAAGGAGTTCCACAGATTGACTATGCGCTGTATGAAGAACTTCCTTTTATTTGTTTTAAACCTGCTGCCCATTAGTTTCATTTGGTGGCCCCTACTTCTTATATTATGGGAACAAGTAAATAACTTTTCCTTATTCACTTTCTCCACACCACTCATGATTTTATAGACCTCTATCATATCCCCCTTAATCTCCTCTTTTCCAAGCTGAAAAGTCCCAGTCTCTTTAATCTCTCCTCATATGGGACCCATTCCAAACCCCTAATCATTTTAGTTGCCCTTCTCTGAACCTTTTCTAATACCTGTATATCTTTTTTGAGAAGAGGAGACCACATCTGTACGCAGTATTCAAAATGTGGGCGTACCATGGATTTATATAAGGGAAATAAGATATTCTCTGTCTTATTCTCTTTCCCTTTTTTAATGATTCCTAACATCCTGTTTACTTTTTTGACTGACGCTGCACACCGTGTGGACGTCCTCAAAGAATTATCCACGATGACTCCAAGATCTCTTTCCTGATTAGTTGTAGCTAAATTAGCCCCCCATATGTATATGTATAGTTGGGGTTATTTTTTCCAATGTGCATTACTTTACGTTTATCCACATTAAATTTAATTTACCATTTTGTTGCCCAATCACTTAGTTTGGGGAGATCTTTTTTAAGCTCTTCACAGCCTGCTTTGGTCTTAACTACCTCGAGCAGTTTAGTATCATCTGTAAACTCTGCCACCTTGCTGTTTACCCCTTTCTCCAGATCATTTACGAATAAGTTGAATAGGATTGGTCTTAGGACTGACTCTTGGGGAACATCACTACCATTTATTCCTACCCTTTGTTTCCTGTCTTTTAACCAGTTCTCAGTCCATGAAAGGATCTTCCCTCTTATCCCATGACAACTTAATTTATGTAAGAGCCTTTGGTGAGGAATCTTGTCAAAGGCTTTCTGGAAATCTAAGTACACTATATCTACTGGATCCCCCTTTTCCACGTTTGTTGATCCCTTCAAACAACTCTAATAGATTAGTAAGACATGATTTCCCTTTACAGAAACCATGTTGACTTTTGCCCAACAAATTATGTTCTTCTATGTGTCTGATCATTTTATTCTTTACTATTGTTTCAAATAATTTGCCCGATACTGACTTTAAACTTACTGGTCTGTAATTGCCGGGATCGCCTCAAGAGCCTTTTTTAAATATTGGCATTACATTAGCTATCTTCCAGACATTGGGGCCAGAAGCTGATTTAAAGGATAGGTTACAAACCATAGTTAATAGTTCCACAGTTTCACATTTGAGTTTTTTCAGAACTCTTGGATGAATGCCATCTGGTCCCAGTGACTTTATCAATCAATTCCAAAACCTCCTCTAATTACACTTCAATCTGTGACAAGTCCTCAAACGTGTCACCTACAATGGACGGGTCAGGTTTGGGAATCTCCCTAACATCCTCAGCCGTGAAGACTGAAGCAAAGAATTCATTTAGTTTCTCCGCAATGACTTTATCGTCTTTAAATGCTCCTTTCGTATCTTGATTGTCCAGGGGACCACTGGTTGTTTAGCAGGTTTCCTGCTTCTGATGTACTTAAAAAAACATTTTGTTATTTATGGTTAAGCCATGGTGGCTCTTTTTTAGTTCTAGTATGTTTTTTTAATTTGAGGTATACATTTAAGTTGGGCCTCTATTATGGTGTCTTTGAAAAGTGTCCATGCATCTTGCAGGGATTTTACTTTGGTCACTGTACCTTTTAATTTCTGTTGTGAATCACGCAAGGGTCCAGCTACTACCAGAGAGCATCTAGGACATGCCCAGAATTGTTAATCCCGAGTCCAAACTGTCCTGAAGCAAGCCATGCCTGGAGAGGTCTGAATCTCAGTTTGGCATTCTTGATGACATAGGTGCAGGCATGCCAAACGGAGGTGCAGTCTCTTAGACAGATACAGACCTTTGCAGTTGCAATAGGATATCACCTCAAAGTTCAGATGATGCTTGCCAGCATCTGGAATCTGGAAGAATTGCTCTCACCTGTGCCAAGTCCAGCACTGCCCCAATGAATTATTTACTTTGGGTCAATGATAATGTTCACTTGTCCACACTGAAGAGTCGTCCCAGCATCTGGAACGTGTCTGTGACTAAATGAACTTGTGATTCCACCTGCTCCTTGGAGCACCCCTGCAGCAGCCAATCATCTAGATAGGGGCACACTTGCCCCTGTATCTTGCCCTGCCCCTAACCTGAGGGCAGGTTAGAAGACCTCCATCTGTTATTCCTGTCTCTACAGCAGAAGGACTTTTGCCTCGTGCGTGGAGGGTATTGCCTCTGGCGTTGATGGGGTTGGGGCTTGAAGGGTTTTCTCTGGGTAGCTTGTGTGTACATACGAAGATACTTCATAGTCATCCTCGAGTCCTTGAGGCTATGTAGCCTTGAGTCCATCTGATCCGAGAACAGAGCTGTGCCCTCAAAGGGAAGGTCCTGGCAGTGGAAGACCTGATACTTGGAGCCAGGCTGACCTCTCTATGACCACCTCTGAGATGACCAGCTGAATCTGGGAGGCCTGCAACAAAGTTCTAACTATTGCCTCAATCTCCTCTAGAAGGGAAGAGAACTCTGCTCTTGCCTCAGCAGGAAATAACTCCTTGAATTTGGACATAGTGTCCCTGGAGTTGAAACTGGACCTGCTGAGGATAGCCTGCTGATTGGCCATCCTCAGCTGTAGGCCCCTGGTACATAAACTTTCCTCCCAAAGAGGTCCATACACTTTGCCTCCTTGGCCTTTGGGGCCAGCACTTGCTGCCTCCGGTGCTCCTTTTTGTTGACGGTCGAGATCTTCAGGGAACACAGTTGTGAATGGAAGAACAAAAATTCGTACCCCTTGGAGGGAACAAAGTAGTTCCTTTCTGCTCCCCTGACAGCGAGCAGGATGAAGGCTGGAGTCTGCCACTGGTTTGTTATTGTTTTGTATAGTTTTTATAATGGGTAATGCTACCCTGGAGGGACCCTCTGGGGCAAGAATATCGGCCTCAGATTCAGCCACTTCCTCTGCCTGAAGACACGTTCCAGATAATGCGACAGAGTCCTCCTCTGCCCCAACCCTGCCTGAAGTATGCTGGGCCAAAGGTGGTTCTTGGGCTGGCTTCCCCGTGTCCTCTGAAGTATGAGGGAGTGGCTTGGAGAGGATCGCCTCTCTATCCCAAGGAGTAAGCCTGACAACTAGGGACAGGGAGGGAAAGCAACTGGAGGCAACCAACCTTGGGGCTCTGACAAGGATATCCTATGCCTGATAAGCCCAGAGGGTCCAGAAGGGCCACTGTGCATGGAGGGGAGGGTGATCACTGTGGGTGCCTGGCCTCTGGCACTTCTTGGTGGTGCCTACGCGAGTAATGTCCATTGCACCCGGAGTAAGCAGAGTTGACCTCCAAGTCAGATGATAAGGAGGGCAATGACCATGGTGGCACTGACGATCCCTGAGTGGGAGCTGGTGCGGTGAGGATGTTGTCAGATACTGGCACCTTGAAGATTGAGTTGAGGATTGGTGCTGACTATCCCACGACTATGACCGTGTATCTAGAGCCAGTGGGTGGCTGTCGTGCCTCTGTGCTGGCTCTGTGAAGGGGACTTGGACTGGTGCCATCTTTTCAGTGCTGGGAAATTGAGGGCACAGTCTCTTGGTGCCAGGCGCTCACATGCTGGAGTTGAGAGTCACAGAGATGGAGACCTGGACCAAGTGCCAGTCCGGTGTCATGGAATTCTGCTTTGAAGGCTTACATCTCGACTGAGCCAACCTAGGCAATGCAAGATGCTTTTCTCCAATGGCCAGGGGCTGTGGCTTGGTTATCTCTAGGACAGTGGTCCCCAACCATTTGAGGTTGCCAGGCACCAGGGGGCGTGGCCGTTTGCCTGCTGGGCGCCAGAGGGCGGGGACACTTGTGCACCCGGGGGCAGGCCCCCCCCATACCCGCACGCCTGGGGGCTGGGGGACCCCCCCCATAGCCGCATGCCCGAGCACTTGGCAGGCGCACACAAATGCCCCCGCGGGCACCGTGTTGGGGACCACTGCTCTAGGAGGTCTTTGGCTCAAAAGTGTCAGGGATAGAGGGCTCCAACACCTCCACCAGGTACTACCCCACTGGATAGTCACTAGAGCTGGACTCAATGGTGCCTAGTGGGGTGCCAGAGTCAACGGCCAAAGTTCCTGCTGATTGGACCCCGAGTCCTTTCTCTGGCACTAGGATCTTGCTGCTCTCTATCCAAATTCTTATGGCAGTGGCACTTCAGAGGCACTGGAGATGTGGAGCAGTGAAAGGGTGTGGCTCCAAGCTGCAGTGCTGGTGACCTTCAGTGCCGAGGCTCTTGAGCTCCAGAGTCCTTCCTCAGAATCATTTCTCGAACCGATGCCAGCGCTCTCTACACCAAGCTTGCTCCCAGGACCTGACAATCAGATGCTGCTAGATGACACACAGCTTCTATCAGCAGTTGTTTAAGTCTGAAGTCACATTCCTTTCAGGTTCTAGGCTTAAAAGCCCTATAGATCCTCCAGCGCTCCAACTGATGCACCCCCTCACCCCACGAGTCACCTCTGGCACGAGTCATGGGGTTGCTATTAGGCACAGGCTCCCAGCATACACCGTGAGTCTTGAAACCTTGAGCTTTCAGCATGCCCCAAGCCTGAGGTGGCGGAGAGGATGCTGACAATGCCCCACCAACGTTTCTACTACCTACCCTACTTGAGAAAAGCAAAGCAAAGAAAAGGAGAGAAATGGGACTGAATAACAACCCGTTAAACTAAGGAAGACTTACAATCAGCAAGTGAGACCCTGTTCCAATGCTGCCACGGATGGTAAAGAACTGAAGGGGAATTAGATCAGCAGGACCATATGTTGAGTGACATAAAGGTGCCACTCCACGGGGTTTCCCAGCCAACCAAACAGGGGCTAAGGGAAAAATGTTTCCAACAACCCTGCACACAATACATGCACACACAACAGGAACTGACGAGAACAAGTACTCAAAGATGAGCAACAAAATCAGATGGCTGAAAACTGAAGCTATTCAAAGTAAGGGGCAAATTTTTAATAGGGAAATAAGGGCTGTGGTGAATTCTTAATGATTGGAAATTTTACAATCAATATTGGATGTTTTTCTGAAGGATATGCCCTAATGAGACAGGAATTAACTCAGATAAGTCCCATGGCCAGTGTTACACAGTGAGCCAGACTAGATGATCACAATGGTCCCTTCTAACTTTATAATCCTTGAATCAATGAAATCAGATGAAGGTGTATTGGAGGAGCTGAATGCTGAAGAATAATAGCAGGATGTAGGATGTCTTCTGTTCAGTTTCACAACCTGAACTTAAAAGAAAACTATAGTCTGCAGACAGGAATGTCACACACTACTCTCTCCCTTTGTAGGGAGACTATCAGACAAGGATTTAATTTGTCCAAAATTTCTTATGTGAAATGGATTTTTTCTATTATACCAACAGTGTCAATCAATCTTAAATAAAACAGTTGTACAACCATAATTAGCTGAGAATCAAGCAGTAAGTAATGAGTTGTTTTTAAAGCCCTACTTTTCTAGAAGCAGAGACTGATTAAGAAATAAAAAAGTTTAGTTCCTCATAAGTCCTTTCAAATGCAAACACCAAGAATACAGATCAGTCTTTTGTCCCAGCAACCCTCATAAAACCTTTTAAAAAGAGAGTTGAGCATGGAGCAAAACGCAGTAGCTTAACAAAACCAAATCTGAAGAGAGGGGTCAAAGGTTATCAGGAAAGGAGGGGGTAAGGGACATGCTTACTCAAAGAGAGCTATAAGCTGTTCACTTGGTGCATTTTTCAATCCAGACACAATGCTCTGTAACCGGTTCACACTTTGTGTTGCTGAAGCTACAGGAGTGATTACTGCTTCCTTCTCTCTCAGATATCTCCTTCCAGTCAGTGGTGTAGAAGGTGCAAATGATCTTTTCTGACAGGTAAGACAGAAAATTAATCAAAAATTATGTAATGAGACAAACTGCAAAATCATTCAAAAACTCAAAGGTACACTATAAACCACAGAGAAAATAAGTTTGCCACTATTATAGTCACCATCACAAAACAGGCTGAGATTTAAAGTGCTTAAGGGCAAATTTTATAACAAATTACAAACTTAATGAAACCCCCAAACTAAAACCCAGAAGTTATTTTAAACATAGAATTATCAATAAAATACAAGACTAAAATATAGACAAGATCATAAAAACACTGACAAACACTAAAGGTCAGACCACTTGAATGTGTAGCCATGAAACAGAAATACTGCATAATCAACCTCCCCTTTTAATTTAACATATTGATCATACATGCTGCAATTATAATTCAGTTACAAAATTTTTCTCTGCAAGCACCACAGTTGGGATTAAATGACACATATATTTTATAAAATGTACTAATATTTCAAGTGAAGCTCTGACATCCAAAGAAAGCTGATGAACGATTCGTAGACACTGAAAGATATCCAGAGATGACCAATCTTTTTGCATTGCTCACTGAAAGCACTTTCAGACACTGCCTCTTCTCCCCTTCATGTAAAAACATTTCCCCTATTCTATGCTTGCCTCACTCCTTTATCTACAGACCCCAGATCAGTTCTTACAACAAATCTCTCTCATTGAGAAGCAGAGGAGAGGAGAGGAGAGGAGAGGAGAGGAGAGAGATAATGAATATTCTTGGGTTACTGTATTTTCTCCCATTTCTGACAAACAGTGGGCATTGAAACCTGCATCTGCTATGTAGTGGGGGCGGGGGGAAGAGAAAGAGAGAGAGAGAGTGTGTGTGTGGGGGGGGTGGTAAGAGCTAGGTCCACCAAATTTGGTATACAGCTTCCTCGTATCACAACTTAAGGGCTTGGTTGGGCCAGGAAAATGAGATGTGCCTGGAATGGGATTGTGTTGCATAAAATCATCCAGAAAAGATACATTCACCAGGCAGGTCAAAGTGGCCAGCTGGCGGTGTACCCCTCCCTCCCTCCCAGTTCAGGACTGCCCAGGCCTGAGCCTCCCACCTCCAGGTGCACTTTAGGGAGGGCGGGGGGAGGTGAAGCTTCTCTTCCCCCATTCCTATAGGAACATTGCTGGCTGTTCCACTTCATCAGGGAGCGAGGGGAAAGTGCAGTTTGCTGCATTCCTCATGCTGGCTGGGGAGCACAGGGAACAGACAAACCTGGACTGCCCCAGCTGGGGGATATGCTCCCCTCCCCGGCTGTGCCCACTGCAGCAGTCATGGAAAGGCGTTTCTCACCTGGCCTAACCTGTTGTGGTGAGACATGGCTGGGGAGCCTTCATACTGAATACTCGCCCCTGCCCACTCCAGAGCAATGATTTAAATGAAGAAAAACAACTAAGAGGACCCAAGTGAAGTCGATATTACCTTTTCAAAATGCTGCTGAAGATGACATTCCACATAAGCTCTTGTTGTTTTCCCTACTGGCATGTCAACAGCAAACTTTTGGGGAGTTCCAATTTCTTCTTCTGCATCTGCTCCTAAGAAAACCCTCTCATCAAAGTCACCAACTGATAGCACATACTCTTCATACTCCTTATTCAATGCTTTGCTGGAAAAGAAGCCATACTGCATTTATTAAGAGTTAAGCTATTAAAGAAGCCAGATTAATTCCATTAGTTCGTTTTCTCTACACAGTTGAAAGTAATAAAAAGTTAAAACACTTATTTTAGTAATAGCACTCGCTGTGATAGTCACCTAACCAGCATCAATAATCAATAAGCGCACATGCAAATTAATGCCTTCACTCCCTTTTTCTAACAGCATATCTCAATGGTTTCTATTTACCATTGTGGACTGCACATGCAGGTCTCTGTATGTTGTCTGGGCCCCACTCACACTATTACCTGTATGGCCCTGAGGATGTCACACGGGCTGCAGCTGTGTATTGATTGGGCCACGAGTTAAGAGTAGGGCTGTCAAGCAATTAAAAATTTTAATCGCGATTAAAAAATGTAATCACAATTAATCGCGGCAGCATTTCAATGGGGCAGCGCTGCATGGAGTTCCCAGCTGACCACGAGCTCCATGCTGCGCTGCTCCTTTAAGATGCCAAAGCGGCACTTCAGAGAGGCAGCACAAGCGGAGCTGGGAATCAGCTGGGGATTCCAGCTGATCCCCGACTCCTCTTGCACTACCCCTCTGAAGTGCCTTTTTGGCGCTTTAAAGGGGCAGTGCATTAGGAGCCGGGGATCAGCTGGGGACTGATCCCTGGCTCAGCTGTTGCAAAGCCCTTTTGAAGTGCTGGAGCGGCACCTCCAAGAGGCTGCGCAGCATTAACGCCTGCGATTAACGCGTTAATTTTTTTGAACACGTGAATCCTGTCCTGCATTAATTGCAGGCGTTAATGCAGGTCAATTGACAGCCCTAGCTGAGACTCACTGCGCTACCCTTATTCCCTTATGCTCACTACGGGGCCTGATCTCCCCGGCATCTTTTGCTACTGGTGACCCTCAAGATTTGGTTTCCAGTAAGTGTTGGAGCAAATGAGTTAGCTCTGCTCCCACTAGAAAATGTAACAGCTCTGGCAGAGAGGTAAGATATTTTCTACATCTATAAATGGCTTAAGGTATTGCTTAAAAGCATCATTCAACACTTACTTGTTATCTGCAAAGCTGCAAAAATCCAAGAGACAGTCTCCTTTTAAAATCTGGAAAAAAGTTAGAAAAATAAGATTGTATGCGCTATTGCTTTTAAAAACTAGTAAATCCAAAATCTGTTCAATTCGAGAGGAGTGGACGCATGATAGCTTAGTTGTAATGCAGATGACCAGAATCAAATTTATTCTCTGTATTTTTGCTGCACAAGATGACAGAGAATGAATTTGTGCACAGATGACGTCTCAGCAGTAGAAACCTCCTCACTCTGACAATGTCTTGCTAGATCTTTGCAACAGAACTATGCTACTGGCTATTCCCACAAGTATAAAACTGTTTTATAACACAATTCCAATATAATTCTCAGAAAGTTCCTGTCCACAATGATCAGAAAAAACATTCTAGAATCAAGGGCTACGTCTAGACTGGCATGATTTTCCACAAATGCTTTTAACGGAAAAGTTTTCTGTTAAAAGCATTTGTTGAAAAGAGCGTCTAGATTGGAATGGACGCTTTCCCGCAAAAGCACTTTTTGCGGAAAAGCGTCCGGGGCCAATCTAGACGCGCTCTTGCGCAAAAAAGTCCCGATCGCCATTTTCACGATCAGGGCTTTTTTGTGCAAAACAAATCTGAGCTGTCTACACTGGCCCTTTTGCGCAAAAGGACTTTTGCTCGAACGGGAGGAGCATAGTATTTCCGCAAGAAGCACTGATTTCTTACATGAGATTGTCAGTGTTCTTGCGGAAATTCAAGCGGCCAGTGTAGACAGCTGGCAAGTTTTTCCGCAAAAGCAGCTGCTTTTGCAGAAAAACTTGCCAGTCTAGACACAGCCCTGGGGTATGTTTAAACACTGCTGTAACTCGCACTGTTCTGCTCCCAATATACTGTCCACATAATGCAATTTTGTAATCAAGAGCACTCCTGACTTCTCCTCTGTTGGTGTATAATTGGGGAAACAAAAACAACAAAACAACCCCCACGTAACTCTGACTAATATTTCTCCTGCACAGAATAAAAAGGCTTAAACAAAAATACCGACTTCTACTAAAATGCTGGGCTGTCAGACCCTGTTCCAAGCACTGTGTCCATGTGCCTTCATGTTACATCCCTGCCTCCATTCCTTTGTTTATATGTAGGGATCATTTTTTATATGGATGCTACCATTACATGCACATAAAATAGCCATAGTGGGTCTGACCAAAGATCCATCTAGCCTAGTATCCTTCCAGCAGTGGCCAATACCAGGTGCCCCAGAAGGAATGAATGGAACAGTTAATCAAGAGAGCCATCCCTTGGCACCCATTTCCAGATTCTAGCAAATGGAGGCTAGGGTCATTATACCTGCCCATCCTGGCTAATAGCTAATGATGGACCTGCTATCCTCCATGATAGTATCTATTTCCTTTTCCAACTCTGTTGTAGACTTGGCAGTCAAAATATCTTTTTCAAGGGAGTTCCATGGATTGACTGTATTTTGTGTGAAAAAACACTCTCTCCACATCATTATCTCTTTTAGGGATGTTAAATATCAGTTAATTGAATAGTAGAGTAACCTCATGAATTCTTATCAGTTAGCTGACTATTCTATAATTCCTGGAGGCAGGGCCAGCAGCACCATGGGGTGTCAGGCCGGAGCTAGTCCACGAGGTGAGCCAGTTTAAAAATTAGCTCCTCTTACAGACAGCTGCCTGTGGCCCTATGCTGCTGCTTCTGATAAAGAGGCAGCAGTGCAGGGTGGTAGAAGACCGTCTGCAGGGGGGCATGGTCTGAACTTCTGGACCTGGTGCAAATCAGAACTGAGCTGGGCTGCCTATCTGCCCAGCTCCTAACACACTTTAAATCAGAATTTTCCAGCCTATGGGTTGGGACCCAAATATGGGTCGCCAGTACATTTCAAAAAGGTCACCAAGTGTCTCACCAAGTGGCTCTGCCTTCCCTCCTTCCCTCATTTTTGTATTGCCTTGGGCCACCAAGTCTTCCTGAATTGTCAAAATGGGTCCCCAGTTGGAAAAGGTTGGGAACCGCTGCTTTAAATGCAGAGCCACAGTGGGGTAGGTCACACACCTGGCATGAGCTAGAACTGAGCCAGGCTGCTGACCAGCTTGCTAAACAATTTACTGGTGGGCAGGGAGGAGGGGAATGTGTGTAGTCTATAGCATTAGCTTATAAGCTTTTGCTTATCCGTTAATCGACTACACTATTACACCCCTACTCTCTTTCAAGCTGAAAAGTCCAGTCTTATTAAGCTCTCCTCACGTGGAAGCAATTTCATACCCCTAATCACTTTTATTGCCCTTTTCTGAACCTTTTCCAATTCCAATATAATTTTTTTTAGATGAAGTGACCATATCCGCACACAGTATTCAAGATGTGGAAATACCATGGGTTTGAGAGACAATAGGATACGTTCTGTTTTATTTTCTATCCCTTTCTTACTGTTTCCCAACATTCTGTTAGTAAAAAATAAAAAAATGTAGTCTCCCTTATTTTATATGTATAATTGGGATTGTTTTCCAATGTGCAATACTTTGAATTTATTAACAATGAATTTCGTCTGCCACTATGCTGCCATTTTGTTGCCTAGTCACCCAGTTCTATTCTACCATTGCAAAGTGCTCAGTAATTAGTAAGCACCTTCCTGTCGAAGAGTTTGGAAATGTACGGTTTGAAGTAGTGTTCCTTTATTCCTTTGGCTTCCAATGCGAGTCCATCATGTAGTTCACAAAGTGTGGCAATGATGCAAGAAGGTTCTTCAGAGGCCTTGACTTCAGAAGTGTGAGCGTCTGCGGGTAAAGCTGGAAAAAAGAAGGTCAGTTATGATCAATTCTATTTCAGAAAGAACAAAAGAAAAAATGCCTCTCTAATGCAAGTACTAACATACCTTTGAATGATGGGTTTAGCAACTCTTTCCTATCTGGGTACAAAAGGGCATTTGCAAAAATCAGGTCCAAACAACACAGAAGCAAATGATAGGAATTTACTAAGTCATCTCCAATCATACGGAAATTACCTTGAATAAACAGAAAATAGCACATCAAATAAAAACCACAAAATTAATCACTCAAAATGTATACAAGGCAGAGAGCTAATGAAAACAGCTTACCCTTGGTGTAAACAAATAGTGTCCAACAGAAGTTGAACAGTTCTTTGACAGTACACTTCCTTCTACCAAAGAAAAAAAAAAGAGAGAAAGTAAGACGCCTGTCCCATAATATGGGGCTTTTCTTTGTTTTATGGCTAGAGTTCCATTATTTCCTCATGCAAAAAATATGGTCAGAACTACTTTGACAATTTTCTTTGAAATTGAAATGCAAATTGATGAAAGTCAAAACTATACAAGGTATGTGATAAATGCCTCCCTTATCCATATCTCGCTAATCTGGCACAAGAGAGCATTCTGCAACCCCACAGTGTCATCTGAATTCTTCTTTAAGATCTTCCTCAACTTCATGAGCTCCTGTTCTAGTATGATACTCTAACATCCACCATGACGCTGATGTCACAAATCTTCTGGAATTGGTCCACAGTGAGAAAACTAAAAGAATTTTAATTATATTGACTGATGGTCCAAGTTTTTAATGAAGACCACACAGGGAAGCCACCTACCACCTTGCGCTACTGCCTCTTATATAAAGGCTGTAGTATGGGGTGGCAGGGGGAGCCAGCCTATGCAGAGAGACTGGCTACCACCCTGTACTACTGCCTCTGTTCTTGGGGGGTCCGAGCTCATCCAGGATCCATGGGATGCCAGAGTACACAGGTTAAATCTTCACATCCCTAGCCAATGCCCCTACTCTTGAAGGAAGTGCTATGGGTTTTTTGTTGAACACAAGTAATCAGAACTTAAGATTTAGGTTTCATCTGAAGGATAGCATCTTCTGCATCACAGTGCCTGCTTAATGCTCACCCACCCTGAGACACTAGCTCAGTTTTGGTTGAAGTCCTGATATCTTGCAATCAAATGCATGCAGATGACCAGGCACTCATGCATAGCCTCACTGACATCAATGAAACTCCACAGGGTACGTGTGCGACCAAGTGTTAAAAGCTGGCAGGTAGGAGCCTGTGTAAACTCAACCAATCAGGTCACAGCTAGTGATGGCCAATGAGGGCCAGGCTGGGCCCTATAAAAGGAGCAGAGTGGATGAGAGCTCACTCTCACCTTGGCCAGCAAAGGAAAAGGAGTTGGGTCCTAGTTGGGGGGGAGGGGGACGGAAGAGATACCAGAAATTCCTTGGAAAGAGAAGAGCTGGGCAGGTTCAAGGGGACTGGAGAAAGGCTCCACCTTAATACCTCAGCAAGCTGTGGCCCTTGATGCAAGGGCAGAGAAGATACACGCATTACAGAGAAGTGGCCCAGGGAATGGAATCAGTCAAGGGCAGTGGGGGGCAGGAGATGGATGCAACCAGAGTGTACGGGTCCCCCTTTCCCTTACATCTCACCTAGCCTCCACAGAGTGTTACAGACTACAGATTGCCCCCGAAGCAAGGGGATAGATTTTTGGGGCTGCAGTTGGCCACTCAAGGGGTGTAAGGACTGAGGACTGCTGATCAGAGATGTAAGCAATTAGTCAACTATCTGATAAGCATATGCTTATTGGATAGTCAAGTAGTGACTTGACTAGTTGGTCCCCTCCCTTGCTGCCTCTATCAGAGAGAAGCAGTAAGGGGGGGGGGGAGCAGGAGTCGGTGCTGGGAGGAGCTGGCTTAAAAGCCAGGTCCCCCAGAACCATCTCTATGGGCGGGAGTGGGGGGGGAAGGGCTTGGGAAGTAGAGGTGCAGCAGGGAAACGGCACGAACAGTGACTGAGGCAGTCCCCTCTTGTGCCGGTCCAACTGCTGTGCCTCTCTGAAATGTAGCAAGAGCTCTATGGGGCTCTTGCTACATTTCAAAGGGAGAGACAGTGCGGGGAACCTGGGACAAACAGGGACCACGTGAAGAGGACCCTGTTCTACCGCGTGAATCCCTGTTCCACCCCTGCCTCATTGCCCCCCCCCCCGGGGCTCTTGCTACATTTCAAAGGCAGAGGTGCAGTGGGGATAGCGAGTGCCCCACCCCACCCCTTATCGACTAATCGAGTAGTCAATGGAAATTCCTTTGGAAAACGATCCTGTGGACCAAGCGAGTGAAAAAGGTCTGGAGTCAGAGGGTGGAGACAGCGAATTGGAGACACTGATGGAGATGGCACACACCATGGACTGAGCTAATTCCTGATGTAACCAGTAGGAGGCACCCTGGCAGTGAGTTGAGCCCATTACAATGCATCTCATTGCAGAACTGAGCCTTACAGAGTCAAGTGACATCTATCAAGTCAACACTTTTCAAGCTTTTTAAAGTGTAAATCATGACATTTCTATTGCTTAAACAGAAGTTTTCAGTAAAATCATTTCAACATCTCAATATACCTCTGTTTCCTGCTCCTTTGTGGTTTAGGTGTTTCCTCATAAGGGTTTTGAAATACATCCAAAAATATTGGCTCAAACTTTTTAAAAATCACAGTTGACACTTCAAAGTTTCTTTCCAGCCTCTCCATTCGCTCCCGAAATTCCTGTGGCAGGTCTGACATGTCCATCCATTTTTTCATTTTACTAAAAAACTGAATTAAACTTAAGAGCAACATTTGATTATATTTTAATATCCAGTCATAAAACAGGTCAACTAGTTTAAGATTTTTTTTCCCAATTCTTGATCTTTTCTTAAAAACATGGATTTTTGGTGAAAACCAAATCTGACTCATTTATTGCTTTGTAATGGCTTTAATTACAGTAAAGGATAAACACGCTTTGCTAGACTCCAGTGCTGAGTATGTAAGAAGGTGGTACGCATGGGTGGGGTCAGAAAAACAAAAATGAGTTGAAGGGCAGGGAAAGTGTAATTTTCATAACTGGGTGCTTAACCTGGACACCTGCATAGAAGAATCAGGTGTTGAATTAACAGCGAAGTACATAAATACTTATGTTATTACCATAAATTAGCGAATAACACACACGTCCAAGTATAACACACACTCATGTATTACCCGCAGTTTTTCTATTGTGTGTAAAAAATATATTAGAATACCCGCAGACGTACATAACCCACAGAGACTTCTGCCGCCTTCATAAAAGAATCTGGTGGTCTTTGATGTGGTTGCCACTTGCCAGCTATAAAGATTGAAGATTACGACGTCATGCAGCCCGATAATACTGGGTCTTGTTATACCAGTAATGAACCATGGCTGAGGCCGCTGAGCTATAAAAAGCAATAAGTACTACCCTATTACCGGTATATAAGACCTACACCAACCACAACGTTTTAAAACTTTTTAAGTTTAAAAATATTTTCTTGGACTGTATTTGTTATAAAGATGCCTAAGTGCAAATCATATACAGCCAATTTTAAACTATCTGTTGTTACATATGCAAAAGAAAATGGCAAATAGAGCAGCAGGCAGAAAATTTTCCGTTAATGAAAAGTCTGTTCGTGAGTGGAGAAAAAAAGATGCTGATTTTATTATGTTGATCTTGTCTTCTTGTAGTATGAGTAAAAATCAAATTGCATAAAACACGAACATATATACCCCGCGAGAGGGGGGGGGGAGGAAAAAATATGGACAACCCGCAGGCTATATTCACTAATTTATGGTATATATATTTAAGCACCCAAGCATCAGAGTTTCATGGTAAAACGATCAGCACTTTCAATTTTGAATACAGCATTCTGACCTCAAAACTAAAAAAAGCCATTTTAAGGAAGCAAGGTGACTTGTTTTGAAGTCCATAATTATCTATGCAGGGAAAGCAACAACATTCATGAGCTATGTAATCAATACAAAGACACACATGATCCAGTGGCCAGAGACTGTAGTCAGCAAAATTAAAGCTGAAAAGAAGATGACTGGAAATGTTTAAACAGTGAAAGTACTTAACCACTAGAAGAGCTTACCAAGGGAAGTGGTTAATTCTCCATCCCTTGAAGCCTTTAGATCAAAATTAAGTATCTTTCTAAAACATAAGCTCTAGTTCAAAAAGAAGTTACTGAACTAGATGGAGAAATCAATGGCTTCTTTGGTCTATGTCATGCA
This sequence comes from Pelodiscus sinensis, assembly GCF_049634645.1. NCBI lineage: Eukaryota > Metazoa > Chordata > Testudines > Trionychidae > Pelodiscus > Pelodiscus sinensis. Next base: position 32,864,379 of record NC_134728.1, on the reverse strand, counting down.
GGAAATCAGATACGAGGATTTTAACAGTCCCTTTTGGCCTTAATAGCTGTGAAAACTGGCTAATGTGCTGGATCTTATATTTATGCAATATCAGTGAAGCACTACTTCCAAGCTATGAGGAAAGTGCCATTCTGTTTTCAGCTAGAATATAAGTAAACCAACAATCAAAAGGGGAGCAATAAGGGAAAAGACACTGTAACTTCTCACAGGTGTTTACATCTCCAGTAAAATAAGTAAATACATGAAACCCAAGATTACCTTAGTTTGGCTGAACGTAGTATCCTAGTCAGTGAAACACAGTTTCCTTCCATAAGGCCACTTCCAACAGTGGGAATTATGCTTTTACGACAAGCAACATATAGAGCACAAGCCAACCAGTGCACCACATCTCCCTGTCAAACCAGAAGTAAACAATCAATGAACTAACCTTTTTAGTGCAACAACGCTCAATTGGCAGGCTCAGCTTTTCCTCTACTTCAAGTATCTCTAAAATCCTTTGGGACAATAACATTTCCTCAGGGTTTGATGATTGGTTTTTTAACCTGGCTGGAGCAAAGAAATCAAAACTGCCCAAATCAAATCACACCACATCTTCCTAGGCGTGGAGGGCTACCCTAAAAACTGAGACTACAAGGCCTGCAATATACCAGTAATTTTGCCCTAGTTCACACTGAACCACCACATACTGCAGAACCCTGAGGTCTCTGCTGACTACTCCTCTGTATTAAAGATAATAAATGTACTGTACAACTCTATGACACCACAATCTGGCCACTAAGCAGCTAAAAATGATCTTTTCTGCAACATCAGTGAAGCCAGCCCTGTCTATTTTATTCCCCTACTGGCACATTGACATGGAAGTTCTTCCTTGTTTCCTTACGACTGAAATGACCTCTCCAGACTTGTAAAAGTCATTTCAGATTTTCCAAGACCCTCTTCTACTAAGATGCCTAGAGTCAACTTCTACACTGACTTATCAGAAGACATCAGTACACACAATCCTTTGAAAGCTGCCTTTTATAAGTTATTTCTGAAGTACATAAGCAAATATTTTCAAAATAGAAGAATCACCATTCTAAAGTCTAAGCCTTGCCTTTATCTTATTGCTTGGACACAAAGATTAAGCAAGTCAAAATATCAGTTTTTAAAAAGCCCTCTTTAAACTATATCTCGACAAGCTCCTCAAACTCAGTAACTACAAGCTTCCCAAAGCTTAAATCAGGATGAGTATCAAACAATGCTTCTAGCCTGTCCCACAAGTAATAGCTGGTAAAGATAAGCCAAGAGACCTGTCCAAAGCAGGCATTAGCTTGCTGAGGTGATGTCTGGATTCCAAGAGGTCTTTGCTGGCTGGAAAAGGAGAAATCCCAGAAACACAGGATGATTTCTTCACCTCTGGCATTCCAGACCTAAGGGGCTTTCTTCTTCCCCTTTCGGGGGTTCCCATGGAGGTGCTTATACAGTAAATCTCACCTCCATGGGAAAGTTACACTTTTTAAACCTAAGGTGTGAATTTAAACTAGTACTGCTTGGACTCCAGAGAAAGTACACCAGAAACTATTTTAGAAAGCTAGTAGTGTTTGCGCAAAAAAGGCCAGGTCTAGACTATAAATAAGGTCCATACAAGCTTACATTAACCTGCTTGTGCTTTTATCTACACTTAAATTCATCCCTATTCCATGTGAATACGCTATTATGCAGACATAGGAACACCAGTTCCCTGAGAAACATAAAGTCACAGGTGATGTTCTTCAGTCAACACAGTGTGAGTACAGACACTGTGTTAGTTGAGTCAACCCTAACTGTCCCTGAGCAACCATCCAACAATGCTCCACACTTACTTCTGTGGTTATCATCGTGAACTCCACTGCCAGGGGTCACAAAGACTGAAAGCTCCCTTTTCCTCCTTAAAGCCCTGCAAATTTGGGGGATTCTGTTTCCTGATTACCTAGCTTGGCAAGCACACCTAGCAGCTTTCTGTTGAGTGTTGCCTATTTAACCATGCCATCTACACATTCCTGCCTAGAGCAGACAGAATATATTGGGTTCCTGGGCTCAAGGAGACACAAGACACAACTCTGATCCAACCACAGAAATGCTGACCTCTACCAGCAGATTGTTCAGATTTGGGAGAAGGGTGCCAAGAAGCTGCAGCAGCATACCAGAAGGCCAGAGGGGTCAATAATCAATTTTGTGCCAAGCCACAGACCTATTGCTTTTACAAAGAGCTGCATGCCATCCTTAGGGAAGATTGCACCACCATCCCCAACAGCATGCTGGCAGCAGCCTGAGTCACAAGCCCCTGACAGGAACAGCAAAAAGGAGGTGGTGCTGGATGAAGAGGAGGATGAGGGAGGGGGAACCAGGGCATTCAGCTGCACAGGGAGCCAGGACGTATACAGGGCATCCTCACTATGAGTCATCCCGGGATTCATCCATTCCACACTGAAGTCATTTGCGCTTGTAGGAACTGATGCATTATAAGTCCTCCTATTCCCTGGTAAGTCGTGCAAAAAAAATTTGTGCAAATGTAAGTCAGCTGTGGGAAAAAAATTCCCCACTTTAAGTTGTTTCACTACAAGTCCAAGTTTTTTTGGAATGTACCTTGGACTTACAGCAAAGACAGCCTGTATTTGACTTCGCCACAGTCCAGTATGAGCAAGCTCAATGCAGGGGAAAGAACCTCAGGTAAGAGTGCACATAAATTTTCAATTATAGGGTTGTCCTCTTTAAAAAAAAAAAAAAAAAAAAAAAAAAGGAGCAGGACCCAATCTTTTGTACTTTTAATTAATTTACTTATGCTAGAAGCTGCACTCCACCATCAGCAGCTATTTTGTGAACGCCACCAATAACCCTGAACTGGTTCTCATGAAGTCCCACAGCGGTCTGTCCTCCAAAAAATCATGTCCCCCACTGCTTGGTTTTTTTCAAGCAGCTCTGCAAATACTCCAGAATTCTGTACCTTGTGCTTGTAATGTTCATGACAATAGTGAAAAGCTATGCAGTGTCCATGGTTCTGTCAGAGATGACAGCAAAAAGGACCATATAGATTTGTGGGCTTTTGAAATACAGGTGCAAAAATTATGGGCTACCGATAAGCATCAGGAGATGAAGACAGCTGCAGACTACAAAGTGGACCCATGCTCCCAATCATCATATCATGACTCCTTTCAGCCCTATTAGGCATTGCCAAAACTTCTCAAGACAGTGCACTAGATGGAGGCGAGTCATACAGTGGAATTACCAACTTACAGTGCACTCCACTCTGCATTGATACAAGCACTCCTGGTGAGTATGAGCACTGTTGGCACAAGCAACCAAGTATGCACACACACAAGCAATGTATTAACAATTGCATCTATATGCTAATGTAATTTGACTCAATATAAGCTTGTAGTATAGGCATGGCCAAAATAACTCCTGCTCCATCAAACTATCAGTTACTGATTCTCTGCGCTAAACTAGGTTGGATCAAACTTGGCTGCTGCTCTAACTTATGCAAGGGAACAAGAGATCATATGCCAGATAGATCTAGGGGGTACTTAGCATGTTCTAGCAATTCCCACTCCCTGCTCCAGAAGCTACAGTAAGCTGTATTTGCATGTGATTTCTGTTCTCTCTACAAATAAGTGGTGAAAAGGGTAAAAAAACAGATAAAAACTCTGCCCCAAAATACTAATTGTGACTTCCAGCCATCTTTTAACACTTAAACTGAAAAAATAAGACACGACTGCTCTGATCTTTAAGATCATAGAATCATAGAACTGGAAGAGACCTCAGAAGGTCATCAAGTCCAGCCCCCTGCTCTAGGCAGGACCAATTCCAACTAAATCAACCCGGCCAGGGCTTTGTCAAGCCGAGACTTAAACACCTCTAGGGATGGAGACTCCGCTACTTCCCTAGGTAACCCATTCCAGTGCTTCACCACCCTTCTAGTGAAATAGTTTTTCCTAATATCCAACCTGGACCTCTCCCACCACAACTTGAGACCATTGCTCCTTGTTCTGCCATCTGTCACCACTGAGAACAGTCTCTCTCCATCCTCTTTGGAACCTCCTTTCAGGAAGTTGAAGGCTGCTCTCAAATCCCCCCTCACTCTTCGCTTCTGCAGACTAAACAGACCCAAGTCCCTCAGCCTCTCATAAGTCATATGCTCCAGCCCCCGAATCATTTTGGTTGCCCTCCGCTGGACCCTCTCCAATGCGTCCACATCCTTTTTGTAGTGGGGGGCCCAGAACTGGACACAATACTCCAGATGCAGCCTCACCAAAGCTGAATAAAGGGGAATGATGACATCTCTGGATCTGCTGGCAATGCTCCTCTTAATGCAACCTAATATGCCATTAGCCTTCTTGGCTACAAGGGCACACTGTTGACTCATATCTAGCTTCTCATCCACTGTAACCCCCAGGTCCTTTTCTGCAGAACTACTACTTAACCAGTTGGTCCCCAGCTTGTAACTATGCTTGGGATTCATCCATCCCAAGTGCAGGACTCTACACTTGTCCTTGTTGAACCTCATCAGATTTCTTGTGGCCCAATCCTCCAATTTGTCTAAGTCATTCTGTACCCTATCTCTGCCCTTAAGCGTATCTACCTCTCCCCCCAGCTTAGTGTCATCCGCAAACTTGCTGAGGGTGCAATCCATCCCCTCATCCAGATCATTAATAAAGATATTAAACAAAACCGGTCCTAGAACCGAACCTTGGGGCACTCCGCTAGAAACCGACCGCCATCCTGACATCGAGCCATTGATCACTACCCGCTGGGCCCGGCCTTCTAGCCATCTTTCTATCCATCTTACCATCCATTTATCCAATCCACAATCCCTTAACTTGCTGGCAAGAATATTGTGGGAGACCGTATCAAAAGCCTTGCTAAAGTCAAGGTATATAACATCCACTGACTTCCCCATGTCCACCGAGCCAGTTACCTCATCATAGAAGCTAATCAGATTGGTCAGGCACGACTTGCCCTTTGTGAATCCATGCGGACTATTCCTAATCACTTTCCTCTCATCCAAGTGCCTCAATATGGATTCCTTAAGGATCCCTTCCATGATTTTTCCAGGAACCGAGGTAAGACTGACAGTTTCCTGGATCATCCTTCTTCCCTTTTTTGAAGATGGGCACTACATTTGCCTTTTTCCAGTCATCCGGGATTTCTCCCGATCGCCACGCCTTTTCAAAGATAATAGCCAAAGGCTCCACAATGACATTTGCCAACTTCCTCAGTATCAAGATCATCCTAGCACCATGTGAGAGCAGACGCATATACCCACTTTGGTTTTCCCACAAAGAATAAGAGCCAGATCAAATCCTCCTATTTCTTAAACAGGCGTTTGTTTAAATATAAATATCTTTTTCATCATGGGAAGAAGTGTTTACTGACCATTCCAGAAGACAAGTGAATTCAGAAGGGATTAATTCAGTGTTTCTCAAATGCTGTCACTGTGGCTGCATGTGGCCACCAGGGGCTTTTCTTGTGGCCACAAGCTCCTAGGTAGTGATATGAGGGGGAAGGAAATAGCAGCCCATCTCCAAGGGTCACCAACAGGGGATGAGACCTGTCCCCTTCTGGAGTCAGAAATGCTGTAGGAGCAGGAAGCCAGAGAAAATTCCCCTATTTTGGCACCTATTTGGCTCTGGGCCCTGGTCACTGGGCTTTGGCTCTGACCTTGGGCTTCCAGCATTGATTCCAGGCTTGCCATGCCCCAATCAATACTGGCCCCCATTGTCTCCCCAACTCCTCACCCCCACCAAATTGCCCCTCGTCCTTGCTGCCTTCCAACCTACCTCCCTATCCAGGGCTTAATGTGTCCCCCAACCTGCTAGGCCTGAGTAATCTGCTGCGAAATTGGTTTTGTATGTTTAATATCATTTTCCACTGCCTCCCAGCTTGTAAGCGAGTCATTCTGTGGAAAATGATATTAACAAACATAAAAAGAACAGAAGACTTACTAGAATTTACAAATCTAAAACAAAAAAAACAAAAGAAACACCAAAAGACAAAAACATGCAAAGGATCTTATTTTTGTTTCTATTCTGTTTACGTCCAGTGAAAAATGGAGAAAACTGTACATTAATTTGATTATTGACTGAGGGAAAAAACCTTACATAAATAAATTAGTGATTTGGACATGTATATGTGCATATTTGTTTTTCCTAAAGTTAATTAAGTACAGTGAAAGCTTATCTGGACTTTGTTAACTGGAAAATTGTGTTAACCAGCATTGCCCCAGCCACATCTGCTGGCTCACACCTAACTCTCACCAGTCCAACTGGCGGTTGCAGGACTACTGCCTGCTGGCAGACATCATCAGCAGGCATCTCCTTCTCCCTCAGCCTGCCTCCAGCTGGATCTGCCAGCATGGGGTGGGAATGGAGCAATAAGCTGAGTATTTGGCACATTCAATTAACAGGTAACCCCCAGCTCCATTTGTATCTATGGTTGTGACTACTTTCTTCCACTATTTGATCTGAGGAAGTGGGTCTGGCCCACGAAAGCTCATCATCTAATAAACCATCTTGTTAGTCTTTAAAGTGCTACATTGTCCTGCATTTTCCCCCAGCTCCTCTGAGTGCTGGATAACAAAGCTTTCACTGTATTTTAGAAAAAAATGTCAGTGTTTCTATGAGCAAGAGATGGTGGCTGCAATCTGAGGCCACCAAAAAAGTGTTGTGAGATGCTCTGGATGAACTGCTCCCCAAAACCTCAATGACAAATGAAGGGAGCTGGGAGGGGCCGCAGTTGGATCCCAGAAAGGTACCACTTGGAAAGCGAGTGTGAAAAGACTTTAAACGCACAGTGACTCACTAGCCCTTCAGGACTGTTGACGTTTTAAAGTTAATTCGGGTTAAGTAGGGTGTGAATTTCAGGTGCAAAACCTCCTGAACCGCTCCAAGGCTTGTCCCAGAACAAGGCATCGAACGTGGGCTGCAGCCCTGAACGGCTGCTCTGCATTCGGTGTCTCGGGCTGACTGCACTGCTCCACCGCCCGGCTCTGCTGGCAGGGCTGGGGCAAGGGGCTGCCATGCCGGGGCTTAGCTCGGGGCGAAGCACAGCTAAGCGGAGGGGGGTGTGGAGTCCTCATGCCAGGGGCTTAGCTGGGGGGGCCTGGCATGGCCCGGGGGGGGGGGGGGAGGCGCTTAGCGGAGAGGGCGGGGCTTAGCCTAGGGGGTGGGGCCTGGCATGCCCCGGGGGCGGGGCATAGCTGAGCGCGGGGGGGGGGGGGGGCAGTCACGCTGGGTGACCCCGAGGTCCGCTGTGGGTGCGGGCTGCACCGGGCCCCGCGGGCGAGGCCCTGCACCCGAGCCAGGCCCGCGCCCCAGCCCCGCCCCCCGCGCTCCCCGGCGCGCACCTCCAGGCTGTACGTGCCCCGCAGCGCCCGGAAGTCCCGCAGCGCCCCGGCGGCGCTGGCCGCGTCCAGGTTGAGCTCCTGGCAGAGGCGCTCGATGGCGGCTGCGGCCTCCTCCCGGGCCATGGCGGCTCCCGGCGGCTCCAATCCCACAAGCCCTTGCGCGCAGCGCGCCAAAACCGCTTCACCGCCGGGCCTCGTTACGCGTCTCCCTCCGCCCGCAGCGACCGCCCGCCCGCCGGCCTGAGGAGCGGGGCTGCCGGCCCGGGCTGCCCGCCGCCTCCCTCCGCCTGTAGCGCCCCGCCTCCTGTCCCTCCCGCCGCCTGTCCCTCCGCCTCCCGCCGCCTGTCGCGCCCCGCCGCCTGTCCCTCCGCCTCCCGCCGCCTGTCGCGCCCCGCCTCCTGTCCCTCCCGCCGCCTGTCCCTCCGCCTCCCGCCGCCTGTCGCGCCCCGCCGCCTGTCCCTCCGCCTCCCGCCGCCTGTCGTGCCCCGCCGCCTGTCCCTCCGCCTGTCGCGCCCCGCCGCCTGTCCCTCCGCCTCCCGCCGCCTGTCGCGCCCCGCCGCCTGTCCCTCCGCCTGTCGCGCCCCGCCGCCTGTCCCTCCGCCTGTCGCGCCCCGCCGCCTGTCCCTCCGCCTCCCTCCGCCTGTCGCGCCCCGCCGCCTGTCCCTCCGCCTCCCTCCGCCTGTCGCGCCCCGCCGCCTGTCCCTCCGCCGCCTGTCGCGCCCCGCCGCCTGTCCCTCCGCCGCCCGTCGCGCCCCGCCGCCTGTCCCTCCGCCGCCTGTCGCGCCCCGCCGCCTGTCCCTCCGCCGCCTGTCGCGCCCCGCCGCCTGTCCCTCCGCCTCCCTCCGCCTGTCGCGCCCCGCCGCCTGTCCCTCCGCCTGTCGCGCCCCGCCGCCTGTCCCTCCGCCGCCTGTCGCGCCCCGCCGCCTGTCCCTCCGCCTCCCGTCGCGCCCCGCCGCCTGTCCCTCCGCCGCCTGTCGCGCCCCGCCGCCTGTCCCTCCGCCGCCTGTCGCGCCCCGCCCCGCCGCCTGTCCCTCCGCCTCCCTCCACCTGTCGCGCCCCGCCGCCTGTCCCGCCGCCTGTCGCGCCCCGCCGCCTCCCGCCGCCTGTCGCGCCCCGCCGCCTGTCCCTCCGCCTCCCGCCGCCTGTCATGCCCCCCTGCCTGTCCCGCCGCCTGTCGCGCCGCGCTGCTGGTACCCCTAGTTCCATGTGCCTGGCCTAGGGCTGTGCTAACGACGCTCAGCGCAGTGTTTCCCAAGTGGTGTTCTGCAGATCCCCAGGGTTTCGTGAGAAAATTCCATCACAGCAACATTTTATCATTTAAAAAATAATTAATATTTAGGCATTTTATTGAAAACAATTGTCATTTGTGTTGATCTCATGCCTTTGATTAGCATGTTTATTATCCTTACTTAGTTGTGGTTTATTTTTCATCTCTCTATATAAGACTTTTATTAGGGGTTCTGCAAAATTCTTTTGAGTTTAAAAGGGTTCTGTGGCCAAATAAAATTGGGAACCACTGCCTGTCCCTGCACCCTGTAGGGATGTGCTACCAGCAGCCCCTAGACATGCCCTGTGTCTGCACCCTGTAGGACTATCACTAGCAGCCCCTACACACGCTGGCTGACTGTCTCTGCACGCTGTAGTGCTGCACTACTGGCACCCCTAGACATGCTGACTGCCTGTCCTTGTGCCTTTAGGGTTGTGTTACCAGTACTCTTAGGCACACCAGCCACCAGTCCCTTTGCCAGTAGGGCTGTTCTGCTGGTACCCTTAAATACCAGCAGCCGCTTTTCTGGAATAACTTGCCAGCTATCTACACTGGCCGCTTGCTTTTCTGGAAAAGCAGTGACAATCTACTGTAAAATTGTCAGTGTTTTTCTGGAAAAACTATGCTGCTCCCGTTCGGGCAAAAGTCCTTTTCTGGAAAAACTGTTCCGGAAAAGGGCCAGGGTAGACAGCACAGTAGTCTTTTCCACAAAAAAGCCTCGATTGCGAAAATGACAATCGGGGCTTTTTTCCGGAAAAGCGCATCTACATTGGCCATGGACGCTTTTCCGGAAAAAGTGCTTTTCCGGAAAAGCATCCTGCCAATGTGGACGTGCTTTTTCCGGAAATACTTATAACGGAAAACTGTTCCATTTTAAGCATTTCCGGAAAAGGGTACCAGTGTAGACGTAGCCCAGCTGCTTGTCCCTGCATCTATAGTGCTGCACTGCCAGCAGCCCCTAGACACGCTGTCTGCCTGTCTCTGCACCCTGTAGGTCTGTGCTACCGTATCCCTAGACACGCCAGCTGCCTATCCTTGCATCTGTAGGACTACCGGTACCCTAGACTCGCTGGCTGCCTGTCCTGCCTCCTTGTAGGTCTGTGCTATGTGCAACCCCTAGCTATGCTGGCTGCCTGTCACTGAGCCTGTAGAGCTGTGCTACTAACAGCCCTTACTGGTCTGTGCAGCTGTGAGAAGATGCTATGCCAAGCCCTTGCTACCAGCAGTAGGCACAGCCCTATAGGGAGCAATGACATGCAAGGTATCTGTCTGTAACTGCTCTTAATAGGGCAGCCTCTGGTCATCCTATACTGCTGCCTCCCCCATCCTGACTATATAGAGTAATTTACTACGCCGCCCTGGCTGCCACCTGCCCTGCGCCCAACCCTGCCCGTATGCTAACTTATCCTGTGTGCTTGCTCTTGCTTCAGTATGCGGTGTGTCTACCCTGTAGAGTTGCTGAGCATCCTCAAACATCAAGACTTGAGAACAGTTCCTTGCTACCGGGCACTGGATTGACCCTCACCTCCTGGCTTTCTTCATCAGCCTGTGTCTGGGTATCCATGACAGGTATTTCTGTCCCTTTTTAACCACCTGTAAAAAGCAGCCAGCAGGGCAAAGGGCACTGGCTTCAGCAGAGCTACTGAGCATGCTCAGTGTCCTCCAGGCGCACATTCCAACAGGGAGCTGTTCTAGGGGTAGCCCTGGGACCTTCCCCTCTGCACCCTCTGCCCACTGGCAGCACTGGCCCCTCCCCAGGGGGGGGGGGAGCTGGGAAGTATTTTGGCTCCCACTCTGGAGACAGACACACTCCTCCAGGCTGGCGTGCGGTTGGTGAGCGTATAAAAGGCTTACTAGTGAAAGCTGGCGCTGGCTGCAGCTCGCCCCCCAGCGCTCAGGGACGTATGGGACAGAGTGAAAGCACTCCTCACTGAAACCACTGTGACTAACGCATGTTTCATTATTGCCACTGTATTCTCCTTGGAACAGGGCTGGGAGCGCCACTGGGATCCCTAGGATGCCAGGGAGCGAGAGCAGCCAGAGATTGTGGCAGGAAACAGACACAGAAGTCAGCAAATTCTGCATAAAATTCAGCGGGTGGGCAATAAACAGGGCCCCATGCATAAACTAGGGATGCAAAATCCCATTTAATTGGGTAACCCGTCAACCATTATGTTTAACCGGTTAACCAACTATAGGCGGGGGGAGGGGAGAATGGAGCCGGGCTGGAGCCACCCCCTGCCATAGACAAGGGCCGCTCTAGCCAGCTGGTTGGCGCATGCCCTGCCTGTGGCAGGGAGCCAAGCCAGGCCCACCACAGACAGGAGCTGATCCAGCTGGCTGATCAGAGCACCCCCTGCCCGTGGTAGGCCCTGTGGGCTGGAGCAGCTCCCTGCCTGTGGAGGGCAGGGAAGAGCTGTTCTAGCTCCTATCAGTGAGGTGGAACTAGTGAGCATCACCCATTGAAGAGCAGGGAGACTGGATGGAGCTCTTGCGTGTGTAGGGGGGGTGTCTTAATATGTGGGATCAGTGATCCCTGGCTAGTGAGGCGGGGGGAGAAGTGAGCTACTAAAGGGCTGCTTTTCTAGACTCTAGAGATGTCTAGGGTTGCCAGGTGTCCGGTATTGAACCGGACAGTTTGGTACTTTTGTCTCCTGTACGGTAAAAAACTTCAGAAAATACCGGACACCTAAAATGTCCAGGACTTTCTGTTTTTTTTCCCCCGGCCAGGAGGCAAAAATCCCTGGCTGTCCGGCTCAATACGGAGGCAGCCTGACAACCCTAGTGCTTACCAGGTTCCGCAGAGGAGCTGTCCAGCCCCACACAGGGAGGCAAGATGGCGGGTGGCTGCCGGCAGCCTGGTAGGGCCAAAAAGCCTCACGACACGTTTCTTTCTTTTTTTTTTTCTTAACAACTCTTGGGGTCCTTTTTTTCTGTTCAGTATTTTTTCTGAAACCATTTGGCAATCCAGATGTCTGACAGGAAGGTGTAATGGGGGTGCCACTCATCTCGTATGCGCAGCCAAGTACCTGCATGTCCTGCTGTGGCCACCCTCCTGCAACCCAGCTCTCCAGCCAAGCCTGAGCCTCCAGCTTCCACAGAGAACTGCCTCGCTCTGGTGCAACAGCTTCCTTTTAATTGGCTTGCTGGGCCCTCATTGGTCAGGTCCTTTGTGCCACCCTATCTTTCCTGGAGGACTTCTCTGTGGTTTGCTTGGCAGAGTATGGTAAGGCCATAAGCCTCCAGCAGGGGCCGTTGGAGCCTGGTCCACCACGGCATCTGCTAATGTGGTTCTATATCAAGTGCATTTTATTTGCACACTTCACATTGTTGAGTTTACAGCAATGTTTTTCTCATTCCCACTGTTCTGAAAGCTATCAGATCTGCCAAGCAGCAGTTTAAAAGAGGGTTAAAGGTGAATATGAATGGATGCCACTCAGCATGCTGGGAATTGAAGGGAGTTGAATGGACAGAAGTAGGGATGTTAAATTTAGGTAATTTTAGTATCGAGTAGTGGATAGAATTTTTACTGAGTAATTGATTACTCGATAGGGGCAGGCAGCATTGCTCAGTCCACATCACGCGGGACCAACCCCCGCTGTGGCTTTGCAATTTAAAAGGCAGTAGGGGTCGGGCTCCCTGGTGGGAGCAGGGACTGAGTCAGATTATCTACCCACTTGGCTCCTAAATTTAGTAGGAGCCAGGTGGGCAGGCAGTCCAGCTCAGTGCCTTTTCGACCAAACTCCGCTGTGGCCTTGCAATTTAAAACACAGCAGGAGCCGGAAGGCAGGCTGCCTGACCCCTACTGCCTTTTAAATTGCAGAGCCGCCGCGGGGTTTGGTCCCGTGCGATGCGGGACTGCCCAGCCGGTAGCAGCCCCTGTCTGTGGGGCTCCCCGTGGGAAGTTGGGACTCCACATAGACAGGGGCTGCTGCCAGAGCAACCTCCCCTGCTCCTCTCCCCCTGCTGTCGCTGCTATGGGGGGGATGCGAGTAGTTGACTCGACTACAGATAAGCTTAAGCTTATCGGGTAGTCGACTAATCGACGGCTCTCTTACTGCCCTGGGCAGAAACAATGAAATCAAATGATTTTTCTAACATAAAAAGGTGCAGGAAATAGATTTTTTAAAAATAAAAATCAAACTTGCTGCTGAATGAAACTTTCCCACTGAAGCGGAAGAGCAGAGCGTTGGCAGTTTGATGATCCTGCAAGTGAAACATTTTTGTGTCACCATCAACATCAGTGAAATGGAGCTGGGCCCATTTCCAGCCGCCTTCAGCATCAGTTCAGTCAAGGAGCTGCTTCTCTTCAAACTGTCGTGATAATTTCAATGGAATAAATGGTCTCAGCACAGAACAGTCACGTCTCATTGGTTGTTCAGAGAACAGCATTTGGCCTGCTTAGTCTATAGCAATAAGCACCACTAAAAATGGGTATAACTTGAAAAAAATACAGCAAACGGACAAACCGTATTTTAAAATGGAGAATATGAAAAAAGGCTTTTTGTTTTACCAACACCCTTAGTCCCTTTCTCTTTCACTACAGAGAGATTTTATCGAGATTTCCCAGTTTGACACCATTCTGGGCTTGTCTGTGCAAACAGTGTAACGCAAGCTGGGGTGACTCCGCCATGCACTGACTGTCCATTGGGTACCTCACTGACATGCACAAGAAGTTCTGGTATAAGATGTAGTCTACTCTTGTGTCTGTTTTCTATCTCTAGCCCGTCCGATCAGGGCCGCTCTCAAAATCAGGAGGGCAAAGAGACAACTGCATCACTGTGGGCTGAGGAGTGGCAGGCATGCTGGTAAAGTCCTTTCAGTTCACCCTGTCCACAGTGTTTGGATCCACCCACAAACGCTTTTTTTTAAAGACCCAAAAAGGGTGTGTTAGGTGGAATCCTCTCAGGGCTTTGTCCATCAGTTACCATCACATCCATTTTGGTCCATTTAGTTCTGGTTCTGTTTTGGTTGTTTCCCACGTATGATCTCAACACAGTCCTTGGATGGTAGCAGTAGAGATCTTTCTGTTTGGACTAAAACAGTCGTTTCCCATTTGTAGCTTTTCTAAACCATTTGATGTAAAAATCCAAGCTGGACTTCTGTTCCCTTGGACAATTTAGGGCACAGGCCTCTGTGCAGCAGCATCCGAAAACTTTGCAGAGCAATTGGCAATTGTCATTAAAAGAAAAAAACACAAAAGACCAGTTTAAAGAGAGGATTATCTGTGGGCGTGTGTCAGGGCTGTTCCCCATCCTCGCACGTCGAGTGTGAAAATAGACAAGAGACTAATATACCCTGCTGCTAACGGCTGCTGTTTAAAAATTCCCCAAGGTCACAGATTCCCTGGCCTTGGGTGGTATCGTTGGCACCATCTAAATCCAGCCCCTCCCCCTTTGAAAACCCAGGAAGACTCCTTTGGGTACCCTCAAGCTCTTTAATCATCCCCTGGAGAGAGCTTGGAAAAATACCTGTAATTGTCTTCAAAGACTGCAAGGTCAGCTAAGGCCTGTGCACAGAGACCCTCCTGCCTTCTAGGACACAAGGATCAGAGCATGGTGATTTTTAGTCACAAAACAAAGGAAACGCGCTTGGTGAAACATCCCCTGGCTGCGAGGTGCGACAGCAGCTGGGTAACGACAGCGTAAAGCACAGAGAATTGGTTCCCTGGGAGTCCGGTGGCAAGTTCCCTGCTGCCAAGGCCACACTGGTGCGACGAGAACACGCTGCGAGCGCTCTTGCTTGGCCTTGCCCGGAACCGCGGGGCTGAGTGGGCATGAAGGAGGAAGGCAGCTCCCAGGGACCTTGCGACCACTCGGGCAGAAGCTGTGACACTGTGTTCTGCCCTGTTGCAAAGAGGTCCACTTGCGGCAGGGCACGGCCACGACTTTCGGATGAAGAGCCCACTCATGGTGAGAAAACTCCCTGCCCAGCTGATTGGCCAGGAGGTTTCCTGCGCCCGGAAGGGGACGGGCCTCCAGATGAATGTCATGCTGGATGCAGAATTGCCAGGGGCAAACCGCCTCTGGACAGAGTGTGGCTGCCTGGCCCCCCCCTTCTCCCTGCGGTTGACATCATGGCCACGTTGTCCATGAAGATTTGGACACCCTGCCCACCAGGTGAGGGAGGAAGATGTTGCATGCCCTACGAACGGCCCGGAGAGCACTGAGATGGGCGCTTCAGCCCAGGCCCAAAGCATCTGCTACCACTTGGAGGAAGTGGGGAGGCGCTTGGCGCTGGAGTTGCCATCGAGAAGCCATAGGCCAGGTAAGGGTAGATCTGCAGCCCTGGCCTCTGAAGGTGGGCGCCACCAACAGGTGTTTGGTGCAAACCTGAGGGGCTGTGGCAAGGCCAAGTGGGAGGACTGCAAACTGGCAGCGATTCGCTCCCACCACGGTACGCAGGAAACGACTGTGACCCTCGGCAATGTGGCAGTAAATGTCCTTGAGATCGAGGGCAGCGCACAAAACGCCCGGATCCAGGGAGGGAACGAGAGGTCAGGGAAACCATATGGAAGCTCAGCCTCATCAGGTAGCGGTTCATCCTGTGCAGGTCCCAAATGGGCTGGAGCCCCCCTCTCACCCGGGGGGACTAGAAAGTAGTGGTAATAAACCCTTGGTTCCAGTAGCATTGTGCAACTTCCTCCATTGCCTCCGGTCTGAGCAAGAGCTTGGCTTCCTGTAGAAGGAGCATCTTGTGGGCAGGGTCCCTGAAGAGGGATGGGGAGGGGGACCGGGGAGAGGAGAGTTGGTGGGTATAACCCTGCTGCACCGTGCAGAGGACCCAGCAGCCTGTGGTGACAGAGTGCCAGGCTGGGAGGAAAGGTCACAGGGAAAGGATCCGACCGTGTGAGAAGTACGTTGTCCTCGATGGGACCCTCAGAATGGTTGCTTAGAGGCAGCCTTAGGACAGAAGCAGCTGGGCTTGGACTGTCTCTTCCTAAACCCATTATATTTGCACTGCCCCAAGTCCTGTCGAGGCTAGGAAGGCTGAGCTGATGGGGTCTGAGGCCTGAATTTCTTACATTCTGGTACCAGGATGAGTCCAAGCCATGCTGCTTAGCGTCTGTCTGCTCCGCAAACGGCTGCCCCATCGAGGGGGAGATCCTGCAGGGACTGCTGCGCCCTGGGGAGAGGCTGGACAGAAGCAGCCAGAGCACCCTGCACATGGAGATGGCCACTACCATAGACGTGCCGCTGTCTGCCGCATCAGAGACAGCCAGGAGCGGTGGCCCTGAGCGCTGGCCAGCTTTGCACAGATCCTCCTGCTGGGTGTGACCTATCTTCCATGCATTTATCTAGCTCTTTCTTGAAATCGCTTCAAACCCTGCTTGAATCCTGAACTTCACCTCACCCTCTGGGCAAGGAGTTCCACAGGTTGACTATGCGCTGCGTGAAGAAGTACTTCCTTTTGTTTTAAACCTACCTCGTCATTTCATTTGGCGATCCCTAGTTCTTGTGTTATGGGAACAAGTAAATAACTTTTCCTTATTCACTTTCTCCACACCACTCATGATTTTATAGACCTCTATCATATCCCCCCTTAGTCCTCTCTTTTGTAAGCTGAAACGGCCCAGTCTCTTTAATCTCTCCTCATATGGGACCCTTTCCAAACCCCTCGTCATTTTTGTTGCCTTTTTCTAAACTTTTTCCAGTGGCACAAAGGGTTTTAGTTATTCCTCCAGCTCCAAAGAAAACCAGTGAGGTGAGTGAACACTGCCTGGGAGGAGTGATGCAGTAGAACTGTCTGCTTTTCGCACAGGGGAGATTTTTCAGTCATATCATCCTGCACTGTGACCCCAGCAGCTGAAGCTAAGCAGGTTAGCTGAGTCAGTACTTGGGTGCAGGATGCCTAGAAAATGCCTAGTTTGCTGCAGGAAGCGAGGAATGTGTTTGTAGCTAGTGCTCATCTCTCTGCCCCGTGGGTGCGGATCCAGTGGTCCAGGAGAATAGCAGGGAGCAAGGAAGCGCCTTCGTTCAGCTGAGAGTAAAACACGGGAGGATCGCTCAGACCTGGCCGGGCGGTTGTTGGCCCAGGCCTGATCACATTTCATTTCAGGACATTATACTCTGCCCCCTGCAGTGTGAGCGGGGGGGTGCAGACCTGGAGCACTGCCTGCTGGCTCCCTGTGGAGTAGCTGCACTAGCCCGTGCACCCTTCTCTGTATAGGAGGCGTCACTCCTAGGACGGCAGCATCCTCTGGGTGACACGGCCCAACAGGCCGCCGTTCTGCCCTGCAGTCCACTGGCCAGCCGCTTCTTTCATTGGCAACTGCAGCCAATTGCATGGCCACTTCCTCAGAGGCCTGGGGGGATGGGACCCACGCCCCCCCACTACTCCAGTCCGAGCAGATGGCTACCACTCGCTGTGTCCCTCCAGCGCCTCAGTTAATTTCCCTTGGCCACTGCCCCATGGCCCCCAGCGCTTTCAGCCCTTCCCTCAGGGCTGCGGCCTCCCAGTCCTAGCAGGCAGCCAGCAGCTCTCTCTAGCTTCCCTGGCCCCTGCTGCTTGCAGTTCATGCCCCACACCTGCTCAGAGCCGGACGTCTCCTCAAGAGCCAGCCAACTACTGCAGCTGCCCTGCCCACCCCCCTCATTGGCTGGTCCTCACAGCCCCTCTTATCGGCTGCTTTCTGCACTTCCCAGGGCTCCATTAACCCCTTCCAAGGCAGAGTGGAGCCGATGCACCATCCCAGCTGGACAGAGAACACTTATTCATGGCTTTTCTGACTGCACGTGGTGGCCGGGCAGCTCTGGGGAAAGGCGCCGTGTAAACGCACCGCGATCTTTTACTCTCCGGGATTCCAGCCAACAGATTCATTCTGGGGTTTAGTCCTCTCTGAGCAGGGGGGGATTTCTCTGTCGAGATCCTGTTAGTACCTGAGTTGTCGCTCAGGCTGCTGTGAGGGAACACACACTGCAACGGCAGCACCAACCCTAGTGCCCTAACTGTCCAGTGCAGAGTGCCTGAGCTCCGGCACAGCTGGGTGTTACCTCACCCCTCAGTTTGCAGATGCACGTGCAGCCCCTGGTGAGCACACGGCTTCACCTGATGGCTAGTGACTCCCGCACTGGCTCCTGGCACTGGGTGGTCTCCATTCTGAGTGACCGCTGAAGGCACTTGCGGGCTGCAGCCAAACTCCATTTGCTGTATTTGCCCCCCCAAACAAAGGGACGCTCAAGAACAGATGTGCAATGTGACGGACCTGGAGTTTTTCTTAGGGGCATATTCTAACTTCATGTCATTCTTGGGGGGGGGGGTCCTCTTTTTCCTCTGCCTCTGATACTTTTTGCCCCTGCCCCCATGCTTCCCAGAATAAAGCTACCTCAAAACAGTGGCTACAGCAGGGTCCTGGCGAGCAGCGGCATTACACACCCACCCTATTCCAGGGAACCCATGGACAGAAAACAGTTTTAAGTTTCAAGATTCCAAAGAATGGGGTGTGTCCAATGGCGGGGGCAGGGCCGGGGAAGTGCCTGTCCGTGAATCATCTTCGCTTTCTGGGGCTTCTGTTTACAGAGCCACCAAATGGAAATTTCACTACCTGTCTGAAGCATAAGGAGACCCTTCCATTCACTATTACAAGCATTGGTTGGCACCTACTAACATGGTACAGAGTTTAAACGGAGACACTTAGAATCTCAATAGGACAAACTACACACTCAGCTCCTCTGCAGAAGGTGGTGTGCAAGGGCAGAGGGTTCGTCACTGGGAGGTTTTATGACCAGTTGTTGGTCCTCACAGATTCTCTTAATGTAGGACCTCAGTGTGGAGCTCTCTGTGCCCTGCGAGGTGGCATGGGCTGCTCGGGGAGCTAGCTTTTGAGCAGCTAGGGCAGGTTGTTGGGCACAACACCGAAGGGAGGCAGCAAGGACAAAGACACTGGATGGAGCCAGCCGAGCACGCAGTTGGTGAATTCAGTCTGTGGATCAAGTCAGCCTGCAGGGCAGCAACACCCAGCGACAATCAGTTCACCTGAGCCATGGCCTGACAGACAGGGTGTGCTGCATACAACCGTGGGAATTGTTCCTGCTGAGCAAACAGTAAGTAACGGTGAGCACTGAGTCAAGTGAATCAAACATTCACATATATTTGCTGAAAAAATTATATACATCTGTGACAAGGCTCTGCCAAGTTTGAAAGACAAGCATAATCTAGTCACTAAATTAAAAAAATAAAAGTTTGACTTTCAAATCTTTTTCTTTTTATCCATGTTCAAGAGCACAGACAGTTTATTTTGTTAGCACATTTGGTGGAAAATGTATGTGTGAGTGGCCATGAAAGTGGTGAAAACTTGGTATTTGTTCTTGGATATGATGATGGAAAATAATAAAAAGCCACTTATGTCTTACAATGTAAATAATCCACAGAGTTTCTCTATCGGGTTGCAAAAAGGGTCACACAACAGCAGCCAAAGAAGCTGAACACCCAGAGACATAACATACATGTTGGATAAGTAAGAACATGCTGGCTAGTTAAATAAATTTCACTTCGACCCCTGTTTCTTATGAATGCAACCCTGGAAAACCCACCATCCCATGTAGGAAATGGACTCTGCCGAGATTTCTATACCCATTCACAGTAAGGCTCTGAAGATGTTTTATAGCATTTGTATTTTAAGGATTTAGGGCACGTACATTTTCTACTGAGTAAAAAGAAAGTTAGTACTCAAAAGGTTCAAAAATATATCAGTCGTGATTTTTTTACATAAATAAATTATATTGATTTTGGATTTAACAGCTGAAAAAACCCCTTCTGCTTCCACTGGAGGCAAAACTGAACAAACGGTTAGTTAAATAGAGATAGCAGCATTTCTAAGAAATCTGTCAATAGTGATACAGTATCTATGCTACAAGGGTGTTATTAAATAGAACACATTTAATGATCTGTTTTTTGCATTGTGATCAGTTACATAATTAAAAAAACTCGCATCCAATCCGATAAAATGGGAATAAATTCCTTGAAAATATAAACTTTTAGGTCATGGGTAACAGACTTCTTTGAGATGCTAATTTTAACATGTACATAATTTATAATCCCAAATGTATAAAAGACAATGAGAAAAAGCATCATAAATAAATAATGCAAACTGAAATAGTTATGTCAAAACATTTGGACCATCTGATAAATTAGGAAAACTGTAACAGAAAATAAGTAAAAAATACAGTAAATGGTGACAATCAAATGCGAAACTGATTACTAGCCACTTCAGCTCCCTCCAACAGTCGGCCATTTCACTGCTGCACCACTAAGTGTTTATTTCAAGTCTCAGACGATGAGCTGCAATAAGAACAAGCCCAAGTGAAAAAAAAAAAACCTAAACAGGAGCAGCGAGGAGAAAGGACCACATGGAATTACCTGTGCAGGGGTCTCAAGACACAGAGTTTGGGGGACTGATCACATTAAAAACCTGTTCATTTAAAATCCATACTGTAGTGCTATTTGCCAATGCAGGTGCTGGGACACACTGTTCAACAGCAAATGGAATCGAGAGGAATGGAAAGAAGGAGCAAAGAATCTCTTCACAGTTTAATCCTAGAAAAGGAAGATGAACTCAAGCTTTGAAACCCTCCACAGTCCTGGACGGACTTGCAGTTGTAATGCCAGCCTGACAGCTGTCTGTCTGCCTGCGTTTGTTTCCAGAAAAGTTGTCACTTATGGGGGAAGGAGAACTGCAAAGAAAATGTAAAAACTCAAGAGCCTTGGCATTCCTATAAGAGCATTACAGGAGCGGCCTGCTCATTGCTGGAGAAACAACGCTTCACAGGACTTCTGATGCTATAGCTGAGAACTGAACTCTAGCAGAATGGTGAAGTCACTGGTAGCTTCCGGTCCAGGAACCTCAAGGGAGGACATACAGGATGTGCAAAACCTTTTCAGCAAAAGCTGGAAAAGTTCTTGTAACTAACAAGGAAAGGGCAACTGAAATCCCACTTAAAGTAAAACCAAGCTTTGGTTTTAAAACGTAAAATAAAGTCTTAATGCAGTTTGTCTCCAAACCTTTGAGGAATGAAAGGGGAGGGAATGATCTCTCTACCAGTTATGCCTTTTTAAAGAAACGAATATATGCGTTTTCAATCATTAGTTATATACTTCTGTCTATACTACTATTCTAGTAACCATGATAAAATAGGGAAATACTTTAAATCAAAAATACACATTAGCACTTACTATAGCTGTGCTTTTTACCCCAAAATACAGTTTTATTCATTCAGTGTCATTGTACAAAGCCATACCCTTGTCTGCACTGAGATCAAGAGATGAAGTACTTCCTTTTGCTCCCGTTTTGTTTTTTTTCTTTTTCCCCTGATAAATTAGCAATTTTTTTTTGGGGGGGGGGGTCACCAAGTGCTGGATTTACTATTGTTGGTAGGGATGAATAACTGGGTAACAGAACAAGAATTCTGTGCCTCCCGTACTAACTAAACAACACTGTTTATCTAATAAAGTGGCAAGACCCTGCAACTATCAACATAGAATTTGTCACCATTGTTTTCTTACGGGGAACTAGGTAGATAATATTACTCATGGAAACACAGGTTTATGAAGGTGAAGGGGGGCAGGAAGGTAAGTAAGTAACAAATATTTATGGGATAAGAAACTTACAAGCCACAATCTTTTTTCTTAATGAAACAAAAGTTCTAATTGGTATTGTTAATTTCTTTTAACGCCTTCTCCTCCGCTGGTATCGCATGGGCTTTCTCTGATGACAAAGATGGGGTTTGCTCTGTACAGTTTTGACTATTTGCAGCTTCTTTTTCAGACAGAGAGACAGTTTCTGGTTCTGGATTTGTTGGCTCCCCTTTAGTTTTCTTTTTCTTTCGCTTCTGGCTTTCTGGGTTTGTTGCCTCAGAGTGTCTGGTCTGTTGGATACCTGGCAATGGCATGCCAATACCAGGGGAAAGAAACATAGAGGGATAGATCAGTCCAGGAGACATTCCTGGGATAAGAAACGGATTAAAAGCTACTGGACTACTAGTAGTTATTGCTGATTCTGTCTGATCAGAAAAGGAACTAGGGCCAGGCTCATTTTCAGACAGAGGCTCGTTTTTCACATCCTGGCTACTCTGTTTGTCATCAGTAGCTTTTTCTGTATTTGATGTACCACTTTTAGTTGTGCTTGTTAAGGAAGCTGACGCCGTTGAAGTACAGGTAGTTGTCATTGGTGGGTTGAGAAGTCCTCCAACACCGAACATCTGTGGTACGGTAGCCATGCCCGGCAGCATCATAGGCAACATACTCAGGGTGCTCTTGACGTCCTCCCCAGCAGGCACTGCTGCAAATCCAGCAGGAAACCCAACCAGCCCAGTCAAAGGGATGCCCTGCATGTTCCTCATGTTCTGAAGTCCCACCAGATCCATCCCAGCAATAAGTCCATTCATGAATAATGGTCCCATTCCAGAAGAATCCGACACACCAGGGGCTTTAATAAGTTCGCTTCTTGGCCTCCTCCCTCTGCGACGGGGCCCAGCGTCTCGGAGCACAGGCTCCGTTAGGATCCGGTTGAACTTGCTTTCTGGGAGGAATCCCTGCACGTGACAAATGAAACAGACAAGGCCAAAAGGTTACTGTGCTCCCGAAGAGAACACCACTTGTGGCCGTGTCCCCGTGCCCCTCGGGCACAGCTCTGAAGGGGGATCTGAGAGGAAGAGACCTTTCACCCAAGTCAGTGCCAGGCACCTCCTGCCCTTGGCCTCGCAGGGAGCAGAGGAGAGAACCCTACTTGCCTGGTGCCCAGTAACTTTTCTGCTTTTCCTCAGCTGCCTGAGTAGGTGACTTTGATAGCTGAGAATGGACTTATTGACACCTAAAGCGCGGGGGCAGCCCAGTGCCAGAGACAAAAAATCCGTCCCCGTCCCAGTCGGAATTCCGGCTGCATCGCCAGGTGGAAAACCTGAGTGTTTGGACATTCAAAGCCCGACCCAACAGCAAAGCTGCAGTGGTGCCCATGCAAACAGAGGGCGCATGTTCTGGGCTTCACCCAGGACTCAGAGCGGCCACGTGGGGCCCCAGCCATTCTGCGTAGCTACTGGAGAGTAAGGGCCTTCTGGAGCCAACACAGACTAACCGCGCACAGAACCTGGGGGCCTGGGTCTGCTCCAATTACCAAATGGCCTAGGAGCATCTACAGGCTGCGCTAAGCCCTGTTCCCCAGCCTCCGAGCACAAACGGGCTATTTCCCTTGGACGCCTAAGCCCTGGGGTGTCGCGGCAGCAAGCAGGCTGCAGGCAATGCACGTCCAAAGGGCCCCGCTTGCAGTGAGGCTGGAGCGGGAGGGGCGCCTGTGGCTGCAGGGTGGGTGCCAATGTCCAGGAGGCTCATAGTGCACCGAAAGGAACATTTTCCACTTGGCCTCCCCCGCGTGGGCCGGCCGGGGTGCGAGCGTGGCCCCCGCAGCGTCTGCCTGAGCGGGGATGCCGACAGCCATGCAAGCGTCGAGGGACTGAACCGTAAGCGGGCAGGAAGGCGCGGCATGAGCACAGTGTGGGCACAAGGGGACCCCACACGCCCAGCCCAGCCCGAGGGGGCAGGGGCGACGCGCACTCTGGGCTGGGGCTGGCACTAGCCTGGCTCCTCCAGGGACTGGGACGGCGCGTCCCTCGTCCGACCGGGGGCAGCACAGCCCTTGGGAAGGGCCCAGCCCGGCAGGAGAGCCCCGCCCACCGCCACAGCCAGGAAAGGGGCCACCTGCAAATGGAGCAAGGTCCCAGCCGCAGCTGGGTCCCCAAGGGCAGCAGCCACATGCTGGGGACAGACCAGGGCGCGGGCGAGTCTGGAACGTGCCTCCTGCGCCCGAGGCAAGCGGGGGTCAGGAGCTGAGGCCACTTGCAAAGTCAGACCCATGTGGTCCCACTGCCTGCCCCCATCCAACCCCGGGCAGGAGCCATCCCCCCGCGCCGCTGCCAGCACCTCGCTTGGCCTCTCGCGCCGCCCCCGGCCTCACGGCTCTCTGGCCAGTAGCTCGTTAGCCCAGACTGTCCTCCCCCTCCCATTCCCCTTCCCTTGCCTCCTTCGCCCTTACCCCCTTCCCTCCTCCCCCTCCCCTCATCCCTCCTCCCCTTCTACCTCCTCCCCCTCCCCTTCCCTTCCCTTGCCTCCTTCGCCCTTACCCCCTTCCCTCCTCCCCCTCCCCTCATCCCTCCTCCCCTTCTACCTCCTCCCCCTCCCCTTCCCTTCCCTTGCCTCCTTCGCCCTTACCCCCTTCCCTCCTCCCCCTCCCCTCATCCCTCCTCCCCTTCTACCTCCTCCCCCTCCCCTTCCCTTCCCTTGCCTCCTTCGCCCTTACCCCCTTCTCTCCTCCCCCTCCCCTTCTACCTCCTCCCCCGCCCCTTCCTTTGCCTCCTTCGCCCTTCCCCCCTTCCCCCTCCCCCTCCCCTCATCCCTCCTTCCCGTCTACCTCCTCCCCCTCCCTTCCCTTGCCTCCTTCGCCCTTCCCCCCTTCCCCCTCCCCCTCCCCTCATCCCTCCTTCCCGTCTACCTCCTCCCCCTCCCTTCCCTTGCCTCCTTCGCCCTTCCCCCCTTCCCCCTCCCCTCATCCCTCCTTCCCTTCTACCTCCTCCCCCTCCCTTCCCTTGCCTCCTTCGCCCTTCCCCCCTTCCCCTCCCTTGCCTCCTTCGCCCTTACCCCCTTCCCCTCCCCTCATCCCTCCTTCCCTCCTCCCCCTCCCCTTCTACCTCCTTCCCCTCCCCTTCCCTTCCCTCCTCCCCCTCCCCTCATCCCTCCTTCCCTTCTACCTCCTCCCCCTCCCCTTCCCCCCGCCCCTTCCCTTGCCTCCTTCGCCCTTATCCCCTTCCCTCCTCCCCCTCCCCTCATCCCTCCCTCCCTTCTACCTCCTCCCCCTCCCTTCCCTTGCCTCCTTCGCCCTTATCCCCTTCCCTCCTCCCCCTCCCCTCATCCCTCCCTCCCTTCTACCTCCTCCCCCTCCCCTTCCCTTGCCTCCTTCGCCCTTCCCCCCTTCCCTCCTCCCCCTCCCCCTTCTACCTCCTCCCCCTCCCCTTCCCTTGCCTCCTTCGCCCTTACCCCCTTCCCTCCTCCCCCTCCCCTCATCCCTCCTTCCCTTCTACCTCCTCCCCCTCCCTTCCCCCCGCCCCTTCCCTTGCCTCCTTCGCCCTTCCCCCCCTTCCCTTCCTTCAGCTTTTCCAGCCACCTGCAGGGCGCCCAGCTCCGCCCTGGGCTGCCGCTGGCCCCCGGCAGAGCTGGTCCAGAAGATGCCCCCCCAGGCGACGGGGAGGGCGAGGAGAGGCCAGATGATGTGACACAGGTCGCCCCCAAAGCTCTAACTTACTGAAAGCTTAACAATGTCAGCCCAGTCTGCTGCGACTGCGAACTCCGAGTTTGCATCAAGCCACCTTGGCAACTCCTTCAATGCCGGAGCCATGGCGCCCCCCGACTACAAAACACAGCACAAGGACGCCGCCCCGTCAGTTATGCAGTCACCCAGGAACCCTCCCCCTCCCTCCCCACCAGGCAGCCTGGTGCCCGGTCCCACTCAGCTCCCCAGAAGGCAGGCGCTGGCTGAACGCTCAGCCGCAGACAGAGCCCAGGCCCCTCTGGCAGGGCCTTGCCAGGCGTGTCCTCCGGATTCGCCCCGCCTGGCGAGGAGGCAGTGCTGCTCAGTCGTGCGGGCAGGGCCCCGTCCCACGGCAAGTCGCTGAGGGGCTCTCCCGGGACAGTCACACCCCAGTAAGCGCTGGAGGCGGAGCAGGGTTTCGGGGGGCAGGCTGGCAGCTTGTGACCCCAGCGGAGAAGCCCTGGACAAGTGGGCGCAGGGCTGGCCTGACCCTGCATGGTCATGGCGCCAGGCTCACAGGCCCGTTCTGTCGCTGGCCAGCCACTTCCAACGCAGCAGTGGCCTGGATTTGTAAGTCACAAGGGTCTCCATGGCACTGATTCCAAAATGGAATTCGCTCGGGGAGAAGCCACAAGATCTGGCGGCCTGAGCCCTGCCCCGTCACACGGGTCGGCCGGCAGAGGCAAAGCCAGGAGCTCGACTCAGGCTCTGGGCTGTTTGGAGCCAGCGAGAGAACACGGGAACCCTGCCCGCGGCTGTTTGCAGCCGGTTCCTGCACATCTCACGCAGGGACAGAGCAAGGGCCTGGTGTGACGTAGTGGGGGGGAACTTGCTGGTTTCTATGGGTCTGTGGTAACCCCACGGGCTGCCGCCGGTATCACAGCCCAGAAGGACAAGGATGGGTCATTATGCAAAGAGGCCGACCAGCTAACCCCCATGGAGAGGAACAAAGGAAGGTGGATGCTGCCCTGGCTGGGGGGCAGGGCTGGAGGAGAGGTGGTTAGTTCCTGTCTGGAAAGCAGGGGAGAAGGAGCTGGGGAGGGGGCTGGGACTCCCCCTTCTCAAGGGGGGCACTGAGGCCTCTTAGCCCCAGTTCCTGTAACCTGGTGACATCTGTGCTGTGCTGTATCCTGGAGAAGCAATAAACTCCCCTGTTCTACCGGCTGGGGGAGTCTGTCCGTGCCATTCGGGGGTGCAGGAGACGGGGGACCCCAACGCGCCGACACACCTTGGCACCGCGCCCCAGGGCCCCGATCAGTAAAACGAGCCCCTGGAGCCAGCAGCAAGCACGCCTGCTCTGGCAGCTGCTCGGCTTTCCAGGCGCCTCGGTGGGTCACTGCCCTTTCTGGCCTGTTGCTCTTCGAGAGGGGCTGCTCGTCTCCATTCCCTGCTAGGCACTGCCAGTCGACTCTGGGGCCCCCAGAACCTGCCGACTCACCTTCGGGCAGGGGGGCAGGAGGCGGGTCACAGCCTGGGCATGGCAGGGGAGCGTGGGCCAGGCGAGACCTCGGTGCCCACGGGCTCTTCCCTTGTGCCACAGCCGTGCAAAGCTGGGCGGGCTCCCCAAGCCAGGCAGGGCTGGCCTCCAGCAGAGCCCTTCTCCCCTTCCACTGCTCTGAGGCAGAGGGCAGAGGAGCGGGGGAGGGCGTCCTGGGCGATGGGGGGCTGGCTGCCACCTCGCAGACGCTCCTGGCTCTCGTGGAGCAGGGCCCTGCAGCGCCTGGGCTGTCCCCTGTGGACTTGGCTGAGGGCCAGGTGGCACTGGGAGTCAGCAGGTTCTGTGCCACCTCACGTAGGCGAAGCGCCAAGCCGCCGCCGAGACTCACCCCGAGGCGTCCGCCGGCAGCGGGCTCCATGCGTCTCTGTCCCAGGGCCAGAGGCAACGGAGCCGCTTGGGCTGCACCTGACTGAGAGGCCTACCCCGGACCTCTCTCTGGGCTCTCTGTGCCAGGGCAGTGGCCCTGTGCTCAATTTTCTGTCCGCTCCCTTGGCATCGGTGAGGCAGAGGAATGCTGCAATTTGGCACCGGAGAAGCGTGCCGGAGCCAAGAGGCAGGCACCGGAAAACATGCCGGCACCAGGAGAAGGTACTGGAGAAGCGTGCCAGGAGGTGGGCACCGGAGAAGCATGCCGGTGCCAGGAGGCGGGCACCAGAGAAATGCACCAGGAGGCAGGCAGCAGAGAAGCGTGGCAGGAGGAGGGCACCCGAGAAGCGTGCTGGGGGGAGGGCACCGGAGAAGGGTGCCAGGAGGCAGGCACCAGGGAAGCATGCCGGGAGGCAGTACTGAAGGAGCGTGATGGGAGGCAGGCACCATTCCGCAAGGTGGGCACCGGAGAAGTGTGCCAAGAGATGGGCGGTGGAGAAGCGTGCTGGCACTGGGAGGTGGGTAGTGGAGAAGCGTGCCGGCGCCGGGAGAGGGGCACCAGAGAAGCGTGATGGGAGACGGGCACCGGAGAAGTGTGCGAAGAGACAGGTGGTGGAGAAGCGTGCCGGCGCCGGGAGGCGGGGACCGGAGAAGCGTGCCGGCGCCGGGAGGCGGGGACCGGAGAAGCGTGCCGGCGCCGGGAGGCGGGGACCAGAGAAGCGTGCCGGCGCCGGGAGGCGGGGACCAGAGAAGCGTGCCGGCGCCGGGAGGCGGGGACCAGAGAAGCGTGCCGGCGCCGGGAGGCGGGGACCGGAGAAGCGTGCCGGCGCCGGGAGGCGGGAACCGGAGAAGCGTGTCCGCGCCGGGAGGCGGGAACCGGAGAAGCGTGTCCGCGCCGGGAGATTTCCCTGATGGACACGGGGACACTTGGGGTATGTCTAGACTACACGGCCCTGTCGGCAGAGCCATGTAGATGAGTTTACTAGACATACGCTAATGAAGTGGCCATTTAAATAATCGCCGCTTCATTTAAATTAAAATGGCTGCCGCGCTGAGCCAATCAGCTGTTTGTCGGCTCCGCACACTAGTCTGGACGCTCCGTGGTCGACATCAAAGGCATTTGTCGACCGCCCCGGTAAACCTCATCCCACGAGGCATAACGGGGCGGTCGACAAATGCCTTTGATGTCGACCGCGGAGCGTCCAGACTAGCGCGCGGAGCCGACAAACAGCTGATTGGCTCAGCGCGGCAGCCATTTTAATTTAAATGAAGCGGCGATTATTTAAAAGGCCACTTCATTAGCGTATGTCTAGTAAACTCATCTACGTGGCTCGTCTAGACACACCCTTGCTGGGCGGCCGTTCCCACGTCGGGTGAGGTGTCAGCCTCCACGAGGAGGATTTTAACCAACTGTGTCTGTTCTTTTTGGGTCTTGGTTTGGGCCCGTCCCACAGCTGCCGTGGGCGTCACTGATGGGCCCTGGGGACGTTACATTTCAATTCGCTGGCTAACTGAACAGTCAATGCAATTTGAATTGTCTAGTCAATTGGTCGGGTGGGCGCCTCCGCCTCTGAAGTGCAGCTCCAAGCCTGGGGCTGTTGCACGTCGAAGGCGAAAGTGCCTGGGGCCAGCGGGGGCTCAGCAGTGCTCCGGCTGCACGCGGCGTTGCAAAGCGGCAGAGCCCGGGCGCCACGCCATGCTGCTGCTCTGAAGAGCCTCCTCCTCTACCAGTAGAGGCGCAAGGGGGGCGACTAGTCGACTCGTGCTCCGACTGTCTGATCAGCATTTGCAGGGCGGGGCTGACACGTGGTCGACTCACCGTACGCAGGCTCGCTGGTCACACCCTTCGCGATGCAGGTACCGCGCGGACACGCCAGGCTCGCTGGCTAAGCAGGGGCAGGAGCGTTGCAGTGACTGCCCCGCACAGAAGGAAGGGGGCGGGGTGAGGAGGTGGGTGGCAGGGCCTATCCACTACCCCAGAAGGTGCCACTCCAGGGGACCCCAGAGCCGCCCTGATGCACATCGCCCGGGCGAAACAGTCTTCCGGCACGTGCACACACCTGCACTGGACACGAGCAGCCCCTGCCAAGCCAGCCCCACAGTCCCGGCGCACGAGTGGCTCTGGGTGCGGTGTAGGTCCATGCTGCACTTTGGCTGCCTTTGCAAATGCGGGCGGGGCAGCCGGGTCTCTGCTCCCTGCTCCTGGGCCAGCCTGTCTTTGCTTACCCTGCGTCCTGTCCCCTTGTGGACCACGGGCACTCGCTCCTCCCCCGTGAGCGAGTGGACGTCCAGCTTGCTGGGGTCCTTGCAGCGCTGCCGCCTCTGCTTGGGCTTGTCTGCAAAACTCTAGAAGGCAAATCGGAGCATTAATGAGCCTGGGGGGACCGGCCATGCCCCGCTCTGCTCTGGGGACACGCGCAGCCCAGTCCTGACACAGCCGGGGCTAGCACAGCAGGTGCCCGGGTGGCCGTAGCGCCCAGGCCTGGCCTCAGCTGGGGCCTCTTGGCTTAGCCTTGGACAGCTTGGTGTCCAGGGACCCGTTAACGAGGGGTGCAGCAGAGGACCCTGAGCCAGGCTGGCAAGAGACGTGCCCTGGGCAGTGCCCCGGCCCGCAGAGCCCAGACTCGACTGTTCTGCTAGTTCCGACGTTCCCTCGTGCTGCTCCAGCCGCAGTGCGGCACACCCCGGGCCCGCGAGCGCTGTGCCCTGCGCGAAGCCCACGCAGCCGGAAGGAAGAGGGAACCGCGCAGAGAGGAGCTGACACTGTCTCTCTGCAGCAGTCGGAACCAGGGGCTTCTGCCAGCGCCAGGTCACCGCAGCCCCGGGCCCCCGAATCCCACTGGGCGCAGTCTGCTGCTTCTGGCTGCCTGGAAGGCGGCTGGGAAGCGGGAGGTGGCAGACCCCCTGCTCGGTGTCCCAGGAGCCACTGCTGCGGGCCCCGGAGAAGCTGGCCCTGTGGGCGCCCCAGGCTCCTCCGTTCTAAGCAGCTGGGCGTGTGAACGTGCCCATCTGTCCCGGAGCCACTCGCTGCTCCACGCCGTGGGCTGCGGCTCCAGGCCACAAGACCAGGCTTTGTGGAGAGCGTCAGTTTCTCTCGGCTTCCTTTGCAGGGTTCAGGCTGGGGCAAAACGTGAGCAGCCACCAGCAGGCGGGGACAGGCGTGGGTATGAGCCGTGGAGAACAGGTCCGGCCTATTCTGAACCCCCCCTCGCCTAGCTCCGACACAGATGCCCAAGCGGGAACGCCTGGCCAGGGGAGCCTGGGGGCTTCACGTTTCTTCTTCGTTTCCCGTTGAAAGGCAGGAAACGTTTGCTCCCCTCACGGCAAGGCCAATTCCCAGCCTCCCCGGCCAGAGGGGACCATGGGATCACTGGTCTGCAGCGACCTGCCAGGCAACCATTCCCGTCTGGATTAAAAAAAACCCTGGATGGAGGAGCCGCACAAGCCTTGGCAAATGGGTCTCTCTGTGAACTCATCCAGCGGCAACTGCCAGCCCCTGGCGCTCTCTGCTGGCACCTCCCTGCAGCCTGCGCTCAGCTCACTCCCCCCTTTGTGGCCCGTGGCGGGGGCACAGCCTCTCCTCCCTTCCTCATTCGTTGGGCTCTTTTCTGAACTTGTTGGCACCAGGGTCACCCCCCCGGGAGGGCAAAAGAACCTTGTTTCTCAGCGGCTACTGACACGGCGTCCGTGCTAGTGCAGAGACGCTAGCCGAGCTGGACCCAGGCTTGGCTTGGGACAGGCCCTCAGCTCCGGTCGCCTGGGGTCTGGCAGGGTCCAGGAGGGAGCGCGCCTGTCCTGGGAGCCGTCGGCTAATCTGGGCACAGTGCCCAGGGTCAGCGACACTCCACCCCTCAGGCCGTGCAGTGCGATTTGCCCTCAGGGGCTCTGTGGCTTAAGGCCTGTAAATTCCTCCTACTCCCACGTCCTGGAGGTGTCTCTGCGGCTCCCAGGGCTCATGCCAGCTGCCTCGGGGGTGCTCGATCTGCCAGTGACCCAGACGAGATGGGCGCTGCGGGCACAATGTCGGGGCACCTCGATTGACACGTCTGCCCATTGCGCACCCAGCGAGCCCCGCGGAGGAGCGAGCAGACTGCAGCGTCCGTGCTGTCCGCCAGGAATCGCAGCCTTGGGGACAGAGGCAGAGCCGTGCTGAAGGGAGGCGGCCCCGGCAGGGCCGGTCCTGACGCACTGAAGCCTGGAGGGTCACTTACCGTGCTGAAGGCAGGGACGTCGAGCGTGTAGTCCGACTGCTGGCTCAGCCAGTCCAGGAGACTCTTGTTTGGAGCAGCTTTCTCGGGCCGCATGCCGGGCGCGGGGGCCGTGTGCGGCGCGGAGGGAGCGGTGCCCGGCCTGTCTGGGAGCGGGCTGCTCCGGGCAGGCTGGGTCTGGTCCTCCTGAGCATCCTGGCGTGAAGGGAGAGGGGAGAGCCCGTCACCCCGCTAGTGCCCACCCCACTGGCACGCCCTGTGCACGAAGCAGGGGGGCGGGGCTCCCACCACCGCAGCCAGACGGGGGAACTCCCCCCCAATACTGCTCCACCAGGAGGCCTGGAGCGGGCTTGCTCCCCAGGCGGGGAGGATCCTTTCCTCAGCCAGCCGGTCACTGCTGTGCCCACGGGGGGTGCTGGCCCCAGTAGTGGTGCAAAGGGGCCGTGCGAGGTGTCCAAGAGAGGCTGACTGGCTGCGCTCTTCATGTGACTGTGATGTCTAGGGTGACATTACAGGCACGTTCTCTGCGTGATACCGAATGTGTCTCGGTGTGTGGCTGAGCGATGGGCGCAGCCGGGCCTATGGACGTGCTAACGAGCAAGGCTCCATGGAACAACAGCCAAGGACACACCTCGGGAATGGGGACTGACACCTAGGGGCTACCAGCAGGGGACACAGGGACAGGCCACAGGCCAGATGACCTGCTGCAGCCAAGAAGAGACGGGGAAGAATGTATTTAGATGCCACGTGGCAGCCTCCATCTTGGTCTTCAGATCGGCTCCTGACCCCAGATGCAGCCTCGCAGGGATCAACGAGCCGGAAGGACTGTGGCCCCATCCGGACATAGGATGTGCACCAAGGACTGTTAAGCCAGCAGCTGTAACATCTCTGCTAGAAGCTGCACCGAGAACTGGAGATTCGATGCACGGAACAGCCTCACTCTCAGGCTTTTTGTTCTTGTGGCAATAAACCTTTAGATGGTAGATTCTAAAGGACTGGCCCAGTGTGATTTGTGGGTAAGGTCCACACGGTAAATTGACCAGGGATCTGTGGCTGGTTTCTTGGGACCGGACAGAACCTGTTCGGGTAGGTGGGATTGGGCGCTAGGACCCCCCACCTGTGTATAGGCCCAGGGCCATCTGGGGCTGGGATATTGCTGAGGTGTCGGAGGGGTTTGGCTCGTGAGGTTTCTGGTGGGCCAGGCTGAAGCGCTCGGTGTGGCTGGTGTGTGGCCTATTTGGGAAGGTCTCCAGTCTGGGGCTGTGAGGAGCCCTGAGTTTGAGCAATTCGGCCTGAGCGGACGCCCTCGGCGGTCACACCGCCGCCTTCTCCTGAGCGCCAGAAAGAGCCTAGGGGCCCGAGGAGAGGGCAGGGGGGAGCCAGCGGCGCCGGGGCCCGTGGAGTCACCCTCCTCGGGAGCCGAGCTGTGAAGCGAGTTCAGGGGTGGCCAGTGACCCACAGAAGCAAACGGGCTGACTTAGTCCAACCCAAGGGCCTCCCGAGAGACCCCCAGGGCTGGGCTCAGATCACGCGAGAGACGCGTCAGCCTGGAAATCCATGAACCCAAATGAGGCCTGTTGGGGGAAGAGACAGGGAGGGCTACTGCCCTGCGAGGGAGCGAAGGGGAACAGGGCGCAGGGGACCTGGCCCCCGCAGGGCTGGCTGAGAGGGGCGATGGGGAAAGGCAGCCACCGTCTCCTGCATCCGGGCCCGAGCGGGACTGTCAGAGCAGCTCAGTCGAAGGCTGCGCCAAGGGAGCACATCCCGCTCTGCCCTCGGCGGCCGCCCGCGCAGCGAGTCTGCCAGGTCTCAGAGCGGCGGGGAGCCGGCGGCCAGGCTCTCCGGGAACACGCCCGGTCCAGGGGCTGAGGGGAGCCCTAACCCCCAGGCTGCAGCAGAGGAGCTATCGCGCGCACCATGGACCCACCTGCAGCCCGCTCTGAAGACTCCTCTCCTTCAAGAAGAGCAGGTCCATCCCTTCCACATTTTTCCTCCTGCCCCGTCGTCGCCTCATGGCAGCGTCGTCTCTGCGGAGGCTCCCGTTGACAATCTGCCCCGTGACGGGATGGATGAGCCCGGCCTGGAGGATGCCGGACAAGTCCATGCCCAGGGACCCCTGCAGGGAGTGCACCGTCCCCAGCTTGGGCAGCGAGAAAGGAGGGAGGGGCCCTGGGGACCCTTCGGAGACTCGGGCCAGGCTCCCCGCTGCGTCCCTCCAGCCGTTCAGCACGCCAGGCGGGCAGGGGTGCGATGCAGCCAACCGCTCGAGGCTCCTGGCCTTGGCGTCTCTCTCCGGCTCAAACTCGAAGGGCTGCCTGTGCTTCCGTTCCTCCTTGGCAAAGGCAGGAGCCAGGAAGCTTCCCTGTGTGCAGCAGGGCAGAGCCGTCACAGCTGGGCCCCCAGGGCGCGGGCCTCCCGACCCCAGAAACCAGCGCACACTAGCCCCGGGCGGCAAGGGGGCTGGGACGGGGGGCTCTGGAGACGGCGTGGAGCCCTCAGTCTCTCTGCTAAAGCCCCCTCCAACCCATGACCCTCGGCCCAGCACTCGAGAACGGTGTGACCAGAGGGGCGTCCTACAGAGCCACCCCGGCTGGCCGATCGGGGGGCTCCTCCCAGAGCAGCATGCCCCGGCACCAGCCGGACAGCACAGGAGCAGGGTCTGTGCTGGGACCCCGAGCCCTCGGGCCATGGGGAGAGGGGCTGAAGGAAGGCGAGCCGAGCGGCCTGGCGGGGGAATGTCAGCCCTGGGTTGGCAGCGCAGGGGCGCAGAGGGCAGAGGGGGTCTCCGCCCTGTACCTGGGCAGTGAGCGCGCTGTCGCTGAAGCTGGGGTGCGGGGTGCCGGACTCGGCAAAGCCGCTCCGAGGGCCTGCGCTGCTGGCTACGGCGGGGGCGGGCGGCAGGGCCTGTGCTTCTAGCTGCTGGCTGGAGGACGGCCACTTGCCCTTTAGCACGGCGTGGCAGATGCTGTCTATGCGGCTGATGATCACCCGGTCCTGCGAGCAGAAGCAGAGCTCAGGGGCGCGCCGGAATCCCCTCCCCCTGCCCACACGCCAGAGGCCCAGGGCCCGTGGGACCACAGCACAGCGAGTGTGGAGGGGAATCCGGCCCGGCAGAGGCCTGGGCTATGTCCATGCCCCACTGGGCCCTGCCCAGTCTCCCTGCGATACCCCCCAGCCTAGCCCAGCCAGGGGGCTGCTGTGCCCTCAGGCCCTGCCAGCCCACTGACCCGGGGCAGGGCCAGAGGCGGGTGGCAGGGGCTCGCACACAGGGTGCAAGACGGAGAAGCTGAGCCTGGCGGCCCTGAGAGCTGGTTCTGGAGCCACCTTGGGCCACTCCGAGAAGGAGTAGAGCGTCTTCTCCTGCAGCAGCTGGGCGATGGTGGGCGCCCGGGTGTCCTGCAGCTCCTCCGTCTCGCCAGGCAGGGCGCAGGGAGAGCTCTTGGCCTCCTCCTCCGAGTACTTCTCTGGGCAACCTAGGCAAGGCGAGAAAGAGCCGGCCCCCTGGTCACCTGGCTGGTGTCTCAGCCCCCACCAGACACCAGGAGGGGGGGTCGTCTCTTGTGCCAAAGCGACCCCGTTGGCTACGAGGGGGTAGGCGCCCGGGGCCCGGCAGGGCTTTGGGAGGGGAAGGTCTGGGCCCCGCGAGGCCGGCAGACGCCATTTCGGGACACCAGACGTACCCAGAAATAGCTCTTCCGCGTCTTCCACGCGCCCGTTGTTTCGAGAGATTGTGACCTAGCGGGCGCTACCCCGGCGTCCACGAGAGCAGGGGCTGTGGGAACGGCGCCTGATGGCAGTCGCCTGGCAATGAGCAACGCTAGTCACGCAGCACACGCCGCGGCGCTTCTCAGGCCAGGGGCCGCCAGACGCACCGTACGGACCTCGGGGAAGCAGGGCTTAGCCCGACCGAGCAACGAACCCACCAAAGGCCAGGCTAGCCACATGGGCAGGAGGATACAGCCTGGCCCAGTCTGAGCACCCCGGCCCGGGTGGGGCTCGGCGGGCGGTGCCCGGCTCCGGGAGGGACCTGCGCAGTCCCCCGGGCGGTCTGCTTCTCCTCGCGCCCCAACAAGCACAGGGCCACGGCTCCCACCCACGAGGCCGGGCAGCTTGCCAGCTGGACCCGCTCCCGGCCGTACCATGGCTCTGGCTGGGGCCCTCTTTCTCTTCCTCCTCTTTGTTCTCATCCACGTCGTCTTCCTGCTGCAGCAGCGTGTGCCCTTCCAGGTGCCAGGCCGAGCCGCCAGCTTCCCAGCACCCCACTGCCCGGCTGGCGGGCCCAGCCTTTGGGCTGGGCGCTGGGGGAAGACTCTTGGGACAGTCTGGCGAGTGCTCTGCAGTGCTCTCCTCCCCACCCCCTGCCTCCTGTCCAGAGAGCTCTGCCTCACCATTCACCCCCAGGAGGGCGGGAAGGCCAGACCCAGAGGCCTCCCCTGGCAGCACGCCAGCGCCGGGGTCCCCACCAGTCCTGGCCTCCGGGGTGCCCCTCGATCCTTCCGCAGCGTCTGCTGCCAGCTCCGAGCTCTCCTCCTCCTCCTCCTCCTCGCTGTGGCTGGGCGCCGACAGCTCCTCCAAGCCTTTCTTGTGCAGCAGGCCGATGAAGCGCTGCTCTGGCGGGATCTTCAGCCCCAAGCCGCGGAGACTGGGCCCGTACAGGCCGAGGCTGATCACCCCCTCTGCACTGGGGAGCGCAGGCGACCTGGGCCCGGGGCTGGCCTGCTCCGAGGCATCCCCAGTCTCGGCCGGGACCCTCCCGGAGGGCTGGCTGGCTGGGGCCGAGGGCCAAGGCTCCCCACCTCCACTGGGACTGTCCAGCTGGTCACAGCTCACGTGCAAGGTCTCTAGGAAGGAGGCCTCGCGGATGGCCTCAGCCTCGTCCCCGTCCAGTTTGCCCTCAGCGAGTCTGGCCACGCGGCTGGGGCTGTTGTGGGCGAGGGAGCCGTGCTCGCTGGGGCAGGCCTTGTCCTCGCACAGCATGCCCAGCAGAGAGTCCGGCAGGGAGCTGTCCTCGCAGGTCAGGGACATGATGTCCCGCACCGTGGACAGGAACGTGTCGCAGCTCGTGT
The DNA here is from genome assembly GCF_049634645.1 of Pelodiscus sinensis. Lineage (NCBI taxonomy): Eukaryota > Metazoa > Chordata > Testudines > Trionychidae > Pelodiscus > Pelodiscus sinensis. Next base: position 32,828,323 of record NC_134728.1, on the reverse strand, counting down.
CCTGCGGGCTGCCCTCCGCCCGGGACAGGGCGTCCTCCAGCCCTTCCAGCTTGGCCTGGCTCTCGGCGCCGCTCTCCAGGGACTCCAGCGCGCCGCAGGGAGGGGAGCCGTAGAGTTTGGAGTTCACCTGGTGGAGGCAGCACAGGTTCTCGGGAGGGGGCCCGGCTCGCTTGTGCTGCGCGTAGTTCCGATAGGCGTCCAGGAAGGACAGCTCGGGGTCGTTCATGATGTAGTAGTCGGTGCGGTTCAGCCCGTGCTTGGCTGTGCCGAGCAGCAGGTCCCGGTCATGCTTGCCACACTCCCACCAGACAGGGAGGTACAGGCTGGGCCTGCACAGCTTCAGCCGCTCCTGGAGCTGCGGGGACTCGAGCACCTGCTCCCGGACCTTCCGCAGCAGTTCAATGCGGTACAGTGTCCGCGCGGCGCGCTCCTCCGTGATGGGCTCCACGTGGATGCTGGGGTCGGGCGGGCCTGCAGCGGGGAGAGAGGCAGAAATCAGGCAGGGCGTGCACTGGGGCTGCGCCTTGGCCGAGGTTCACGGGGGCAGCAGCCGCCTGGGAAACCTACCCTGCCTGCAGTAAGATGAAGGCCTGAAACAAAAGGCCGTGTCAACGGGCAGCATGTGGCTAGCACAAAGCAAAGCGGAGCTGGGAGCGAGGGGCAGGCGCAGAACGCTCACTGCTAACAGGCCAGGGGCAGACCAGCCTTGGCACCGGGCAGAAGTGCAGAGCACGTGGGACCAGCAGCTCATTACAGAACAGCCGGGTCCCCCCCCCCAGGTACCGACCCAGGTCCAGGAAAGGGTCTAAACTGACAGCATGATGGATAAAGAGGAGCTACTCCAGTGGTTCCCAACCGTTCGTGGCTGCCGGGCGTCTGGGGGCCGGGCCTCTCATGCACTGGGCATCCGGGGGCGGGGCCAGCCCAGATGTTTCGGCGGGCGCACATAAATGCCCCGGCGGGGGCCATGGCACTGCGGACACTGCGTTGGGGACCACTGATCTAATCAAACCACGAGGTGCTGCAGCGTCAGACGGTGGTAACCGGACACGTCAGCAGTGTACCTGTGCACACAGTAGTGTCTTGGGGTGACAGTCTGTGTCCAGCCGGGGGGCAGGGGGAGTTTCCCGCCGGCTGTGCTGAGGCCGCAGTTGTAAGTACGTGTGTAGTGATGCGGCAGAGCCTACTAAGAGCTTTCATCGCACTTCACTTCAAAACCTGGCCAGGCCCCTTCGACCCGTCTCTCATTTGTGGTCTTTGGGGGGCTCCCCAGGTCTGCGGTGGTTGCTGGGCCCACGCCAGTGAGCACACCCGCAAGCAGCCCGGGCGCGGCGGCAGTAACCTCCCTGACTGCCGTGGCACCGGGCGGCGTGGTCTCTGCTGCACACTGCCCCAGGGAGAAGCAGCATGGTGGGGCTGGTGGGGCTGTCTAGCCTGGGTCTCCAGGTCAAGAGTCATCTGGAGGGGATGCGAGCTCCTGATTCGTGGGGACTGACTCTGGAGTCACATCAGGAAGCTGGCCAGGGCTGGCTTTCTGTTTCCTCTCTAGCCAGCCCCTTGGCCCACCGCCGCGACGGCAGCCAGGCACTGGGGGCAGCTCAGCACCCTCCCACCAACGCCAGCCGGCAAGCTGCACCCAGCGGGCTCTTGGCAGCACCGTGGGAGGTCCGTGGCCTCCGATGCACCATCAGGGCTTCCGAAATGTGCGATTCCCTTTGCGCAGGGATCCCGCCAAGCCCGGCATCACGGAAATGCAGGGACCACGACAATCCCTCCCCTAGATCAGCTTCGACAGGGGCTGTCTAACGGGGCATTAAAACCTCCGGGGCCAGGGTCCTGCGGAGACTGGGCACGGCCTTGCTCTGCACCAGCCTGTAGCGGACAACAGCCATGCTCAGTTTGGAGGGCGTCTGTCCGGAGCTGCTGGAGGCTCCTGGTGCAACTCAGGGCTGGTTTCATTCTAGCTTCCTTTTCCAGAGCGGCCAGCGAGGGCTGGCAAAGTGCCAGGGACTCCCTGGCCACGGTGAGCCACAGTGAAAGCCGAGTGTGCAAGCTCCGCCCAGCCGATCAGGAAGGGAAAGTCTCTAGCCAGAGCCTCTGGCACGGGGAAGATCAGGTGGGAAGGGTCACACAACAGGCAGCCAATCAGCAGAGACGGGCAGGTCGCTAGAACTGCAGTCACCTCCCTTTCCTTGCCCCAGACAGGACGTCAGCTCCAGCCCTTCCCAGGCCATCCCTGAGCCAAGGGGCCTCCCCAGTGGGGACCGACAGAGCCGTCCAGTCCCCAATTAGCAAAAGCATCCAGGTTAACGGCACAGACCACACGCACCCCTCTCCCCCGGCCAGTAACTGGCCAGCAGCCCGGCTCCGTCTGGGTCCGGGACCTGCCCCGCTGCGGCTCCACATTTCAAGGGCATGGAGCCTGGCGGGCAGGCAGCCCGGCTCATGCCGGATTCGGGAGCTCAGACCCCCCTGTATCAGAGGCAGCGCAGGACAAGCAGCCGGTCCACGAGGGGAGCTGGTTTTGAAACTGGATGGCAGCAGCAGCACGGAGTGGCAGGGGGTTCCTCGGGAGTGGGGCCGGGGTGCACTGGCTGCCGGCCCCGCCCCTGGGGATTCTAGAATAGTCGACTAACCAATAGGAATTCATGAGGTTACTTGACTATTCAATTAACCGATATTTACCGTCCCTACTGCCCACCACTGTCCCTTCCACTCACCATCCTCTTTCCAGAGGGGGAGGCGGCAGACGGTCCTGCACATGGCTACGAAGCTGTAGAAGTATTTCTCCAGGCTCTCGTCCGTCTTTTTCTCCAGGCGGGAAATGGCTCGGAACTGGGACCAGTCAAAGGCCTTCTTCTCCTGGTCGTAGATGACCCCAAAGGAGGAGACAGTGCGGTAGAAATCTGCCTGCTCCCTTCTCGTCCATCTGCGGGGCAGGGAGAGAGGCGCACGGCCGTGAGATGTGCGTATAGCCTTGTGCTTTGCATTGCCTGGTGCTGGAGAGAGGCACTCGCTGGGCCCCACCAGGCCCCATACACTCCCCCTGACCCCAGTTCTAGGAACAGCCTGGGGCCAGCCAGCTGTCCTGGCAGAGACGCGAGTAAGGGCCCCGCCTGGCACCATTCTTGGCCAACAAGAACCACCCTGCCCCAGTGATGTGGAGCAGCCAGCCCCAGGCCCGAAGCCGACCGCCTGCAGCTGTCAGCGACACACGGCCGGTGAGGAGCGCGGGAGGCTCCCCCAGTCCCCGCCGGCAGCGTCGCAGCCATACTGTGCCCCTGCGGCTGTGGCTCCCTGGGGGTCGCCGGCAGCGGGCAGTGACTCCAGGCAGGGGCCTGCCCAGCCGTTACCTTTTCTGCATTTCCTTGTTGGCCGGGTCCATCTCGGCAGCTCTCCTGAACATCTCCTCCTGCAGCCAGTAGCCATGGTTACTGGGCACCAGCACCTCGGCGCGGGGGGGCAGCTCCTTGCGGGTGCAGCGCTGGTAGATGGTGACCAGCCTCCGCAGCCTGGCTGTGAGGGCGGACGAGACAGGCCAGCAGGATCTCTCTGTGTCGGAGCCATCCTGGGCTTCAAGCAACAGCAAGGACATTTCCATTACCGCTCTCCCCCCACAGCCCCGAGGCTCAGAGCCAGCCCACGCACGCCCCACTGCCCCAGAGGGCACCGGGGGCTGGCTGAATGGCCGTGCGTGAGCCCTTCCTCCTGAGCCTGGCTCCGGGCTGAGCGTGGCTGAGCCTCGAGCGGAAGGGGCTGGAGAGTTAGCTGGCTCTGCGCCCCTGCAGCGGGCCGACTCTCAAGGGGAAGGGCGGCCAGGCCACGGGCTCAGTCAGCCCTTCGCTTCAAGGCAGCTGCTTGCCCGAGCCATGCCGGCTCCTGGACAGCTGGGCCCGCACCATGGTGCCACAGTGCCTGAGGCCTGCCCCCTGTGCACACCCCCACCTCCCCGCTGGGCCGGCCCCCCCTTGCAGGGGGAAGGGGAGGGCGAGGTTCTGCCAGGACAAACGGGCACGCTGCTGTTCTAGCCCTGTGGTCAGTGTGGCCCTCGGCTCCCTCTTGCCAGCTGCTCCGGCAGGCGGGAGGCACCCGGCACCCCAGTGGGGGCTGGTCCCTCCTCGCCGAGGGCTTGCTCATCTCAACTGCCGCCAGGTGGCGCAAGCCAGGAGGGGCGGAATGAAGGAGCTGCCGACGGGGGCCCCTGACACACGGAGGCCACCTGCCACGGGAAGGCCGAGTGGCTGCTCTGCACGTCTGGCGCGGGACAGGAGCCAGAAAGGCGGCCGAGGGGGCTGCGCGCCGGGAGAGCACGGCCTGCTCCAGGCCCGGTGCAGGACGCAGGCAGCCCTGTGCTGGCGGGGAGTGGGCGTGGTGCGGGGCTGTCGGAGGCGAGGGCCCTTCGCAGCCGTTCCCGGGAGCTAGACACTGGCAGGGAAACGTCCCGGCCGGATCCCGCCCTCGGGAGGAATGGGGAGGGCGGGCCGCTGGCCCCAGGCATGGAGTATGCGGACGAGCTCTGTGCACTAGGCAGTAGGCCCAGGCACGAGGGTCTCTTGGGTCACTTTGCCTGAGGGAGCCAATCATCCAGGTCCCGTGGGGGGGCAGCTACCACTGCCAGACATTTGGTGGGGACGCAGGGCGCTGGGGGCAGGGCTGTGAACGGGCAACGGGACAGGCACCCGGATCGAGGGGGCTCGCCAGCTCCAGAGAGGGGATGACGGAGCTCAGGGACACCACGTGGACCCTGTTGAGTTCTCTGGGGTCCAGAATGGGCCGGAGGCCTCCCTTTGCTTTGGGGTAAGGGAATAGCCTCTGCACTCCTGAGGAACCTGCAGGCGTGCCAAGGCCCAGCAGCGCTTGCGCCTCCGGAAGGGGAAGATGCTCGAGAGAAGAGGGACAGGCGGAGGAAGTAGGAACGGGGCAGGGCCAGGAACGACGGGAAGAGATCACAGCGGCTGGTGCTCCGTCCTCGGGTGCCCCTCCAGAGCCCTGCGCAGGGCCCTTGGGTACGGCCAGACCGCGCACGGGAGGCTTCCTCCGGGGATCTCGAGCGGTGCCAAGAGCGGCCAGCCTGGCGCGAGGCAGAAGCGGCTTGGCCCAGCTGCGGCTGAAGGTCCCGCCGAGCCTGCCTGCCCCGGGGCTTCGTAGTGCTCCCGGACTCCTCGAGCCTGCGCAGGCAGGCGCTCATCTGCCCGGGCCATTGAACCAGCGGTCCTGGACGGTCGACTGGGCCTCGGGCGGAGCCGGCGGCTGGGCCAAGCATTGGGAGCCCAGCGATTCCCAGAGAGGACGGGGCCGCGGAATCCGCCCCGTCCAAGGCCGTCGGGGGAGGTCCCAGCGAGCGCCGCATCCTCCTGGATGAGCTCCACAAACCATCCTGGGGGTCTTGGGGCAGGCGCTCTTGGTGTTCTGGGGATCAGCAGCCTGTGGCCTGGCACCCTGGGCCCGTCTTGCACCCGAACAGGCTGAGGCGCTTGCGTTCCTCAGCTTGGGCGCCAGGGCCTGGTGCCCGTCCCCTTCCATTGGCCACCTCACCCACGACTTACCCAACCCTTCGCGGCCACAAAGGGCGTGCGCCCGCGCCCTCTGGCTGGAGGGCGGCAGAGCCAGGGCACTACCCGGTGGCCTTGGCCGTGTGCTGCACGATGTTTGGCAGGGGAGCACGCCCCAGGAGGGACCCGCAGCTGGCAGAATGCCCCCCATTGGCTCCTCCTACTTGGCCACCTCCCCCGCCCTCCGGCTGAGACTCTGCACCGCCACGGAGCCGCCCCTGCAGTGCCTTAGAGTCCATAGGGGAGGTCTGGCTCATCCATCTACTGAGGGCCAGGGACCAGAGGAGCTTGTGAGGGGGTGGGCAGCTAACTGTGGGCTCTGGCCTCAGGACGGTGCCAAGGGGGTGGCCTCGGACAAGGCACCTTGGCCTGATGGTACGCCCCTGGGTGGTCACTGAGGGAGGAGAGCGTCTGTGAGGTCCGGGCGGCGCCAGCGGCTGCACGAGGGGGGAACCCAAGGCGGTGTCAGGAGGCAGAATGGAGCCACGTCGAGATCGTGGATGCTGCCGGGCCTTGGGAGTGGTGCCACGCTGGGCTGCGGTGCAGGATCGATGCCCAGCAGTGACGGGGGGACCAGCGTGTGACAGGCTGATCGGAGCTGGGAGGCCGAACGGTGCGGGACGGGTGGCTCGGCAGCTGAACGCAGTGCCGAGGGGCTGGCAGCTGCGACTGGGACCTGCAACGCGTCCAGGATCGACTGTCGGAAGGCGCTCTCAGGAGGGAACAGCTCCAAGGAGGCGGCCTGTCTACGGCACATGGGGACCTTTGGACCATCACCTCAACGAGGCCCCTCGTGGCTGTGAAGGTGTCGGGGAGGAGGGGGTGACGCCTCTTCTGCATGGAGCCTCGGGGAGCGCCGCACCCGAGGGCGCTGGTGCTGGGCTGGCTTTCCGGGGTGGTGCTGGAGGTAGCGAAGGAGCACCCGTCGTCGGCTTGCCAGCCCCCCGCAGAGAGGGAGCAGCGCCGGGTGGCTTAATGCTCTGGCGCCGGGAGCCGGAGGCAGGTCGCACTGACTCCATCAGGAGCTGTTTGAGACGCAAGACTCGCTCCTCTCCGGCCGCGGTCGGAATGACTTGCAGCCCCTGCACCTGTCTGCCTGGGCCCCCCAGACACCGAAGACAGGAGCCGTGGGGGCACTAGCGGGTACCGGCCTAGCGCAGGACCTGCCTGGCCTGCTCCGAGACTGGGCTGTGCTAACGTCCCCGAGGGAGCGCAGGCAGAACAGGGACGCACTACGGACCAGCAGGGATTTGCGACGCACTCGCCACGCCGGAGAACCGCCACTGCTGGGCAGCCGGGTGGGCAGGTCACAGCACAGAACCCAGGGCGGGCAGAGACCTCAGGAGTCATCACGTCCAGCCCCCTGCCCAAGGCAGGACCAACCCAACTCAATCAACCCAGCCAGGGCTTTGTCAAGCCGGGACTTAAACACCTCTAGGGATGGAGATTCCACCCTCTCCCTAGGGAACCCAGCCCAGAGCTTCCCCACCCGCCTAGGGAAAGAGTTTTTCCTAATATCCAACCTACACCTCCCCCACCAAAACTTGAGCCCATTGCTCCTTGTTCTGCCACCTGCCCCCACTGAGAACAGCCTCTCTCCATCCTCTTTGGAACCTCCCTTCAGGAAGTTGAAGGCTGCTCTCAAATCCCCCCTCACTCTTCGCTTCTGCAGACTAAACAGACCCAACTCCCTCAGTGTCTCCTCATAAGTCATATGCTCCAGCCCCCTAATCATTTTGGTTGCCCTTCGCTGGACCCTCTCCAATGTGTCCACATCCTTTTTGTAGTGGGGGGCCCAGAACTGGACACAACACTCCAGATGCGGCCTCACCAAAGCCGAATAAAGGGGAATGATGACATCTCTGGATCTGCTGGCTATGCTCCTCTTAATGCAACCTATTATGCCATTAGCCTTCTTGGCTACAAGGACACACTGTTGACTCATATCCAGCTTCTCATCCACTGTAACCCCCAGGTCCTTTTCTGCAGAACTACTACTTAACCGGTTGGTCCCCAGCCTGTACCAATACTTGGGATTCTTCCATCCCAAGTGCAGGACTCTACACTTGTCCTTGTTGAACCTCATCAGGTTTCTTGTGGCCCAATCCTCTAATCTGTCCAGGTCACTCTGGACCCTGTCCCTGCCCTCCAGCGTATCTACCTCTCCCCCCAGCTTAGTGTCATCCGCAAACTTGCTGAGGGTGCAATCCATCCCCTCATCCAGATCATTAATAAAGATATCGAACAAAACCGGTCCTAGAACCGATCCTCGGGGCACTCCGCTAGAAACCGACCGCCATCCTGACATGGAGCCGTAGATCGGGGTGCCACAGTCGAGAGCACACACTGGTCTGGCCTGGAGATGAGCAAGCCCTGGAGCAGGGCTGGGTGGACTTGGAACCGGGCGGAGGACGTCTGTCATTGTGCAGCGCCCGCAGCCGGGGCCCAGAGACAGCACAGGCCTGGCCTAGCGATGCCTTTCTACCACCCTGTCCCTGCTGCGCCTTGCCAGCCCAGCGATGGACCGGCCCCGCCAAGCGCCACACGGCAGAGCAAGCCCCAGAACCGCCGCCTCACCTGCCGCACTGTCGTCCTGCTTCTCAGCAGCTTCTCCGTACGAATTCCCAGAGTCCTGCAGAACAAGGCCTGGGCCATCAACCCCGCTGAGAGGAGCATCCGCCCACCAGCCCAGAGCCGGTGTCCGAGCAGCCGCTCCCGCTCCCCGCCCCCGCTGGCCAGCAGGCCTGCCAGCGTGCTGGGCCGGCTCCTCCTCCCAGTCTCAGCCTGGGCAGCGAGCTGCAGGGAGCAGCGGGAGCGCCACTCTCCCCACGCCGGCCCCAGCTCAGGCTCTCGTGTTGCTCGGGGGCGTTCCCGCTGCCTTGCCCGGAGAGCGCCCCCAACCTGCAGCGCTCGGCCACTGCAGAAGGACCCAGCACTCCAGGGGCCTGCCAGCACAGAGCAGAGCCAGGCCCGCTGCCCTGCCCTCCGGGGGTGCCACGGCCTCCAGAGAACTCTTGGCCCCAGCGGAGGGCATGGGTGGCCAGGGGAGAGCACAGAGCCCGGGTGAGTCCTGCAGACGGATGGGCTCAGGGAGCCCGCTGGGGTGGAGGCAGGCAGAAGGGACACAAGGGAGCATGGCCAGGCCCTGACGGCAGGGTGGCTCCAGCTCGGTCACACGGCCAGCCCTGGAGAAGGCGCAAGCACGGCTCCGTGGGTGGGGGAGAGGCTCCCTTCTGGGCACCCGGACGCCAGGCAGGAGGTGCAACCCGGAGGCTCAGCTGTGAGCCGGGTGCACGCTCGGGGGCAGCGAGCCGGCTCACTCCTGCCTGCCCCGCGATGGCGGCGGGAGCAGCGGCGAGGTCCCCGGGAAAGCGGTGCCCGGCAGGGGCAGTGGGAAGGGAGCTCTGGCACAAGGCCCCTTGCCCGGGGGCGGAGGTCCCTGGAGCAGGCAGTGAAGCTAGAGGGAGGGCCCAGCGGACCCTGCTGCCCCAGCGCCGCTCTCAATGTGCAGCCTCGGCGGAGCCAGGGACAACGGGCATGTGCGTTGCTGCGTGTCCACAGGGCTCCGGGGGCCCTTCCCTCGGCCAGGCGAGCCCTGGCCGGGGCCGAGGGGCCCTAGGAGCATGGCCCCAGGCTCAGAGCACCGGGCGGAGGGGCTGGGGCCTACTGCTTGGTCCCTCGCCAGGGCAGGACGCCACCAGGCAGGCCGGGCTAGGGCTGGGAGCCGCACTCACCTCCTGCTGGGGCAGCCCCTCCTCTCGCTCTCGGCTGGTCTCCTCTCTCTCCACCGCTCCCCTAGACAAAGCAACCCCACAGAGCATGAGCCCTGGCCGCCCGCTTCCCGGGACCCCAGCAGTGCCCTGGGGCCAGCTCCCACGGCCGCACGCCGCCTGGCCCTGCTCCCTGCACTGGGATCTCAGGGCTTCTCTCTGCTGGTACCCACTGTCCCTCCCACAGCCCACCCCCGGCCAGCCAGCCCGCCCACCCCCCGGCCAACCAGCCACCCCCCGGCCACCCCCCGGCCAGCCAGCCCGCCCACCCCCCGGCCAACCAGCCACCCCCCGGCCACCCCCCGGCCAGCCAGCCCACCCCCCAGCCAGCCAGCCAGCCATCCCCCGGCCCCCCCCGGCCAATCAGCCGGCCCCCCGGCCAGCCAGCCCACCCACCCCCCGGCCAACCAGCCACCCCCCGGCCACCCCCCGGCCAGCCAGCCCACCCCCCAGCCAGCCAGCCAGCCATCCCCCGGCCCCCCCCGGCCAATCAGCCGGCCCCCCGGCCAGCCAGCCACCCCCCGGCCAGCCAGCCCACCCCCCAGCCACCCCCCGGCCAGCCAGCCCACCCCCCGGCCAGCCCCTGGCCAGCCAGCCCACCCCCCAGCCACCCCCCGGCCAACAAGCCACCCCCCGGCCAGCCAGCCCACCCCCCAGCCAACCAGCCAGCCCCTCGGCCAGCCAGCCCACCCCCCCAGCCACCCTCGGCCAAGCCACTGGCCCTGCAACCCGGCCAGTGAGGGCAGGGACCAGCCCGGGTCTGCTCCCCTACCCACCTCTCTGCAGCCTCCTGCACCCCGTCGCCGGCCCCCTGCTCCGCAGACAGCAGCTTCTCGTCCGGCATGCCCACCTTCTCCAGGAAGCACAGCGCCGGGTCTGCTCGCATGGCGTTGTACCGCTCGTAGCCTGGCAACACCCACGCACGTTACGGCCAGTCCCTCGCCGGGCCCGGGCCCTCTGCTCCACAGCTAGCCTGGCCCCACACACCACGCACCCACGGCCCTTGGCAAAGCCGCGCCCCTGGGGCCCCCAGCACCCAGCCCTGAGGGACAGAAAGCAGCACCAGCGGGCCGGAAGGGACGAGCTGCAAGAGGAGTTTCGAGGCAGCAGGACTTGAGAGGAGAGAATTCGGCCCGGAGCGTGTCCCCGAGCCAGGCGCCTGACTGCCGGCTGCCCACTGCCCTCCCCAGAGTGGCACTGGCCAGCAGCGTCTCTCGGGCTGTCTGCCGACAGCTACCCCCACAGCCACCATCGCTCCCCCCGAGCCCAGGCCTGGCTAGAGCCAGTGCAACCAGTGCTGTGCGCGGGAGCCCCCGCCGGCAGTGCAGACCTCCCGGGGGTTAAACGGGGCTTGCGTGCCCGGGGGTGTGCAGGGCAGGGCAGGGCAGGGCAGACGCTCTGGGGGAGGGGGGGTTACACGGGGTTTGCGTGCCCGGGGGTGTGCAGGGCAGGGCAGACGCTCTGGGGGAGGGGGGTTACACGGGGTTTGCGTGCCCGGGGGTGTGCAGAGCAGGGCAGACGCTCTGGGGGAGGGGGGTTAAAAGGGGTTTGCGTGCCCGGGGGTGTGCAGGGTAGGGCAGACGCTCTGGGGGAGGGGGGGTTACACGGGGTTTGCGTGCCTGGGGGTGTGCAGGGCAGGGCAGACGCTCTGGGGGAGAGGGGGGGGGTTACACGGGGTTTGCGTGCCCGGGGGTGTGCAGGGCAGGGCAGACGCTCTGGGGGAGGGGGGTTACACGGGGTTTGCGTGCCCGGGGGTGTGCAGGGTAGGGCAGACGCTCTGGGGGAGGGGGGGTTACACGGGGTTTGCGTGCCCGGGGGTGTGCAGGGCAGGGCAGACGCTCTGGGGGAGAGGGGGGGGGTTACACGGGGTTTGCGTGCCCGGGGGTGTGCAGGGCAGGGCAGGGCAGACGCTCTGGGGGAGGGGGGTTACACGGGGTTTGTGTGCCCGGGGGTGTGCAGGGCAGGGCAGACGCTCTGGGGGAGGGGGGGTTACACGGGGTTTGCGTGCCCGGGGGTGTGCAGGGCAGGGCAGACGCTCTGGGGGAGGGGGGTTAAAAGGGGTTTGTGTGCCCGGGGGTGTGCAGGGCAGGGCAGGGCAGACGCTCTGGGGGAGAGGGGGGGGGTTACACGGGGTTTGCGTGCCCGGGGGTGTGCAGGGCAGGGCAGACGCTCTGGGGGAGGGGGGTTAAAAGGGGTTTGCGTGCCCGGGGGTGTGCAGGGCAGGGCAGACGCTCTGGGGGAGGGGGGTTAAAAGGGGTTTGCGTGCCCGGGGGTGTGCAGGGCAGGGCAGACGCTCTGGGGGAGAGGGGGGGGGTTACACGGGGTTTGCGTGCCCGGGGGTGTGCAGGGCAGGGCAGACGCTCTGGGGGAGGGGGGTTAAAAGGGGTTTGCGTGCCCGGGGGTGTGCAGGGCAGGGCAGACGCTCTGGGGGAGGGGGGGTTACACGGGGTTTGCGTGCCCGGGGGTGTGCAGGGCAGGGCAGACGCTCTGGGGGAGGGGGGTTACACGGGGTTTGCGTGCCCGGGGGTGTGCAGGGCAGGGCAGATGCTCTGGGGGAGGGGGGGTTACACGGGGTTTGCGTGCCCGGGGGTGTGCAGAGCAGGGCAGACGCTCTGGGGGAGGGGGGGTTACACGGGGTTTGCGTGCCCGGGGGTGTGCAGGGCAGGGCAGACGCTCTGGGGGAGAGGGGGGGGGTTACACGGGGTTTGCGTGCCCGGGGGTGTGCAGGGCAGGGCAGACGCTCTGGGGGAGGGGGGTTAAACGGGGCTTGTGTGCCCGGGGGTGTGCAGGGCAGGGCAGACGCTCTGGGGGAGGGGGGTTACACGGGGTTTGCGTGCCCGGGGGTGTGCAGGGCAGGGCAGACGCTCTGGGGGAGGGGGGGTTACACGGGGTTTGCGTGCCCGGGGGTGTGCAGGGCAGGGCAGACGCTCTGGGGGAGGGGGGTTAAAAGGGGTTTGCGTGCCCGGGGGTGTGCAGGGCAGGGGAGACGCTCTGGGGGAGGGGGGTTAAAAGGGGTTTGCGTGCCCGGGGGTGTGCAGGCCAGGGCAGACGCTCTGGGGGAGGGGGGGTTACACGGGGTTTGCGTGCCCGGGGGTGTGCAGGGCAGGGCAGACGCTCTGGGGGAGGGGGGTTAAACGGGGCTTGTGTGCCCGGGGGTGTGCAGGGCAGGGCAGACGCTCTGGGGGAGAGGGGGGGGGTTACACGGGGTTTGCGTGCCTGGGGGTGTGCAGGGCAGGGCAGACGCTCTGGGGGAGGGGGGTTACACGGGGTTTGCGTGCCCGGGGGTGTGCAGGGCAGGGCAGGGCAGGGCAGACGCTCTGGGGGAGAGGGGGGGGGTTACACGGGGTTTGCGTGCCTGGGGGTGTGCAGGGCAGGGCAGACGCTCTGGGGGAGGGGGGTTAAAAGGGGTTTGCGTGCCCGGGGGTGTGCAGGGCAGACGCTCTGGGGGAGGGGGGTTGAACGGGGTTTGCGTGCCCGGGGGTGTGCAGGGCAGGGCAGACGCTCTGGGGGAGGGGGGTTAAAAGGGGTTTGTGTGCCCGGGGGTGTGCAGGGCAGGGCAGACGCTCTGGGGGAGGGGGGTTAAAAGGGGTTTGCGTGCCCGGGGGTGTGCAGGGCAGGGCAGACGCTCTGGGGGAGGGGGGGTTACACGGGGTTTGCGTGCCCGGGGGTGTGCAGGGCAGGGCAGACGCTCTGGGGGAGGGGGGTTAAAAGGGGTTTGCGTGCCCGGGGGTGTGCAGGGCAGGGCAGGGCAGGGCAGACGCTCTGGGGGAGAGGGGGGGGTTACACGGGGTTTGCGTGCCTGGGGGTGTGCAGGGCAGGGCAGACGCTCTGGGGGAGGGGGGTTAAAAGGGGTTTGCGTGCCCGGGGGTGTGCAGGGTAGGGCAGACGCTCTGGGGGAGGGGGGGTTACACGGGGTTTGCGTGCCTGGGGGTGTGCAGGGCAGGGCAGACGCTCTGGGGGAGAGGGGGGGGGTTACACGGGGTTTGCGTGCCCGGGGGTGTGCAGGGCAGGGCAGACGCTCTGGGGGAGGGGGGTTACACGGGGTTTGCGTGCCCGGGGGTGTGCAGGGTAGGGCAGACGCTCTGGGGGAGGGGGGGTTACACGGGGTTTGCGTGCCCGGGGGTGTGCAGGGCAGGGCAGACGCTCTGGGGGAGAGGGGGGGGGTTACACGGGGTTTGCGTGCCCGGGGGTGTGCAGGGCAGGGCAGGGCAGACGCTCTGGGGGAGGGGGGTTACACGGGGTTTGTGTGCCCGGGGGTGTGCAGGGCAGGGCAGACGCTCTGGGGGAGGGGGGGTTACACGGGGTTTGCGTGCCCGGGGGTGTGCAGGGCAGGGCAGACGCTCTGGGGGAGGGGGGTTAAAAGGGGTTTGTGTGCCCGGGGGTGTGCAGGGCAGGGCAGGGCAGACGCTCTGGGGGAGAGGGGGGGGGTTACACGGGGTTTGCGTGCCCGGGGGTGTGCAGGGCAGGGCAGACGCTCTGGGGGAGGGGGGTTAAAAGGGGTTTGCGTGCCCGGGGGTGTGCAGGGCAGGGCAGACGCTCTGGGGGAGGGGGGTTAAAAGGGGTTTGCGTGCCCGGGGGTGTGCAGGGCAGGGCAGACGCTCTGGGGGAGAGGGGGGGGGTTACACGGGGTTTGCGTGCCCGGGGGTGTGCAGGGCAGGGCAGACGCTCTGGGGGAGGGGGGTTAAAAGGGGTTTGCGTGCCCGGGGGTGTGCAGGGCAGGGCAGACGCTCTGGGGGAGGGGGGGTTACACGGGGTTTGCGTGCCCGGGGGTGTGCAGGGCAGGGCAGACGCTCTGGGGGAGGGGGGTTACACGGGGTTTGCGTGCCCGGGGGTGTGCAGGGCAGGGCAGATGCTCTGGGGGAGGGGGGGTTACACGGGGTTTGCGTGCCCGGGGGTGTGCAGGGCAGGGCAGACGCTCTGGGGGAGGGGGGGTTACACGGGGTTTGCGTGCCCGGGGGTGTGCAGGGCAGGGCAGACGCTCTGGGGGAGAGGGGGGGGGTTACACGGGGTTTGCGTGCCCGGGGGTGTGCAGGGCAGGGCAGACGCTCTGGGGGAGGGGGGTTAAACGGGGCTTGTGTGCCCGGGGGTGTGCAGGGCAGGGCAGACGCTCTGGGGGAGGGGGGTTACACGGGGTTTGCGTGCCCGGGGGTGTGCAGGGCAGGGCAGACGCTCTGGGGGAGGGGGGGTTACACGGGGTTTGCGTGCCCGGGGGTGTGCAGGGCAGGGCAGACGCTCTGGGGGAGGGGGGTTAAAAGGGGTTTGCGTGCCCGGGGGTGTGCAGGGCAGGGGAGACGCTCTGGGGGAGGGGGGTTAAAAGGGGTTTGCGTGCCCGGGGGTGTGCAGGCCAGGGCAGACGCTCTGGGGGAGGGGGGGTTACACGGGGTTTGCGTGCCCGGGGGTGTGCAGGGCAGGGCAGACGCTCTGGGGGAGGGGGGTTAAACGGGGCTTGTGTGCCCGGGGGTGTGCAGGGCAGGGCAGACGCTCTGGGGGAGAGGGGGGGGGTTACACGGGGTTTGCGTGCCTGGGGGTGTGCAGGGCAGGGCAGACGCTCTGGGGGAGGGGGGTTACACGGGGTTTGCGTGCCCGGGGGTGTGCAGGGCAGGGCAGGGCAGGGCAGACGCTCTGGGGGAGAGGGGGGGGGTTACACGGGGTTTGCGTGCCTGGGGGTGTGCAGGGCAGGGCAGACGCTCTGGGGGAGGGGGGTTAAAAGGGGTTTGCGTGCCCGGGGGTGTGCAGGGCAGACGCTCTGGGGGAGGGGGGTTGAACGGGGTTTGCGTGCCCGGGGGTGTGCAGGGCAGGGCAGACGCTCTGGGGGAGGGGGGTTAAAAGGGGTTTGTGTGCCCGGGGGTGTGCAGGGCAGGGCAGACGCTCTGGGGGAGGGGGGTTAAAAGGGGTTTGCGTGCCCGGGGGTGTGCAGGGCAGGGCAGACGCTCTGGGGGAGGGGGGGTTACACGGGGTTTGCGTGCCCGGGGGTGTGCAGGGCAGGGCAGACGCTCTGGGGGAGGGGGGTTAAAAGGGGTTTGCGTGCCCGGGGGTGTGCAGGGCAGGGCAGGGCAGGGCAGACGCTCTGGGGGAGAGGGGGGGGTTACACGGGGTTTGCGTGCCTGGGGGTGTGCAGGGCAGGGCAGACGCTCTGGGGGAGGGGGGGTTACACGGGGTTTGCGTGCCC
Source organism: Pelodiscus sinensis (assembly GCF_049634645.1). NCBI lineage: Eukaryota > Metazoa > Chordata > Testudines > Trionychidae > Pelodiscus > Pelodiscus sinensis. Next base: position 32,812,832 of record NC_134728.1, on the reverse strand, counting down.
GGGGGTGTGCAGGGCAGGGCAGACGCTCTGGGGGAGGGGGGGTTACACGGGGTTTGCGTGCCCGGGGGTGTGCAGGGCAGGGCAGACGCTCTGGGGGAGGGGGGGTTACACGGGGTTTGCGTGCCCGGGGGTGTGCAGGGCAGGGCAGACGCTCTGGGGGAGGGGGGTTAAAAGGGGTTTGCGTGCCCGGGGGTATGCAGGGCAGGGCAGGGCAGGGCAGACGCTCTGGGGGAGGGGGGTTAAACGGGGTTTGTGTGCCCGGGGGTGTGCAGGGCAGGGCAGACGCTCTGGGGGAGGGGGGTTAAACGGGGTTTGTGTGCCCGGGGGTGTGCAGGGCAGGGCAGACGCTCTGGGGGAGAGGGGGGGGGTTACACGGGGTTTGCGTGCCCGGGGGTGTGCAGGGCAGGGCAGACGCTCTGGGGGAGAGGGGGGGGGTTACACGGGGTTTGCGTGCCTGGGGGTGTGCAGGGCAGGGCAGACGCTCTGGGGGAGAGGGGGGGGGTTACACGGGGTTTGCGTGCCCGGGGGTGTGCAGGGCAGGGCAGACGCTCTGGGGGAGGGGGGTTACACGGGGTTTGCGTGCCCGGGGGTGTGCAGGGCAGGGCAGACGCTCTGGGGGAGAGGGGGGGGGTTACACGGGGTTTGCGTGCCCGGGGGTGTGCAGGGCAGGGCAGACGCTCTGGGGGAGGGGGGTTACACGGGGTTTGCGTGCCCGGGGGTGTGCAGGGCAGGGCAGACGCTCTGGGGGAGGGGGGTTAAAAGGGGTTTGCGTGCCCGGGGGTGTGCAGGGCAGGGCAGACGCTCTGGGGGAGGGGGGTTAAAAGGGGTTTGCGTGCCCGGGGGTGTGCAGGGCAGGGCAGACGCTCTGGGGGAGGGGGGTTACACGGGGTTTGCGTGCCCGGGGGTGTGCAGGGCAGGGCAGACGCTCTGGGGGAGAGGGGTTAAACGGGGTTTGCGTGCCCGGGGGTGTGCAGGGCAGGGCAGACGCTCTGGGGGAGGGGGGTTACACGGGGTTTGCGTGCCCGGGGGTGTGCAGGGCAGGGCAGACGCTCTGGGGGAGGGGGGTTAAAAGGGGTTTGTGTGCCCGGGGGTGTGCAGGGCAGGGCAGACGCTCTGGGGGAGGGGGGGTTACACGGGGTTTGCGTGCCCGGGGGTGTGCAGGGCAGGGCAGACGCTCTGGGGGAGGGGGGGTTACACGGGGTTTGCGTGCCCGGGGGTGTGCAGGGCAGGGCAGGGCAGACGCTCTGGGGGAGAGGGGGGGGGTTACATGGGGTTTGCGTGCCCGGGGGTGTGCAGGGCAGGGCAGGGCAGACGCTCTGGGGGAGGGGGGTTAAAAGGGGTTTGCGTGCCCGGGGGTGTGCAGGGCAGGGCAGACGCTCTGGGGGAGGGGGGGTTACACGGGGTTTGCGTGCCCGGGGGTGTGCAGGGCAGACGCTCTGGGGGAGGGGGGTTGAACGGGGTTTGCGTGCCCGGGGGTGTGCAGGGCAGGGCAGACGCTCTGGGGGAGGGGGGTTAAAAGGGGTTTGCGTGCCCGGGGGTGTGCAGGGCAGGGCAGACGCTCTGGGGGAGGGGGGGTTACACGGGGTTTGCGTGCCCGGGGGTGTGCAGGGCAGGGCAGACGCTCTGGGGGAGGGGGGGTTACACGGGGTTTGCGTGCCCGGGGGTGTGCAGGGCAGGGCAGACGCTCTGGGGGAGGGGGGTTACACGGGGTTTGCGTGCCCGGGGGTGTGCAGGGCAGGGCAGACGCTCTGGGGGAGGGGGGTTAAAAGGGGTTTGCGTGCCCGGGGGTGTGCAGGGCAGGGCAGACGCTCTGGGGGAGGGGGGTTAAAAGGGGTTTGCGTGCCCGGGGGTGTGCAGGGCAGGGCAGACGCTCTGGGGGAGAGGGGGGGGGTTACACGGGGTTTGCGTGCCTGGGGGTGTGCAGGGCAGGGCAGACGCTCTGGGGGAGGGGGGTTAAACGGGGTTTGTGTGCCCGGGGGTGTGCAGGGCAGGGCAGACGCTCTGGGGGAGGGGGGTTAAACGGGGTTTGTGTGCCCGGGGGTGTGCAGGGCAGGGCAGACGCTCTGGGGGAGAGGGGGGGGGTTACACGGGGTTTGCGTGCCCGGGGGTGTGCAGGGCAGGGCAGGGCAGACGCTCTGGGGGAGGGGGGTTACACGGGGTTTGCGTGCCCGGGGGTGTGCAGGGCAGGGCAGACGCTCTGGGGGAGGGGGGTTACACGGGGTTTGCGTGCCCGGGGGTGTGCAGGGCAGGGCAGACGCTCTGGGGGAGAGGGGGGGGGTTACACGGGGTTTGCGTGCCCGGGGGTGTGCAGGGCAGGGCAGACGCTCTGGGGGAGGGGGGTTACACGGGGTTTGCGTGCCCGGGGGTGTGCAGGGCAGGGCAGACGCTCTGGGGGAGGGGGGTTAAAAGGGGTTTGCGTGCCCGGGGGTGTGCAGGGCAGGGCAGACGCTCTGGGGGAGGGGGGTTAAAAGGGGTTTGCGTGCCCGGGGGTGTGCAGGGCAGGGCAGACGCTCTGGGGGAGGGGGGTTAAACGGGGTTTGCGTGCCCGGGGGTGTGCAGGGCAGGGCAGACGCTCTGGGGGAGGGGGGTTACACGGGGTTTGCGTGCCCGGGGGTGTGCAGGGCAGGGCAGACGCTCTGGGGGAGGGGGGTTAAAAGGGGTTTGTGTGCCCGGGGGTGTGCAGGGCAGGGCAGACGCTCTGGGGGAGGGGGGGTTACACGGGGTTTGCGTGCCCGGGGGTGTGCAGGGCAGGGCAGACGCTCTGGGGGAGGGGGGTTACATGGGGTTTGCGTGCCCGGGGGTGTGCAGGGCAGGGCAGGGCAGACGCTCTGGGGGAGGGGGGTTAAAAGGGGTTTGCGTGCCCGGGGGTGTGCAGGGCAGGGCAGACGCTCTGGGGGAGGGGGGGTTACACGGGGTTTGCGTGCCCGGGGGTGTGCAGGGCAGGGCAGACGCTCTGGGGGAGGGGGGGTTACACGGGGTTTGCGTGCCCGGGGGTGTGCAGGGCAGGGCAGACGCTCTGGGGGAGGGGGGTTAAACGGGGCTTGTGTGCCCGGGGGTGTGCAGGGCAGGGCAGACGCTCTGGGGGAGAGGGGGGGGGTTACACGGGGTTTGCGTGCCTGGGGGTGTGCAGGGCAGGGCAGACGCTCTGGGGGAGGGGGGTTACACGGGGTTTGCGTGCCCGGGGGTGTGCAGGGCAGGGCAGGGCAGGGCAGACGCTCTGGGGGAGAGGGGGGGGGTTACACGGGGTTTGCGTGCCTGGGGGTGTGCAGGGCAGGGCAGACGCTCTGGGGGAGGGGGGTTAAAAGGGGTTTGTGTGCCCGGGGGTGTGCAGGGCAGGGCAGACGCTCTGGGGGAGGGGGGTTAAAAGGGGTTTGCGTGCCCGGGGGTGTGCAGGGCAGGGCAGACGCTCTGGGGGAGGGGGGGTTACACGGGGTTTGCGTGCCCGGGGGTGTGCAGGGCAGGGCAGACGCTCTGGGGGAGGGGGGTTAAAAGGGGTTTGCGTGCCCGGGGGTGTGCAGGGCAGGGCAGGGCAGGGCAGACGCTCTGGGGGAGAGGGGGGGGGTTACACGGGGTTTGCGTGCCTGGGGGTGTGCAGGGCAGGGCAGACGCTCTGGGGGAGGGGGGTTAAAAGGGGTTTGTGTGCCCGGGGGTGTGCAGGGCAGGGCAGACGCTCTGGGGGAGGGGGGTTAAAAGGGGTTTGCGTGCCCGGGGGTGTGCAGGGCAGGGCAGACGCTCTGGGGGAGGGGGGGTTACACGGGGTTTGCGTGCCCGGGGGTGTGCAGGGCAGGGCAGACGCTCTGGGGGAGGGGGGTTAAAAGGGGTTTGCGTGCCCGGGGGTGTGCAGGGCAGGGCAGGGCAGGGCAGACGCTCTGGGGGAGAGGGGGGGGGTTACACGGGGTTTGCGTGCCTGGGGGTGTGCAGGGCAGGGCAGACGCTCTGGGGGAGAGGGGGGGGGTTACACGGGGTTTGCGTGCCCGGGGGTGTGCAGGGCAGGGCAGACGCTCTGGGGGAGAGGGGGGGGGTTACACGGGGTTTGCGTGCCTGGGGGTGTGCAGGGCAGGGCAGACGCTCTGGGGGAGGGGGGTTAAAAGGGGTTTGCGTGCCCGGGGGTGTGCAGGGCAGGGCAGACGCTCTGGGGGAGGGGGGTTAAAAGGGGTTTGCGTGCCCGGGGGTGTGCAGGGCAGGGCAGACGCTCTGGGGGAGAGGGGGGGGGTTACACGGGGTTTGCGTGCCCGGGGGTGTGCAGGGCAGGGCAGACGCTCTGGGGGAGGGGGGTTACACGGGGTTTGCGTGCCCGGGGGTGTGCAGGGCAGGGCAGACGCTCTGGCGGAGGGGGGTTACACGGGGTTTGCGTGCCCGGGGGTGTGCAGGGCAGGGCAGACGCTCTGGGGGAGAGGGGGGGGGTTACACGGGGTTTGCGTGCCCGGGGGTGTGCAGGGCAGGGCAGACGCTCTGGCGGAGGGGGGTTACACGGGGTTTGCGTGCCCGGGGGTGTGCAGGGCAGGGCAGACGCTCTGGGGGAGAGGGGGGGGGTTACACGGGGTTTGCGTGCCCGGGGGTGTGCAGGGCAGGGCAGACGCTCTGGGGGAGGGGGGTTACACGGGGTTTGCGTGCCCGGGGGTGTGCAGGGCAGGGCAGACGCTCTGGGGGAGAGGGGGGGGGTTACACGGGGTTTGCGTGCCCGGGGGTGTGCAGGGCAGGGCAGGGCAGGGCAGACGCTCTGGGGGAGGGGGGTTACACGGGGTTTGCGTGCCCGGGGGTGTGCAGGGCAGGGCAGACGCTCTGGGGGAGGGGGGTTACACGGGGTTTGCGTGCCCGGGGGTGTGCAGGGCAGGGCAGATGCTCTGGGGGAGGGGGGGTTACACGGGGTTTGCGTGCCCGGGGGTGTGCAGGGCAGGGCAGACGCTCTGGGGGAGGGGGGGTTACACGGGGTTTGCGTGCCCGGGGGTGTGCAGGGCAGGGCAGACGCTCTGGGGGAGGGGGGTTAAAAGGGGTTTGCGTGCCCGGGGGTGTGCAGGGCAGGGCAGGGCAGGGCAGGGCAGACGCTCTGGGGGAGAGGGGGGGGGTTACACGGGGTTTGTGTCCCCGGGGGTGTGCAGGGCAGGGCAGACGCTCTGGGGGAGGGGGGTTAAAAGGGGTTTGTGTGCCCGGGGGTGTGCAGGGCAGAGCAGACGCTCTGGGGGAGGGGGGTTAAAAGGGGTTTGCGTGCCCGGGGGTGTGCAGGGCAGGGCAGACGCTCTGGGGGAGGGGGGGTTACACGGGGTTTGCGTGCCCGGGGGTGTGCAGGGCAGAGCAGACGCTCTGGGGGAGGGGGGTTAAAAGGGGTTTGTGTGCCCGGGGGTGTGCAGGGCAGGGCAGACGCTCTGGGGGAGGGGGGTTACACGGGGTTTGTGTGCTCGGGGGTGTGCAGGGCAGGGCAGACGCTCTGGGGGAGGGGGGTTAAAAGGGGTTTGCGTGCCCGGGGGTGTGCAGGGCAGGGCAGACGCTCTGGGGGAGGGGGGTTAAACGGGGCTTGTGTGCCCGGGGGTGTGCAGGGCAGGGCAGACGCTCTGGGGGAGGGGGGGTTACACGGGGTTTGCGTGCCCGGGGGTGTGCAGGGCAGGGGAGACGCTCTGGGGGAGGGGGGTTAAAAGGGGTTTGCGTGCCCGGGGGTGTGCAGGCCAGGGCAGACGCTCTGGGGGAGGGGGGGTTACACGGGGTTTGCGTGCCCGGGGGTGTGCAGGGCAGGGCAGACGCTCTGGGGGAGGGGGGTTAAACGGGGCTTGTGTGCCCGGGGGTGTGCAGGGCAGGGCAGACGCTCTGGGGGAGAGGGGGGGGGTTACACGGGGTTTGCGTGCCTGGGGGTGTGCAGGGCAGGGCAGACGCTCTGGGGGAGGGGGGTTACACGGGGTTTGCGTGCCCGGGGGTGTGCAGGGCAGGGCAGGGCAGGGCAGACGCTCTGGGGGAGAGGGGGGGGGTTACACGGGGTTTGCGTGCCTGGGGGTGTGCAGGGCAGGGCAGACGCTCTGGGGGAGGGGGGTTAAAAGGGGTTTGCGTGCCCGGGGGTGTGCAGGGCAGGGCAGACGCTCTGGGGGAGGGGGGTTAAAAGGGGTTTGCGTGCCCGGGGGTGTGCAGGGCAGGGCAGACGCTCTGGGGGAGGGGGGGTTACACGGGGTTTGCGTGCCCGGGGGTGTGCAGGGCAGGGCAGACGCTCTGGGGGAGGGGGGTTAAAAGGGGTTTGCGTGCCCGGGGGTGTGCAGGGCAGGGCAGACGCTCTGGGGGAGGGGGGTTAAAAGGGGTTTGCGTGCCTGGGGGTGTGCAGGGCAGGGCAGACGCTCTGGGGGAGAGGGGGGGGGTTACACGGGGTTTGCGTGCCTGGGGGTGTGCAGGGCAGGGCAGACGCTCTGGGGGAGGGGGGTTAAACGGGGTTTGTGTGCCCGGGGGTGTGCAGGGCAGGGCAGACGCTCTGGGGGAGGGGGGGTTACACGGGGTTTGCGTGCCCGGGGGTGTGCAGGGCAGGGCAGACGCTCTGGGGGAGGGGGGTTAAAAGGGGTTTGCGTGCCCGGGGGTATGCAGGGCAGGGCAGGGCAGGGCAGACGCTCTGGGGGAGGGGGGTTAAACGGGGTTTGTGTGCCCGGGGGTGTGCAGGGCAGGGCAGACGCTCTGGGGGAGGGGGGTTAAACGGGGTTTGTGTGCCCGGGGGTGTGCAGGGCAGGGCAGACGCTCTGGGGGAGAGGGGGGGGGTTACACGGGGTTTGCGTGCCCGGGGGTGTGCAGGGCAGGGCAGACGCTCTGGGGGAGAGGGGGGGGGTTACACGGGGTTTGCGTGCCTGGGGGTGTGCAGGGCAGGGCAGACGCTCTGGGGGAGAGGGGGGGGGTTACACGGGGTTTGCGTGCCCGGGGGTGTGCAGGGCAGGGCAGACGCTCTGGGGGAGGGGGGTTACACGGGGTTTGCGTGCCCGGGGGTGTGCAGGGCAGGGCAGACGCTCTGGGGGAGAGGGGGGGGGTTACACGGGGTTTGCGTGCCCGGGGGTGTGCAGGGCAGGGCAGACGCTCTGGGGGAGGGGGGTTACACGGGGTTTGCGTGCCCGGGGGTGTGCAGGGCAGGGCAGACGCTCTGGGGGAGGGGGGTTAAAAGGGGTTTGCGTGCCCGGGGGTGTGCAGGGCAGGGCAGACGCTCTGGGGGAGGGGGGTTAAAAGGGGTTTGCGTGCCCGGGGGTGTGCAGGGCAGGGCAGACGCTCTGGGGGAGGGGGGTTACACGGGGTTTGCGTGCCCGGGGGTGTGCAGGGCAGGGCAGACGCTCTGGGGGAGAGGGGTTAAACGGGGTTTGCGTGCCCGGGGGTGTGCAGGGCAGGGCAGACGCTCTGGGGGAGGGGGGTTACACGGGGTTTGCGTGCCCGGGGGTGTGCAGGGCAGGGCAGACGCTCTGGGGGAGGGGGGTTAAAAGGGGTTTGTGTGCCCGGGGGTGTGCAGGGCAGGGCAGACGCTCTGGGGGAGGGGGGGTTACACGGGGTTTGCGTGCCCGGGGGTGTGCAGGGCAGGGCAGACGCTCTGGGGGAGGGGGGGTTACACGGGGTTTGCGTGCCCGGGGGTGTGCAGGGCAGGGCAGGGCAGACGCTCTGGGGGAGAGGGGGGGGGTTACATGGGGTTTGCGTGCCCGGGGGTGTGCAGGGCAGGGCAGGGCAGACGCTCTGGGGGAGGGGGGTTAAAAGGGGTTTGCGTGCCCGGGGGTGTGCAGGGCAGGGCAGACGCTCTGGGGGAGGGGGGGTTACACGGGGTTTGCGTGCCCGGGGGTGTGCAGGGCAGACGCTCTGGGGGAGGGGGGTTGAACGGGGTTTGCGTGCCCGGGGGTGTGCAGGGCAGGGCAGACGCTCTGGGGGAGGGGGGTTAAAAGGGGTTTGCGTGCCCGGGGGTGTGCAGGGCAGGGCAGACGCTCTGGGGGAGGGGGGGTTACACGGGGTTTGCGTGCCCGGGGGTGTGCAGGGCAGGGCAGACGCTCTGGGGGAGGGGGGGTTACACGGGGTTTGCGTGCCCGGGGGTGTGCAGGGCAGGGCAGACGCTCTGGGGGAGGGGGGTTACACGGGGTTTGCGTGCCCGGGGGTGTGCAGGGCAGGGCAGACGCTCTGGGGGAGGGGGGTTAAAAGGGGTTTGCGTGCCCGGGGGTGTGCAGGGCAGGGCAGACGCTCTGGGGGAGGGGGGTTAAAAGGGGTTTGCGTGCCCGGGGGTGTGCAGGCCAGGGCAGACGCTCTGGGGGAGGGGAGGTTACACGGGGTTTGCGTGCCCGGGGGTGTGCAGGGCAGGGCAGACGCTCTGGGGGAGGGGGGTTAAACGGGGCTTGTGTGCCCGGGGGTGTGCAGGGCAGGGCAGACGCTCTGGGGGAGAGGGGGGGGGTTACACGGGGTTTGCGTGCCTGGGGGTGTGCAGGGCAGGGCAGACGCTCTGGGGGAGGGGGGTTACACGGGGTTTGCGTGCCCGGGGGTGTGCAGGGCAGGGCAGGGCAGGGCAGACGCTCTGGGGGAGAGGGGGGGGGTTACACGGGGTTTGCGTGCCTGGGGGTGTGCAGGGCAGGGCAGACGCTCTGGGGGAGGGGGGTTAAACGGGGTTTGTGTGCCCGGGGGTGTGCAGGGCAGGGCAGACGCTCTGGGGGAGGGGGGGTTACACGGGGTTTGCGTGCCCGGGGGTGTGCAGGGCAGGGCAGACGCTCTGGGGGAGGGGGGTTAAAAGGGGTTTGCGTGCCCGGGGGTGTGCAGGGCAGGGCAGGGCAGGGCAGACGCTCTGGGGGAGAGGGGGGGGGTTACACGGGGTTTGCGTGCCTGGGGGTGTGCAGGGCAGGGCAGACGCTCTGGGGGAGGGGGGTTAAACGGGGTTTGTGTGCCCGGGGGTGTGCAGGGCAGGGCAGACGCTCTGGGGGAGGGGGGTTAAACGGGGTTTGTGTGCCCGGGGGTGTGCAGGGCAGGGCAGACGCTCTGGGGGAGAGGGGGGGGGTTACACGGGGTTTGCGTGCCCGGGGGTGTGCAGGGCAGGGCAGACGCTCTGGGGGAGAGGGGGGGGGTTACACGGGGTTTGCGTGCCTGGGGGTGTGCAGGGCAGGGCAGACGCTCTGGGGGAGAGGGGGGGGGTTACACGGGGTTTGCGTGCCCGGGGGTGTGCAGGGCAGGGCAGACGCTCTGGGGGAGGGGGGTTACACGGGGTTTGCGTGCCCGGGGGTGTGCAGGGCAGGGCAGACGCTCTGGGGGAGAGGGGGGGGGTTACACGGGGTTTGCGTGCCCGGGGGTGTGCAGGGCAGGGCAGACGCTCTGGGGGAGGGGGGTTACACGGGGTTTGCGTGCCCGGGGGTGTGCAGGGCAGGGCAGACGCTCTGGGGGAGGGGGGTTACACGGGGTTTGCGTGCCCGGGGGTGTGCAGGGCAGGGCAGACGCTCTGGGGGAGAGGGGTTAAACGGGGTTTGCGTGCCCGGGGGTGTGCAGGGCAGGGCAGACGCTCTGGGGGAGGGGGGTTAAAAGGGGTTTGTGTGCCCGGGGGTGTGCAGGGCAGGGCAGACGCTCTGGGGGAGGGGGGTTAAAAGGGGTTTGTGTGCCCGGGGGTGTGCAGGGCAGGGCAGACGCTCTGGGGGAGGGGGGTTAAAAGGGGTTTGTGTGCCCGGGGGTGTGCAGGGCAGGGCAGACGCTCTGGGGGAGGGGGGTTAAAAGGGGTTTGCGTGCCCGGGGGTGTGCAGGGCAGGGCAGACGCTCTGGGGGAGGGGGGGTTACACGGGGTTTGCGTGCCCGGGGGTGTGCAGGGCAGGGCAGACGCTCTGGGGGAGGGGGGTTACACGGGGTTTGCGTGCCCGGGGGTGTGCAGGGCAGGGCAGGGCAGACGCTCTGGGGGAGGGGGGTTAAAAGGGGTTTGCGTGCCCGGGGGTGTGCAGGGCAGGGCAGACGCTCTGGGGGAGGGGGGGTTACACGGGGTTTGCGTGCCCGGGGGTGTGCAGGGCAGACGCTCTGGGGGAGGGGGGTTGAACGGGGTTTGCGTGCCCGGGGGTGTGCAGGGCAGGGCAGACGCTCTGGGGGAGGGGGGTTAAAAGGGGTTTGCGTGCCCGGGGGTGTGCAGGGCAGGGCAGACGCTCTGGGGGAGGGGGGTTAAAAGGGGTTTGCGTGCCCGGGGGTGTGCAGGGCAGGGCAGACGCTCTGGGGGAGGGGGGTTACACGGGGCTTGCGTGCCCGGGGGTGTGCAGGACACTGCTCAGCACTGCAGCTCAGGGCAGCAGAGACACGGGGCTCCCTGTCTCCCAGCACAGCTGGGCCCAGGTGTGACACCCCACTAGCTCAGCCCTGGGGGGCCCTGGAAGCGGGGGCGGGGCATTACCATGCTTGAACACGCCGATCAGCAGCGATTTATCGGCCTCTGCGTTCCACCAGTCCACGGGGATCTCCACGTAGTCGATGTCCGGCAGCAGCACGTCCAGCTCCCTGGGAGGAAAGGCCCTGAAGTGGGCTCAGGGGTCCCAGGACTCGGGGGAGCTGGGGCTGAGGTCAGGTCCTACCTTCCGCTGCGTGAGCTCCATGGAGGCCAAGGGGCAGCCATGGCCACAATCCGGCCTGCTGCTGCTCCCCTGCTCTCCCCAGGGTGCCAGGGACAGCGGGCATGGCCTGACCCCCGCCCCTCTCCCCAGGGTGCCAGGGACAGCGGGCATGGCCTGACCCCCGCCCCCCTCCCCAGGGTGCCAGGGACAGCGGGCATGGCCTGACCCCCGCCCCCCTCCCCAGGGTGCCAGGGACAGCGGGCATGGCCTGACCCCCGCCCCCCTCCCCAGGGTGCCAGGGACAGCGGGCATGGCCTGACCCCCGCCCCCCTCCCCAGGGTGCCAGGGACAGCGGGCATGGCCTGACCCCCACCCCCCTCCCCAGGGTGCCAGGGACAGCGGGCATGGCCTGACCCCCCCCGCCCCACTCCCCAGGGTGCCAGGGACAGCGGGCATGGCCTGACCCCCGCCCCTCTCCCCAGGGTGCCAGGGACAGCGGGCATGGCCTGACCCCCCCGCCCCACTCCCCAGGGTGCCAGGGACAGCGGGCATGGCCTGACCCCCGCCCCTCTCCCCAGGGTGCCAGGGACAGCGGGCATGGCCTAACCCCCCCGCCCCACTCCCCAGGGTGCCAGGGACAGCGGGCATGGCCTGACCCCCGCCCCCCTCCCCAGGGTGCCAGGGACAGCGGGCATGGCCTGACCCCCGCCCCCCTCCCCAGGGTGCCAGGGACAGCGGGCATGGCCTGACCCCCGCCCCCCTCCCCAGGGTGCCAGGGACAGCGGGCATGGCCTGACCCCCCCGCCCCACTCCCCAGGGTGCCAGGGACAGTGGGCATGGCCTGACCTCCGCCCCTCTCCCCAGGGTGCCAGGGACAGCGGGCATGGCCTGACCCCCGCCCCTCTCCCCAGCCTGCCTGGCCCAGGAGCTCCCGGGCTGATGTGAATGACATTTGCTTCAGGGCTGGGGAAGAGTTCCCCTGCGGGCACCAGGCACCGACAGCAGGAGCCAGGCAGAGCACCTCTCCGCGGGAGCAGAGCCCTGGGACACAGGCTCAGAGAGCTCAGCAAGGGGAGCCAGGCTCCCTCTGTCCTGGCTGGGGCCCAGTCCCTGTGCGAGCGTGGTGCCCGGCCAGGCCGACCGGGGCCCAGCGCTGTGGCAGAGGCGACCGGGGGTCGACCGGGGCCCAGCGCTGTGGCAGAGGCGACCGGGGGCCGACCGGGGCCCAGCGCTGTGGCAGAGGCGACCGGGGGCCGACCGGGGCCCAGCGCTGTGGCAGAGGCGACCGGGGGCCGACCGGGGCCCAGCGCTGTGGCACAGGCGACCGGGGGCCGACCGGGGCCCAGCGCTGTGGCAGAGGCGACCGGGGGCCGACCGGGGCCCAGCGCTGTGGCAGAGGCGACCGGGGGCCGACCGGGGCCCAGCGCTGTGGCAGAGGCGACCGGGGGCCGACCGGGGCCCAGCGCTGTGGCACAGGCGACCGGGGGCCGACCGGGGCCCAGCGCTGTGGCAGAGGCGACCGGGGGCCGACCGGGGCCCAGCGCTGTGGCAGAGGCGACCGGGGGCCGACCGGGGCCCAGCGCTGTGGCAGAGGCGACCGGGGGCCGACCGGGGCCCAGCGCTGTGGCAGAGGCGACCGGGGGCCGACCGGGGCCCAGCGCTGTGGCACAGGCGACCGGGGGCCGACCGGGGCCCAGCGCTGTGGCAGAGGCGACCGGGGGCCGACCGGGGCCCAGCGCTGTGGCAGAGGCGACCGGGGGCCGACCGGGGCACTCCTGACGCCACACGCTGGCGCTGGCAGGGGAGCCGCAGGGGATCGTTCCAGCAGGAACGTGCATCTGGCAGAGCAAGCGGCGCAGCGCAGGGACGGCCGAGTTCGCCCGTGCCCGCTGGGGCGTCTCACGGTGGCTGCGGCCGTCCCCAGGCCGGAGGAGCTGCTCTCCCTGCAGAGGGAGCTCGCCACACCGCAGGATCACCCCGCGAGAACCCTGCCCCAGCAGCGCCAGTGCCACGTTCTGCCTGAGCCAGCTTGTGTCGGGGACTGCGGCTTGCCAGGGCGCTGGGAACACCCTACCTGGCCGGGGTCCCGTCAAAGGCTTTGTCTGCCGCCTCTCCCAGCACTTCGGCTTTCAGGTAGTAGAGCATCCGCACCCGCAGCAGCACCCTGCCGAGAGAAGGGGCCAGCGCTCAGCAACATCGCGCCTCAGGCGGGCTGGCACCATACCACCGCCCAGGCCTGCGGCCCGCAGGAAGGGGGGCTAGAGCCACCCCCTCGTGATGGCCCTCGGCATGGTCCCAGCTGCCCCCGGACTGCGCCGCAGCAGCGCACCAGCCCCTGGGGCTCCAGCGGGGAAGCCTGAAGCAGGCCCCGTACACAGAGGAAAAGGGCTCAGACTGGCAGGGAACAAGCTCCTTGATTGGCTCCGGAGGCCGTGAGCCTGATTCCTGCCGCCTGGGCCTCCCCTCACGGGCCCGGCCTCAGCCAGGCTCTGGCGCTGGCAGGAGCCCTGTAGGAGGGGAGCCGCCAGGCTGGCCCTACGATTCAGCGTTCACTCGAGCAGTTTCTGCAAGGCACCACTGGGAAAGGGACGAGCTGCTGCACCTGCTTCTCCCATTTGTGTACCTGCCTGATCGCCTCCAATCGGGGGGTGACCCGGGGAACGCCCACTAGACAAGTCCAGGGAGCTGGGGTGGGAAGGGCCGACTCAGGGTAACTAGGAAAAACCATCGGCCTGAAGCGAAGCTTCTCTCCCCTTCCTGAGAAGCCAGTGAGGGGACGGGCGATCACGCGCCCGTGGGCAGGTGCACAGGCCTAGCACTGCCGATTGCTGTGAGGGTGATGGGCCGAGCGTGGGACCCTGAGGCGGTGGCCAGGAGAGTCGGGGGTTTGCGAGGAGCCGTGTCCGCAGAGCAGGAAGCGGCTTATTCGCGTTGTCTCGCTTTGCAAGGCCCCTTTGCTCCGGGAAGGAGGCCTGATTCTGACAGGACTCGCTGCTCCCGTGAGAGCGGGGATGCCTAGGCTGCTAGCAGACAAGGGAGGAAGCCCCGGTGCCATCAGGCCCAGGGCTGAAGAAGAGCAGAGGCCCAGGCCCCCAGGAGATGAGCGGAGCCAGAGAGCCAAGGTGAAATAGCAAGTGCTGGAGCGCAGCCCACAGACGGCTGATCTGGAGCAGACTCGGCCACCGTCCAGTGCCCGGCCCAGGGACAAATGGCTACCAAGCGAGGTGCAGGGCCAAGGGGCTTGGGGTTCGTTTGGGGAGCGTGAATGTGCTCACTAGCCCCCCCCTCGTGCGTAGGGCTGGCAGAGACTTTCACCAAAAATACCAAACATGGCAGGAAAAACATTCGTTGAGCAAAACCCAAAACAAGCGCACCAAAGAGAGAAGTTGCTGCGCCTTAAAATCCCCCCTCCCCCCGCCAGACACAAGCAGCCTTCCGTCCCAGAAAGCAAGCGGACGGTTTCCAGGTCCGGTATTTCCGGGGGGTTACCCGACTGTCCGGGCCAACACGGACACCTGGCACCCCGCCTTGCGCGCTTACAGCTGGGCATGGCACTGGGCCGGAAGGGGCTCGCACCCCCGGGCAGAGGACGCCCCCCCCGCCCAGCCGGACTGGCCATGCTCCAAGTGCTGGGCTAGGAGAAAAGGGAGCCAAGCCCAGCTCAATCTGGACTGGCCACTGGAGAGGGAGGACTCGTGGCAGGAGCTCCAGAAGGGACCAGCCCGCCTACTGGGGTCCCACCCCATCTAGTGACCGGCCCCTTGGGACTGGCCATTAGGCTCTGCTGCCCTGGGGTGAGCAGTGGCGCCCGCGGGCCCCTCGGCAGGGGGTGCGCACCCCCCAGCAGGGCGTTGCCTTAGCCTCAGAGAAGATGCCACGTGCAGCTTAGTTCAGAACATCCAGAGCAGGGGGGCAAACCGGCCCGTGGGCCGCAGCCAGCCCCTCAGCCCTGTTAGTCCCGCCTTCGAGCACCCACCGGGGGGCAGGGCAGGGTCGGGGGCTGACTCCGTTCCAGCCGGGGGCAGGGGAGGGGAGGGGAGGGCTGACAGTTGCTCTGCTCCAGTCGGGGGCCGGGTCGGGGCTTTTCCACCCACGAGCAGTGAGTGAGTTTTGTCTCATGCACCAGTATTGAGGGCGCGGGTGCTTGTTGGGACGGGTGCCACCGCGGCACCCACGTTATCAACCTCTCCCCTTCCCTCTGCTGCCGTATCTTCCCCTTCCCCTCCCCCCCCCTCTGCAGTCCTGGCTCCCGCCCTGCTCACTGCCCTCAGCCCTTTGGGGAACTGCCCCCCCTCCCCATCCTCTCTGACCCCTGCACCCGCCCTTCCCTTCCCCCTGTGCCCACCCCTCCTCAAGCCCCCTCCCTTTCCTCTCTCCTAGCACCTCCCTCTACCCACCTGCCCTGCCTCTCCCCTCTGCTGCCTGTCCCTCCTCTCCACGTATCTGCCCGTCTGCTTCACCCCCACAATCCCCTTATCCCTGCACCACCTGATGCCTCCTCCTTCCCTCCTGACACCTGCCCCCCGTGCCCTCTTCCTCCCTGCTGCCCACCCCCTCACCACCCTCTGCCCCAGTTCGCCTCACGCCCCTCTCCACCCTCACACACAACTGCTTTCCTCATGCCCACCCCTTCTCCAGTCACCCACTGCTCCCCTCTTCTCTTCCTCTCTCTTGCCCCCACTGCCCCTCCCCTTTCCCTTGCACCTCCACTGACACCTTCCCTCACTTTCTGTCTTTGACGTGGGAAGCAGTTTGTGGGGCTGGGGCTGTGACACTATTTTTAGTACCGCGGTCCGGGCCCCAGCTGCTCCTGGGGGCATTGCGTGCCGGGACTGGAGCAGAGGCTGCCCGTGGTGCTATTTTCAGTACCACAGTCCCGGTCTCCACGGGCAGCCTTGGCTCCAGCTGGAGTAAAGCAGCAGCCACACAAGGCCTGTTCCAGCTGGGGCAGCCTCAGCTCACGTGTGCTGGCACGAGGTGGAGCAAAAGGGCAGCTGACCACTGCCAGGAACCCACCAGCCCGCCAGCTGCCACCACCCCCACCACTCACCCCCCGTTCCAGCAGGAAGGGGAGCAGTGAGTGCTCCTGCGCGGCTCTTAAAATGACATGGGCGGACCTAACATTTGTAGTGCGCAGCCACGGAGGCACACAGCTTAGAGGAAACGCTGGTCATGACCCTCCATACAATTTCCATACCAAGAGGTGGCCCTCAAGCCAAAAAGGTTGCACGCCCCATCTAGACTCCATCGCAGGGTGTCAGTATTTTCCTAGACTGCTCTGGGAACCAAACTTCGGGAACAAAGGGGGTTCCCACCATATGCAGAAGCTGGAGAGCTCTGGCTAGGCAAATGCCCAGGCTGCAGGGCCTGAGGCAAGGCCTGAGGGTACTACGGCTGCAAGGAGGCAGTCAGGGCAGGAGAAGAAAGCAGGTCCACCCCCCTTGCCAATGATGAGAGGCCATTTCAGCTGGCAGTTTGTCCCTGAGCAGAGGCTAGAGGACAACTGGCAGTGGGTCACTGAAGCAGAGGGAGTATGGGGGTGTGGCGATGTCTGGGATAGGAGGGGAGGACCCCACAGTGTGGGGCACTGCTGTGGGACAGTACCATGAGGAAAGGGCACCATGGGCTGGAAGGGACACAGGGCCTGAAGTAGCGGAGAAGACAGGTAACTGAGGGTGAGACACCGGTCAACAGGGGGCGCTCCAGGGCTGGAAGTACTAATTCCCAAGGAGACCAGCAGGAGGTGCCGCGATGGTGAGTCGACCCCGCTACAGCAGGAAGTGACATCTGGTGGTCTTCACAAAGACTCCTGGAAACACCTGAGGAACAAAGACTGAACTAGGGGAAGTGCTGGACCCAGGCTAAAGGAATTTCTAGCCTGTGAAACCCCTGGGGCTTGCAAAGTGCTCCTTGCTCCTTTCTCTGCAGCTCGCTGGATCAGCCCGTGGGAGGGAAGAGCAGGGTCCCAGCCTCTCTCTGGAGCGTGTTGCCTTCCACGTGCGTTGGGGGTGGCTGCTTTGACCTGTTCGCTAAGGTCTCTGGTCTGCAGAGACTACACTTGCTTGGAGCAGGGAGGGGTCCTCCCTTGGGGCGAGAAGGCGATTGCATGTTCTCCACGCTGAGGGAGGGGCAGGTTGTGAGCTTAGGCTGCGCAGCGCAAGACGGTGTCACTGGGGGTGTAGGCCAGAGGGGCGCAGGCCAGATGGCCTGGAACGTGTCCCTACCTGTCTGTGGCTGGTGAAGCGGGAGCATTGGGCAGCTTGTCACAGCAGTGCTGTGAGGAGGAGACCAGTGGGCGGCTCAGGGCACCCAGCTCCAGGGGGCACCCTGGGGGAGCATGTTACCCCCTGGACATGGCAGTGACCCCGCGCTCCTAACCGGCGGGGGGGCCATGTTGTGACACATGGCTGTGCCCATGGCTGGGATGCAGCATCCTCTGGGTTATGGAGTTGTTCAATACGTCTCAGCTCCGCAAACAGCTGTACTGCCGGGCGCAGCCCCCAGGCCGGGCCAAGAGCCAGCCCCTTCCAGGCTCCGTCCCCCAGGCCCAGGCCCAGGCCCTGGTCTCCTCAAGCCACACGAGGCTGCAGTTTGTTGCTGGAGCCACGATGGGGGGTCCAGACACCTGACCAGCCCCGCTGCCAAAGGCCTGCTGAGCAAAATTCCCTCTGAGCTCCCTGGACGCTGCCTATAGAGCCACACTCAGGGCTATGGCCTCAGCCCCGCCCGCCCCAACCCAGAGCCGCTGCAGCTGGAGAGACGCCTGCTCTGCCGGGAGCTGCTGCAGTCGGGGAGGAAGAACCTCTCCCGACACAGAACTGCCCCAGAGCCGCTGCGGCCCCCACCCAGCCTAGCCCAGAGCTGCCTTGATGGGGGAACAGAGCCCCTCAGCTGTGCCCGCTGGAACTGCCAGGGCAGGGGACAAGCACCTCTCGCCTACCCCCAGCTGCTGCACTGAGAGAGGGCTGGGTGAGTCCTCTCTCCCTGGGACAGCCTGCGCCCGCCCCCTCAGCCCCGCGCCCCACGCCTGCGCCCGCCCCCTCAGCCCCGTGCCTGCGCCCCGCCCCCTCAGCCCCGTGCCTGCGCCCTGCCCCGCCCCCTCAGCCCCGCGCCTGCGCCCCGCCCCCTCAGCCCCGCGCCTGCGCCCCGCCCCCTCAGCCCAGTGCCTGTGCCCTGCCCCGCCCCCTCAGCCCCGCGCCTGCGCCTTGCCCCACCCCCTCAGCCCTGTGCCTGCGCCCCGCCCCCTCAGCCCAGTGCCTGTGCCCTGCCCCGCCCCCTCAGCCCTGTGCCTGCGCCCCGCCCCCTCAGCCCTGCGCCTGCGCCCCGCCCCCTCAGCCCCGCGCCTGCGCCCCGCACCCTCAGCCCAGCCCCGCGCCTGCGCCCGCCCCCTCAGCCCAGCGCCTGGCACCCCACTCCCTCAGCCTCAGTCCCGCGCCTGCACCCGCCCCCTCAGACCAGCACCTGGCACCCCACTCCCTCAGCCTCAGTCCCGCGCCTGCACCCCACCCCCTCAGCCCCGTGCCTGCGCCCCGCCCCCTCAGCCTCAGCCCAGCGCCTGGCACCCCGCCCCCTCAGCCTCAGCCCGATGCCTGCACCCACCTCCTCAGCCCTGCGCCTGCACCCCGTCCCCTCAGCCCATCCCCGCCCAGCGCCCAAACCCCGCCCCCTCACGCCCCCTCAGCCCCGCACCTGCACCCACCCCCTCAGCCTCAGCCCAACACCTGCACCTCGCCCCCTCAGCCCATCCCCGCCCCGCGCATGCACCTCGCCCCCTCAGCTCTGCACCTGCACCCCGCCCCCTCACGCCCCCTCAGCCCCGTGCCTGCACCCACCCCTTAGCCTCAGCCCAACACCTGCACCTCGCCCCCTCACGCCCCCTCAGCCCCGTGCCTGCACCCACCCCTTAGCCTCAGCCCAACACCTGCACCTCGCCCCCTCACGCCCCCTCAGCCCCGTGCCTGCACCCACCCCTTAGCCTCAGCCCAACACCTGCACCCCGCCCCCTCACGCCCCCTCAGCCCCGTGCCTGCACCCACCCCTTAGCCTCAGCCCAACACCTGCACCTCGCCCCCTCAGCTCTGCACCTGCACCCCGCCCCCTCACGCCTGCACCCGCCTCCTCAACCTCAGCGTCTGCCCCCTGCCCCCTCAGCTCATCCCCGCCCCATGCCTGCACCCCGCCCCCTCACACCCCCTCACCTCTGCGCCTGCACCCCGCCCTCTCAGCCTATCCCCGCCCTACCCCTGCACCCTGCCCCCTCATGCCCCCTCACCTCTGCGCCTGCACCCCGCTCCCTCAGCCTCAGCACCCCGCCTGCACCCGCTCCCTCAGCCCAGCGCCTGCACCCCGCCCCCTCAGCCTCAGCCCATCCCCGCCCCACCCCTGCACTCCACCCCCTCAGCTCTACGCCTGCACCCTGCCCCCTCAGCCCTGCGCCTGCACCCCGCCCCCTCAGCACAGCCCCACACCAGCACCCCGCCCCCTCAGCCCTGCGCCTGCACCCCGCCCCCTCAGCCTCAGCCCATCCCCGCCCCACCCCTGCACTCCACCCCCTCAGCTCTACGCCTGCACCCTGCCCCCTCAGCCCTGCGCCTGCACCCCGCCCCCTCAGCACAGCCCCACACCAGCACCCCGCCCCCTCAGCCCTGCGCCTGCACCCCGCCCCCTCAGCCCAGCCCCACACCAGCACCCCGCCCCCTCAGCCCAGCGCCGCCCCCTCAACCCTGCGCCTGCACCCGCCCCCTCAGCCTCAGCCCCGCGCCTGCACCCGCCCCGAGCCCCACGCCAGCACCCCGCCCCCTCAGCCTCAGCCCAGCACCTGCACCCCGCCCCCTCAGCCCAGCCCCACACCAGCACCCCGCCCCCTCAGCCCAGCGCCTGCACCTGCCCCCTCAGCCCCAGCCCAGCCCCAGTCCCCTGACTGCTGGCTGAGCTGCGGGTGAACGTGCCCCCCAGCGGCAGGGAGGGGACGGGCTCTGCAGAGCCTTGGCTACCGGTGTGTAACCAGCACGTCACCTGGTGGCAAACACAAGCAAGTCTGATAAGCCAGTGGGATAACCCAGCTCCCCCGAGCCCTCCAGGGGAAGTCCTGTCCTTTCCTCTCCAGACCTGGGCTTCGGGCAGGGGCATGGGCTGAGGCCAGGGTGGGGCATGCGCCACGTGGGAGCATGCGCTGTGTGGGCGTGTGCGCAGCATGGAGGGTGTGCATGGGAATGTGTGCTATGGGGAGCGCGTGTGCGAGGGAGTGAGCCGCAGGGAGTGCACGTGAGGGACCATGCGTGAGAAGGCATGCTGCAGAAAGTGCGGAAGCGTGCGTGAGTGTGTGCGCAGGAGTGAGCAGGGGGGGCACGCCACAGGGAGCACGTGTGGGAGCGTGCGTGGGAGGGCGGGAGCGTGCACCACAGGAAGCGCATGTGGGAGCGTGCGTGGGAGCATGCGCCACAGGGAGCGCGTGTGGGATCATGCGCGGGAGGGCGGGAGCGTGCGTGGGAGGACGGGAGCGTGTGCCACAGGGAGCGTGTGTGGGAGCGTGCGCGGGAGGGCGGGAGGGAGCGCGTGTGGGAGCGTGCAGGGAGTGCACCGCAGGGAGCGCGTGTGGGAGGGTGAGCGCAAGGGCGGGAGCGTGCGCTGCAGGGAGCGCAAGTGGGAGCGTGAGCAGGAGGGCGGGAGCGTGCGCTGCAGGGAGCGCATGTGGGAGCATGCGTGGGAGGGCGGGAGCGTACGCCGCAGGGAGCGCGTTTGGAAGCGTGAGCGGGAGGGCGGGAGTGTGCGCCGCAGGGAGCGCATGTGGGAGTGTGCGGGAGCGTGCACGAGCGGGGTGTGCTGCAGGGAGCGCGTGTGGGAGCGTGCGTGGGAGAGTGGGAGTGTGCAGGAGCGTGCGTGAGCAGGGTGTGCTGCAGGGAGCGCGTGTGGGAGCATGCGTGGGAGAGTGGGAGTGTGCTCCGCAGGGAGCGCGTGTGGGAGTGTGTGGGAGCGTGCGTGAGCGGGGTGTGCTGCAGGAGCGCGTGTGGGAGCGTGCGTGGGAGAGTGGGCGTGTGCGCCGCAGGGAGCGCGTGTGGGAGTGTGCGGGAGCGTGCACGAGCGGGGTGTGCTGCAGGGAGCGCGTGTGGGAGCGTGCGTGGGAGAGTGGGCGTGTGTGGGAGCGTGCGCGAGCAGGGTGTGCTGCAGGGAGCGCGTGTGGGAGAGTGCGCGTGTGTGGGAGCGTGCGCGAGCGGGGTGTGCTGCAGGGAGCGCGTGTGGGAGCGTGCGTGGGAGAGTGGGCGTGTGTGGGAGCGTGCGCGAGCGGGGTGTGCTGCAAGGAGCGCGTGTGCGAGCGTGCGTGGGAGAGTGGGCGTGTGCTCCGCAGGGAGCGCGTGTGGGAGCGTGCGGGGGGCGCACCGCAGGCCCGTGGGGGGCTCCCACTCACTTGTTGCAGTGCTGTTTCAGGTGCTTTTTGTAGCTGTCATCGTGCAGGACGACCTCGGGGTTGCAGCTGGCCAGCCAGTCCGCGTTCTTTAGCTCAGGGAGCAGCATCTGGTTCTTGGTCTTCTTCCCCTTCCTGCCCCTGGGCACGGGGGCCGACAGGCCTGCGGCCGTGAGAGGCAGCACATGAAGGGTGCCGGGGCCTCGGAACCACACGCTAGAGGAGGCAGGCGACAGCCCCTGGTGCCACCGCTCAGCAGAGACCAGGCAGGCGAGTCTCCAGCCCCCCAGCGGGTCCGGGCCCAACCCCACGGCAGAGCCCCAGCGAGACCAGGCCGGGCCCCAGCCGCACCTTCCTAGCAGCCTAAGTCCACAGGCCAGCTGGGCAGGCAGCCCCAAGGCGGGGGCAGGCGGGGAGCCGGCCCTCCCTCCACGCCGTGGCATGTTCCAGTGTCTCCCCCGCTGCAGTGCACGGCCCATGCGCCCACCAGACTCGGCTTGGCTCCTCGCGAGCCCCGCCAGCCGACTCCAGCCTCCTGATGGAGCCGAGAGCAGGGCCCACACACCACGCTGGGATCTGTGTCCGTGGCCCCTGCCAGGCCGAGCCCTCGCCTCTGCTGCAGCCTTACACTTGGGGCAGCGTCACCAGAGCAGCCTGGCCCAGCCTGGTCCCTTGGGATCTCCAAGGTCCTCTAACCTGGACAGCCCCAACTCTCCCGACTTCCTCCCCGTCCCCCCAGCGGCTCCCCAGGCCCTTCCCTGCCTTAGGCGCTCAGCCAGTCTGGCCAGCCACAGGCCCTGCCTCCCGGAGCAGAGGCCTCCCCTGGAGCTGCCGGAGTGATTCGGAGAGGCCCCTTTGCTAGGGACCCAGCTGCGTTGCTGGGGTGGGAGCCTGCGGGGCCGAGTGATTCCCGGTGCCAGGCGGAAAGGCAGAGGGTACCTGAGTGGTTCTGCAGGGCCTGGTTCTGGCCGTCCTTTGTAGGGGTGATCAGATCCCAGATAAAACTCTTGATCTTCTCGTCCCCCTTGTAGTGTTTGACGCAATAGACGAGGAGAGCCCGGCAAATCATCTCCATGTCCGTCTCGTTCAGGTGCCACTTGAAGCGGCCGTGCGCGAGGATGTCCTTCCAGCGCCCCCAGCTGCAGGAGAAAGGCGCCCCATGAAGCCCCCACTGGCCGCACGCCCAGAGCCCTGCAGCAAGGACATGGCTCAGCGGAGGCCCAGAGCCCGGCGGGGAGTCACCCAGCATCGCACAGGCCAGTGGCAGAGGCGGGAAAGGAACCCGAGAGTCCTGCCCCATAAGCACCTCCTGGGTCTCCCCGGCAGGCCGCAGGCTCGGCAGCTCCGAGAGGCCGGGACCCCGCGCTCAGCCTGCAGCAGCACAGGCCCCACCCACCCGAAGATGAGCAGGTTCTTCTCCACGCGGAAGCACTCGGCCCGCAGGTAGCGCCGCGTCTTCTCGTTGAGGCGCCGGGAGCGCGTGGGCCGCTCGTCGGAGTCGCTGTCCAGCTCCGAGAACTCCATCAGCTCGTCCTCCTCGAAGGAATTGTAGTGCTTGGTCTGCTTGCGGACACGGGGCCTGTCGAGCACCAGGCTCTCCTGCAGGGGAGACAGGGAGTGGCTAGTGTGCCCAGCCCCGGCAGTCTTCCCGGGGCACCTCCTCTGCCCGCAGCACCGCCCCCAGCAGAGGCCAGTCAGTGCCCAGCTGCCTGTCCCGAGGTCGCGGAGGGACTGCGGTGCAAATGGGGCACAAGCACGTGGCTGGCGACACAGGTGAGCGCCTGCGGTGCAGTTGGTCTGGCCAGACTGGAGCAACCCTATTATAGTTTTGGCCGTCACAATGTCCCTGCAGTGAGTTCCACAGGTTGTCTGTGTGCTCTGTGAAAACGGGGGCTTTGTTAGACCTGCTGCCTATGAATTTCATTGGCTGCCCCCCGCTTCTTATGTTACAAATCAGTCATCTCTTTTCTGTGCTGAAAAGGCCCAGTCTTACCAATCTCTCCTCATACGGACACTGTTCCGTCCCCCGGTCGTTTCCGTTGCCCTTTTCGAATTCCCACGTGTTTTCTGGGACGGGGCGACCAGGTCTGCCCACAAGACTCAAGGTGTGGGCGTCCCACGGATTTCTAGGAGTTGTTCTGGCCTCTCTCTCCCTTCCTAACAGCTCCTAATGGGAAGCATTTCTGCCAGTGGCTGCACATCGCCTGAGACTGCCAGGTGCGGGCTGACTCCCTGGAGAGCTGTGCTGGGCACTCGGTCGAGACACACCTCCATCGAGGTGGGCATGCCTGTCGGGCCCCGTGCTTGCCGCAGCCCCCAGGAGCCTCACGGCACCTCCAGCCAGACGCCTTCAGCCCAATGGGACTAGCTGCGGAGGGGGAAAAGGGGCAAGAGGGCTTGGGAGCTGGGGCTATCTCCTGACTGACTGCCAACCCCTCTCCCCAAAGGCTACAGCCACCAAAAAGCTCCCTCTCCACAGGAAAGTGAGAGATGCCCCCAGAGCAGCCCCCATGCACCAGACGCTGGCCAGCGCAGGCTGCTGGCTCATCGCTGCCAAAGGAACCAGCTGGGGCAGCGTCCTACCCTGGCTGCTCTTGCTGCAGGAGAGCCCGGCGCCCCGGCCACTGCTCCCCACAGTCGCGCTGCCCAGAGCAAAGCCCCCACCTGCCCGCACTCCCTCCTTTGGTGAGCTACGGGCACAAGGGGCTCTGCTCTGCACCACGCGCAGTCCTGAGCGCCCAGCCCTGCAGCAAGCGGCCCCGTGACAGGCAGGGCCTGGCCTTGACACCAGGGCCTGCTGACCTGCCCCGAACACTCCCGAGCTGACTGAGGCAGTATCTGAGCCCTTAGCCACTGTCTGTGGAAGACGGGTGCGATTCCAGAGCAGTGGAAAAGCAACAGACGGTGCCCATCTATATGAAGGGAAATAAGACCAGGGCATGAGACTAGTCCGCCTGACTTCTGTACCAGGAGAGACTGGAGCAATTCACTCAGGGATCAGTTTGCCAGCCTCAGGAAGGTAAGAAGAAAAGAAACAGTCAGCATGGATCTGTAAGGAAGAAACCCTGCAAAGTGCAAACCAATCCAAGGGCTTCCTTTGGCAGGGTAATAAGCCTGGTGGAGAAGGGGGAAGAGGTAGACGTGGTATAGCTAGACTTTAGTAAGGCATGTGCTACAGTCTGGCTGAGGCTCCTGTACGGTGGGTGCATAACTAGCAGGATAACCATTCCCAAAGAGTAACTGGCAGTGGGTCAGGGTGATGCTGAAAGGGCAGAGCAAGTGGGGTTCCGCAGGGCTCGGTCCTCTTCGATCTCTTCACCAGGGATTTAGATGCCGGCACAGAGAGGACACTTGCGACGTTTGTGGATGACCCCAAGCTGGGAGGGGCTGCAAGTGCTTTGAGGGGCAGAGGCATCATTTTAAATGATCTGGAGACACTGCGGAACTGGTCTGAGGGAAACAGGAGGAAAGTCAACCTGGACAGATGCAAAGTGCTCTACGCAGGAAGAAACACCCATCCCACGCCCAGAATGGGGCCTGACTGCGCAGGAAGGAGGGATCTCGGGGTCAGCGGCCCACAAGCTAAACACGAGTCAGTGTGATGCTGTTGTAAAAAACCACCCATCACCCTGGGCTGAGTTAGCAGGAGTCATTCTTCCTCTCACTCCACACTGCCGAGGCCGCAGCTGGAGGATTGTGCCCAGCTCTGGGTGCCACGCTTCAAGAAAGCTGTGAACACACTGGAGAGGGTCCAGAGAAGAGGAACAAAACTGATTAAAGGTTTAGAAACTGAGACCCATGAGGAAAGACTGAAAGAACTGGGCGTGTTTAGTCTGGAAAGGAGAAGACTGAGGGGGGACATGAGAGCAGCTCTCAAGTGTCTAAAAGGGACAAGGAGGAGGGGAAACTATTCTCCTTGGCCTCTGAGGACAGGACAAGCAGCAAGGGGCTCAAACTGCAGCAAGGGAGGTTTAGGCTGGACATCAGGAAAAACATCCCGCCTGTCCGGGTGGCTAAACACTGGAATAAGTTGCCTGGGGGGTTGTGGAATCTCCAGCACTGGAGACATGCAAAGCAGTTGGACAAGCATCTCTCAGAGATGGTCTGGTCTAGGTGGGGCCTGGTCCTGCTGTGAGGGCAGGGGGCTGGACATGACTGCGAGGGCCCTGCCAGCGCTCGGCTCCTCTGGGCATGGAAGAGGCCGTGGGCGCCCGGCGGGGCATGGAAGAGGCCGAGGGCGCCCGGCGGGGCATGGAAGAGGCTGTGGGCGCCCGGCGGGGCATGGAAGAGGCCGAGGGCGCCCGGCGGGGCATGGAAGAGGCCGAGGGCGCCCGGCGGGGCATGGAAGAGGCTATGGGTGCCCGGCGGTGCATGGAAGAGGCCGAGGGCGCCCGGCGGGGCATGGAAGAGGCCGAGGGCGCCCGGCGGGGCATGGAAGAGGCCGAGGGCGCCCGGCGGGGCATGGAAGAGGCCGAGGGCGCCCGGCGGGGCATGGAAGAGGCCGAGGGCGCCCGGCGGGGCATGGAAGAGGCTATGGGTGCCCGGCGGGGCATGGAAGAGGCTGTGGGTGCCCGGCGGGGCATGGAAGAGGCTGAGGGCGCCCGGCGGGGCATGGAAGAGGCTAAGGGCGCCCGGCGGGGCATGGAAGAGGCTGAGGGCGCCCGGCGGGGCATGGAAGAGGCTGTGGGTGCCCGGCGGGGCATGGAAGAGGCTGTGGGTGCCCGGCGGGGCATGCCCATCCATGTCTGCTGCCCGCCCTCTTCAGGCGGGACGCTACCTTTTCGTTCCTCGTGTCCGTGTCCAGCTCTGCTATCTTAGCCCACTTCTGCCAGAAGTTGGGGTCGTCCAAGGAAATGTCGGTTCTGTTCCCGGAAGCGACAAAACTGGCCTGGAGGTGACGAAAGAGCCAGTCACTCATCTGCGCTCCACCCTGAGTCCGTGCTCCCAGCTTCCCACTGCCCGGGGCCAGGGTCGCCCAGCTCCCTGGAAGTCCAGCCCAGGCGAGGGATGGGGGGACAGCAGCGCCCACCTCGCCGCCTGGGGAGCACAATGCAGCATGGCTTCCAGGGCCCTTCCCCACGGCAGCCCTGCGGCAAGCGGCCCCCGCCGGGCTCCCACAGCCCTGGCAGTCAGGGCACGGCGCTGGGGGCGGGCAGCAGAGCCAGCCACAGCCCCTGCCTCAGGGCGACACCCACAGAGCCGTGTCCTGTGCAGCAGGCAGCAGAATTGGGTGGGGGCCAAGGACGCGCACAGAGCTGGGTCTCTGCTCCGCAGGTGCACGTGCGCAGGGGTGCCCCGAGCTGCGGCAGGAGCCAGCAGGGAGCTATGGAAAGAGCTGGCAGGACCCGGAAGAAATGTGAAGGGACGTTCCCCCTGCACAGGGAGGGGAGCACTGCAAGAGGAATGGCCATGCATCTCCACGCTGCTTGCAGCCCTGGCTATCAAGCGTGAGTGCAGGCTGCTCCGCACACATGGCAGCCAGGGGCACAGGGGGAGGACAAGCCCCGCGGGCGCTGGGCACCGGGGGAGGACAAGCCCCGCGGGCGCTGGGCACAGGGGGAGGACAAGCCCCGCGGGCGCTGGGCACCGGGGGCGGACAAGCCCCGCGGGCGCTGGGCACCGGGGGCGGACAAGCCCCGCGGGCGCTGGGCACCGGGGGCGGACAAGCCCCGCGGGCGCTGGGCACCGGGGGCGGACAAGCCCCGCGGGCGCTGGGCACAGGGGGAGGACAAGCCCCGCGGGCGCTGGGCACCGGGGGAGGACAAGCCCCGCGGGCGCTGGGCACCGGGGGCGGACAAGCCCCGCGGGCGCTGGGCACCGGGGGCGGACAAGCCCCGCGGGCGCTGGGCACCGGGGGCGGACAAGCCCCGCGGGCGCTGGGCACCGGGGGCGGACAAGCCCCGCGGGCGCTGGGCACCGGGGGCGGACAAGCCCCGCGGGCGCTGGGCACAGGGGGAGGACAAGCCCCGCGGGCGCTGGGCACAGGGGGAGGACAAGCCCCGCGGGCGCTGGGCACAGGGGGAGGACAAGCCCCGCGGGCGCTGGGCACCGGGGGCGGACAAGCCCCGCGGGCGCTGGGCACCGGGGGAGGACAAGCCCCGCGGGCGCTGGGCACCGGGGGAGGACAAGCCCCGCGGGCGCTGGGCACAGGGGGAGGACAAGCCCCGCGGGCGCTGGGCACCGGGGGAGGACAAGCCCCGCGGGCGCTGGGCACCGGGGGAGGACAAGCCCCGCGGGCGCTGGGCACCGGGGGAGGACAAGCCCCGCGGGCGCTGGGCACCGGGGGAGGACAAGCCCCGCGGGCGCTGGGCACAGGGGGAGGACAAGCCCCGCGGGCGCTGGGCACAGGGGGAGGACAAGCCCCGCGGGCGCTGGGCACAGGGGGAGGACAAGCCCCGCGGGCGCTGGGCACCGGGGGAGGACAAGCCCCGCGGGCGCTGGGCACCGGGGGAGGACAAGCCCCGCGGGCGCTGGGCACCGGGGGAGGACAAGCCCCGCGGGCGCTGGGCACAGGGGGAGGACAAGCCCCGCGGGCGCTGGGCACCAGGGGAGGACAAGCCCCGCGGGCGCTGGGCACCGGGGGCGGACAAGCCCCGCGGGCGCTGGGCACAGGGGGAGGACAAGCCCCGCGGGCGCTGGGCACCGGGGGTCCATGGGGCGGGCCCGACACTTGTCCTTCCTGTGGCACTCTCCCAGACAGCTGTTGTAAGGGTCACTGATCAGCACCGGCTGACTTGAGAGCAGGCGAGCGGGGCAGGGAACACATGGGGCAGAGTCCCAGCCAGGACTTGAGGATGCCGCCCTAGGGGCTCCAGGCAATGCCCAACGGCCCTCGCAGCGGGGAAGGGGGGCTGCAGGCACAGGGCCAGCAGCACGCTGCCCCCCGGCTGTCGGTCTGCACTGCCGTGGGGCCAGGCCGGGCGCACGCTACCTTGGCAAAGGTGGAGCCCTTCCCCTCCGACTGGATGGTGATTGTCTGGGTCCGGCGCTGCAGGATCTGGTCGATATCTTCCTCGCAGAACTTGGAGCCTTCGTCCTCCTCGTCCATTAAAGCCCCGTAGGCGCCTTTGCGCAGCAAGTCCTCCACCTCCATCTTGGAGAGCTGCTGCACCTGCCCAGGATACAGGATGCTGGCACCACCGGCCGCCCTGCCCCAGCCAGCCCCCCGCGGCCCCAGAGCCGGGTGCTACTTGGAACGCAGGCAGCGCCTGGGCCGCGGGGAGCCTACAGTGGCCGTGGCAGACGAGGCTGAACGTGCCCCCCGCCTCCAGAGGGGACAGGATGAGATCGGAGCGAGGCAAGGCTGGGTGAAACCACGGCCCCTCTGCCTGGCTCCCCCAGAACGCCTCTGAATGCAGAGGCCTGGAGGGGGCGGAGACATGCCCACACCTCCCCTGCACCGGCACCTGGCCCTTCTGCCCCACCCGCCCCTGCCTCCTTCCCCCGGGAGCTGGGGCCTTCAGCTAGAACGGTTCAGATCCCACCCGCCATGGCCCCCGGGGGCTGTCCCCTGGCCCAGCTGGCAGCGCTGCCTAGGCACAGCAAGGGCCTGTGCTCTCTGGCCTCTCGCAGGCACCCAGCAAGAGCGTTCACCTCAGCAGGCAGGGGCCCTGGCCCCAGCCCAGCCCGGGACGGAGGTTCATCCGCCAGAGCCACCCTGCAGGCGCGGCCCAGCCCGGCCAGGGCCCCCCCGGCCGCCTACCCCGTTGGTGCTGCCCTTGCGGTTGATGTCCTGCAGCACGGCCTTGTCCAGGCCCAGCTTGAGGCTGGCCTTGTCGAACATCTCGCGCTCGTAGGAGTTCCTGGTGATGAGGCGATAGACCTTCACCGCCTTGCTCTGCCCGATCCGGTGGCAGCGCGCCTGCGCCTGGGACAGCACCGGCCGCCGTGTCAGACGGGCCCCGCGCCGCCTGCAGCGGCCAGAGCCCGGCCCGGCCCGGCCCCGCCCGCCCGGGCCCGGCCCCCGCCAACCAGAGCCCGCCCCCCCCCCGAGCCCAGCCCCCGCCCCAGCCCGGCCCCCGCCCCGCCCAACCGTCAGAGCCCGGCCCCCTCGCCGCCCCACCCCGCCCACCAGAGCCCGGCCCCCTTGCCGCCCTGCCCGCCCGAGCCCGGCCCCCGCCCCGCCCCGCCCAACCGTCAGAGCCCAGCCCCCGCCCCGCCCGCCCGAGCCCGGCCCCCGCCCAACTGCCAGAGCCCAGCCCCCGCCCTGCCCAAACGCCAGACCCCGGCCCCCGCCCTGCCCAACCCCCGCCGCTCAACCCCGTCCCGTGGGCCCACCGGCTGGCACACAACTCCTCTGCTCTAATCAGACCACGGGGGCCCGGCCTGCAGTACCTGCAGATCGTTCTGCGGGTTCCAGTCGGAGTCGAAGATGATGCAGGTGTCAGCAGCGGTGAGGTTGATGCCCAGGCCCCCGGCCCGGGTGCACAGGAGGAAGACGAAGCGGTCTGAGTCCGGCTTGCAGAAGCGATCGATGGCAGCCTGGCGCAGGTTCCCGCGCACCCGCCCGTCGATGCGCTCGTAGGTGTACCTGGACAGACAGCGCCGGGTCACCGCGCAGAACAGGGCAGCTTCTCTCTGCAGCCCCCAGCACGCCAGTTCCCTCCTGCGGGCCCAGGCCAGCAAGGCTGAGCATCGTGGGCAGCCAACCCTCCGTGGCACAGGGTCCGCAGGCTATGCAGTGCCCCAGGGCAGGAAGCCCCCACGAGCTGCTGGCTCTGCTAGCTGGGAGCCGAGCCTGTGCTACTCAGCTGTGTGTGCGTTCCCAAGCCAGCAGGAGCCACACTGCCACGGAGGGGGCCGTGGATCTGGCCAACAGGAGCCACACTGCCACGGAGGGGGCCGTGGATCTGGCCAACAGGAGCCACACTGCCACGGAGGGGCCGTGGATCTGGCCAGCAGGAGCCACACTGCCACGGAGGGGGCTGTGGATCTGGCCAACAGGAGCCACACTGCCACGGAGGGGCCGTGGATCTGGCCAACAGGAGCCACACTGCCACGGAGGGGCCGTGGATCTGGCCAACAGGAGCCACACTGCCACGGAGGGGCCGTGGATCTGGCCAACAGGAGCCACACTGCCACGGAGGGGGCCGTGGATCTGGCCAACAGGAGCCACACTGCCACGGAGGGGGCCGTGGATCTGGCCAACAGGAGCCACACTGCCACGGAGGGGGCCGTGGATCTGGCCAACAGGAGCCACACTGCCACGGAGGGGCCGTGGATCTGGCCAACAGGAGCCACACTGCCACGGAGGGGCCGTGGATCTGGCCAGCAGGAGCCACACTGCCACGGAGGGGGCCGTGGATCTGGCCAACAGGAGCCACACTGCCACAGAGGGGGCCGTGGATCTGGCCAACAGGAGCCACACTGCCACGGAGGGGGCCGTGGATCTGGCCAACAGGAGCCACACTGCCACGGAGGGGCCGTGGATCTGGCCAGCAGGAGCCACACTGCCACGGAGGGGGCCGTGGATCTGGCCAGCAGGAGCCACACTGCCACGGAGGGGCTATGGGGAGCCACCCTGCACCTGCTAGCTCCAGCCCCGGGCCCAGGGAGGGAGCGCACAGGTTGGCACAGAGCGGGAGCTGCTGCTGGTGGCAGTGTGGAGAGGCCCATCCCCCAGAGCCCTGGGAGGAAGAGGAGGCTGCTGGGGGCCTAGCGAGCAGCATGTGTCGAAGGAGGAAAGCTGCTGTGGCCTGGCTGCCGCCAACAAGGTCCCTCCAAGCAGCTTGCAGTGCTGCACCTGCTCTGCTCACCAGAGCAAGGCCCGAGGCAGCCGCTAGCCCCCTTGGTGAGGGCATGTGCCTGATGAGCAGCACACGCAGTGGGGCAGGGTGGAACAGTGTGGGGTGGAGCGGGGCAGGCTGGAGAGATTCGGGGTGGAGCAGGGCAGGGCAGGGCGGGGCAGGAGGGGGCAGAGGAATGCAAGGCGGGGAGGGGCAGGTCGGGGGGGCGGAACAAGGTGGAGCGGGACGGGGCAGGGCAGGGTGAAGCAGGAGGGGGCGGAACAAGGTGGAGCGGGGGGGCAGGACGAGGCAGGGCAGGGCAGAGCAAGGTGGGGCAGGGCGGGGCAGAGCAAGGTGGGGCGGTGCGGGGCAGCAGGGGGCGGAACAAGGTGGAGCGGGGGGGCAGGACGAGGTGGGGCGGGGCAGAGCAAGGTGGAGCGGGGCGGGGCGGAGCGGGGCAGAGCAAGGTGGAGCCCCGGGGCGGGGCCGCAGGGGGCGGAACAAGGTGGAGCGGGGTGGGGAAGGGCAAGGCGAGGCGGGGCAGAGCAAGGTGGAGCGGGGTGGGGAAGGGCAGGGCGAGGCAGGGCGGAGCAAGGTGGAGCGGGGTGGGGAAGGGCAGGGCGAGGCAGGGCGGAGCAAGGTGGAGCAGGGTGGGGCAGGGCAGGGCGAGGCAGGGCAGAGCAAGGTGGAGCAGGGTGGGGCAGGGCAGGGCGAGGCAGGGCGGAGCAAGGTGGAGCAGGGTGGGGCAGGGCAGGGCGAGGCAGGGCAGAGCAAGGTGGAGCAGGGTGGGGCAGGGCAGGGCGAGGCAGGGCAGAGCAAGGTGGAGCAGGGTGGGGCAGGGCAGGGCGAGGCAGGGCGGAGCAAGGTGGAGCGGGGTGGGGAAGGGCAGGGCGAGGCAGGGCGGAGCAAGGTGGAGCGGGGTGGGGAAGGGCAGGGCGAGGCAGGGCGGAGCAAGGTGGAGCGGGGTGGGGAAGGGCAGGGCGAGGCAGGGCAGAGCAAGGTGGAGCGGGGTGGGGAAGGGCAGGGCGAGGCAGGGCGGAGCAAGGTGGAGCAGGGTGGGGCAGGGCAGGGCGAGGCAGGGCAGAGCAAGGTGGAGCGGGGTGGGGAAGGGCAGAGCAAGGTGGAGCGGGGCGGGGCAGGGCAAAGCAAAGCGGGGCAGGGCAGAGCAAGGTGGAGTGGGACAGGGCAGGGCGAGGCAGGGCGGAGCAAGGTGGAGCAGGGTGGGGAAGGGCAGGGAGGAGCAAGGTGGAGCGGGGCGAGGCAGGGTGGAGCAAGGTGGAGCAGGGTGGGGAAGGGCAGGGTGAGGCAGGGCGGAGCAAGGTGGAGCAGGGTGGGGAAGGGCAGGGAGGAGCAAGGTGGAGCGGGGCGAGGCAGGGTGGAGCAAGGTGGAGCAGGGTGGGGAAGGGCAGGGTGAGGCAGGGCAGAGCAAGGTGGAGTGGGGCGGGGAAGGGCAGGGCGAGGCAGGGCAGAGCAAGGTGGGGCGGGGTGGGGAAGGGCAGGGCGAGGCAGGGCGGAGCAAGGTGGGGCGGGGTGGGGAAGGGCAGGGCGAGGCAGGGCGGAGCAAGGTGGGGCGGGGTGGGGAAGGGCAGGGCGAGGCAGGGCGGAGCAAGGTGGGGCGGGGTGGGGAAGGGCAGGGCGAGGCGGGGCGGAGCAAGGTGGGGCGGGGCGGGGCAGAGCAAGGTGGAGCGGGGTGGGGAAGGGCAGGGCGAGGCAGGGCGGAGCAAGGTGGGGCGGGGTGGGGAAGGGCAGGGCGAGGCGGGGCAGAGCAAGGTGGGGCGGGGCGGGGCAGAGCAAGGTGGAGCGGGGTGGGGAAGGGCAGGGCGAGGCGGGGCAGAGCAAGGTGGAGCGGGGTGGGGAAGGGCAGGGCGAGGCGGGGAAGGGCAGGGCGAGGCGGGGCAGAGCAAGGTGGAGCGGGGTGGGGAAGGGCAGGGCGAGGCGGGGCAGAGCAAGGTGGAGCGGGGTGGGGCAGGGCAGGGCGAGGCGGGGCAGAGCAAGGTGGAGCGGGGTGGGGAAGGGCAGGGCGAGGCAGGGCAGAGCAAGGTGGAGCGGGGTGGGGCAGGGCAGGGCGAGGCAGGGCAGAGCAAGGTGGAGCGGGGTGGGGCAGGGCAGGGCGAGGCAGGGCAGAGCAAGGTGGAGCGGGGTGGGGAAGGGCAGGGCGGGGCAGGGCAGAGCAAGGTGGAGCGGGGCGGGGCAGAGCAAGGTGGAGCGGGGTGGGGCAGGGCAGGGCGAGGCAGGGCAGAGCAAGGTGGAGCGGGGTGGGGAAGGGCAGGGCGGGGCAGGGCAGAGCAAGGTGGAGCGGGGCGGGGCAGAGCAAGGTGGAGCGGGGTGGGGAAGGGCAGGGCGAGGCAGGGCAGAGCGGGGCGGGGCGGGGCAGGGCAGAGCAAGGTGGAGCGGGGTGGGGAAGGGCAGGGCGAGGCAGGGCAGAGCAAGGTGGGGCGGGGCGGGGCAGAGCAAGGTGGAGCGGGGTGGGGAAGGGCAGGGCGAGGCAGGGCAGAGCAAGGTGGAGCGGGGCGGGGAAGGGCAGGGCGAGGCAGGGCAGAGCAAGGTGGGGCGGGGCGGGGCAGAGCAAGGTGGAGCGGGGTGGGGAAGGGCAGGGCGAGGCAGGGCAGAGCAAGGTGGAGCGGGGCGGGGAAGGGCAGGGCGAGGCAGGGCAGAGCAAGGTGGGGCGGGGCGGGGCAGAGCAAGGTGGAGCGGGGTGGGGAAGGGCAGGGCGAGGCGGGGCAGAGCAAGGTGGGGCGGGGCGGGGCAGAGCAAGGTGGAGCGGGGTGGGGAAGGGCAGGGCGAGGCAGGGCAGAGCGGGGCGGGGCGGGGCAGGGCGGAGCAAGGTGGAGCGGGGCGGGACACAGCACCAGGCCCCACTGACCGTCTCTGGATGAGGTAGTCCTCCAGGATGTCCAGGCAGCGCACCATCTGGGAGAAGATCAGCACCTTGTGCCCACCCGCGATGAGCTTGGGCAGCAGCTTGTCAATCAACACCAGCTTCCCGGCCGCCTGGATCATGGCCTGCAGCTGGAAGTCCAGCGCCTCTGGGCTGTGCGTCTTACGAAAATCTTCCAGGATCTTCTCCTCCGCCCCTGCGAAGCAGGAAGGGACTCAGGCCTGGCCAGAGCTGTGGCCGCCCTCGCCCTGCTCCCGCAGCCACTCCACAGGGGTCGCAGGCTCCGGCCAGGCCCGATACCCCACCAGCCGGCCGAGGCAGCCGCCAAGCGGCCACAGCTGGCGCCCCGGGCTCACCGTTGATGAGGTAGGGGTGGTTGCAGCACTTGCGCAGCTCCATCATGGTGTTGATGAGGTTGGGCATGTTGTGCTGGTTGGCGCCCTTGGCCAGGAAGGAGAAGTTCTTCTCCAGGATGGCCCGGTAGTACTTCTTCTGGATGTTGGTCAGCTCCACCTCGATGATGGTCTCCTGCTTGGGCGCCAGGTTCTTCTCCACGTCCTCCTTCAGCCGCCGCAGCATCATGGGCTTCAGGATGGCCTGCAGCTTCTTCACCTGCCCGGGCCAAGCGCAGAGGCAGGGTTGCACTGCCGGCAGCGAAGGCAAGCGGGGGAGCTGCTGTGTCTCGCCCCCGGGGGCCAGGGCAGGCCTGTGGTGCCGACACCGAGCTGCCAGCCCTGCACCCTGGGGGCCGAGACAGACCTGCCCGCACCGTGAGCGCCAGGCCCCGCACCCCGGGGGCCGAGACCGACCTGCCCGCAGCGTGAGCGCCAGGCCCTGCACCCTGGGGGCCGAGACCGACCTGCTTGCAGCGTGAGCGCCAGGCCCTGCACCCTGAGGGCCGAGACCGACCTGTCCGCAGCGTGAGTGCCAGGCCCTGCACCCTGGGGGCCGAGACCGACCTGCCCGCAGCGTGAGCGCCAGGCCCTGCACCCTGGGGGCCGAGACCGACCTGTCCGCAGCGTGAGTGCCAGGCCCTGCACCCTGGGGGCCGAGACCGACCTGCCCGCACCGTGAGCGCCAGGCCCCGCACCCCGGGGGCCGAGACCGACCTGCCCGCAGCGTGAGCGCCAGGCCCTGCACCCTGGGGGCCGAGACCGACCTGCTTGCAGCGTGAGCGCCAGGCCCTGCACCCTGGGGGCCGAGACCGACCTGTCCGCAGCGTGAGCGCCAGGCCCCGCATCCTGGAGGCCGAGACCGACCTGTCCGCAGCGTGAGCGCCAGGCCCCGCATCCTGGAGGCCGAGACCGACCTGTCCGCAGCGTGAGCGCCAGGCCCTGCACCCTGGGGGCCGAGACCGACCTGTCCGCAGCGTGAGCGCCAGGCCCCGCATCCTGGAGGCCGAGACCGACCTGCCCGCAGCGTGAGCGCCAGGCCCCGCACCCCGGGGGCCGAGACCGACCTGCCCGCACCGTGAGCGCCAGGCCCCGCACCCCGGGGGCCGAGACCGACCTGCCCGCAGCGTGAGCGCCAGGCCCCGCACCCCGGGGGCCGAGACCGACCTGCCCGCACCGTGAGCGCCAGGCCCCGCACCCCGGGGGCCGAGACCGACCTGCCCGCAGTGTGAGCGCCAGGCCCTGCACCCTGAGGGCCGAGACCGACCTGCCCGCAGCGTGAGCGCCAGGCCCCGCACCCTGAGGGCCGAGACCGACCTGCCCGCAGCGTGAGCGCCAGGCCCCGCACCCCGGGGGCCGAGACCGACCTGCCCGCAGTGTGAGCGCCAGGCCCTGCACCCTGAGGGCCGAGACCGACCTGCCCGCAGTGTGAGCGCCAGGCCCTGCACCCTGAGGGCCGAGACCGACCTGTCCGCAGCGTGAGCGCCAGGCCCCGCACCCTGGGGGCCGAGACCGACCTGCCCGCAGCGTGAGCGCCAGGCCCTGCACCCTGAGGGCCGAGACCGACCTGCCCGCAGTGTGAGCGCCAGGCCCCGCACCCTGAGGGCCGAGACCGACCTGTCCGCAGCGTGAGCGCCAGGCCCCGCACCCTGGGGGCCGAGACCGACCTGCCCGCAGCGTGAGCGCCAGGCCCCGCACCCTGGGGGCCGAGACCGACCTGCCCGCAGTGTGAGCGCCAGGCCCTGCACCCTGAGGGCCGAGACCGACCTGCCCGCAGCGTGAGCGCCAGGCCCTGCACCCTGGGGGCCGAGACCGACCTGTCCGCAGCGTGAGCGCCAGGCCCCGCACCCTGGGGGCCGAGACCCACCTGCCCGCAGCGTGAGCGCCAGGCCCCGCACCCCGGGGGCCGAGACCGACCTGCCCGCAGCGTGAGCGCCAGGCCCCGCACCCTGGGGGCCGAGACCCACCTGCCCGCAGCGTGAGCGCCAGGCCCCGCACCCTGGGGGCCGAGACCCACCTGCCCGCAGCGTGAGCGCCAGGCCCCGCACCCTGGGGGCCGAGACCCACCTGCCCGCAGCGTGAGCGCCAGGCCCCGCACCCCGGGGGCCGAGACCGACCTGCCCGCAGCGTGAGCGCCAGGCCCTGCACCCTGAGGGCCGAGACCGACCTGTCCGCAGCGTGAGCGCCAGGCCCTGCACCCCGGGGGGCCGAGACCGACCTGCCCGCAGTGTGAGCGCCAGGCCCTGCACCCTGAGGGCCGAGACCGACCTGCCCGCAGCGTGAGCGCCAGGCCCCGCACACTGGGGGCCGAGACCGACCTGCCCGCAGCGTGAGCGCCAGGCCCCGCACACTGGGGGCCGAGACCGACCTGCCCGCAGCGTGAGCGCCAGGCCCCGCACCCTGGGGGCCGAGACCGACCTGCCCGCAGTGTGAGCGCCAGGCCCCACACCCTGGGGGCCGAGACCGACCTGTCCGCAGCGTGAGCGCCAGGCCCTGCACCCTGGGGGCCGAGACCGACCTGCCCGCAGCGTGAGCGCCAGGCCCCGCACCCTGGGGGCCGAGACCCACCTGCCCGCAGCGTGAGCGCCAGGCCCCGCACCCCGGGGGCCGAGACCGACCTGCCCGCAGCGTGAGCGCCAGGCCCCGCACCCTGGGGGCCGAGACCCACCTGCCCGCAGCGTGAGCGCCAGGCCCCGCACCCTGGGGGCCGAGACCCACCTGCCCGCAGCGTGAGCGCCAGGCCCCGCACCCTGGGGGCCGAGACCGACCTGCCCGCAGCGTGAGCGCCAGGCCCCGCACCCTGGGGGCCGAGACCGACCTGCCCGCAGCGTGAGCGCCAGGCCCTGCACCCTGAGGGCCGAGACCGACCTGTCCGCAGCGTGAGCGCCAGGCCCTGCACCCTGAGGGCCGAGACCGACCTGTCCGCAGCGTGAGCGCCAGGCCCTGCACCCCGGGGGGCCGAGACCGACCTGCCCGCAGTGTGAGCGCCAGGCCCTGCACCCTGAGGGCCGAGACCGACCTGCCCGCAGCGTGAGCGCCAGGCCCCGCACACTGGGGGCCGAGACCGACCTGCCCGCAGCGTGAGCGCCAGGCCCCGCACACTGGGGGCCGAGACCGACCTGCCCACAGCGTGAGCGCCAGGCCCCGCACCCTGGGGGCCGAGACCGACCTGCCCGCAGCGTGAGCGCCAGGCCCCGCACCCCGGGGGCCGAGACCGACCTGCCCGCAGCGTGAGCGCCAGGCCCCGCACCCCGGGGGCCGAGACCGACCTGTCCGCAGCGTGAGCGCCAGGCCCCGCACACTGGGGGCCGAGACCGACCTGCCCGCAGCGTGAGCGCCAGGCCCCGCACACTGGGGGCCGAGACCGACCTGCCCGCAGCGTGAGCGCCAGGCCCCGCACCCTGGGGGCCGAGACCGACCTGCCCGCAGCGTGAGCGCCAGGCCCCGCACCCTGGGGGCCGAGACCCACCTGCCCGCAGCGTGAGCGCCAGGCCCCGCACCCTGAGGGCCGAGACCCACCTGCCCGCAGCGTGAGCGCCAGGCCCTGCACCCTGAGGGCCGAGACCCACCTGCCCGCAGCGTGAGCGCCAGGCCCCGCACCCTGAGGGCCGAGACCGACCTGTCCGCAGCGTGAGCGCCAGGCCCCACACCCTGAGGGCCGAGACCGACCTGTCCGCAGCGTGAGCGCCAGGCCCCGCACCCTGAGGGCCGAGACCCACCTGCCCACACCGTGAGCGCCAGGCCCCGCACCCTGAGGGCCGAGACCCACCTGCCCGCAGCGTGAGCGCCAGGCCCCGCACCCTGGGGGCCGAGACCGACCTGCCCGCAGCGTGAGCGCCAGGCCCCGCACCCTGGGGGCCGAGACCGACCTGCCCGCAGCGTGAGCGCCAGGCCCCGCACCCTGGGGGCCGAGACCGACCTGCCCGCAGCGTGAGCGCCAGGCCCCGCACCCTGGGGGCCGAGACCGACCTGCCCGCAGCGTGAGCGCCAGGCCCCACACCCTGGGGGCCGAGACCGACCTGCCCGCACCGTGAGCGCCAGGCCCCGCACCCTGAGGGCCGAGACCGACCTGCCCGCAGCGTGAGCGCCAGGCCCCGCACCCTGGGGGCCGAGACCGACCTGCCCGCAGCGTGAGCGCCAGGCCCCGCACCCTGGGGGCCGAGACCCACCTGCCCACACCGTGAGCGCCAGGCCCCGCACCCTGGGGGCCGAGACCGACCTGCCCGCAGCGTGAGCGCCAGGCCCCGCACCCTGGGGACCGAGACCGACCTGCCCGCAGCGTGAGCGCCAGGCCCTGCACCCTGAGGGCCGAGACCGACCTGCCCGCAGCGTGAGCGCCAGGCCCTGCACCCTGAGGGCCGAGACCGACCTGCCCGCAGCGTGAGCGCCAGGCCCCGCATCCTGGGGGCCGAGACCCACCTGCCCGCACCGTGAGCGCCAGGCCCCGCACCCTGGGGGCCGAGACCGACCTGCCCGCAGTGTGAGCGCCAGGCCCCGCACCCTGAGGGCCGAGACCGACCTGCCCGCAGTGTGAGCGCCAGGCCCCGCACCCTGAGGGCCGAGACCGACCTGCCCGCAGCGTGAGCGCCAGGCCCTGCACCCTGGGGGCCGAGACCGACCTGCCCGCACCGTGAGCGCCAGGCCCCGCACCCTGGGGGCCGAGACCGACCTGCCCGCAGCGTGAGCGCCAGGCCCTGCACCCTGGGGGCCGAGACCGACCTGCCCGCAGCGTGAGCGCCAGGCCCTGCACCCTGGGGGCCGAGACCGACCTGCCCGCAGCGTGAGCGCCAGGCCCTGCACCCTGGGGGCCGAGACCGACCTGCCCGCAGCGTGAGCGCCAGGCCCTGCACCCCGGGGGCCGAGACCGACCTGCCTGCAGCGTGAGCGCCAGGCCTTGCGCCTGCGGCTCATGAACACCCCCCACGTAGGCAAGAGAACCCTCCGAGCTGTGCCCAATTACGCCCAGCACCTGCCCGGGCCTTGCCCATCGGACTCCAGACCCAACTCGGGATGCGAGAGCCATGGGGCTCCGGCCACGTCCCTGTCCTCAGCCCGGCCTCCCGCCGCAGGAGAAGCCTTGCTACGAACTGAAGCAAATGCATCCGAGCTGTAGCTGCAGCCCCAGAGACTCGACTAGCCCAGCATCCTGCTCTGTCCCTGCTGCGGGCCTGGCCCCAGGGCTTTGCAATTGGTGGCCGTACTGGAGTCGCTCACAGCCCTCTTGCCCTGCCTTGTGAACAGCCCCTTAGATGCTGGATCGGGGGCCCAGCCCATTAGAGTCGACGAGCCAAAT
The DNA here is from genome assembly GCF_049634645.1 of Pelodiscus sinensis. Classification (NCBI taxonomy): domain Eukaryota; kingdom Metazoa; phylum Chordata; order Testudines; family Trionychidae; genus Pelodiscus; species Pelodiscus sinensis. The sequence continues at coordinate 32,773,661 of NC_134728.1, read as the reverse complement.
GAGCGGTGGACAGAGCGCGAGGAGCCACGTACCGGGGCGGAAAGTTGTGGAGGCAAAAAAACCCCCAAGCCCACCAGCCGCGCCGTGGGAAAATAGGTGCCGGTACGCCGCCCCAGGGAGGGGCTCCTGGCTGGGGCGTGTTGGGGTCAGGTGGAGGGTTGGGGTGCTGAGCAAGTTGCAGGCTTGTGACTGTGGGGGTGCAGGAGTTTGGGCTGGGGTGTGTGAGGGGCTCAGGGTGGGGAGGCTGGGAGCAGGACGGGCTCAGGACACAGATCTGCGGTGTGTGAATGGTGCAGGAGTATTGTGGCAGAAGACTGGGGATGTGGGGGTGCAGGAGTTTGGGCTGGGGTGTGTGAGGGGCTCCGGGTGGGGAGGCTGGGAGCAGGACGGGCTCAGGACACAGATCTGCGGTGTGTGAATGGTGCAGGAGTATTGTGGCAGAAGACTGGGGATGTGGGGGTGCAGGAATTTGGGGATGAGAGAGGCTCAGGACAGGAGGTTCCAGTGTATGATGGGTTCAGGTTTGGGGTCGGGGGGGAGGTGCAGGAGTGTTATGATGCTGCAGCCAGATGGGGCTGGGCAGGGCAAAGCAATGTCAAACGCAATGTGTTTCAGCGTCGTCTATTTACGAGGGGGCGGGGAACCTGTTTTGAGTCAGTCACTGACCCACAGAAAATTCAGTTGGGGCCACACAAGTGAGATGCATAAAACAACCCCTCTGAAAACCCCAAGCCTCACTAATGTGGCCCAAACTGTGCTGGTGGGGGCAGGGGACAGAGTGCTGGGGCAGGGTGCTGATGGGGGGTCTGGCCAGGGGGAGCGGACAGGAACAGCTCAGCTGGTACCTGGGGATCCCGGATCTCAGGAAACGTCCCCTCCCCTCTCCTAAACAGCTGGCCCACTTCCTGAAACACCAGGTCTGTCACTGGCCCTCCCCTCCGCTGCCTGCCAGTGCGGGGTGTGTCTGCGTCTGAGTCCCGGGACTACAGGCCAGCTCCAACTTCTTAGGAAGCGCGCGCTCTTCCTCTGCTCCCCACGACAGCCACGTGCTTCCTGAGTAGTTGGAGCTGGCATGCAGTACCGGGATTCCTACTCCCTCCCCCCGAACCCAATCCCCATCCTGTCCCCTCCACTCCCCTAGAGCCAGGGCCCCTCCCCACTCTAACCCAATCCCCCTTCTCTCCCCTCCCCTTCCCCAGAGCCAGGCCCCCTCCCCACTCTAACCCAATCCCCCTTCTCTCCCCTCCCCTTCCCCAGAGCCAGGCCCCCTCCCCGCTCTAACCCAATCCCCCTTCTCTCCCCTCCCCTTCCCCAGAGCCAGGCCCCCACCCCACTCTAACCCAATCCCCCTTCTCTCCCCTCCCCTTCCCCAGAGCCAGGGCCCCTCCCCACTCTAACCCAATCCCCCTTCTCTCCCCTCCCCTTCCCCAGAGCCAGGCCCCCACCCCACTCTAACCCAATCCCCCTTCTCTCCCCTCCCCTTCCCCAGAGCCAGGCCCCCACCCCCCTCTAACCCAGTCCCCCTTCTCTCCCCTCCCCTTCCCCAGAGCCAGGCCCCCACCCCACTCTAACCCAATCCCCCTTCTCTCCCTTCCACTCCCCTAGAGCCAGGCCCCCTCCCCACTCTAACCCAATCGCCTCCCCCAGCCTATGCCCGGGTCCTGGAGCAGAGCCGCTGCCACAGCTCCTCAGGCGCTGGGCGTGTGCGCTGGGCGGGATGCCATACGCACCCCTCCAACCCAATCCTCCTCCCCTCCCTTCTCCAGAGCCAGGCATCTCCCTCCCGCTCTAACCCAACCCTCTCCGCCCCCCACAACCTTATGCCCAGGGTCCCGGAGCCGGAGGCGCCCCGCCTGAGCTCAGCGGCTGGCTGGTAGCACGTGCAGGCTGGGATGCCGAGTACGACCCGGCCTCCATGTGCAGGATATGCTGTTGTGTGCTGGGGGCCGTGAGACCGGCTGACCTGAGCAGTTCTGGGTTCATCCTGGTTCCAGCAGGAGCCACAATTTTTTCCTCGTGGCTCGCGAGCCGTGGGTTGGCCACCGCTGTGCTAGATGCTGAAGAACTGGCCCAGGGGATTTCCAGGTAAGAGACCAGGGACGTCTGAGGGGTGCTTGGGGAGTCCTGCTGGCCAGTGCGAAGGACAGATGTGCTCTTTGGGACTGGCTGGTGCCTTAGGTGGAGGCCCCCAGGCTGGGCCGTGGCAGCTTCTGTCTCTAAACAATTTGCCCTGAACTGAAACTGTCCGCAGTGCCCCCCATTACAGATTGGTACCGGGGCTTGATGGGGTGCACGGCCCAGCAGGTGTGTGGCCCGGGGGGTTGATGTACAGAAGCTGAGGGGTGCTGGGAAGGGTGGGGGGTCAGGACATCCGGGGGCTAGGTGGAGCTGTGTGTGTGTAGCCCAGGGGGTTGATGTGCAGAAGTTGAGAGGTGCTGGGGGCTGTTAGGTAGGGGTGGATGTGCCGGGAATGAGTACAGACAGACAGACGGGGGGCGGGGCTGGGGGCTGATGGGGGCATGCCGGGAATGCGGACAGACAGACAGACGGGGGCGGAGCTGATGGGGGCATGCCGGGAATGCGGACAGACAGACGGGGGGCGGGGCTGGGGGCTGATGGGGGCGTGCCGGGAATGCGGACAGACAGACAGACAGGGGACGGGGCTGGGGGCTGAGGGGGGGCCATGCCGGGTATACAGACAGACAGACAGACGGGGGGCGGGGCTGGGGGGGGGGCATGCCGGGTATACGGACAGACAGACAGACGGGGGGCGGGGCTGGAGGCTGAGGGGGGGGCATGCCGGGTATATGGACAGACAGACAGACGGGGGACGGGGCTGGGGGCTGAGGGGGATGTGCCGGGAATGCGGACAGACAGACAGACAGGGGGCAGGGTTGGGGGGCTGAGGGGGGTGTGTGCTGGGAATACGGACAGACAGACGGGGGGGCGGGGCTGGGGGCTGAGGGGGGCGTGCCGGGTATGCGGACAGGCAGGCCCGAGGGGGAGTCCATGTCGATTTGCACCCCCGGCGAGCCAGCCCTGCCTCCAGGGCCCCTCTGCAAGGTCGTTGGTTGGAGCAAGGACCCTCCTGCCTTCCTTGGGACCACAGCTAAGCACGGCTTAAGCGTTCCTGGCACGGGCTCCCAGGCCCCGCCCGCAGCCTCACCCCTGGGCTCAGCGGGTACCTGCTCCTCTGTCTTCAGGTCCCCGAACTCCTCCAGGAAGGCCGTCTCCGAGGGGAACTGCTGGGGCTCCAGGAAGTTCAGCAGGCTGAAGAGCTCCTCCACGGAGTTCTGCAGGGGCGTCCCGGTCAGCAGCACCTTGTGTTCCTGGGCAGAGAGTGGGGCAGGGCTCCAGCGCCGGGGCAGGGCTCGTGCCCAGAGCCAGAGGGGCTGCCAGGCGCCCCGGGACGCTCGCTGGCCCTGGGCACGGGCCGCAGGCCCCATGCCCACACACTAGAGCAGGGCTCTCTGGGGCCCTGCAGAGATCAGGGGTCATTCGGCGGGACCCGGGACCCAAACGCCTCGCTCTCCCTCGGACCTTCTCTTCCCGGGCGGGCCAGCTGAAGCAGACAACAGGCCTCACTAGCGGCGCCCCGGGCCTCCACGCCGCACCGTGGGAAGCCCGGCTCCAGCGGCACAGCCTGCGCCTGACCAGCCCCCCCCCCGAACCAGCAGGGAGGCCACGGCCAGCACGCCCGGGCAGGGCTGTGGGAGCCCAGTGGCAGGGCCCTTTGTGCCCCTGCTCTCGGGAAGGAGCCCTCTGCCCTGCGGCCAGGGAGGCAGGACTCCAGGCTTGATTCCCAGCTCCAGTGGTGCCGAGTCTCAGGCCCGGCAGGGCAGTCGGCACGGTGCTCGGCAGGGGGCTCTGGGTAGGCAGCGGCCAGAGCCAGTGAGCAGCACGGGAGCAGGGCCAGGCTGAGGAGCAGAGGCTGCAGCCTGTCCTCTTCCCCCTTCACTCCAGAGCCGGACACGGCCCCTTCGGTGGCCCGGCACAAGCCCTGTGCCGAGTGGCGCGCGGCAGGGCGGGGCCTGCAGGCCTGAGCACAGCAGCATGTGGCTGCCCCTGGAGAGGGGCCGTGTCTGCCCGCTTCTCGCGAGGGAGCTCTCTGCCCAGCGCGCAAGGGGCCCGAGTGGCAGCACTGGGCAGGGCGCGGGAGCCGCTTGTGCTGGGCCAGGGATGTAACAGCCACAGCAGCCGGGAAGCGGCCGGAGGACGGGATGAGACGCGTGTCGGAGCAGCTCTAACCCCATCGGCAGCGCCCACGCTGGCTCCGGGCACCTCATGCTGCCTGCAGGGCCCTTGCCGAGCCCCAAGCCGGCCCCCAGCTTGAACGGGGAAACCCAGCCCCAGCAGTGCCGAGGGCAGCTTCCCACGGGCAGCCAGGCCAGCGGGCGGGGAGAGCGGCTCCCTCCCGGGCGGGGCAGGGGGGCGGGGAGAGCGGCTCCCTCCCGGGCGGGGCAGGGGGGCGGGGAGAGCGGCTCCC